>NC_140413.1:110752500-111952500 GCF_965140295.1 Lepidochelys olivacea
GTTATACCTTTCTCTGCTAGCCTGAAGAGCTCACTATCAAATATTTGTTCCCCATGTTGTTGTCGTCATCCTTCGTAATCAAAGATGGCACACTGATAATGGTTTTACATTTTGTGAGTACAGTTGTGACTAAAAAGACCAATGCATGCGTGGCAGTCTTTTCCGCATGAAGTTCATAGATAGTTGGATGTCAAGGAAGGAATTATAAACTGTGACTGCTGAAGCCAGGTCAATACTTATCAGGGATCGATGCTACTGCAATTGATGCAGCGGGGATCAATGTAGTGGTCTAGTGAAGACCTGCTAAATCGACCGCAAGTACTCTCCGGTCCACTCTGGTACTCCACTGGAATGAGAAAAGTAAGGTAAGTCGATGGGAGAGCGTCTCTCATCGACACAGCATGGTATAGACACTGTGGTAAGTCGACCTACACTATGTCGACTCCAGCTATGTTATTCACATAGCTGGAGTAGTGTAATTTAGTTCGACTTTCCCTGGTACTGTAGACAAGGCCTCAGTCTGCTGCTGTTTACGATTCAGCGTCTGTCACGAGATCCATACAGTGGTTAATCTCAAACTGGGTAACCCTATCGTTGACTACTGCTCATCAACATGATCCATCTGTCGCTGATGACTCACAGTTGTCAGTGTCAATGTTGCAGTGTTTCAAGTTATGCTTCAGTGTGTCCTTGAAGCATTTCTTCTGGCTGCCTTGTTTGTGGTTGCCCACTTTCAGTTCACCATACAGCAACTGCTTTGGCATTCTGATGTTGTCCATCCTCAACACACGACCAGCCCAGCATAACTGATGCAATAAGCGTGGCTTCAGTTCCTGTGAAGTGACTGTGTTCCAGAATCTTATTGGTAACTTTATCCTTCCATTTGATGCAAAGTATGGCACACACACCTCATATATGGAACTTATCTAGAAGCCTAATGTGATGCCTGAAATAGGGCTAGGTCTCACACGCATACAACAAGCATGACTACTTTATTAGTAGCTTGGTTTGAAGCTTACTACCATGTTGCTTCCAGACTCTGCCTAACAGTCTGCCAAATGATGAACTGACTTTGTTGGTATGACTTCTCAGCTCGTTGTGTAGAGTAACATCATTCAGCAATACACTATAAAAATTGTAACAGCATTCAGTTGTGTTGCTTATGGTGACTTTTGGTTCTTCTTCTAATGCTGGTCCCTAGATGTATTCCACACGTGAGTATGCATGCATGCATGCCATGCGCCCAAGTACAGAAATTCTTCAAAGCAGTGTTCGTTAACCCGCACATGTGCAGTAGCTTCCCTCAGGCTCCCAACTGAGGGCATAAGAGGCAGTCCGGGTCAACACCTCTCCAGTTTCTTCTAGCTCCCACGTGGCCTAAATCATAACTTGTAAAATAAAATAGTTGTAAATAGTTTTAAATCTTAGCTTAATAGTTATCGTTAGTATAGTATGTAGTAGGGCTGTCAAACAATAAAAAAATGATTAATCACAATTTTAATCGCACTGTTCAAGAATAATAGAATTTATTGTTCTATTCTACATTTTCAAATATATTGCTTTCAGTGACAACACAATACAAAGTGTACAGTGCTCACTTTATATTATTATTTTTGATTACAAATATTTGCATTGTAAAACAGATGAGAGTATTTTTCATTTCACGTCTTACAAATACCATAGTGCAATCTCTTAATTGTGAAAGTGCAATTTACAAATGTAGAATTATTTATTTATTTTTACATAACTGCACTCAAAAACAAAACAGTGTAAAACTTCAGAGCCTACAAGTCCACACAGTCCTCCTTAGCTCATCGGTAAGACAAACAAGTTTTTCACATTTACAGGAGATAATGCTGCCTGCTTCTGATTTACGACGTCACCTGAAAGTGTTCGCATGGCACTGTTGTATCTGGTGTTGCAAGGCATTTATGTGCCAGATATGTTAAACATTCATATGACCCTTAATGCTTTGACCACCATTCCAGAGGACATGCTTCCATGTTGATGATGGTTTCTGCTTGATAACGATCCAAAGCAGTGCAGACTGACGATGTTCATTTTCATCATCTGAGTCAGATGCTATCAGCAGAAGTTGATTTTCTTTTTGGTGGTTCAGGTGCTGTAGTTTCTACATTGGAGTGTTGCTCAGTAAGACTCCTGACAACATTCCACACCTCGTCCCCCATAGATTTTGAAAGGCACTTCAGATTCTTAAACCTTGGGTTGAGTGCTATGGCTATCTTTAGAAATCTCACACTGGTACCATCTTTGCATTTTGTCAGATCTGCAATGAAAGTGTTCTTAAAGCAAACATGTGCTGGATTGTTATCTGAGACTGCCACAACATGAAATGTGTGGCAGAATGCCGGTAAACCACTGAGCAGGAGACATACAATTGTCCCCCAAGGAGTTCAGTCACAAATTTAATTAATGCATTATTTTTTTAACGAGCTTCATCAGCATGGAAGCATGTCCTCTGTAATGGTGGCCGAAGCATGAAGAGGCATATGAATGTTTAGCATATCTAGTACATATGCTAAAGGGCTGTCAGGCGTCAAATCAGAATGCCCGGTCAAAAAGGGACTTGGGCAGCTCCAGTCATCACCACTGACCAGGCTGTTAAAAGTCTGATTGGCCGCCTGCAGCATGGTTCCTGGGAAGCGGCCAGCATTTCCCTCTGGCTCCTAGGTATAGGGGTGGCCAGGGGGGCTCTGCGCACTGCCCCTGCCTGGACCGCCGGCTCCGTAGTTCCAGAGGGAAATGTTGCCGCTTCTGGGAGCCACGTGGAGCCCGCACACCTCACCCCCTCCTATGCCCCAACCCTGAGCCCCATCCCACACTCAAACTCCCTCCCAGAGCCCCCCCTCTTCCCCTAGCCCAGAGCCCCCTCCCACACCCTGAACTCTTCATCTCCAGCCCCATCCAAGAACCCGCATCCCCAGTCAGAGCCCTCACTCCCTCTCACACCCCAACCCCCTGCCCAGTGAAAATAAGCGAGTGAGCGAGGGTGGAGGAGAGGGAGGGAGTAGGAAGGGGCCAGGGATTCAGAAAAAGGGTGGGGCAGGGGCGTGGCCTCAGGGAAGGCACAAGGCAAGGGTGTTCAGTATTCTGCAGATAGAAAGTTGGCAACCCTAGAATACCGTGCAACACCAGCTACATGCACACCCATGACTAACACTTGACTTGTAATTACATGATGGTTTGTTTGTATGATTCTTCCAAGCTCTGACTTATACACATTTAACATAGATAAAACATTCCCCCATTATTAATATATCAGTGCTTAGTGTGTTCTATTTCTCGTTTCTTAACCAAATCGGTCCTTTTAAGCAGTTAGGTCAGGTTGTCATACCACATAAACTGTACCCCAGAGAAACATTTTGGCAGATAAAAAGGCATTTGTTTTTATAGTTCACAAGAATTAGAAGTTTAGTTTATTGGCCTTGTGGCAGAGTTCCATCTGTTCAGGTTATTTTGCAGGAAAGTAGGTGACCCCATTGGGCTTCATGTTCATTTTTTGGATAATCTGAGAGTCTAATAGATGTTTTCTGGGACTGATCTTGTGAGGCTGTTCCCTGGGAGCCCACCGGGTTATATCTTCTGGAGCTTAAAGGACCCGTGAATTCCATTCTAGCTTTTCTACCTTATTGCTCATTGTATTCTATGCTGCTCTTCAAACGCTTCTCAACCAGATTTAAGAAACTGTTTCGAACAGATAGTGGTCACATAAATTTAATCAATTTATTTGAGCATAAGCTTTCGTGAGTTACAGCTCATTTCATCAGACGATGCATCCGATGAAGTGAGCTGTAGCTCACGAAAGCTTATGCTCAAATAAATGTGTTGGTCTCTAGGGTGCCACAGGTACTCCTTTTCTTTTTGCAAATACAGACTAACACGGCTGCTACTCTGAAACCTGTCATAAATTTAATCATATACTGTTACTGGGGGGAGTTCAGTTTGCATAAAAATATATAATGAAATACTCGGGTGTATCTACATTAGATACTTAAACATGTGGGATGAGAGCTACCTCTTTTCACAGTAAGAAATAAAAGGCAGGAAAGGCTTGACTTATTCAATCTGAGGTTGTTACAGTAGTTAATGGGGAAAAAATTTACAACTCTGAAAAATGTTAATAGCTCTGCTTTCACTGTGGATTTCCACCTAGCTTTAGCAGCACTTTATGTTGATGAGCTGCTTCCAACATAGAATTTTCTGTCGTTCAGTGACACCATATCATATGCTGTTTCATGTAATTTTATAATTTGTAGTGAGGAGAAAACACCTAGAACCATTTGGAAAGAGTCCTTTTGTATGTAAAGCAATGGATTCCATTGTGATCTTCAACGAATAGCTGCTTTTGGAAGGAAATAGTCTTTTTTTTGTTTGGTTTTGGTTTTTGGTACTGCAATTAGAAGCATGCTGAAGATGGTATAGCTAGAACAGATGGGAACAGTTCTATGCATTTTAAGTATAAGTTTAAAAAAAATTACAACTCCCTTCCTGAGGTTTTTTAGGTCACTTTCATGTAAGACCCATCGACAAATTTTATACTCTTTCTGATGTTTCTTTAGCAGAAGTTACTGAACTCTAAGATGAAAGAGATGTTGCCATCACCATTCAAATTAAAATCGATATAGATAATGTTAAAAGCAGTCATTCCAAACAGATGAAAAATGAATGTGTGCCAGTTTGAAAAGGACTTCTGAGAGTATTGATGGCCATAACTTGTATGTTTAGGCTCTTGGGGTCTGGTGAATAGGATACTAGACTGGAAGTAATGAGACACCAGAGTTATATTCCAAGTTCAGACCTATTGTGTGACCTTGGGCAAATCACTTCACCGTTCTGTCTTTTTCCTCTCCATCCTTCCTTTGCCTGTCTTTCTATTTTGGTTATGTCTACACTGCAATAACACAGCTGTGGCTGTCCCGTGTCCACTGACTTGGGCTTGTGGAGCTTCTGTAGATTGCATAAAGTTGCAGTGTAGATTTCTGGGCTCGGGCTGGGCCCTGGGACCCTCCCACCTCATGAGGTCTCAGAGTTTGGGCTCCATCCAGCCTGAGCTTCAGCATCTACACTGCAGTTTTTTAGCCCCTCAGCCCAAGCTCTGTTAGCCTGAGTCAGCTGATGTCAGCCAGCTGCAGCTGTTATACTGCAGTATGGACATACACTTAGAATGTAAGCTCTTCAGGTCAGGGACTGCCTCTTACTAGGTCTTTATACAGCCTTGTACAATGGAGCCTTAGTTTTAGTTTGGGCCTCTAGGAGCTACTGTTATACAAATAAGGAGAAGTAGGATTAGTTCTGGTAACTTGACCAGGAAGCATCCAAGGAAAACTCAGGTGTTGCAGGCAGGGGAGTTCTTATGATTGAGCAGATAATACCTATTTTTTTAAAGGCAATATTAAATCAGTGACCCAGCATGGAGTCTGAGTGGGCAATCTACTACTTGTGATACTCTCTTCAGTTCAATCAGACAATGGAGAGGTCATTCAATACTCTGTGGCACTTTTGGAAAAGTAGAATGCATTAGTCTCTTACGTGACCCTGTTGATAAAGTATATGCTTTCTTGCCCTACCAGTACTCAGACATGTAAATGGAGAGAGGGGTTAGAGAAGCAAGTGCTATAGAATACATCATCATAACTGCTTTATATAGTTAAAAGAACACAATACTTTTTTGTGAGTAGAATTGACTGTAATTGTTTCTAAACAAAATAGCTTGTTACTTTTTATCATTTTGATTATAATTTGATGCCTTTTTAGGCTTGTAACTTCTAGTTTTTATTAGCCATCATTTCATAAAATATAAAGAAACCTTGTGTATTCATTGTTAACAGGTTTAAGCGCTGTGGGTTTTCAAGCCAGCATAACAAATCCTGGCGATGCATTTTTCCACTATTGCTAATGTAAATTTCAGGCTATTCATAGAGTATAAAATCACCAGCTTTTAGAAGTTCCCCTATATGTACTCTTCCAGCGTTATTTAAGATATAACCCAGTGCCAATTAGAAATGTTTAATTTTATTTCTCTACTGTTCTAGACAACATCCGGAGAAGATGTACGCGACTTCACTAAGGTGCTGAAGAACAAGTTCCGGTCAAAGAAGTATTTTGCTAAGCACCCACGACTTGGCTACCTTCCTGTGCAAACAGTTCTTGAAGGCGATAACTTGGAGGCGTAAGTTTGAATGAAGCATGATCTCTGCCATGTGGTTCAGAAGCCTCTTCCCCCCTTAAAAAAACCATCAAAAACAAAATTAATGTGAAGCAATCGTACCAGAACCTTAGTGAGGGAATATTTTTTGTGAACCCTTTTTTGTTTTATTTTACTTTCTTTGCTTATTTTCTAAAAATAATTTTATACTTTGGTTGTATAAATATGTTGCCATAAAGTCATGGAATTCAGAAAAAAGTGAAGTTGGAATTCTTTTTTTTTTTTTTTGGTAAACTTTTCTCATGGAGAACAGTTTATTTTTATTTAGTTAGTTATTTATTACTACTTGTCAGGAGAGGCCACTTTTAGTAGAACAAAAATTAAGATGCATTGAAGAGACAATGAGAGTAATTCCATTAATTGACTTTCCTTTATTTCCTGGAATTTCAAGTGCTATAAACACAATACTTGTCTTAAAGTGAATGAAACCATTCTAAAACATATATGCATGGTTTCAGAGTAACAGCCGTGTTAGTCTGTATCAACACAAAAAAAAAATGAGGAGTACTTGTGGCACCTTAGAGACTAACAAATTTATTTGGTCAAAGCATTCGTGGGCTAAAACCCACTTCATCGGATGCATGCAGTGGAAAATACAGTAGGAAGATATATATACACGGAGAACATGAAAAAATGGGTGTTGCCATACCAACTGTAACAAGACTAATCAATTAAGGTGGGCTATTATCAGCAGGAGGGGAAAAAAAAACTTTTGTAGTGATAATCAGGATGGCCCATTTCAAACAGTTGAAAAGAAGGTGTGAGTAACAGTAGGGGAAAAATTAGCATGGGGAAATAGTTTTTACATTGTGTAATGATCCATCCGCTCCCAGTCTTTATTTAATAATGTCCAGTTTGCAAATTAATTCCAATTCTGCAGTTTCTCGTTGGAGTCTGGTTTTGAAATTTTTTTGTTGGAGAATTGCAACTTTTAGTCTGAAATTGAGTGACCAGGGAGGTTGAAGTGTTCTCCTACTGTTTTTTGAATGTCATAATTCTTGATGTCTGATTTGTGTCCATTTATTCTTTTGCATAGAGATTGTCCGGTTTGGCCAATGTACATTGTACATTCAAAAACCAGTCGGAGAACACTTCAACCTCCCTGGCAAATTGGTAGTCCAGCTTAGGAGTGGCTAAGGATTAGAATAGTAGGGATATTTCAACAGGTCGGGATAAAGGTGTATTGTCAAGCTATGAGGTAAGCATACATATAGTCTCTCTGCAAAGGGTGGCTGTAGCCTGTGTTATCAGTAAAAGTGGCAGAGAGTCCTGTGGCACCTTATAGACTAACAGACGTATTGGAGCATAAGCTTTTGAGGGCGAATACCCACTTCGACGGATGTTATCAGGGCTTCCATAAGCAATAAAACTTAGACTAGACTGTTCTCAGTGATAGCTGATGACAGAACAAGGAGTAATGGTCTCAAGTTGCAGTGGGGGAGGTTTAGGTTGGATATTAGGAAAAACTTTTTCACTGGAGGGTGGTAAAGCACTGGAATGCGTTACCTAGGGAGATGGTGGAATCTCCTTCCTTAGATATTTTTCAGGTCAGGCTTGACAAAGCCCTGGCAGGGATGATTTAGTTGGGGATTGGTCCTGCTTTAAGCAGGGGGTTGGACTAGATGACCTCCTGAGGTCCCTTCCAACCCTGATATTCTATGATTCTATGAAAACAGCCATAACTATTTTGTCTTTAAGAAAAACCTCTCCCTTATAGGATATTTGTTTGTTATTTGCTATGTAATAGAAAAATATTGTAGTAATAACCTTGATTTTAGCCTTTTAATTTTTCTACAAATAAGTTGTTATAAGTTCAGTTTCACAAGTAACTTTAAAGAAAAGTCCCAGCAATTAAATATAAGAAATTCCAAATTTAAACAAGTTAGGCATAGTTTTAGATGATTAATTCAATGTGTGGTGGTGATGGTGTATTTTTTAAAACTCCCTTTTTTTAAAAAATGCTTCAGTTACTGTCCTATCCTCCACATGGCACACGGCAGTCTCTGTTGCTACTGCTTTCCTGTGTCATAGATGTTGCTAATGTAAATCATCTGGGCGGGCTGATTGGTAGATAGTTTGTGCTTTTACACCTTATTCTTGCTTAATTGCAGTAAAGATTTTGTTCTGTCGTTTCCTTCTCTTTTTTTTCTTTCTTCTTTGCAGTCCTATCACACTCATCAGTATGTGGCCAGAGCAATATGAGTGAGTATGCACAACTCTTGTATCTAGAAAGCTGAATATGCTGATTGTTTTCTTAATGTTGACTAATTGCTTACCTATTTGTATGACCTGTTATACACACCTGGCCAAAAGCCCACATAACAGCCTATTTTTTGACAACTTCATCAGTCTTAAATTTTTTTAAACCCTTGTCTCTGTAATTAGATTACATTAGATACTATTAACATTTTTGTGCTTATTTTCTTTTAATAGTCCCTCCCAGTCTCCACAGCTATTTCATGATGACACACACTCCAGGATAGAGCAGTATGCCACCAGGTAAGAAACATACAGACTTCTTATTTTAATTGCACCTCTGCATTTTGGGATTGATTCCTGCAGGGTGAAATGTATGTTATGTTGAATGGACAGTATTTATTAAAAAGGCATGACTAAGTCTCATGACTTTTTAATACCCAGAGGAAAGTTAAATCTTTCCACCCCAAGATTTGGGGAGTTATCCTAACTAAAATGTAATGATATTGAATGAAATACATACATCAAAATTGTTGTTGATCAGTATAGAATGGATAGTGTTGCAGCATTACTGTGGGATTTCTGCAAATGTTAGTTTCTGCAAATGTTAGTTTCTTTCTATTCTGACCTTCTAATATGTCTAGTCTTCATAAATAAAGACCCAGCATGGAAAGGTACATAATTGAAAATATCAATTTAACCACTGAACTTCAGCGGAGGGTAAAATAAGTAAGGAATAAACTGCCATTTAATTTGATTCTGAAACAAACTGAGGAAGTATTGCATTTACTTGCATCCATTTTTAGAGGGCGGTAGAATAGTATATTTGATTGTAGATTAGTCTCCCAAGCAACATGGTGGAAGCTCTGTGATTTGAGTCATAACAGTAAAAAAGTAGATGGGACAAAACTCTTGACAATTCCTTAGGAAACAATCTTGTATCATGTGGGAAGAAGGACTAGGGACTGGATAGGTCTTTTTCATCTCTGGGGTCCTGAGATTCTAAGAGATTTCTGCATTGTGCATACTAACTGTTTTGGGAAAGAGTTGCTGACCTAATATAAAATTTTCTTATTTAGCGACTATAGAATATATTATTTTCTGAAAGAAAGTTTTCATTGAATAAGTCCTAATTCTTGGAGCATAAATGATTTTCTGCAAAGTAACCTCAGAGCCATTTTGTAAACCTCCCTTCCTTTCACTTGAGGCTACAGCTGTATTTGTAAATGTGTATTTGCAGCTCCAGTTGTAAATAGTGAATTTCTGTTCTATATCAGAAGAACAAATTGTTACAAATAGACTGTCAGAGGATCTCAACCTTTTTCTTTCAGAGGTCCCCCCCCCCCATGCTATTAAAAACTACGCGTCCCTCCTGTGCCACAATAACTGGTTTTCTGCATATAAAAGCCAGGACTGGCATTAGGGTAGCAAGCAGCACAGTTGCCTGGGGCCCTATGGCACAGGGGCTCCCACAAAGCTACATTGCTCAGGGTTCGGCTTCAGCCCTGGGTGGTGGGGGTCCGGGCTTCCGATTCATGTAGTGGGGCTTCAGCTTTCTGCCTGGGGCCCCAGCGAGTCTAACACTGGCCCTACTTGGTGGACACCCTGAAACCTGCTTGTGGCCCCTAGCGGGCCCTGGACCCCTAGTTAAGAACCTCTGGACTATGTGACAGATTCTCTAGGGCCATACTTGGAGCCAGTACCCCAGTGTGTTTTACTAGGGCAGAGTTGCTATGCTGCCAGGATCTGCTGAGTGCTGCAGTGACTGTATGGGCATTTCACCTCTTTGCGCCCAGGAGAATGGGACGTTCAGCACTGTTCAACCCTAGAGGTATGTGCTTACAATTCACCTTCAGACAACAAAGAAGCTGATTTGTATCTAGAACAGGAGCTTACCAGTTTTGCTTTATGCACTGCAACAGAAATATCTAGTCTCCTCACATTTCATTTCTTCTGTTTTTAAAAGCAATGCAGAGCTTATATCTGCTAGTCAAAATCAAATAATTTGGTATAACTTGCCATTGAATTTATCTAAACGCACCACAAAGAAACAGCTTCAAAACCATCTTAAAAAACATTGTAGCTGTAAAGGAAAATGCAATCAGAAAAGGACCAATTATACATACAAGGGGGAAAAGTAACACTTAAGTGCTACCTATTACCAGCCACAACTTCCTCATTTTGATTTGACAATTAATGTTTTTGTCCTTCTCGTCTTGCCATTAATAAATATAAGTGGATACATAACTGGTTGAAAGCCTATACTCAAAAGTAGTTGTCAATGGGCCACTTTCAAAATGGGATGACTTATTTGGTGGGGTGTCATAGGGGTCTGTCCTGGCTCCAGTACTTTTCAACATTTTCATTATTGACTTGCATAATGGAGTGAAGAGCAGCTTATACAAGTTATGGGTGACACCAAGCTGGGAGGGGTTGTGAACACTTTCAAGGAATGGATTAGAATTCAAAATGACCTTAATAAGTTGATCTGAAATGAACAATAAAGATATGTGCCACATGTTACACTTAGGAAAGAAAAATCAAATGCACAAATACTAAATGGGGAATAACTGACTAGAAAATAAGTACTGTCGACAAGGATTTGGCAGTCACAGTGGATCACAAATTACATATGAGCCAACAGTGTGATGCAGTTACAAAAAAGGCTAATATCATTTTGGCGTGTATTTCCAGGAGACATGGGGGGTAATTGTCTTGCTATGCTCAGCACTGGGGAGACATCAGCTGGAATACTATATATAGTTTTGGAGAGAGTGTAGAGGAGAGCTACAAAAATGATAAAAAGTTGAGAAGACCTGACCTAGGAGGAAAGGTTTAAAAAAAAACTGGGCATGGTTAGTGTTGAAAAAAGAAGACTGAGTGAGAACCTGATAACAGTCTTCAAATATATTAAGGGCAGTTACAAACAAGACTCTGATCAATTGTTCTCCATGTCCATTGAAGGTAGGACAAGAAGTAATGGGCTTAAGGATAGATATTAGGAAAAGCTTTCTAACTCTAAGTATAGAGTTAAGTTCTGGAATAGGATTGCAAGGGAGATTGTGGAATCCTCATCACTTGAGGTTTAAAAAAACAGGTCAGACAAACATGCAACAGGGTTGATCTTGATATGCTTAGTCCTGCCTCAGCACAGGGAGCTGGACTAGATGACCACTTGAGATCCCTTCCAGCCTTACATTTCTATGATTATTAAAGGCTAAAATCATAAGCACTTTAGTTGCTCAGATATGTGCCATTCATGTGGGAAAATGTAGCACCAATATCCATGTGACAATAAAAAATAGGTCAGTGATATAATTACACACAAAAACATGCACAACTCCATTGAGCCCAGCTTGAAACCAGACAAAAGCAAGGAACCTTGGATTTAAGAAATAAGTTGGCCTCCATCGGAGTGATGTCAGTATTTTTAGTCTGTCTATCCTTTATTCATCCTGTTGCACTTAGATTTTATGATTCATAGAGCCCAGGTGAAAACCACACTTCAAGATTACTGTAGAGCAGTAAGTGGTACCATAATAGATAATTCCATTAGTCCCATTTGTGATGACTCCATGCTGGCCTGACCAATCCTGATTATGGTCATACTGCTATAGAAAGGGGAGTTGGAAGTGTTCTGAACCACATGTTACTGATGGATGGGTCCTTGAGGATTACAGAACTATAACTGTACCTACCATGTTCAGAAGCTAAAAGAAAATGCTAATTACTTGTATAACTTGACCTTCTTAAATTAATGGAACTGTTTTTCTTCTATTAATATATGCTTAAGAGAAGTGAAATTATTTTAGTGACACCTTATCTTCTGCATGCCAGTTTTATATGCCTGCATATTAAAACTGGGTTGTTTTTTGTTATTGGTCCAACTGGTATTTCTCTTTCAAAATGCAGAACATTTATGATTGACCTGAGCTCTTGTGCTGAATTCCCCCTTTCAGTTACTTAGGGAAGGAGTCAAGTGTTTTAAAATATTCAACAAATATTGTTCATACTATAAATAGTAACATAATTTGTTTGAGTAGCTGGCAGTGACTATTCTGTGTAGGTTGTCTAATCTTCCATTCTAGGAGATTGCCAGAAAGATACCTCACAAGAAAAGGCACAATGACTATAGCTTTATTAAATCAATAAAAATGTAAACAAATGAAGGTGGTCTTTGCAGCAAAGCTGCAAAAGCAAAATTGATTGAAGCTGTCAATCTCAAGCCTTTTATTCTGATTGGCAGGTCCCAAAATCAAAATGGCTACTTAGATATATTGTCTGGCCCAGCCAGGCCTGGACCACAAGCCATGCTCCATTCCTGTAGCCCAACGGTTAGAGCTGTCTCTGAGGCAGACTTCGGGTGACCTCTGCTGGTTGGTCTCTCTGTCACAGCTACATATTGAGTCTCTCAGTTCTGGGGGATATACATCCCTCCTTGCCTACTGTCCCAGCCCAAGCAGCTGAATCAATTTAACCCCTAAGAAAGACTACCCCCACCTCAAAGATACAATATAAATGAGAAATGGGGCAACCTGAGCATGATTCTGGTTTCAGAACAGAAAAGAGTTAATAAACATACATTCAGCAATTAAGGACCAACACAATATCCCAAGGATAAGGACTCAGAATTTCTGGAGCAGAGAAGCATACAAATAATAAATAGCAACCAGGAGAGCATAATTCTAGACTCACTTCTTCTGCTGACTGGCATCAATAATTCTGTACATGTCACAACCCTAAAAATATTGGCGCCAAGATGTTATAAAAGGAGATATTTGTCTTCTTTATATCTTCTAGTGTCTCCTGCATTACACCAAATTAATTGTTAGAACTTTAATGATCTTAAACAAAAGTCTGGGTATTATCTTGCCCTTTAATACTCGACATGTATCAATGGTGGCTGTGTATCAGAACTGGGGTATAATCTAAAGCAGTAAAAGGTCTGTTCCAAAGCCCATTGACATCAATTAATTTCAACGGTCTTTCGATCAGAGCTCACATTTTCAGAGCTGCTCAAGTTTTAGTCATTTGTTGACCATTGACCTTTACATAAAAGCCAGATTTGTAAAATTTTTGGTGGGGATCAAGGGGTGAATCTTCCAGCAGTGATGTAGGGGATGGAGCACCCTATACTTGAGTGTCTGGGGGGTGGTGATCCCCCAGGTAAGAGAAAAAAATTAAAATAATCTCTGGACCTAACTCCCACTCCAGATGGAAAGATGGCAGCTCAATAAATGGGGCAAGCCCAGGAGGGCCCCCATTCCAGAAGAAGAAATGGTGGTTCAGTAACTTGGGCAGCCTGGTTACCAGGCCATCATCACTCATTCTGGAGCAGGCCCAGAAGCAGAAGATTTAGAGGAGGCAGCATGAGGAGGTGGCATCCTTGCTGCCTCCACCTATTCTTCTTCTAGGCCTGCACCAGGAGGAGAGGGGTACCCTGGGTTCCCTGTGGGTCTTCCCAGGTTACCAAGCCATCATCACTCATTCTGGAAGGGGGAGCTGGATCAGAAGTTCTGGAATGCTTTTCTGGCTCCAAAAGGAAGTTCCAGAACTCCGTTCTGGCACAGCTTGAATGCTGGTATGGGGGCTTTCTCCTCTGCGGGGGTGCCAGCTCCAAAGCAGCCCCAGAATATGGGTGGGGCATGGGACCCATGGGCCCATATAACCAGACAGTATAGATATTTATGGGAGTTGCATTGAACTAAAATGCCCATCCCTACATTTTGAAAACTTAGGGATACTTTCTTAAAATCATGTAGACATTTGTTTTACCAAGGATGTTTTAGTAAGTACCAATGTCCACCCTGTCTCTCCAGTCCAGAACCTGGGAGACTCTTCAGCTGTTCCCTGTCCCTTCTGCCAAACATGGAGGCCATATGTGAACCTCTATAAGAATAATTTCTTACGGTCTACAAAGCTAAAACTCTTGTCCCCATCATTTCCCAATATCCTCCTTCAACACACAGCCACAAATATAATCTCCCCTGCCTATCACTCTGTCCCCTCCCTCTTGCTTTTGAATCCATCCTCCGACTCCCCCATTTTTCCATCACATCATGTTCAAATGTCTTGTCCTCACTTTCAAGGCTCTTTGCAACGCTGCCCTTATTTATCTAGCTGCTTTTCTCTCACATTATATCACCCCCTCTGCCATGTCACCAGTGCTTACCTCATTAGTCCACTTTTTCCACAGCCATCCTCATTTTCCACCATTATGTCTATTTGAGGAGTTTTGTAAACTGTAATGATAGGCTCTGTGTGCTGTTGAGAACTGTTCCAAACATGTCTTCACAGGACTAAAATAACAGGGGAGGAAGTATGATGTAGTGGCTAGAGCAGGGGTGGGCAAACTACAGCCCGCAGGCCGAATCTGGCCCGCGAGCCGTTTTAAACTGGCCCACGAACTCCAGCCAGGGCACCGGGTCAGGGGCCACACCACATGGCTCAGCCATGCTCCAGCTGGGACACTGGGTTGGGGGCTGCACCACGTACCTCCTGGAAGCAGCCGCACGGCCACTCTCTGTGGGTCAGGGGCTGCTTCACACATAGGAGCTATAGGGATGTGCTGCTGCTTCCAGGAGCTGCTTGAGGTAAGTGCCGCTCAGAGCCTTCTCCCCACGCCCTAACCCTCTGCCCCACCCCTAGTCGCCCTCCTGCTCTCCAAACCCCTCGATCCCAGCATGGAGCACCCTCTTGCAACCCCAAACCTCTCATCCCCAGCTCCACCCCAGCCCTGATCTCCCTCCTGCCCTCCAGACCTCTCGGTCCCAGCTCAGAGCACCATCCTACACCCCAAACTCCTCATTCCCAGCCCTACTCCAGAGTCCACAGCCCCAACCAGAGCCCTCACCCCTCCCGCACCTCAACTTTGTGAGAATTCATGGCCTACCATACAATTTCTATTCCCCGATGTAGCCCTCAGGCCAAAAGTTTGCCCACCCCTGGGCTAGAACGCAGGCCTGGGAGTCAGAGGATCTGGGTCTATTCCTAGTTTTGCTACTGAGTTGCTGAGACACCTTGGGCAAGTCACTAAAGCACTCTGTGCCTCAGCTTGCCCTTCTGTGAAATAGTGATAGTTATGCCACTTTTCTATTTTACAGGGGTGCCTTGAAGTTAAATTTAGAATTTTTTTTCAAGGCCACATAGATGCTTACGTGGGCAACATTACAGATGGAGACTAGGATTGTTATTACTGCAGGCTTATTCAGTGTGAGCTAATGCTGAAGATCTACAGGAGATCAAGGTCTAGAAATAGAGGATTATCTGAATGCCATCTTATGAGTTAAAAACGTGACTTCCAAATACACAATCCAGTCTAGATAGTGCTATTCCATCACATGCTATACCATGCCTCCACTTCAGTGGAATAAGGTGACCAAGAATATCAAGAGTCCTTTATCTTATAATAGGTTTTCCTTCATTGCCTCTAATTTTTTCAAAGAAGGCTAATTCATTTACAGATTAAATAACTTGCTCTTAGACAAAAAAGAAAACTAACAAAAATGAGCCATGGGGTGGTGCACACTATATTTTTCTTCAGTTCAAATATGTCTATATAATGTAAGTGGTAATTTTTCTTTATAGTGAATGCCATAGTAGCTTCCCTAGGATCCTAGAAATTAGAACAGGAAAAGAAAGACCTATTAGGTTATTTGGTCCAACTCCCAGAGGACAGAGGTAGTGCAGGTTTCAGGTCTCTGAACGGGAAGTACTCCTGGCGTGAGGAGGGAATTTCACTTTCCTGAGGTCAGTATAAGTTTGATGAAAGATATTTGATTGTTTCTGTTGTTCTTTATTTTATTTATTGCACATTAGAGTCATCATTATTTCCAACGTTAACTCAGTAAATCTCTTGTAACCAGGTTGAACTCCTTCAACTTCAGGCGTTTATCAACAAGATAAATCCAGCGCTGGAAATTCTTCTTGTCTTCTATTTTAATCTTCAGTGATTTCTTTAATTATTTTTAGTCAGTTATTGGATTTGAAAATGTTAAGAGACATCCTTACGGTTTTGTAGACTCCAAGAGGGTGGTTCCATAGAAATATTCAGTAGAGTAATAAGGGGAGTTGTCTGTGCCACCCATGGATCTACACACACCATTAAATGTTTCTAGAATGGCTTGTATTCCTTTTATGCAGTGAAAACTACTGAATAGACCTGAAACAATTTCTAGCACATCTTTAAAGAAACAAATTACCAAGATGATGTTTGCTCCATGAGCGTTCAATTTAAATGATTGTCATTCTGTGTTCCTTATCTTATTCTTTCCATAATGCTGCGCAAACTATACAATAACAAGATAATATGTCTGCAAGATAGCATGACAAAAACAGTTTATATTTTTAATTTATAAAAATGTAATACCCAAACCTTTAAATTAATTCTATTAAAATGGGAAATACAGGCAATAGCTCCCCACGGTTATTCTATATTAATTTATGATTTTTCCAGGAATATGTCTGTTAATACTTTATAGGTCAATTTGTCCATTGTGCAATAGTATTTATTTGAGCATAGCTTCAAAGGTTCCATGATGATTGTGATAATGCTAATGAAAATCTAATGGTCTTCTATTGGATTGCCAAATAATGTACTTGCTGCAGATGAGTGGGCAGGCAGACTTTGTTAACTCACTTAGTTTTCTCATAAAAGTCCATCCATATCAGTGGTTCATACCACTGCGCTCTATTTTCTGGTTTCAGAGTAACAGGTGTGTTAGTCTGTATTCGCAAAAAGAAAAGGCGTACTTGTGGCACCTTAGAGACTAACCAATTCTGTTTTCTGTGGATAAACCTATAATGTCACCATATTTTCTAGTTTTGTTAAAATACTTGGAACACCTTAGTTATTAGTGTGTTTTTGTTATCCATCCATCCATCCATCCATCCATCCACATTGCCTTTTCTGTGAACTACCAGCAGTTTAGGGGTTCAACCCTCATCAACTTCAAGAATTGGCATATCTGAAACACTCCCAAATAGAATGATCCCAGTCTGTTTTCTATGCATGGTCTCCCAAAGTCACATTTCTCTTTTCTTTCAGGCTGGCACAAATGGAAAGGACCAATGGTTCCTTGTTGACAGACAGCAGCTCCACCACAGGAAGTGTGTAAGTAAATCAAGCAATTAGAGCTACTGGGAAAGGCCAACTCATTTGATTATAAATGTCTAATTAATATAATCTTCATTGGTTGCAGTGCTGAATTTTAGTCCCAATCAAAGTAGATAATAAATGGGGCGCAAAAAAGCCTGCATAAATTTTATGCTTCCAAGCAGTAATGGTATAAATTGGCAGGGTTTGTTCAGCTTGATGTGTCATTTAGTGAAGTGGTTCTGCCTCAAGAAATTGGATCATTTCAGCTGAAAGGCACATATAAATTCATTCTAGTTTAGCCCATTAATTTAAAGGAGAAAAAAGTTATTCAGTAGAGGAATATACAGTGCTAGAACTGTGTTGTTACTTATGCAGAACAATTATATTGATTTTGCCAGCTATTGGCTCATCTACACGGAGACACATTGTTATTAGCGTTATGGGATATTTTGCTTATAAAAAGCTTTAATTGAGATGAACTGATGTGCTGAATAAAAAAGATACCAAATTCCTGATAGATTAAATATGAATAATTTTTCATTGTCAAGCAAAAATATTTGAAAAACTTCTTATGTCTGTGCCAAGACCGAAATTGGGAGCTTTGTGAACGTCCAAGCATAGGAAGATAAATCCTGCCTCTTTTTAGCTATTTGTGATATTATCAGCTCTTGCAGGGGAAACACAGATCTTTGTTGTTCAATTTTCATTAGGTAGAAAGCCCTTTCATTTTTAAAATTAATGTATTTATTATTTTAAAACCTAATCATGTATTACGTTTAAGTATGACTTTCATTAGTGATTTGAAATTTCAAAAAGTTTGTTTCAAAGAAACATTTAAGTTTACCTTGAAGTCTTCTCCATACTCCTGCACACTTGGTGCATTCTCGCTCTCACAATTTTTAAGCTACTAAATCTGTTTTCACATATTTCCTTACTAGTGAGTTCATCAGTGACTGGAATGCAGAGCTATCCTTTCTTGGTTCACTTGAAAAACTTGCAAACTCACTGCCTTTTGGCTTGTATTCATAAAAGGAAAAATTGAAAGCTGCTAAATGCCTACACATTTGGTTGAGTAGTTTATTTCCCAGTTAATGAATCTAATAAGATGGCGAGACAGATACACCATGTATTCTAACATTTAAAACATAATTTGCACATGTAATATTTTATTAGTAATTCATCCCCTCTTTTGTCCTAAGATTTTGAATGTTTAAAACTCCTGGGTCTGAAATTGGTCTCAAGCCTCATAACAAAGGTTAATTCAGTAAATTCTGTCTATTATGATGCTGGGATGACTTCCAAGTTTAGGTCCTGATTCTGTAGAGAAAAGTTACACATGTGCTTAAGTATTTGTAAGAGCAGAGCCATAGGTGTCAAGGAGGGCAGCAACACTAACTCTTTCTTTCCAGTTGCGCCCTGGTTCTGATTACAGGTATTTTTCAGGCTTTACTTGAGATGTGCTTGAACTGGAATAATTGGATCCAATAACTAAATAAATAACCCCCACAAAATTGAAAAGTGTTTTGATTTAAAATTTTGATTTGGCCCTGTGACAGTCTGCTGGGGCTCCCAGAATTGTGAGTTACTGCTACTCCTCTGAGCCTCAGCAAGTGAAAGTTTTGCTACTGCTAAGTTGTATGACATACTAGCTTGTCTGCTCTGCCAGCAAACTCTTCAGGATTCTGCCAGTCCAGACCTTGCCTTGTAGGTAACAAACAGTGAAGCCCCAACTCCTGAGTTCCCTAGAGATGTCTCCCTGCCGTGTCTAGCCCCCTTACAGAATGCTCACAGAAGTTAAGTTTACTGCTCTTTAAAGAGTCAGTAAGCAACAGCTCATTAATTTAGCTGGAATTTGACAAATTCTCTTATTTCAATCACAGCACTGTGTTGGTTTATATTATTAGTAAAACAAGTTTATCTAATAAAAGGACATAGGATTAAGTGATACCAAGTAGAAGGAATAAAGATAGAATGGGGCACGAGCAAACAAAAGTAAAAATATACTTCTAAGACCAAAATCTGATTTAATAAAGTAGCGTCTCTTGTTCAAAGAAGTGTTTCTCACCAAGTCTCTTTTCCAACATAGCTGACTGGACTCTCTAGCCAGGATCTTGCTCAGTTCCTTTACCTCTTCAGGTGAAGAATACCAAAATGACTTTGTTTCCGCTTATATCTCCTAAAGTTTATTGACCCTGTTACAAGAAGCAGGACGTTTTCCTGCTGTTCTTCTCTTCCTGTTGATTTTCCATTCTCCCCCACTGATTCATATGTAAACAGGGCTTCCATTGTTTTGATTCCATAATGCTTAATTTTACATTGGAGACAGCTGCCCTCCCTTCTGTTTGAGAGAAAACCTGTTTCTCCATGTGTTTGGTCCCACTTTAAAGCATAATATCAGTGAGTATCCATAATTCCTTATATAGTGTTAATGCATACATTTCACAATGGTTTTAATCAACAGTGTGTCCCAGGTTTACTGAATACACTTTTATAATACAGGAATATCGTATACAATTAGTTGATTCAATTGCTTATCATTTGAAGTTCAGACCCCCTTTGGATAGCCCTGTAAACCTTTGAAATGTATTCTTCTGTAGCATTTCCCCAGATAAAGTTTCTCTCTTCTGCTGGGGCATGGGCAGCATGCTGTCTTCTCCCCTGCTTACTAGCTTTATTTAGCTTCTATGTAAATGTACCTTCATTGTCTCCGCCTGACAAGCAAATGCACATTCTTTGTCTAAGGCAGACTGGGCTTGTGCATTGCTTTCCAAACACATTTTAAGAACATAATTCTAGTACGTATTTATTATTCTAGTACATACCCCATACATACACCACTCAATGATTATCAGTATCAGTATCTTACCACTTTGTATATGATACTTTACATGAAATCTTTTAGATTCAGATTATGACAACAGTGTGTTTGCTATAATAAGTATGTAATGCTTGACAAGACTTGATGACACAGAGTGGTGAACCATCAATGGGCCCCTGTCACAGGCCCACTGTAGATATAGAAGACATCTATGAAATTCAGATCCAGATCCCAGTTCAGGTCCTGAACTTCTGTAATACCTGGGATTTTGGTTCAGGCCCATCTGAAGGTTTTTTAGATACAACATACCACAGAAATGAAATCTCTGGATGTGAATAACCTGAACTTTATGGGGTGGCTGAAATTTAGGTCAAAATTTTTAATCTCAGGCTCATCTAATATAAACCTATCTGGGCAAAATCCCTATATCTTAGTGCATTCTGCTGGGCCTCAGGAGAGAATTACTGATTTGTAAATCAAATTCTGTACTGCTCATAATCAGAGCTCTGTTATTTGGTATTATTTTATTGATCCCTGAGAGTCCTTCAGTGTATTGCAAACTTGTAATAGGGGCAAAGTCACTTTTAACATTGGAAAGTTGCTACTTCTGTCTTGTCAGCTGAACCCTGTTAATGAGCTTGTTAACACACTTTCATGCTCTAAAGCAGTGGTTCTCAAAGCCGGTCTGCCGCTTGTTCAGGGAAAGCCCCTGGCAAGCTGGACCGGTTTGTTTACCTGCCGCGTCTGCAGGTTCAGCTGATCACGGCTACCACTGGCCGTGGTTCACCACTCCAGGCCAATGGGGGCTGCGGGAAGGGCGGCCAGCACATAAGCATGGAAAGTGTCCAATGCAGAGTGTCCAAAATGTGTCTAAATCAAGCAAAATATTAGGACCTTCCTGATGTAAATCTGTTAAAGAAAAGGAGAATTTTTTTTCCTTCATAGCCTTTGCTACATTAATTCTGGAAGAATGTTCTAAACATTTGAACAAGGGGGTCCTGTTAATTTTTCTTGTAGGTTAATTTAGTTTTAGCTGGGGCTATCAATTAATCGCAGTTAACTCAGGCGAATAACTAAAAAAAATTAATCTCTGTGAAAAAAATTAATCGTGATTAATCACACTGTTAAACAATAGAATAGGAATTGAAAGTTATTAAATATTTTTGGATGTTTTTCTACATTTTCAAATATATCGATTTCAATTACAACACAGAATACAAAGTACTCACTCAATATAATTTTTAATTAAAAATGTTTGCACTGTAAAAATGCTAAAAGAAATAGCATTTTTCAATTCACCTCCTATGAGTACTGTAGTGCAATCTCTTTATCATGAAAGTGCAACTTACAAATGTAGGGGTTTTTTTTTTACATAACTACGCTCAAAAACAAAACAACATAAAACTTTACCGCCTACAAGTCCACCTAGGGTATGTCTACACTACCCGCTGGATTGGTGGGAAGCAATCGATCCAGCGGGGATTGATTTATCACATCTACTCTAGACTTGATAAATCAACCCCGAGTACTCTCCCGTCGACTCCTGTACTCCAGCTCCACGAGAGGCGCAGGCGGAGTCAATGGGGAAGCGGCAGCAGTCAACTCACCGCGGAGAAGACACCACTGTAAGTCGATCTAAGTACGTCGACTTCAGCTATGTTGTTCACGTAGCTGAAGTTGCGTAACTTAGATCGATTCCTCCGCCCCACCCCCCAGTGTAGACCAGGCCTCAGTCCTACTTCTTGTTCAGCCCATAGCTAAGCAAAACAAGTTTGTTTACATTTACGGGAGATAATGCTGCCCACTTCTTAATTACAATGTCACCTGAAAGTGAGAATAGGCGTTCACTTGGCACTGTTGTAGCTGCCATTGCAAGATATTTACATGACCGATGTGCTAAAGATTCATATGTCTCTTCATGCTTCAGTCATCGTTCCAGAGGACATGCTTCCATGTTGATGAAGCTCATTTAAAAAAAAAAAAAAGCGTTCATTAAATTTATGACTGAACTCCTCAGGGGAGAATTGTACGTCTCCTGCTCTGTTTTACCTGCATTCTGCCATATATTTCATGTTATAGCAGTCTCGGATGATGACCCAGTACATGTTGTTCGTTTTAAGAACACTTTCACTAAAAATTTGACAAAATGCGACGAAGATACCAATGTGAAATTTCTGCAGATAGCTACAGCACTTGACGCAAGATTTAAGAATCTGAAGTGCCTTCCAAAATCTGAGAGGGACGAGGTGTGGAGCATGCTTTCAGAAGTCTTAAAAGAGCAACACTCTGATGCAGAAACTACAGAACCCAAACTGCCAAAAAAAGAACATCAACCTTCTGCTGGTGGCATCTGACTCAGATAATGAAAACGAACGTGTGTCAGTCCACACTTCTTTGGATTGTTAGCTCGCAGAACTCGTCATCAGCATGGACCTATGTCCTCTGGAATGGTGGTTGAAGCATCAAGGGACATATGAATCATTAGCACATCTAGCATGTAAATATCATGAGACGCCAGCTACAACAATGCCATACAAACACCTGTTCTCGCTTTCAGGTGCCATTGTAAACAAGAAGCAGGCAGCATTATCTTCTGGTAATGTAAACCAATTTGTTTGTTTGAGCGATTGGCTGAACAAGATGTAGGACTAATTGGACTTGTAGGCTCTAAAGTTTTACATTGTTTTATTTTTGAATGCAGGTTTTTTTGGTACATAATTCTACATTTGTAAGTTCAACTTTCATGATAAAGCAATTGCACTACGTTATTTCTATTAGGTGAATTGAAAAATACTATTTCTTTTGTTTTTTACAGTGCAAATATTTGTAATAAAAATAAATACAAAATGAGTGCTGTACACTTTGTATTCTGTGTTGTAATTGAAATCAATATATTTGAAAATGTAGAAAACATCCAAAATATTTAAGTAAATGATGTTCTATTGTTTAACAGCACAATTAATCGTGATTAATTTTTTTAATCATTAATTTTTTTAATCGTTTGACATCCCTAGTTTTAGCAAATACAGCTAAATCTAATGGCTATTCATTTATAAAATAGATTATTCCCCTTTGTTGAATCTAAACTCAGAATGATCATGAGGAAAAAGATTAAGATATTCCTCATACTCTTTCCCCAAATGTTCTGGTGTCTCACAGAGATCCTGGTCATGTCGTTTGAGAAACACTGGTTTAGTGTAGTAAATGGAAAATGAACATTATTGAGAAAATAATTATTTTGAATTTATACTCATTTTAATCTATAGCATTAATGAAATAAGTTGTAATGATCTGCATAAAGCAATAGGCCAAAACTCAGTACTGTATCAGTAAATACTGATAATTTTTGTTAACATAACTAACTTTTTCTTCTCTTCTACTTTTTAAATGTTTGTGAAATGCCACAATGTATAATTAGAAGTAACTTTTTATATTATCCTATATAACTATTCTATCAAATCTGTACATGTACCATACCTAAAAGGTTGAGATCTATTTAGAATATGCACATATGTCTGCTACGACAGACAATACATTTCTCATTAATCCCTTTGCTGTTAGTCTCACTCCACACCTTCTATGCTGCCAATGCTGGTGAACATGCCACCAAAAACTGTGCCGTGTTAGAACTTACCTTGAACATTCAGCAGCACAGCAGCTGTGTTCTCCCTCAAAGTGCCTAAATCAGCTAGTGACAAGAAATTAAAGACCATCCAGTCAGAGAGAGAAATTAATTTCAGTTGGCAATAAATTGGGAAAAGAACAGATAAGCAAAAGTGAAAGCGGGAGAGAGAAATTTTGACAACGATGTTGAACCTTCAGGATTTTGCTATTTTTCACAACAATGCTAGGTCAAAGGGGGAAATACAATTATCACCAGCACGTTCAGGTTAGTGCATAAGATTTAATTTACTATCTGGTTTTCTCAATCAAATAGAATCAAGAATCCACCAGAGCTCAGAATGATTCTGTCAGAAAGACTTGATCTTTTTTTAGAGCTCAGACTGAATGCTCTGAAAGACGTGGGAAACTACACCCATTTGCCCCTTATTCTCCATATACTTATGCATACAATCTATACACACCTATTTAAAGATATCCACACACACACACACACAGAATAGCGTGTTTCAAGTGCAGGTTTCCATGGCTTGTTACGTGAGATGCACCTCTCTTAAATTTGACCTTCCTGCAGCCCATTTTTACACCTTAGTGCTGTCATTCTGCTAAATGGCACAGGCACTAAACACTACAGTGCAGTCTTATAACTTCTCCATCTTCATGATCCTGATTTTGAATCAAAGTAAGCTGAAAATCTACAGTGGAATAACTACTGAAAAAGGCTGAGGAGTTGATTTTGATTCTCTGCTTTTAGAGGTTGTTGCCTACCGTCCCCTATCAGTTCTGGAAAAGAAAGTGTAATGGATTCGCAATATCAAAATGTTTGTTTGCCAGAGTGCATTTGCTGCTTCCTTGTCTTGTAGGCCATTCTGTCATCATGAAACCCTGAATTAAAACTCCGGTGCCACTAATAGATCTATCTTAATTACTGTCATGAGATTTGTTAGTGCAGACACAAGGTCCTGCCTTTCAGACCAATAATTTAGTGAGGCAGACAGAAGGTTGAGGGAGAGATACATAGCAAAGATTCATCTTTTCCTTAAGTAGATTTCTTCCTTTATCTGGTGTTCATTGAACAGGAATGTTATCTGTAAGAATGTGCCGCTTATAATGGACAAATCAATACTTCCAATCTTTGTCCTCTGTATTCCATGTGAGGTAGCCACAGTGAGAGAGAAGGGGAGAAAATCTCTTGTCCTGAATGAATATGATTGTAGAGTTCGAAATAAAAAAAAAATTAGTAGTTTTTTTTATCAGTTTGTATTTATCTGTTGCAGTCACAGCAGCTAGTAGCAGTACCATGAGGGTTCTGTCAGACATTATCATTTGTAAATTTCATTTTTCAGTGTCTTATAAATGTTATGCAAAAATTCACAGATTATCACGTCATGCCAGAAATGACAGAACAGGACTTTAACATATAAGAATTCAGCTTTGGGAGCACTTTTTAAAAAAGTTCTATTTTAGACGTCAGTGCTTAATGAATAAATTTGTAATTTAGACAGTGCTTTTTTGGTATCTATTTAAAAACTAATTCAAGTAGCCAAAATAGAAATATTTTACTTCGTGTATCACCTGAACTTTTCACAAAAACGTCTCTCTCTCACCATAAGGATGTCTCTGCACTTCGAAATGATGCCATTCGTTCACAACAGCCCTGAAGAAATAGTTGCACTCATCAGTTAAATGAATGTTTTAGACCATCTTTTTTAAAAACAAAAAACAAAAAACTTGATTTCACAATGTTCTGTCTCTTCGGTCTGGTTCAGTGCTGTGTTGTGGCACTCGCTTCTCACCTGAAGAGTGAGGCTAGAATTGCCAGCATTTCTCAGTATGTCCAAGAACATGCCGCTTTGAGTGGGGTGATTCTGTATGGCTTCCAGGATTTTAAGAAGCACAAGTTCATGGGTCCAGATCTAATGCATCCAAGGATGCTGAGGGAGTTAGCTAGTATGATTGCAGAGCCATTGGCCATTATCTTTGAAAAGTCGTGGTGATTGGGGGAGGTCCCAGAGGATTGGAAAAAGGCAAATATAGTGCCCATATTTTAAAAAGGGGGAAAAAGAACCTGGGGAACTACAGACCAGTCAGCCTCACTTCAGTCCCTGGCAAAATCATGGAGCAGGTCCTCAAGGACTCCATTTTGAAGCACTTGGAGAAGAGGAAGGTGATCAGGAACAGTCAACATAGATTCACCAAGGGCAAGTCATGCCTGACCAACCTGGTTGCCTTCTATGATCAGATAACTGGCTCTCTGGATATGGGGAAAGTGGTGGATGTGATATATCTTGACTTTAGCAAAGCTTTTGATACGGTCTCCCACAGTATTCTTGCCAGCAAGTTAAAAAAGTATGGATTGGATGAATGGACTATAAGGTGGATAGAAAGCTGGCTAGATTGTCAGGCTCAATGGGTAGTGATCAACAGCTTGATGTGTAGTTGGCAGCTGGTATCAAGCGGAGTGTCCCAGGGGTCAGTCCTGGGGCCGGTTTTGTTCAACATCTTTATTAATTGCACTCTCAGCAAGTTCACAGATGACATTAAAATGAGGGGAGTGGTAGATATGCTGGAGTATAGGGATAGGGTCCGGAGTGACCTAGACACATTGGAGGGTTGGGCCAAGAGAAATCTGATAAAGTTCAACAGAGACAAGTGCAGAGCCCTGCACTTAGGAAGGAAGAATCCCATGCACCGCTACAGGCTGGGGACCAACTGGCTAAGCGGCAGTTCTGGAGTAAAGGACTTGGGGATTACAGTGAACAAGAAGCTGGATATGAGTCAGCAGTGTGCCCTTGTTGCCAAGAAGGCCAATGGCATATTGGGCTGCATTAGTAGGAGCATTGCCAGCAGATTAAGGGAAGTGATTATTCCCCGCTGTTCGGCACTGGTGAGGCTACACGTGGAGTACAGTTTTGGTCCCCCAACTACAGAAGGGATGTGGACAAATTGGAGAGAGTCCAGCGGAGGGCAATGAAAATGATTAGGGGGCTGGGGCACATGACTTACGAGGAGAGGCTGAGGAAACCAGGGTTATTTAGTCTGCAGAAGAGAAGAGTGAAGGGGGGTTCCAAAGAGGATGGAGCTAGGCTGTTCTCAGTGGTCGCAGATGACAGAACAAGAAGCAATGGTCTCAAGTTGCAGTGCAGGAAGTCCAGGTTGGATATTAGGAAACACTATTTCACTAGGAGGGTGGTGAAGCACTGGACTGGGTTACCTAGGAAGGTGGTGGAACCTCCATCCATAGAGGTTTTTAAGGCCCGGCTTGACAAAACCTTGGCTGGGATGATTTAGTTGGTGTTGGTCCTGCTTTGAGCAGGGAATTGGACTAGATGACCTCCTGAGGTCTCTTCCAACCCTAATATTCTATGATTCTATTCTATGAAGCCCTACAAATATTCTAGGGCTTTATGCAACATCATAATTTCCCTTGAAATACACTTAAGCAATAATCTTAGTTATAACTGGAGAATATTTTTAAGGTGGATAAAGGAAGAACATGGGCAAGCTACTGCAGTTTTTCACTAATGTTTTAGGATCTGCTCTAAAGTCCATTGAGGTCAATAAAAAGATTCCCACTGGTCTTTGAATCAGGCCTTTAGTTTGTAACTAGGTTATTGGAAAAGAAGCAATTATGAGTTTCACTGAGTTATGAAAGTAGCTGGGAGAAGAAAGGACAAAGGGGCTTGTTTTTGTAGGTATAAGAAAAATGAAAAAACAACCTGCACATTGATCTCTTTCTACCCCTGCCAACAGTGTTAATCAATAAGGCTAAGATTTTGTCATGCATATTTTTAGTAAAAGTCAGACAGGTCACAGGCAATAAAGAAAAATTCACTGGACCCCGTGACCTATTCGTGACTTTTACTAAAAATATGCATGACAAAATGGAGAACTATGGGGTCCTCACACCAACCCGAAGGGCCCGGCTCTGAGCTTGCGGCTTCCCCCCACTGCCCATGGGTCCAAGCTCAGGGCACCGCCACCGCCCATGGCTGCTCCAAATTCCGGGACATCCCTGCTGCCCTGCCGCCCACAACAGCTGGGAGCTGTGGGGTCCATCCGCGATGGCAAGGAGCTCCTGGGGGCCCCACTGCCCAGTGTCCAGGAGCTCTGAGGCATCCCTGCACCAGTTGAGAGATTATTACACAAAACAGGAGCATAGAGGAAGGAGCTTCTCATCTCTATTCTGTTTTTAATTCTTGTAACATAAATGAATGCACGTGGACTGAAACAGCATGAATTGAAACAATTGACAGGACTGTCACATGATATAGGTGGAATTGGTGGTTTTTCACTTTGGGTTACTTAACATATAAGTATTTGATAAAACCCCCAAACTTTCATACCTAAATGACAAGAAGTAAATCCAGCTAGAGTCAAGAAGCAGAAGCCCACGTAACAGCTTATAGTGAGTAGTTTACTTATACTCAAGCAGAGAAATATTGGAGATATTTCCATTTTACTCTAACATAGGAACTAGTGTACAGGAAGACGTACCGGAAGCAAATACTCAATGAGCTTACACCAGTCACTTAGTAGAAGTGATCCTCTAATAAAGAGCAGAAAACTACTGCATACATTTGTGGATATTTTGGCACTGTCTCTAGGAGGTTACCTAATAGCAGTGGTCTTTTGCACAGATTTTGCTGTGTATGCAGTGAGCTATCAGGAAAGTCCTTGCCTCAGCAGTGTACCCAGTTAAAGAAGGTTTAACATACATACACACTCAGTTTATGTTCATAATTCTCATTAGGGCTTATATACATTACCTAAATGCATTTGTGAGAATAGAGAATGCCCTTCATGATGATGACTTGATGTATCTTTGAGAAGTCATTGCCATCCATAAAGATGGCTTGTAATTCACATATATGAGTGTTTAATTCCTCTTGGTTACCAACCACCACAACTGTGGTTTGTCTCTCATCAAAGGAGTCTGCTTCTAAGCAGCTATTTTTTCAAATAATTAAAATGTGACTGTACATTTGAATGTTTTGGGATGAATGGTATTACATAAGTGTGTGTTGCTTATTGGCCCTATTCTATTAAAAAAAGGTCTCTTTAAATGTTCCATTACATTTGATATCAAAAATAAATATTTTCCACATAACCAGTTGTCATTTTAAGTATGTCCAGTATAGGGCATTGGCTCAGGTTACTTTTGGTTATGTCCATTGCACCATTAGTTGGATCAAGGAGTTATGGGTTAGTTCGTTGACGAAAAACTCATAACAAGAGATAAACGTTGTTGATGAGAAATAGTTTGTGTAGCAGGATGCTACTGTTTGTCTAAATTAGACCCAACAACGTTGTATGTTCATTTTTAAGAAAATAAATCACTTCCAAGTTCCTCAGAACAGCAAATATCTGTTTTAACTCCAATTAGTATTTTTATTATTTCATGAAAAGACTTCCAGTAAGTTTATTCCAAAATAGGTGTCTGAGTGGGACAAGGACTTCCCTCTTTGGGAAGACAGAGGTCAATACTAGGAGCATTTTGCAGAGGTTTTTTTGTAATAGCCTAAGACAGATGTTAGCATTAGAGTTCTCTCAGCCGTAGTTATGCTGGGTGAATTGTAATTGTTTCAATCAAAAATGGCAAAGAATTTATTATTCCTAATAAATGTCTAAAATGTAACCTTTAAATGAAAGAGTGTTGAAGACATGAATTAAGGAAAGAGATGGCTATACATTCAATAATAAATAGTTTATGGTTTAGTCTTTTTATCTTTCTGAATTATGGATTATTTTTAGAGGAATTGGTTTTTATTTTCACACACAGAACTTTCATCATATCTTTTTGCTGTTAACCATTTTCTCCCATGTAAAATAGCTGTACCACTCCCATCCTTATGGAAAAACACCAAAACAAAGAAAGAAAGAACACCCTCTACTGATTCCAAACTGTCCTCCTCGTGTGAAATCCTAGGCCCCACTGTAGTGGCAAAATACTCATTGACTTCAATGGACTAGGCTTTCACCTGTAGTGTCAAAACAGCCCTCTTTGCATCCACTGTCAGATTAGATTCAGCCTACCTCACAAGTCTTGTCCTCTCTTGTTCCCTGTCCCTTCCCTTTCTTCTCCCTATTCAGCACCTAGCGCTGTACCCTCCCACATTCTCAGGACATCTGGTGTAGGGAGTCTCTCCTCTGTGATTAGTTCCCATCTAGAATTTTCTTTCCATCTCTCTGTCTTTCACTCACTCTTTCACTTTCCCAGATGTTATCTCAAAACATATCTGTAGCTGTTAATGTGTTTCTCCCTGTGTGATTATTCATTCTTTAATTCTAGAGCATTTTGGGGTACAGTTGGTCTGATAGATGCTGTACAGAAGGAAGTATTACAGCTTTTGTTTGTAAGCCGATGTGTAAAGATTGGAATTTATCGAGAAAGTTCTCTAGCATTCAAGTTTTTTGTAGTTCAGCAGTTTCTCTTTAAAGAAGAGAATGAATTTAGAGTCTATCTTCTACCTCCTATCCATCTGAAGATTATTAGGGAGAAAAAGCAGGATTATTTAATAGACTTAGAAGTGGGGGGAAGGATGATGCATCTAGAAAAGCAGGTTCAGCCAAATAGTAATAGCCATTACTGGATCCCTCAGGTCCTCCATACCGCCTACCACAAGATAATTTCTGCTCTAGCCAGAAGGATCTAGCTACCTCCCTCAAAGAACCTGAGTATGTTGCCTATGTGAGAACCACAATCTTAAGAAATGGGGGAAAAGACCAATTTGTAACTTGTGTTTGTTATGCTTATAAAAACTTCACAGAATATTTTATAAGCATGTTTCCTCTTTAATGCCACAACCATTCCACTTTGCTAAGCACACAGTTCTTTCTGTATCTCTGATCTGTGACCATGCTAAGATATCTGTGAATATTCCCATCTATAATTTTTACTAGGATGTGAAACATATGTCTAGCATTTTCTCTCCCATCTCTCAAAGTACACTAGATGTCAGGTGTGTGTTGTTAAAATACACAACTGCTGCAAAAGACATCAAGGAGTAGTTGATTCTTTTTTTCTTTGTTTCTTTTAGAAGTATCACCAGCCATTGTGCTGTGTATGTGCATTTAAATTAAACTGGCTTTACACTAATACAGAACATCTGTCTTTTTCATGTGGATTTTTTAATCCTGCAGGATATTTATGCCGGGAGCAAGTCAGAAAAAATATGGATATGTATAGTTCACCCACACATAACTGACAGCTGTGTCCCAAACTCTTGGAGACCAACTTACCTCCGTGCCAGCCTTTTTTAAAAAGACAAACTTAGCAAAGCTGTTAGATCATTGGCTAATTTATACTTCCGGGGTATCAAGTACATTTACATGAGCTGTTTCCATCTGTGTTGCTTTGTTATTCTAGAGAGGATGAACATGCCCTCATCCAGCAGTACTGTCAAACTCTGGGAGGAGAGTCGCCTGTGAGTCAACCGCAGAGTCCTGCCCAAATCCTGAAGTCAGTGGAAAAGGAAGAACGGGGAGAGTTGGAGCGCATCATTGCCAACCTCGAGGAAGAGCAAAGGTTTTGTAATCTTCCGGTGCAGCGTCTGAACTGGCATTTCATTAACTCTGTTTTAATCGTGCACACACACTGCATAATCGTTGTTTGGACAAAATGAGAAAAGGAACTGAAATGGGCACTGAAGTCTCAGTTTCTGCTGAAAACCTGATCAGAGTTTTAGCTCTTCACAATGGCCCTTTGTAAGTTAAGTTGCTGGGCCTGTGATCAGACAGTCTAACAAAGTAGCAATTTCACTCCTCCTAGTTTGTGCTGCAGCTGTCTAATTTATCATACACTGGAAGCCTAGACTTTATCTTGGTATAAGGTACTTAGGCTCCAAAGATATAGATAATGAAAAGATGCACTGAATTAGGGGAAATATATTAAATTATGTTGTCATGTATGCTGCTATGAAATGTAATCTCCTTTTTCTCTTTATAATTGTATTAGGAGTCTCCAGGTGGAATATGAGCAGCTAAAGGAACAACATCTTCGGAGAGGAATAAACCCTCTTGCCTCCCCCCCAGACTCCATTGTATCGCCCCAGCACACTTCTGAAGATGCTGAGCTCATTGCTGAGGCCAAACTCCTAAGGCAGCACAAAGGTCGTTTGGAGGCCAGAATGCAAATATTGGAAGATCACAATAAACAGCTAGAATCTCAGCTTCACCGGCTACGGCAGCTGCTTGAGCAGGTACAATAAGTAGTGGCGCCCTCCGTCAACTTTCATGCTTGTGAGACGGCATTCATGTCGGCGTTGAATTTTTTTGCATTCAATGCAAATGCATTAAATGTTTTGTGGACATTTCTCCCTTTATTAGCTTACTCTGTTGCCTTCAGTTTTATTGATGGTCTGGAAAAGGGTGTGTATTTTTCTACCTTCAGTTATAAATATATTTGCGATAGCAAAAAACAAAATTTGAAGCAAAATGATACTTCAAAAATCCCCCATTGATAAAACCTGTCACATGGGGCAATTAAAACATTTTCTATCCCTAAAACTGCCAGTTTTGGCACCCTCCTGCCAATAACCAAATAATCATCCGGCATGTTCAGCATGCTAATAATATGGCTGGCGTTCTTCCTTCCTTCCTTCCTTCCAAGAGCTCAAGGCACTTTTGACATCTATGAAAATTTCAGAACTACTTAAATAACAAAAATAAGTGCAGCAATTTTCTCAAAACAAATAAAAAAGTGAGGAAAAAAATCCATCTCCCTCTTCAGCCAGTGGGCCCAGCCACACAATATACCTGCCTCGCCCATATCTCTCTGCTCCTTATCACTCCTTCCCCAAAAGCTTGGTCTGGCTTTTAAAGTTGGGCACTGCACCATTGCTCAGAATTATGATGATAGAGAGGACGAAGAGGTTTGTCTCGCAGGCAGTGAAGAAATTAATTCCTAAGGAAAGTGGGGAAAACTAGACAATTCCTTTACCAAGTCTTTTGAGTAACACATATATACATCTGGTATGTGCAGTAAAATGATGGTGTAGCTACAACTGAAAGTTGCAGTAGAGAAACCTACCTCTTTCTTGAAAATGCCAATAACTATGGGGTGGGTTTTTTGACAGTCTTGTTTAGGTACAGAAAAAGCTGGCTTTTAAGCATTGTTTTGATTGCACTGTTTTGGATCTGGGAACTTGAGAAATTTGCAGAGATGGTACATCACTTTTGCCTTCTAGATCACCAGTTCTGATCAATCCTAGTTCAATGTGACAAATATTCCCTGACACAGGTGGGCCAAGTGTGTGGTCTTAGTCCAGTTCTGAATGAACCTGTTGGCCATATCAGATCAAACGGACATCACACTTGGCATTCTATTCTATTCTATTTTATTCTATTCTATTATTAACACCTAAGAACTAATTCATACCCTTGTTGACAGTCCTGGAAGAAAGGTCAAGAAATAAACAGTTCCAAAGACTGAGCTACTCTCTCATCTCTGCAGGTAGTCTCCCCTTGCGGACTCGGGGCAGGCCTTGGTCCCAAGGGTTCAAACCCTGCAAGTCCTGCAATAAGCCCATGCCAATGGGTGACCTCCACAACGCTTGTCTAAAGTGTCTGGGGGAGGTGCACCAAGCCAATAGATGCAGGATTTGAAAAGGGTTTCGCCTTAGAACAAAAAAGGAGCCGGACTTCCATTTAAAGCAGCTCCTTCTGGAGGTGGCACTGAGACCGCAATCCGCCTCGGCACAGCAAGACCCGGCCCAGAGTTCATCCGTGCAGAGCGCTCCAGCATCCGTGGCAGAAGCAGCACTGCGGAAAGATGCTGAGCTCAGAAACCCGCGGCACCGCCACTCCCCAGCACCGAAGTCGGTGGGAACTGTCCCATACCCTAGCGACATGGAAGCAGGTTAGGAGCTGATCTCCACCTTCAAGACCCACTCCTTCAGAGCTGGCCAATGGAGCACGTCCCAGGGAGGAGGTCCCAGCGCCGAGGGCTTTGATGCCAGCACTGTCGACTTCAGCCCCACAAAGGGGACCGTTGAATCCGGTGCCATTGGACTCCCCAAGCCATGTGGTGGAAGAGATGGGGCTACCATCCACCCCAGGCACCTTTGAAGCCTTGAGGGATCTCACTGCCATGATGGCACTGCAGTACCCGGCTCTCCGCGACAAGCCTCCAGCGCCACCAAAGGCAGCACCATCCCAAGGCAAGCCAGCGATGTTGCATCCGCCTGCATTTCCAAGGCACCGCTCTCCGGTATCGACAAGAAGGCACCACTCTGAGTCGCGGCACTGATCCATCTCACCACGCCGCTCGGACTCGCAGCACCGGTCGGACTAGCGGCACTGCTCACCATCCTGGCACAGATCCCTGTCTTGGGAGAAGTACCATTCTTGGCACCGGTCAAGGTCTCAACCTTTGCAGCAGGAAGGTCTATTCTACCAGAGGCTTACAGCTCCAGGATTGCTAATCAGCAGGCATCCTGAGCAGATACAGCTTCAACTTCTGGAACTCCATGCAAAAATATAGGGAACTGTTACCCTCAGAATCCCGGAAGGAGTTTGGGACTATTGTTGAGGAGGGCAAGGCAGTAGCATGGACCTCTTTACAGTCCTCACTGGATGCTGCAGACTCAGTGGTGTGCACCTTGTCCTCCAGTATAGCCATGAGGAGACGCTCATGACTGCAGGCCGCAGATCTGCCACCTGAGGTTCAGCAGACCCTCCAGGACCTGCCCTTTGATGGGGCGGGATTATTTGCAGCCCAAACTGACTCCAGGCTGCATAGCCTAAAAGACTCAAGGGGTACAAGACATGTTAAGCAAGAGATGTTAAGGGTAACAAGAAGGGTTTCTTCAGGTATGTTAGCAACAAGAAGAAAGTCAAGGAAAGTGTGGGCCCCTTACTGAATGAGGGAGACAACCTAGTGACAGGATGTGGAATAAGCTAATATACTCAATGCTTTTTTTGCCTTTGTCTTCACGAACAAGGTCAGCTCCCAGACTACTGCACTGGGCAGCACAGCATGGGGAGGAGGTGACCAGCCCTCTGTGGAGAAACAAGTGGTTCGGGACTATTTAGAAAAGCTGGACGAGCACAAGTCCATGGGGCCGGATGCGCTGCATCCAAGAGTGCTAAAGCAGTTGGCGGATGTGATTGCAGAGCCATTGGCCATTATCTTTGAAAACTCATGGCAATCAGGGGAAGTCCCTGACGACTGGAAAAAGGCTAATGTAGTGCCCATCTTTAAAAAAGGGAAGAAGGAGGATCCTGGGAACTACAGGCCAGTCAGCCTCACCTCAGTCCCTGGAAAAATCATGGTCCTCAAGGAATCAATTCTGAAGCGCTTAGAGGAGAGGAAAGTGATCAGGAACAGTCAGCATGGATTCACCAAGGGCAAGTCATGCCTGACTAATCTAATTGCCTTCTATGATGAGATAACTGGCTCAGTGGATGAGGGGAAAGTGGTGGACGTGTTGTTCCTTGACTTTAGCAAAACTTTTGACACGGTCTCCCACAGTATTCTTGCCAGCAAATTAAAAAAGTATGGATTGAATGAATGGACTAGAAGGTGGATAGAAAGTTGGCTAGATCGTTGGGCTCAATTGGTAGTGATCAGTGGTTCCATGTCTAGTTCGCAGCCAGTATCAAGTGGAGTGCCCCAAGGGTCGGTCCTGGGGCCGGTTTTGTTCAATATTTTCATAAATGATCTGGAGGATGGTGTGGATTGCACCCTCAGCAAGTTTGCAGATGACAATAAACTGGGAGGAGAGGTAGATACTCTGGAGGGTAGGGATAGGATACAGGGGGCCCTAGAGAAATTAGAGGATTGGGCCAAAAGAAATCTGATGGGGTTCAACAAGGACAAGTGCAGAGTCCTGCACTAAGGACGGAAGAATCCCATGCACCACTACAGACTTGGGACCGAATGGCTTGGCAGCAGTTCTGCAGAAAAGGACCTAGGGGTTACAGTGGACCAGAAGCTGGATATGAGTCAACAGTGTGCCCTTGTTGCCAAGAAGGCCAATGGCATTTTGGGATGTATATGTAGGGGCATTGTCAGCAGATCGAGGGACGTGATCATTCCCCTCTATTCGACATTGGTGAGGCCTCATCTGGAGTACTGTGTCCAGTTTTGGGCCCCACACTACAAGAAGGATGTGGAAAAATTGGAAAGAGTCCAGCGGAGGGCAACAAAAATTATTAGGGGACTGGAACACATGACTTATGAGGAGAGGCTGAGGGAACTGGGATTGTTTAGTCTGCGGAAGGGAAGAATGAGGGGGGATTTGATAGCTGCTTTCAACTACCTGAAAGGGGGTTCCAAAGAGAATGGCTCTAGACTGTTCTCAGTGGTAGCTGATGACAGAACAAGGAGTAATGGTCTCAAGTTGCAGTGGGGGAGGTTTAGGTTGGATATTAGGAAAAACTTTTTCACTAGGAGGGTGGTGAAACACTGGAATGCATTACCTAGAGAGGTGGTGGAATCTCCTTCCTTAGATATTTTTAAGGTCAGGCTTGACAAAGCCCTGGCTGGGATGATTTAGTTGGGGATTGGTCCTGCTTTGAGCAGGGGGTTGGACTAGATGACCTCCTGAGGTCCCTTCCAACCCTGATATTCTATGATTCTATGGTACGCTCAAGTCGCTAGGAGTGTACACCCCGGCTACTCAGCAGAAACATTTTAAACCACAGCCTCCTCAATGTCCCTACCAACCTCGTCCTAGGCAGGATTTTTCTAGGAAGTGCTGTAGAAATGGCAGACGGAAGCTGTCCCAGCCCTCATCCACTCAGGGCTAGGCGTGCACCTCTTTGGGTTCTAAGCAGGCCTTTTGAAGGTGTAACTGGGGACGGTGTGTCAGACTATGGACCGGGTCCTCAACCCTGTTTTCTGAACCGTCTATCTCACTTCTACTGTGCTTGGTCCCAAATAACATCAGATTGCTGGGGTTTCGCTTGGTAAAAGTGGACTATTCTCTCCAATTTTGCTTCTCCCCTCCCTCCCACTCCTCCTTCCCCATCCATTTTTAGGGACTCTTCTCACAAGCAACTCCTTATCCAGGAGGCGCAGGTGCTTCTCGCTGCAGGGGCAATGGAGGAGGTTCCTCAGGAGCTAAAGGGAAAGGTTGTTATTTCCTAATCCCCAAAGCCAAAGGGAGTCTCAGACCCATTCTAGATGTGTGGGGTCTCAACAGATTCATGGTGAAGCTGAAGATCCGCATGGTCTCCCTGAACTCGATCATCCCCTCTCTGGATCTGGGAGACAGTTTTGCCGCCTTCAGTCTCCAGGACACACACTTTCATATATCCATTCATCCTGTTCTCAGACGATACCTCAGTTTTGTGGTCAATAACAACCACTTCCAGTTTACAGTTTTCCTCTTTGGCCTGTCCACAGCTCCTCGGGTAGTGACCAAGTGCATATCAGTCATTGCCGACTTCCTTCGCTGGAGGCAGGTAACTCAACAACTGGCTGCTCCGGGGGTACTGCAGGGACCAGGTAGAAGTACAGATATGTATCCACGCTCATCAGGTAGAGCCTTCTTCTTAACAAGAGCAAGTCGACCCTGATACCAACTCAAAGGGTAGAGTTTATCAGGGCAGTGCGGGACTCAGGTTGTGCCAGAGCATTCCTGCTGAAGACCCATTTTCTAACTATCTCAGACTCCATTTAAGGTCTCCGATGGTACCCTACCACCACACCAAGGGCCTGCCTAAGACTACTCGATCACATGGCATCTTGTACATATGTGGTACAGCATGCCAGGATGCATCTCAGACCTCTCCAAATTTGGCTTGCGTCACCGTACTGCCCGGGATGCAACAGTCTGGACTCTGTGGTCACTCTTCCAGGTCATGTCCTCCAGCCCATGGGCTGGTAGTTCAACCAACAAGACACGTCCCTGGTAACAGACATGTTGGCGTGGGAGTGGGGCGTACACCTGGGGGACCTTCAGATGCTGGGCCTCTGGTCTCAAGATGAGCTCTCGCTCCACATCAACTTCAAGGAGCTGAGAGTGGTTCAATTAGCGTGCCAGACCTTCCAGGTCCACTTGAGTGGTCAATGTGTGGGAGTCAGGATGGACACCACAACTGCAATGTTTTGCATAAACAAGCAGGGTGGCGCCCATTCCTCTCCCCTCTCTTGGGAAGCCCTCCAGCTGTGGGAGTTCTGCATAGCCCCCACTATTCATTTGGAGGAGACGTATTTCCCAGGATCACAGAACGAGTTATCGTACTACCTCAGCTGATCTTTCCACAACCACGAGTGGTCCATCTGGCCAGGTGTCATCTTCACCATCTTCCAGAGGTGGGAAACACCCCATATCGATCTCTTCACCACTCAGAGCAACAGGAAGTGCCCGAGGCTCTGCTCCTTCCAGAGCCAGGGCTCCCTTGCAGACGCCTTCCTCCTCCTTCCTTCGGCAAGGAGGGTCTCGGAGCTCAGGGCCCTCACCTCTGACCTTCCATACACAGTCTTCTTCAAGGACAAGGTGCAGCTCAGGCCTCACCCGCCTTTCCTTCCAAATGTTGTGTCCCAATTTCACTCCAACCAGGGCATTTTTCTGCTGGTGTTTTACCCTAAACCTCATGTGACCAGCCAAGAGCAATGGCTCCACTCTCAGAATGTTCGATGAATGCTTGCTTTTTACATCTAACGCACAAAGCTGTTCCAAAAGTCGAACTAGCTATTCGTGGTGGTAGCAGACGTATGAAAGGTCTCCCGATCTTGTCCTAGAGGATCTCATTGTGGATTACCTCCTGCATCCGCACCTGCTATGAATTAACCAACGTTCCAGCCCCGGCTTTCCATGGCCCATTACACGAGGGCGCAGGCCTCATTGACAATGTTCCTGGCCCACGTGCCAATTCAGGAAATCTGCAGGGCGGAAGCTTGGTCCTCTGTGCACACATTTGCCGCTCTCTATGCCGTAACCCAGCATGCTAGAGATGATGCAGCCTTCAGCAGAGCAGTGCTCCAATCTGTTGTTCCATAATTATGACCCCACCTCCGAGGTAGGGCTTGGGAGTCACCTTACTGGAATTGGTATGAGCAAGCACTCGAAGAAGAAAAAACAGTTACTCACCTTCTCACTGTCTGTCATTCTTCGAGATGTGTTGCTCATATTCATTCCAGACCCATGCACCTTTCCCTCTGTCGGAGTAGCTGGCAAGAAAGAACTGAGGAAGCACCAGGTCGGCAGGGTCATTTATTGAGTGCCATAGAGGCGCCACTCCAGGGGGTTCCACAACTGACCCGGTGGGTGCTGCTAGGGGAAAAACTTTCCGACGACTGTGCACGTGGCACGCACACACCTATTTGGAATGGATACGAGCAACACATCTCGAAGAAAACAGTTACAAGGAGGTGAGTAACTGTTTCTTCCTCTCTGTGGTCCATCTAGTCCAGTATCTTGAGATGACAGTAGCCATTACCTGGTGCTTCAGGGGAAGGTTTTTAAAACCTCCTTGAAAGGTGGTTGTGCAGTAACATGCTCATCAGGGAAGTTTCTGTTGAACTGCAGATAGTTAATAATTAGCTTGCATCCTAAAGTATGAGGGTTTACATTCCTTAAAACTCTTTATTCCGTCCAATATAACTGTGGATATTCTTATTGTGTGTATATATAATTGTGTAATCCTTTTGGAATCCTCATAAGCTCTTTTTCTCAATAATATCATTTGGCAGTTAAGGTGAATTCTGTGTTGTGCAAAAAAAAAAAAATTGTAGCAGCTTTGGCTTTTAATTTTATTGAGTGTCCCCTGGTTCTTTCTAACTGGGTAAATGGAAGAGCACAATTCACCTTCACTCTACATTTCATTATTTTAAACTCATCTATCATGTCGCCTCTTCTCTGACATAAATAGCTCTAATTTTCCTTTGTCTTCATATGGGAGCTATTTGATGCTTCTAATCATTGTGGCTGCCCTTTTCCAGGCCATTTCTCTTTCTGCTCTACCCTTCTTGAGGTGGGGTGGTCAGAAACTGAGTGCCATATTCAAGGAGCGGGTGTACCGCTGGTTTACATAACATTCTCCATAGTTTTTGGTATGCCTTTCTAAGTACACGCCTAATATCTAGTTTGCTTTTTTACCCACTACTACACACTAAACAGATGTTTTTAGTGAGTTGTCTACAATTACACCTTGGTCTTTTTCCTCAGATTCACTTAGAGCACATCAGTGTTTATGAATAATTCCAGTTGTACTTTCAAGGGTGCATTTCTTTGCTTTATTTTATATGAAAGATCATTAATGCATTTATCATCACCACTGGTCCTAGTGTGGATCCTTGGGACACCTCACTATTAACCTTCTTCCATACTGACCATTTATTCCTACTTTGTTTTCTGTCTCTTAGCCAATTTCTAATCCATGACAAACCTTTGCCTTCAACGCTGTCCCTTCTTTCTTTTCTTGTGAGGGATTTTATCAAAGCTTTTTGAAAGTCCAAATAAATTTTATTTATTGCTTTTTCTTTAATTTTATTGACTTCCTTAAAGAAATCTGTTTAAAGATATGTGATTTAAGAGATCATTTTTCATCACTGATGAGATGGATGGTTAGCTGATTGTCACAATGTTTCTTTATAATAATCACTAGTATTAGTCTGAAAATACTGTCCTATTTACAGTAATTTTTTTGCCATCACTGGCATTTCTCATCATCTGTTTGTTCCTGTCTTCTGTCAGCTGCAAGACCGTCTTTTCTCACTCAGCTGCCTAGTTACAGTGGGTAACCTCATGATCGTTGTTTGGGATAATAACCTGTCAATGAATCTAAAAGCACTGGTACGTCTTTCTCCAGTAGATGCAGAGTGGGTGGCTCTACGTACAGATGTGTGGGGAGCAAACTCGTAAAACTTAAAAACTGTCCTGCCATAACAGTCTGATCTGTATTTGAGAGCGTTGAAGGAAATTCTTTAGGGAACAAACGTAGCAGACATATGCATGCACTCTCTCATATACACACACGCTGTCATGTTTGTCTGTCTGTTTGATTATAGTGCCAAACATGGAGATGAAACAGAACTGGCATGTGACAGTTTTGACACCGACATGTTAATTGTAAAGAGGAGACATAAAAAAGTTATTTTCTTTTCCGTCTTCATCTCCTTTAGAAACTACAGGTTCCATGCCACACAAACAGGCTCTAGGTTTTTTGCCGCCCCAAGCTCAGGTGGGGCTGGGGCTCACAGGCGGCGCTGGAAGCGGAGGGAGTGACGTCACCTTTTCCCAGCGCCTGCAGGGGCTTTGCCCCCTCCCCCGCCTGGCCGCGCCGACAAGCCCCGATATAAGGGGTGGCACAAGGCAGCGCAGCAGCCAGTGCACAGATGCGGTGGCGCGGCCCCGGCAGGACTCGTCCTCTCCTCCCCAGGTAGCGGCTGGACCCTCGCAGCTCAGCATCCCGGGGCTGGGGCTTCCCCTTCCCACTGAGGCCAGGGGTGCGGCGCCTTCGCCCCGTCTAAGTGGTGCAGCTCCAAGAGCGCAACTGCCCCCCGCAAAAAAGGGTGGCCGGATGCCGCCCCTGGAAATGTGCCACCCCAAGCACCTGCTTGCTTTGCTGGTGCCTCAAGCCAGTCCTGCACTCAAAAACAAGACCCTGTTACTAGGGACGTTACAAATCTGTACTTTACAGATCTGTGGTGATTCTTTCCTACTTGACTAATCTACTGAACAGAGGTTTCATATGGGACCTGATTCTGCACTATTGAAGTCAATGGGAGCTTGCCAGTTACTTCAGTAGGCACAGGATTAGACCATAAGGAGGAGCAGGGGTAGAGTACAGCTCCCCCTCTTTTTGCCAAAAAGCAGAGAGCTAACTTCCCTCATTCTCCGACTAGTGGAGTAAGGATGTACCTAGCAAAGAAATCTGAGGTGGGTGCAGGACAAGGAAGCTGATGCCTGGCTGACTTTTCCTGTGGCTCCTTTTCTTTCCCACCAGTGGATGGAAAAGCAACAGCAGCTGACAAGGGAAGAAGAGAGAGTTTCTTATACACTTCCTAGCCTCTAAACACTGCCAGCTTCCTCTTGAGGGAAGACAGTTGCATGGGACATAGAGAGGTTGTTCAAAATCTATTTTGAAGTGTCTACTAAAATGTAGAAAATTGCTTCAGAATTTCAGAGTTCTCTGGAGAAGAGCCTGCCTGCACCTCCTCTCTTTATTTGTTTGTAGATTAAAATGATTTTGGATTGGGGAGCAAAATGCGCACATGCTCATACTACTTTTGTTTTTTCTGGATTTTATTTGTCCAGCAACATGGCACAAAGCAGCCCCAGTGCAGGGGAAAGTCTCGGCCTATTTTCTTATCTCATTTGGTATAATGTTGCTGCCTGCCTCGTTTTGAATGTGTGCCTGAACTTTTCTGTGATACGTGTGTGTGTGGTTGACATGGGAGAAAGTAGACTGCTTAGTGTTATGCTAGTGAGCTCTAGTAGGTAGAGCATTTACTGGGAGTCAGGACTCCTGGGTTCTCAGCTCTGACACTGACCCATTGTGTAGTCTTGGGCAAGACACTTTCAGTTTCGGTATCAGCAAAATGGGGATATGATATTTTAAAAAAAAAACTGAGATCCTCAGGTTGAAGGAGCTATATGGATGGATTGATTTATTTACATATATACTGGATCAAGGCTGGTATGCTGTTTCTAGTATCTGATTCTTCAGAGAAGGCAAAATAATTTATCTGGCCAGTTGTGTAGTCCTAGATTCTTTCTTGCCCTCTGCAACAATCATTTGAAGTGTGAGATTTGATGATCCTTTTTGGCATAGCCACCCTTATTAAAGTGTGCATGCATGAAATGTTACTGGTTATAAAATTATACAGGCTTGTTTTAAAATCCAGCTGCAATATTTGATTCTCACCTCCTGTGGCAATGAATTCTGTAGGCTGACTACAGACTATGTGGAGTACAGTAGCATCTCCTTTTATTTGTTTTAAATTTAACTGCCGTTGAATTCACCAAGCAAGCTCCTTGTTCTCATGCTGTGAAATGGCATAATTAAGAGGAAATAATCTGTTTTCACCACTACCTCTAAATCCCTCAAGATCTCCTTTCTATCCTAATTAATCTTGGTTTTGTAATCTCTCACCAGGCTTAATTCAGTTTATCTGTATGTGAAATTTGAAAGTGTTGATTGCTATAGTATTGCTTTGTATGAAGTCCAGACATAACTCTGATCCTCTTCCTTACCCTTCTCTGCACCTTTTTGTTCACAGTTACAGCTGTAAGGTGAGGTGACCAAAACTAGCCAGGGTTCTAGCAACTTTGAGAATTCAAATGTTCTCTCTCTTACTAATCTCAGTCCACCTGTTAGATAGGTAGGCAGCTGCCATGCCACTGACCTCAGATTTGTTCTAGAAGAAGCAGTCTGTCTTGACCTTTAATCTCTGTGCCACAGCAGTTCTAGGCTTTTCCCAAGTTGAGACTAGCAGCTGTACGAAATTGTCTGTGACAGCTTTCTCACTACCTTGGTCTTCACTATTTTAAGAACAACAAAAACTCATTTTATCTGGATTCTCTAGTTAGATTTGAGCTTGAAGTTGAATGGCAAGTGACTTAACTACACAACAGTCAGCCACCATGCCTGTGAACTTCTTGATAATAAAACACCTGGAGATCCTGAAAGCATTTCTATGTCTCCGCTGAATATAGACTTGTGCTCCTTGATTTATGCTGTGTACTCATAATGTCATAATGAAAGAAAAGTGACGTTTGGAGAAGGGAAAAACAGCTTTGTTAAAGTGCTCAATGGAATATTTCTTTCTATTGTATATGGAGGGGAAGGCAAACTCACATCGTCAAACAATTTCTAGGTATCTTTTAGCTAGAAATTGTCTGAGGAAATTAAATGTTTCACTTAAGGCTGTTTGAGCTGGAAAGGAGAGCAGGGTTTTTCAGTGAAGGAGTTATGTTTTTCCATCTTTTTCCTACTCCCTGCATTGATTTAACATCATTCTTAGTCATTCTAAATACTTTTTCAGTCTTAAGTTTTAAAAGTCAGAATGTTAAACAGTAATTGTTTCCACTTTAGTCCTAAAATAATATTCTTTAAAATAATTTCTGTGGCTGCTTTTTCCAGGTTTAATTAAATAACATGGAAGATGAGTAATTTGCATTCAGCAGCATACATGATAACAGTGGTTAAGGTTGCAAACCTACGCAAACACCTGTTGTCACATACTCATAGCTTCCCAAAATATTTAACTCTGGAGCTGGAATTTTCCATGACTAGTCTCTTCCTCAAAATGAATTTTTTTAGGAATGTTTGAACAAACTCAAAAATATCAGAAGGGATTTATGTTACATTGAACCAACAGTTTGATCTTTTTACATTTTATGTGTATTTGTGTGTGTATGCACAAGAATTGTGCATATATCTAGATATAGATATATAGATATAGTGTGTGTGTATGTACACATATACATATACTCAAACTAAATACAACCAACATTTTAGAAATAACTTCTGACTAGGTGCCTCAATCTTTAGGTCACCAACATGAGTCACCTAGGACTTGATTTTCATCACTGCTGAGCCCCCATTGATTTTAAGTAGTTTTGGGTGCTTAGGAACCCTGAAAATTTCTCCACACCATTCACAGTTTTATAGACCTCTATCATATCCCCCCCCCCCTTAGTCATCTCCTTTCTAAGATGAACAGTCCTAATCTTTTAAATCTGTCTTCATATGGAAGCTGTTCCATACCCCTAATCATTTTTGTTGCCATTCTCTACAGTACTTCCAATTCTAATATATCTTTTTTTGAGATGGGGTGATCAGAACTGCATTCTGTATTCAATGTGTGGGCATAGCATGTATTTATTTAGTGGCATTATGACATTTTCTGTTTTATTATCTATCCCTTTCCTAATGGTTCCTAATGTTCTATTAGCTTTTTTGACTGCCACTGCACACTGAGCAGATGTTTTCAGAGAACTATCCACAATGATGCCAAGTTTTCTTTCTTGAGTGGTAACGGCTAATTTAGACTCCATCATTTCGTATGTATAGTTGGGATTATGTTTTCCAATGAGCATTACTTTGCATTTGTCAACATTGAATTTCACCTGCCATTTTGTTGCCCAGTCACCCAGTTTTGTGAGATCCCTTTGTAACTCTTCACAGTGAGCTTTGGACTTAACTATCTTGAGTGACTTTATAGTGTCTGCAAAGTTTGCCTCCGCACTGTTTACCCCTTTTCTCATAACATTTTTTAATATGTTGAACAGCATTTGTCCCAGTACAGATCTTTGGTGAACTCTATTTACCACTCTCCACTGTGAAAACTTACCTTTTATTCCTACCCTTTGTTTCCTATCTTTTAACTAGTTACTGATCCAAGAGAGGACCTTCCTTCTTATCCCGTGACTGCTTACTTTGCTTAAGAGCCTTTGGTGATGGAGCTTGTCAAAGGCTTTTTGAAAGTTCAAGTACACTATATCAATTGGATCACCCTTGTCCACATACTTTTTAACTCCCTCAAAGAATTCTAATAGATTGGTGAGGCATGATTTCCTTTACAAAAGCCGTGTTGACTCTTCCCCAACATATTGTGTTTGTCTATGTGTCTGATAACTCTGTTCTTTACTATAGTTTCAGCCAATCTCCCTGGTACCGAAGTTAGGATTTCTGGCCTGTAATTAGCAGAATTGCCTCTGGAACCTTTTTTTAAAAATTGGTGTTATGTTAGCTATTCTCCAGTCACCTGGTACAGAGGCCTATTTTAAGCGATAAGTTACATACCTCCGTTAGTAGTTATGCAAGTTCATATTTGAATTCCTTCAGAATTCTTGGGTGAATACCATCTGGTGCTGGTGATTTATTACTGTTTAATGTATCAGTTTGTTCCAAGACCACCTATATTGACACCTCAGTCAGGGACAGTTCTTCAGATTTGTCCCCTAAAAAGAATGGCTCAGGTATGGGAAGTCTCCCCCACTGCCTCTGCAGTGAAGACCGATGCAAAGAATTCATTTAGTTTCTCCAAATGGCCTTGTCTTCCTTTAGTGCTCTTTAGCACCTCGGTTGTTCAGTGCTCCCATCGATTGCTTGGCAGGCTCCCTGCTTCTGAAGTACTTCAAAACAATTTTGCTGTTAGTTTTTGTCTCTTTTGCTAGGTTCTCTTCAAATTCATTTTTGGCCTGTCTAATTATACTTTTACACTTGCCAGAGATTTATGTTTCTTTCTATTTTCCTCACTAGGATATGACTTCCAGTTTTAAAGGATGTCTTCTTTGTCTCTAACTGCTTCTTTTACTCTTCTGTTTAGCCATGGTGGCATTTTTTTGTCCTCCTAATGTTGTATTTTTAATTTGGAGTATACCTTTAGTTTGACCTTTAGTATGATGATGATTTAAAATTTTTTCCATGCAACTTTCAAGCGTTTCACTCTTGTGACTGTTCCTTTTAATTTCCATTTAGCTTGCTTCTCATTTTTCATGTTAAATGCTACTGTTTTGAGTTTCTTTGGTATTTCTCCCCCTACAGGTTACGTTTAACTACATTATGGTCACTATTACAAAGCAGTTCAGCTATATTCATGTCTACACACACACACACATTTTTTTTGTAAATGCACACTCCATGCATTTTAGAACAGGCTATAACAAAAGCAGCTGAAGTTTTAAACTTCATTTGGACATAATTCTTATTGAAAACTAGTGTTTGCTTGACTTGGTGTGTGGGGAGAATTTTATAAAGTTATACAAGACTGAAGAGTTTGGAGTTAACCTCTCCTAAGGATTCCAAGATAGTCTAATGGAAGACCCAAGCCCCTTTGTAAGATTCTTTCATATTATCCCTTCCTGGCCTGACCAAGGGATTTGGGCAAGAAGAGTGGACTGTTTTGTGTAATGGAGATTGTTACTCTGTGGAACACATGCACAGCCAAACACTGCCTTAACATGATGGAGCTAATTGGAGGCTGACTATGACAACATCGAAAGGTCAAATCTTCTTTATAGGTTACTTTCCTAGAAAGTATATCTTCCTAAGATCAACCCACGTTGGAACAGAGATGAGTGGGGAAGAATTAAAAGGATACAAGAAATAACATGAGAAGAGAAAAGGAAGAAAAATGGATGACAGTGATTAAAAAGGGAACAACACACACACACGCGCGCGCAACTTGGTACATGTAAACTTCTGCGTTACTGTAATGATGGAATTTTTGTTTCTTAAACCTCTTTCAGCCTGAATCTGATTCCAGAGTTAATGGAGTCTCTTCCTGTGCTTCACCCCAGTATTCTGCTCACAGCTACTCATTTGATCAGGACACCAGCTCACAGTTTCATCAGACAGGTTAGTACTTTGGTCAAATATTGTGCCGTGTTTGTCTACAAGTGGTTGCAACCAGGTTTACTAATGTGTGCCTGAAGTAGCAATATTAGTCCCATTATAATTTGTAGCTAACACTGCTGGGTGCAAAGCTCACTGCAATTGGTAGTAGGAGTTTTCAGAACTGGGCATCATGAGAAGAATAATATAGTGTTGTGATTTGGGGAAAGAAGACTTGTTTTTTTATGAGTAATGGATGTCAGTGTATACTACTTGGTCTCCTGTCCCTTCTGAGAAGGGGAATTACTGACACAGTCCCTTAATGCACTGAGGGAAGAATTAAATCCCATCGGACTGAAGGAACCTACAGCCATGGTATGCATCTCACATCATAAGGATAGGCTGCAAAGCACTCTTTCTTTAAAGACAGCAAATAGTATAATTTCCTAGTCCTAAATGCAATTCTGGATATAATGAACCTCTTCATCTTATAGTGACATTCTGATGAAAAAACTTTTACTTGTTAGGATTTCAGTGGGATTTAAGTTGTGCAGACCCTCTGCACATGGGTGAATCTTACCTAAATGGGCATTTTAAACCTTACTCTATTGGAACCTCAATAATTTTCACTAATGGCTGGGAAAACCTTTGCAGATAAACACTAAAAAACAAGACTAATGCATCATACTTTGTTCAATTAACATACTTTATTCATTTATTTTAACAGTTGATGTACATTTTAATTCCAATAATATCGTATGGATGTAGTACTACGTAGTGTTTTGTAAAAGTAATGGAGCTATATTACTACAGGACTCTGGGTCCAATTCAGGACAGCACTGAAGCACATACTTAAATCCGTCCCTACCAGGACATCACTTAATTCAAATTCTCATTGACTTCAGTTGAACTTAAGCACGTGCTTAAAGTCCTTAATAGGGTTAAACTCCTGACTCAAGGCCTCAGAGATTAAATCTTTGCTAAGAGGGGAGAAACCACCACTCCTTATATGCAAATCATTGAACTATTGATAATCTGATTCCAATGCAGTGGAAACAATTTTTAAAAAAATATTGATTTTTGTTTTTCATACTAAAGCATTTTCTTTCAGTATTGGCATAAAAAATGTAAATGTGACATGAAACTTTTGTCATGCTGTTTTCATGAACTGATAGATTTATATATGATGCTTTGTAATAACACTGCCAAAAGTGAAGCAAATGGATTTTCCTAATCATTTCATTGGCTAAATTTAACAAGCCCTTTAAGAAACAAACAAACAAGGAAATGGCCTGGAAAACATTTGCACTGATGGGATTGCTGATGCATATTGAACAAAGACTATCTGGAAGATAAATGTTTTTTTGAAAAATCTCAGATTTGTTTGCTTTGGAAATTGTGCAGCAAATTGTTTTAAAATAAAGCAGAATATCAAATGTGCAGCTGCCAAAAATGCTTAACAAGATGAGAGAATAATTTATTTATTTTAACAGTAAGTTCTTACACTCTGCTTCATGTGGGCAATTTCCTTTGGTTAAATCTCAGGCACAGTGGTTAAGCCTCAAAAGTAGAAAAACGAGATCAGTTGTAAATTGATAATTGAGCTTCCACCTCCCCTCCCAAGATTGTCAATTATCAATGAGCAATTCCTGCACATTACATTACAAATGCTTCAAGTAGGGGGTTTCAGTTTAAATATAAAAGAGCATTTAGCCGGTAGGTTAGATGGGAATGACTTTCAGAATCTGTCTTTTTTTTTTTTTTTTCCTTATTAAATTTATTGCTTATCTTGTTGTCATATCTGCAGATGACTTGTTAGGCCCACCTCATGATACCAGCACAGATCTAACAGATGTCATGGAACAAATCAACAGCACATTTCCTACTTGCTGCTGTAAGTGTTAAGTATAGTGAAATCTGTCTCCCTCCCTTCCCCCTCCCCAACCCCCCCCCGCCATTGCTTCTTTCCCCTTGTCATTCTCTGGAAAGTTAACACGGAGCAGTATAGATATGAGACTGAACCGTATTTGCAAATAGGTCATATGCAGAGTATTGACCAAGAAAAATGAAGCTTAAGTCTGATAAGAACATTTGGCAAGATGTGATGGCTGCGTAATCCTGTTCTTTGAAACTGTTTAACGTACATAGCGAGTGATAAAATGAAGCCAAATTAAATCATAGTCATCCTGTGTTCAAAAAAGAAAAAATATTCACTCTAACGTGGCCTACTTTAAGAAAAGCAGTTTGCTTCAAACAGGATCTTCAATTGTGTCTAGAAGAAGAAATGAAGATGCAGAGCCAGATTCTCTGCTGATGTAAAATAGAGTTATGCTCACGTATACCAGTAGTAAATGTAGCCCCTGGAATTCTGGGTGCCAGTGATCTCTCTTGAATTTAGGGGGCAAAATAGGAGCTGCAGGATTGGGTCCTTCACCACACCACTGACCTCCCAGATCAGGAATCTGTGCAATTTTCTAGGCAGCATCAATTAAAATATCTTCAAATAGTTTGAATATAACCATATAAAATATTAGGAGAGAGAGACACCAGGCATAGCCTTCTCCCCTAAGGGCTAAGCACACACTGCCTCCTGAGCCTGAGCAGATTGACCCACTTAAATTCACCCAGTGAGAACACCCTCTGTGCATGGCTTTCCAGCATCCAGGGGTGAGACTGCGTTGCCTTCCTTGGAATGCCTTCCTCCATGCCCCATGGAAGGGACGCTCTGTTGACCTGCAAGAAAGGCATGGAGACTGGGCCAGCCATGGGGAGAAGTAGGAAGGCTGGCGGTGGAGGAGGAGAGAGAATCATGGTCTTTTTTCCAGTGCTGTGAAGGCTCCCTGGAAAAGATTATACAGCTGGAGGCACCTCACACACCTGTGAGCGCTTTACAGCAGTTAATTCATGTATCTGCTGACCTCTCTTCCTACTGTCAATGCATTCTCTGGTCACACAAGATAGAATCCCTTTAGTTCTGCCAGCGTTGTGTATATGCTATTGTTCCTAGCTGTGGGATGTTGCAGGGAGCTTGTGTTTATAATATGTAACAAATTTGTTTTCAGTATTAGCTAAGCAAGAGCAAAAACATCCATAAAAGCTCTGGTGTTCAATAGCATCTTTGTAAAGCTTTGTTTTAAATGTCCACAAAGTAATGAAGATGGCCACTAGGGGAAAAAAAATGTTGAGGGTTTCTATCTCTTATCCCTGCCAAAGAAGTCAGCTATTCGCTCAATGTTGTATTCCGTTTCTCAAACTCTGCTGAACCCTATTAAAACACGCCCTTTATCTCTCCGACACACTTTGCGTGTCTTTGAAGAATTGCATCAGAGAAAATGCATTTTACACATTTTGAGAAAGCAAATTAGTATCTTGCAAAACATGGCTTGTTTCAACAGTCCCCTGAGGTCCTGAGTTAGTGCTAGATTACTGGCCACTATAGTGCATGTTAAGGGCCTAATTCTGAGAGGTGCTATGCTGCAGGAACTCTCACTGATGTCAGTCAGTAGTGCAGGTGCTCAGCGCCGCTCACATTTGGCCATAAGACTGTTTCTTTGTCACTGTAGTGAATGGAAAATGCAAAGGAAAAGTATCCCCTCCTCCCATGTTTTTTATTTTGCTTTTGTGAAGGCCTGTAATGCAATGGTGAAAGCAGTATGGGGTTAGATCATGGTTGGACATGCTCAGGCCCACAGGGAATGGAGGGTTCTTTAGCTCCCTTGCATTCCTGTTCAAGAGACAGCCATAATCCCAGTCTGTGCTTTCCCTGAACAGGAGTGGAAGAATCTACTCCCCATAGCAACTCTAAACTCCATGCCCTTTCTACACTGGGGAGTGGAGCTGAGCTTGTAATAGTGGTTCTGCATCCCTCTCTGATATGAGTTTCCCTAGCACCACCAGAGCATTCCTCACAGAGTTAGCCGCAATCCTTCCAGCTGATGTGATCCCTTCCTGTTGGTGTCGTCCCCCCCTTCCCCATCTCCCTCTCCAATGCAGGATGCCGTTAGCCGCAATATAACTTCTGGGGTTTACTAGTAGTAATGTCAGCCACTTTTGCCAAAGTATCACCAGTAACCATCGCAAAGATCTTACTAGCTAATTAGTGCTATTTGCTCAAAATAGAATTTCCTTTCAGAAATTCACTTTGAGAAATTCCTTCACTGCAGCCCAATCAGCTGTGCTTTTTTATGTTTCTTTTTCATGAAGCTGGAGTAGCCCCACTTAGATTAAAATTTATACCTGCTGTTTTATTTATAAACCTTATTTTAGGTCTCTTTCTCACTCATTTAAAATTACATCTGGCTAAGATTTGGTTTTTGAGAGGTAGGTCCAAAGGCTAATTCGTTTGCTCAGCAGTGGTGCAAAATGGATATGTTGTGGTTCTTACATACTGAGTAATCGAAACATTTGGAGCAGATTCAAATAAGTAGTGGGAGAGGGAGGTTTAAGACCATTCTAACTGTAAAGTAGTGTTCAGTTTTAAAAATTGAAGCATAGTACAATATTCGTCTTCATTAAGGAGTTTGGTTTCTTTTGTTAGTTTGCAGGGGAAGGGGTCAGATCAAGAGGGCAGGTAATTTAATGTTGAAACACATCTAATGTGTATTATTCAGTGCATTTTCCAGAGTAACTTCTGCTATAAATGTTGGATGATGAGTTCTACTTATGATAAAAGTGTATGGATGCTGTGTGCACATTTGATGAGTTGCGTTGTCTCTTACAGCCACTAATGACAGCAATGGGTGAAGTGTAATGACTTATTTGCTGTTCTGTTGAGAAACTGTCTATTAATCATAACCTGTTCAATTGATTTATTGATTGATTCATACCATTTATTTCAAGGTTTTTCAATGTTTCCTACATATTCAAATATATTTATTTCAGTTACAACACAGAATACAAAGTGTACAGCACTCGCTTTATATTTGTTTTTATTACAAATATTTGCACTGTAAAAACCAAAAGAAGGTATTTTTCAATTCAGCTAATACAAGTACTGTAGTGAAATCTCGTTATCATGAGCATTGAAATTACAAATGTAGAATTATGTACAGAAAAAACTGTATTCAAAAATAAAACTGTGTAAAAATTTAGAGCCTGTAAGTCCACTCAGTCCTACTTCTTGTACAGCCAATCGCTCAGACAAACAAGTTTGTTTACATTTGCAGGAGATAATGTTGCCCACTTCTTGTTTACAATGTCACCTGAAAGTGAAAACAGGCATTCCCATTGCACTGTATTAGCTAGTGTTACAAGATATTTACATACCAGATGCAGTAAAGATTCATATGTCCCTACATGCTTCGACCACCATTCCAGAGGACATGCGTCCATGCTAATGATGAGATCTGCTTGATAATGATCCAAAGCAGTGCAGACTGACACATGTTCATTTTTATCATCTGAGTCAGATGCCACCAACAGAAGGTTGATTTTCTCTTTTGGTGTTTGAGGTTCTGTAGTTTCTGCATCGGTGTGTTTCTCTTTTAGGACTTCTGAAAGCATGCTCCACAGCTCATCCCTCTCAGATTTTGGAAGGCACTTCAGATTTTTAAATCTTGGGTTGAGTGCTGTAGCTATCTTTAGAAATCTCACATTGGTACCTTCTTTGCTTTTTGTCAAATCTGCAGTGAAAGTGGTCTTAAAATGACCAACATGCACTGGGTCATCATCTGCAACTGCTATAACATGAAATATATGGCAGAATGCGGGAACATACAGTTCTCCTCCCCAAAGGAGTTCAGTCACAAATTTAACTGATGCATTATTTTTTTTTAACGAGCATCATCACCATAGAAGCATGTCCTCTAGAATGGTGGCTGAAGCATGAAAGGCATATGAATGTTTAGCATATCTAGCACGTAAATACCTTGCAATGCCAGCTACAAAAGTGCCATGCGAAAGCCTGTTCTCACTTTCAGGTGACATAAATAAGAAGCGGGCAACATTATCTCTTGTAAATGTAAACAAACTTGTTTGTCTTAGCGATTTGGCTGAACAAGAAGTAGGACTGAGTGGGCTTGTAGGCTCTAAAGTTTTACACTGTTTTGTTTACAAAGTTATGTAACCAAAAAAAAAAAAATCTACATTTGTAAGTTGCACTTTCATGATAGAGATTGCACTACAGTACTTGATGAGCTGAATTGAAAAATACTATTTCTTTTATCATTTTTACAGTGCAAATATTTGTAATAAAAATAATATAAGGTGATCACTGTACACTTTGTATTCTGTATTGTAATTGAAATCAATATATTTGAAAATGTAGAAAATCACAAATATTTAATAAATTTCAGTTGGTATTCTGTTTAACAGTGCGATTAAAACTGTGATTAATTGCGATTAATTTTTTTAATCACAATTTTTTTAGTTAATCGTGTGAGTTAACTATGATTAATCGACAGCCCTAAATAATATATTTAGTAGCAGTACATGTATTGTTATTATTCCTTAACTCAACTTGTTGTCGCTGAGTATTTCAGCATGTGTGACGTGAGATGAGGCACTATTGTAGAGTGAGTTAATAACAGATAGAGTCTGTCATTTTGTAAGAGTGTAATGTTCGAGTACAGCCAGTTTTTAATATGTAATTTCCCTGAGTTAGAATCAGTAAGGAGCCTGGGAGCAAACTCATGATAGCTGCAATTTCAAAAAAATAAAATCTAATGGAAATACAGTCCCTCAGTGAAGTCCTTCTCTAGTGAAATCTTACAATCCAAAATAGAATGTGTTGGGAAAGCTTTGTATTTTGCAATGACATTAACTGGTCCATGGGACAATGATAAGAGTCAGTTATCCTCAACAGATAAGATGCTTTTGACCTTTTTCTGTAGTCAGGAAAACATTGTTTTGTTTTTTTTCCCCAGGGAAAAAAAGGGGGAAAATTAACTATGAAAAATAAGAATTCCTCTTCAAGTGTTTGCTCATGTCGATTCCATTCTAGGTGTGTGCGTGCCCCCATGCACATTTGTCAGAGATTTTTGCCTTAGTGGTATCTGCAAGGGTCAGCTATGGCGCCCTCTGGAGTGCCGCACTCATGCTTCAGTATATCAGGCACCACCGGCCCTATGCCCTTTCAGTTCTTTCTTACCACCCAGGGTGGTTGGTCAGAGCACCTCTCTCCCTTGCCTTGCCAAGTGGTCAGCAGTTTCTTTTTCACTCTGTGTATTAGAGTTGTAAATAGTTTTGTTTACTGTAGTTAGTTAGTGACTTACCAGTTAAGCACTGTAATTAGTAAGTTAGGGTCCCGGCAGGGACTTTGCCCCAGGCAGGGAATGCCCTGGTCTCCGGGTTTTAAGCCCTGCACTGACTGTAACAGGTCTGTGCCTGTTATGACCCCCAAGGCAGCTCTTTGAAGTGCTTGGGAGAATCGCATGTAAAAGAAAAGTGTCATATCTGTACGAACTTTTGTCCCAAGACACACAAAGAGCGCAACATCCGTTTGAGAGCTCTCCTCATAGAGGCTGCTCTCCACCTGGCCTCACTCCCAGTACATCTGCCTCGGTTCATAGTGCACCTTCAGCACCGGGCTGTACCTGGCACTGTTCCCCTTAGCCAGTGCCCAAAAAGAAGTCAAAAAAGCATGACCAGGCACCAAGCAAGAAGGACCAAGGGTAAAGGACCTTGTTCGGGCGGTCACCTCAGCGGTGGTCATGAGGCACAGTTCCAGTCTCCTCAATCCAGGATCTCCTGTTTGATGGGATTGGACTCTTTGCAGAGCAGACAGATGCAAGGCTGAACGGACTAAAGGACACTCGGGCCACCCTCAACTCGCTGGATCTGCATACACCTCAGCTGGCAAGGAAGTAGTTCCGGCCGCCGCCATGGCCTTGGGACACAAGTTTTAGTCGTCGCTGCCCTTCCTCCTCCCGTTCACCTGCGCAACCCGGCCTGGCGAAACATCACAGGGGCAAGAAGTGTTCATTTTGAGGGTGCGCTCGAGAGTCAACTCCCCAGATCCACCTCATCCTTTCCTCAACCGTCTTCGTTCCTACTGTTTGGCCTGGTTGTGGGTCACCTTGGACCATTGGGTGCTAGAAATTGTATGTCTAGGATACACCCTGCAATTCTGGGCCGCCAACCCCCCCCCCCGCCCTCCTTCCCCATCCCTCTTCAGGGACCCTTCTCACAAGCAACTCCTTGTTCAGGAGGTTAACAACCTTCTCCAGCTGGGGGCAATGGAGGAGGTCCCTTGGGAAATGAGGATGAAAGGATTCTACTTCCACTATTTCCTAAGATCCATTCTGGTCCTGTGGAGACTCAACAAACATCTCAAGAAGTTGAAGTTCCGCATGGTTTCCCTGGCCTCCATCATCTCCTCCCTGGATCCGGGAGACTGGTATGCCATTACTGACCCTGCGGCCCCTCTGTCAGAGTTGCTGGCAAGAAGGAACTGAGAGGGCAAAGGGCCAGCAGCACCTGATATACTGACACATGAGTGTGGCACTCCAGAGGGCACTCCGGCCAACCCTATGGATACCGCTAAGGCAGAAAATTCTGATGACTGTGCACATGGGCATGCACGCACCTAGAATGGAATCAACATGAGCAACTCATCTCGAAGAACAACAGTTACGAGAGATAGGTAACTGTTTTTCCCTCTGGGAAAGAGAGGCTCTCTGCTGCTGAAAGCGGATAAAAATATCCAGGTTTTTCGTTTTTTAGAGGGTGGGAAGAGGTTCTGTTGTGTATTCTACTACCATTTTTTTTCTTTTGTCTCCTGGATCAGGTTTCATATAATTATAATTCATATAATCAAGTTAAAGGACTTTTTATGACAAATAGAATGTCAGGTAACATACTTCTTTAATAACCATTTCATAAAGGTATATAGACCGTGTCCACTACTGTTTATTGCAGCAAACAAGAATTGAGTTCCTCCAGATGCCCCAAGCTGCTGTAATTAATGGGAGCCGTGTAATAGTCTGTCACTAGCCCAGCTGGAAGTCCTTTGTGCTTTACAAAGTTGAATCTACATTGCTTATGTAGACTGAATGTACACGATGCTTCAGCAATCCCATCTTTTCAGTAATGTGGGGTATTAAATATCTTCTACACTAACTGCCAGCACGTCTGCTTCTATGAGGTACTGAGCATCTCCTAGAAGTTGCTCAGTGCCACCACTTTCCTGAGAACTGGGAGCACTTAGGCCCAGAACCACAGGATTTGGGGCCTAACTCTCACTTTAGGTGCCTAGATGCAAAGTCTAGACACTTTGACATGCTCAAAACCCCTGCTAAGCTACTGCCTAAACCTAGATGTTCCTAAAATCCCATGGTGCCTAAATTTACACTGTTAAAGTCCCCTAGGTGCCTACATTTCCACTGCTGCCTCACCCGTTGGCACAGGTACAGTTGTGCTGCTGCAAGCTCTCTAGTATAGATATAGCATTTATTTTCACAAAACCTCTGTGAGATAGGAAAGTGCTATTATCCCAATTTTACAAATATGGAGCTGAGGCACAGAGAGCCTAAGTGACTAGCACAAGATCACCAGGAAGTCTGTGGCAGATCAGGGAATTGAACTGAGGTCTCCCAAGTCCGAGGCTAGGGCCATAAGCACTGGACTATCCTCACTCTTGGCAAAGCATTCTGTTTTTATTGGCTGTCTAGTTTTGTGAAATGCCCACTTTGGTATGAAATGTGCTCTGTACTAGTACACTGATGTCTTACACAGGAGCACAGGCCTGTACATACATCCGTGATAGACGGGTATCTTTAAAATAGATAAATACATAGAGACCGAAAAGGGTGTAGTTTAGTCACAACCTCTGTCTTGTGTTTACTAACATGTACCAAAGAGGGGAAGTTGGTGAACACAATCTGTTCCAATTTGTTACAGACAAAGGGGTAGCTAGAGGTTTTAATGACACTGACTTATTAATCTCTGACCTGTAACCTTCATAACGTAAAAAGAAAAGGAGGACTTGTGGTACCTTAGAGACTAACCAATTTATTTGAGCATGAGCTTTCGTGAGCTACAGCTCACTTCGTCGGATGCATACTGTGAAAACTGCAGAATACATTATATACACAGAGACCATGAAACAATACCTCCTCCCACCCCACTCTCCTGCTGGTAATAGCTTATCTAAAGTGATCATCAAGTTGGGCCATTTCCAGCACAAATCCAGGTTTTCTCACCCTCTGCCTCCCCCCCCCCCCACACACAAACTCACTCTCCTGCTGGTAATAGCCCATCCAAAGTGACCACTCTCTTTAAAATGTGTATGATAATCAAAGTGGGCCATTTCCAGCACAAATCCAGGTTTTCTCACCCTCTCTCCTCCCTCCAAAAACCACACACACAAACTCACTCTCCTGCTGGTAATAGCTTATCCAAAGTGACCACTCTCTCTCCTCACAATGTGTATGAAAATCAAGGTGGGCCATTTCCAGCACAAATACAGGTTTTCTCAACCCCCCCTCCTTTTTTTTTTTTTTTCAAAAAAACACACACACAAAAACTCACTCTCCTGCTGGTAACAGCTCATCCAAACTGACCACTCTCCTTACAATGTGCATGATAATCAAGGTGGGCCATTTCCAGCATAAATCCAAGGCTTGTAGTCCATCTTTGTGTGGAATGTTGGTGTAGAGGGCTTCTGTATCCATTGTGGCCAAGATGGTGTTATCAGGAAGATCCACCGATGGATTGTAGTTTCCTCAGGAAGTCTGTGGTGTCTCGAAGGTAGCTGGGAGTGCTGGTAGCGTAGGGCCTGAGGAGGGAGTCTACATAGCCAGACAATCCTGCTGTCAGGGTGCCAATGCCTGAGATGATGGGGCGCCCAGGATTTCCATGTTTATGGATCTTGGGTAGTAGACAGAATATCCCAGGTCGGGGTTCCAGGGGTGTGTCTGTGCAGATTTGATCTTGTGCTTTTTCAGGAAGTTTCTTGAGCAAATGCTGTAGTTGCTTTTGGTAACTCTCAGTGGGATCATAGGGTAATGGCTTGTAGAAAGTGGTGTTGGAGAGCTGCTGAGCAGACCTGGATTTGTGCTGGAAATGGCCCAACTTGATGATCACTTTAGATAAGCTATTACCAGCAGGAGAGTGGGGTGGGAGGAGGTATTGTTTCATGGTCTCTGTGTATATGATGTCTTCTGCAGTTTCCACAGTATGCATCCGATGAAGTGAGCTGTAGCTCACGAAAGCTCATGCTCAAATAAATTGGTTAGTCTCTAAGGTGCCACAAGTATTCCTTTTCTTTTTGCGAATACAGACTAACACGGCTGTTACTCTGAAACCTTCATAACGTGATGCTAAACAGTTCTTTTGTGAAAACATCACTGCCTGAGATTTTTGCCCCACCCCCTCCTTTCTCATTTTGGCTGTTTGTTCTCTAGCAATTTCTAAAAGACTTCCTGAAACGCATTCATTTTAATGAAGTAAATACCTGGAGTTAGCTGTGGAATATAGCTCACTATATATTTGCCAAGGATATTTCACAGATTCCTGTGTGTTTGTGTGCTTCTTTCCTCCCACATCCTGACCTTTACTCTTGCTCCTAAGTTGTTGGGTCTCCCACTCACCTTTGTTAATATGCTTTGTAAATTTTGCTAAATACAGCACTGACCTCTTCTGTTAAAATGTATCCAAAGAAAATCAATTGGAAAAAATTATAGTGGAACTTAACAGGGAGAGCATTACTGGGGCCTGGTCCTTTAGTGTAACCCTAAGGAAGTTAGTGTACAAGTCCATATAGTCTTTGATTCCTAAGGGATGATCATCAGTTGTTGTTGTTATGGTTGCACTTATAATGAGCTATCTACATAGTTAACACAATATTTATAATATTTATATTATTACTCTTAACTGAATCCAGATTTCTCGAGAATGACCCACATTTATCATTCACAGTACTGAAATGCAGCAATCTTAAATATTGTATAGATATATAAGACACAAAGTGTTAACTGTCAGCAAATCACATGCTCAGTGTTTACAATGATGTGATAAATTAGAGTAATTATGATGCTAAGAAAATTATGCCTTGGCCCTCAAAGCACCATTCAGCTTTTACATTTTATGAAGTTCACATATGAAATTTTCCTCTCCTTGTGTTGCAAATATTCTCTGAATACAATAATATTTAACTCTCGTACTATTCTGTACGTTTGCATTTTAACTTTTTTTTTTTTTTTTTTTTTTGGTGTATTTACAGCAAGTCTCGCTGGCAGACCACAGGTATGGTACATGTTGCATGGTGCACTTTTTCCGTAGTGTTAATATAATACAGGCAGAAGAGCTCCTTTGGTTTTATAACAAATTATTGGCTTTCAGGTATACGCATTCAGCTGACAAAAACAAAGCAAACTAGTTTGATTTAAATGCTACTGATTTTTTGTATCAGTAAGTCAAAAAAGGTCATTCAAAAACAGATGGCACTTTTTTTCTTGGATGGAATGTCTGCTAATAAAACTTCAGTAACTTCTGTTATAAATTGCAGAAACATAAATAACAAAAATAGCTGTAAATATATACACTAATTATATGAGAAAGTAATGCCATATGTCTATAAATAACAGAAATAGTCTAATTTTCATGGCTTCTCCCAAATTATGATAATTTCTGAAGGGGATAAATTAAATTGTGACTTACAGTCAATGACTAAATAACTTGGGGCTGCAGTCCCTTTAATTTATCCCTCCCACCCCCAACCCTTAGTTTAACTTGCATTGTTTTCCAGAGAAGAACCTTACTTTTTAACAGGCTCTCAGAGGACTTCAGACATGCCCCATGAGTTCTCTGATGAAAGTTCCACACCCCCAGTTTTTGTAGAGATACAGTGTGGTAAGAAGATGGCCAGACTGCCAATCTGTCACTCCGCAATTTCCACACCCATTGGAGAAGGGGTGCTATTCCCTGAGTACAGGAAGCAGCCTGGCTCCAGAGCTTGGAAGCAAGTATCCCGGCCTAGTGGATTGAGCATGAAGCTAGAAGCTGTGTATTAATTCCAGCTCTGCCACTGACTCACTCTGAGGCTTGGGCAAGGCACTTCCCTGTATAAATGCTAAGCATTATCATCTATGGTTGTAATACAAGTTTTCTGTGGCCCTTTTAAAATTGTTAAAGCGTTTAGCACAAAGCACTTTAAAAGGCTTATTTTTAGCATGTGCTTATAGTTAAGCAAGGACTAAAGTGTTTTGCTGAATCCAGCGCCTATAAGTCTAATACTTGGTGTGACGGGTTGGATCACAGAAACCCCCTTGGGGCTGCCAACTGATGTGCCAAGACTACTTCTGCCCCTGCTTTCCTGCCCTGCCAGCTTGGGACTTCAGTGCCCTGCCTGGTTTGAGCCAGACCCGCTAGCCTGCTGCAAACCCAGACCCAGGTCTGAACCACATCCCCTAACAACTGTAGGCTTAAACTGAAAGTGTTCCTGTCTTTAACACTCAGATGCCCAACTCCCAATGAGGTCCAAACCCCAAATAAATCCGTTTGACCCTGTATAAAGTTTATACAGGGTAAACTCATAAATTGTTCGCCCTCTATAACACTGATAGAGAGATATGCACAGCTGTTTGCACCCCCTCCCAGATATTAATACATATTCTGAGTTAATTAATAAGTGATTTTATTAAATACAGAAAGTAGGATGTAAGTGGTTCCAAGTAGTAACAGACAGAACAAAGTGAATTACCAAGCAAAATAAAATAGAACACGCAAGTCTATATCTAAGAAAACTGAACGCAGATAAAACCCCACCCTCAGAGGAATTCCAGTAAGCTTCCTTTTACAGACTAGTCTCCTTCTAGTCTGGGTCCAGCACACCCCCTGTAGTTACTGTCCTTTGTTCCAGTTTCTTTCAGGTATCCTTGGGGGTGGAGAGGCTATCTCTTTAGCCAGCTGAAGACAAAATGGAGGGGTCTCCCATGGGCTTAAATAGACTTTCTCTTGTGGGAGAAGACACCCTCCTCTCTACTATTCAAAGTCCAGCTCCAAGATGGAGTTTTGGAGTCACCTGGGCAAGTCACATGTCCATGCATGACTCCGTTTTTACAGGCAGCAGCCATTGCCCACATGGTATCTTGAATGTCTCCAGAAAGACTTCTTATGTGGATTGGGGCCTTCCAACATCCGTTGTTCATTAAATGCTTCTTGATTGGGCACTTAACTTGCCAATTCCTTTCTAAAGAAGCTGACCAAATGCCTTACTAAGGTTATTTAAAATCAAACAAGTATACAGCCAATATTCATAACTTCAAATGCAACAATGGCACATGCATACAAATAGGATGAATATATTCAGTAGATCATAATCTTTACATAGATATGTTACATGGCATATGTAGCATAACACATATTCCAGTTATGTCATATATACATTCATAAGCATATTTCCAAAAAGCCTTATGGGGGGCACTGTCACACTTGGAATACCCCATTTATTTTAAATTGCCTCAAAATTTCGTATTTGCATTCTGTCATGGGTGTTCAGGACACTGCATAGAGGACTATGTATGTAAATATTGTTGTGACATTATTTCTCATCACTATAGGCAATGTGAAGTATTCATTTCGAAGGCAACCAACACTTCCTGACCTGCAGTATGGCCCTTTCCTACAAATGCCAATCACAAGTTCTGCTTAGTCAGAAGACTGCATGGGACCTTGGAACATGCTGTTCAGCTTGATTGTGTGTTCTACTTGAAATAGTAAAACACTGAATACCCAAAGATGAGGAAGTTGTGTTTTTATAATATGTTCTTTTTTTCCTCCTTCTTCCCTTTCTATGCAACTGTAAATTAATGAATAGCAGAGTATTTGGAAATGATTATACATTTGTCATTGATTTGTATAAATATATAGCATTGGGAAAGGGGGCGGGGGCTTTATATACATTCTTTTTAATAACAGTAAAGAGAACTGCATAGAGTTCGGAGCAAAATGTTACATTTATACATTCCTTTCAGTTCTTTGCATTTCCATTGCAAAAACATTTATTTTCTGACACCCTCACTGTTCTGTACAGGTTATTTATACTTGTGTCAGCCATCTAACCAGATAGATTTCTGAAGACCCTTCCGTTGTCTCCAAGATTGGCAAAATAACAAGTTCACATAACTTGCACAATTATTATTTAACAAAAAAATCATAGTGGCAATGTGTGAAGGCTAAGCTCCATTTAACAATTGTAGACCCTCTTTTAAAACTACAGTAATAAATGCTATGCACCAAAAGGGCATTTCAAGATTTTATGTTTGATAAGTTTTGTTTTTTTGTTTTTAAGATTTATTTCAACTCAAAAATCAGGAGATAGCTACATAAAGACTTAACAATATTTTAAGTTGTTTTAATAGGATCTCTCTAACTAAATGCAATTTTATTTTCCCCACAGAGACAGAGCTTTGTTGTTCCAAGTTGTGCCAAACATTTTTTTAAAGCCTTGATTCTCCAATTTGCAAAGTAAAGACCAGTTACCAGGGATCTTATACATAAGGTCTGAATGTACACACATGTTTTGTATTCCTTTTGGAAATGTCTAATCAATTAAGAAGCCCTCTCCAATAATATCAGGGCTGGAACATTTTCTTTAAACCAGTTCAGGGCCCCTGGACGTTTTCATTCAGTCTTGCTCTTTATTGTTGAAAGGCTCATTTGTTGTTCATTTATTTATGTGCTTAAGGTAGGGATAATTTTGGGAAGATTGTGTCACTGATTTACAATACAAATATTCAAATTAGCAATCAGGTGATGGGTTCTTCTGCCTTCACTGTTGAGTTTACAGTGTTGCATGGACACTTGTTTTAATTTCAGAACACATATTTGATTGGTAAATGGCATGCAATAATCAATTTTCAGATACAATGAGAGGAAACAAAATCATATCCTAAAATAATGTTGTTGAAGGAAAATCTCGGAATGGTCTTGAAAAGCTACAAATTGGATAGTTCTATTGGTATTCATTCTAGAAGTTACGCAGTTAAAACATCAGGATTTGTTAATACCTAATTATCTTCACTGAGGTGGTGCCTACCAGAATGTCCTACATTCATAATTTTCACTCACCAGTATATGCTTAAGGCATGGTCTGAGCACAGGTTCTACACCAGACTCTGGTGCGGATTCCATATGAAGCTGTGGGCAAGGAATTTAACCATTCTGCCTCAGTTGTCCCCATCTGTAAAATGGGATGATAATACTTACCTACCTCTCAGAGGTGTTGAGGCTTAATTAGCTAGTGTCTGTAAAGTGCTTTGAAGATTAAAAGTGCTGTATAAATTATAAGTATTATTCTTTTTGGATGGGGGAAATGGAGGAATTGTCAAGGTGGGATGGGGAGAGACTGGCTATTATAGGATTCCTTCATCTATGAAAAAATATATTTGTAGTAGAGTTATTTTGAGAAGGAAAATAGTTTTACAGAAGAGGAAAAGCCATGACCGCCTTTCTACCTCAGACCCAATCTTCATGAGTAGTATTGAAAATAGCTTTATGCTCTGTTCTCTGCAAGGTATTTTGTTTTTACCAGGCCACATCATATCAATGTAAGAAATCCTTTTAAAAAATTCCCTGAATTCAAAAGGTCTCAGTAGTCAATTTGGTGGCTTTTTTGTTCTGTCTGTGAAAGGTTATGTATAAAATTGTTTTTCCGCCTGTGTTTGTATGCAAGCTATGTCCTCTACTCTTCTGCCAAGTAAAAGCTACTTAAAACACTACATTGTAACATTCTTCCTCTGAGACAATAATAAATAAAAGGAGTATATTGCAGTAACATTGAGAAAAGGTATGTCATTCTTTTGAGTTTTGTGGTAGAGAATGATCACTCTTCTCCCTTCTAATCTGGATACATATTATACATTTCATTTGAAATAAAATTAATTTTTAACACAAGATTGCTTTAATATTCCTCAGCTCGGAAATGAACCACATTTTAAAAACTATTCCCGTGGGATAGTATTTCAGGCTTCAAGGTACATTTATGAAAACAACATATGGGGGAAATTAAAAAATAAATCTCTGCATATTCTTCTGCAATTTTCCTTCTTTGGTGACACAGACACTCTGCAATCCTTCTCTGCTGTGTGACAGATTTAAATTTAAACAACCAAGCAATTGACTGCTTGCTTTAAAAAAAATATACTGTATGTATTACAAATAATATGTGAATACATATTTTAAACAATTTGCTGTAGTTTCCAAACAAGGTTGGTTGATGCTACTTATATACATTTTGTATTTAAAAAAAAAAAAAACAAGCTATGGGGAAAAGCAACTTATTTGCAAATGATCCAATAGTCAATTTAAAAAAAATGATTTGAAATAGGAATTGATCTTCTTTAAAATTGCTACATTTACTAGAAAATTTTAAAGGAAGGAACACAATCGGGCATAGCCTTTTAAATGTATGCTTGTGTGTTTGTAGAGTGGAAGGGAGATCACTTGTTCATTACCTGTTAGGTTCACTCCATCTGGGGCACCTGGCATTGGCCACCTGGCATTGCCCACAGGATACTGGGCTGGATGGACCTTTGCTCTGACCCAGTATGGCCATTCCGATGTTCTTAAGGGGAATAGGCGAGATGTGGAACAGTGGTCTAGGACATGATTTACAGATGCACTTGGCACCTCTGAAAATTAGACCCTTAGTGTACTCACATCCACACTTTGGAGATCACACTTAACCCTTAAATCATTAAAGACAAATAAATTCATTTTTATGCATCTCCTGTCTATCCTGTTAGTGCCTCTCTCTCCATAGCCCTTTCAGCAAGAGCTCTGCCTGGGAAGCCAATGGTAAATGCAGCTCGGGAGAGGGCTGTGGCTGGAAATAAGGGGAGTGAAGCTGGGGGAAGCTGACTATGTACAGGACTGGCTCTAGGTACAAGCAAAACAATCATGTGCTTGAGACCGCACCTTTCCAGGGGTGGCATTCCGGCCATCCTTTTTTCTTTTTTTTTTCTGGAAAAATCCACCACGTGGGTCGCTCTGTCGAGATCAGGAGAGCGATTTTGGCCGGCTGAGACTGGCTTGGGTCCAGATTCGCTGTCAAGCGGCAAAGGCACGGTAGAGGAGACGGTGCTTAGCTGGTCGTGAGCCCAGCCACAGGGCGCCCCTCTTTGCAGGAGAGAGTGAGCACTCAAGGCTCAGTGCGGAGGGGGTTGCGTGGGGGGGATGCCCGTGTGCGGGGGTGACTGAGCAAGGCAGGGGGACACACTGCAGCTGGGAGGAGAGGAGACCGGCTGTCCAGGGAGTGAAGCATCAGGGCGGAGGAAAGCTATGAAGGCACGCAGCGCTAGCAGGGGAGGGGGACAGCTCTCGGCAGGGCGCCTGCGAGGGGCAGGGATTGCTTTCCAAACCCAGCCACTGCAGCCGCCCCCGCCACCTCCCTGTGCAATGGCAGAGCTTCCCTGCGGTCTCTCTCTGCAGGGGGAGCGCGCGTGAGCAGGGAGCCGACGGCCAAGTTACTCCTGGAATCGTTGCCGCGGCTGGGGTGTCACCCATGGCTGGCGGGGGGAGCCCTGCACACAGGTGCCCCTGCAGGATCAGGGTGGGGTGGGACTGTAAGGAAAAAAAAGGCGGTGCAAATCTATCATGCTGGGCAGTCCCAGCAGTGCCGCTAGTTAACGCAGTGGAGTGGGGGAGCTCGGGGCGAGCTGGCTGTTTGGTGCCCTCAGGCATGCAGGCGGCGAGAGGGACCTGCTGGCTAACGCCGCGGCTCAGGGGGACGTGAAGAGGATGTGGCTGCTGCTGAAAGCCGGGGTGAACCCCAATACTGTTAATTCATTTGGCAGGACCCCAATTCAGGTACAGGCAGATACATGTGTAAAAGCCTCACATGAAAAAGGAGGGGGCGGCCAAAATTTTTTTTGCTTGGGGTGGCAAAAAACCTAGAGCTGGCCCTGACTATGTAGCTGACCACAGATGTGGCTGGCTTAATCAGGGCCCAGCTGGCCCTTATAAGAGGGCTGTGGGCCAGAAGCTGAGTGGGAAGGGCTAGCTGCCTGAGAGCGAGGTACCTTAGGCGGAGCAGTGCTGGGGAAGGGCAAAGGAAGCTGGGGAGCTCCAGCCTGGTAAACCCCCAGACTGAAGGCCTTGGTAAGGCCCCAGAAAGGTACGGGGTCTGCAGAGGGGCAGCCTGGGAATAGGCAGAGGCACCTGGTCCTAACCCCTTGCCAATGATGAGTGGCCATTACACTGCAGTCTGCCCCAATGAGCAGGGGATTAGATGATGACTGGCAGTAGCCACTGAAGCAAGATGGATTTAGAGGGTTGGGGGTTCCCCAGGGAGGGAGACCCAGAATGTGGGGATATTTCTGGGGCAGAACCCCAAGCTAAAGGGGCACCGGGGCCCGGGAGGGACACGGGGTCAGCGGCAGGTGAGACACCAGCCTGCAGAGGGCGCTCCGTAAGCTGGAAAAGAGCTAATTCCCAGATGACCAGCAGGAGGCTCCACACCGGTGAGTCATCGCATCGCTACAGGGCCATTTTGGCTTTCACCATGAAATCCCCTTTCCACAGTCAAGCAAGGCAGTGGCTGAAGCAGTTCTTGAGCTGTGATGGACAAAACCAGTCCATGCAGTTTCCCTAAAGGGGGAAAGAAGATTGTGGAGGCAAAGGTCTCCATGAAGCAGCCCGAGAATCTAGGTGTCATGACTTCTGTAGATAAGGGGTGTCAGTGGTCAAACCCACAATTCTCCAGAGATGCTAGAGTGGATTAATGAGCCTTTCCTGGTGGCTGAATCTGACTTTACCTCTCCTTCCAGAAAATTCTCCCCTCTTCACACACACAAAGCTGATGTGTTCCCAGCATCCTCACCTACTTCCTCCATTGTTTCCAGGGGTATGTTTGCTACAAACGCAGTCTTTTTCTAGAAACAAAATCTGTAAGATGGGCACTGGCCCTCACCCTTCCCATACTTTGATATGGTAGCCATCGTTATGGGCTCTGGCTCCAAACCAGGAAAAGGAGAGGTATTCTTTCTCTTAAAGAGGCAGGCCCTGCCCCCATTACTTTGGGTTGCGTATGAGGACTACAAGTATTTGCTGAAGCACATTTTCATAGTCATGAAATTAAAAGCCTCCCAAAAGAAACCGCTAAACTTCTGTTGAAGAGTAAGACTCTTTCTATCAACTAAAAAAAAATCTTGAGTTGTATTCAAAGCAGAAAGAGATCCCTATAGAATCCAACACTACCAAAGGACCCTGGATAGGGAAGTGGAGCAGTGAGAAAGAGAAAATGTGCGTGTGTGTACCTTGAACTGTGTGCCTGTTTCTTCAGCTTTCGATCCCTTCTCCATTTGTGTATTTTTAAAAGTCTCTCGGTGATACTGAGAGTACTGGATGAGCTCTCTCTTATAATTTTGTAAACATTCCATGACTAAATTAAAAGTCTAATTAGCCATTTGCTAACTATTGGAATTACAGCAGGATGAGGTATTTTTGGTTTTCCCTAAAAGGCCAGGAAAACCTATCTGAAGTCTTGCTGGCTGTCGTCAGCCTTAAAAACATTGCCCAAGACTCTCCCAGGTTAATTACCAATATACTCTGTTCTTGGTGGTGCACAGAGTATTATGGGTTAAAACATGGTGAAGGTGGTGGGATTTCTTCTCTCAGTTTAGAATGAAGGCTAGGGTTGAATGAAAGGGATAGGATTACAGGGCAATCTGAAATTCCTCCTTATCTGATTTACCAGGTAAGAAAACCATATGCTAGGCCAGCCTCCCAGAAAGGCAGCCTAATCTCTCTTCTTTAATGAAAACTCACTCCCTTTCAGTAGGAAAACACACACCAGAACACCCCACCCACCCTTTCTCAGACATCTAACATTAAACCCAAACTTTCTTTGGGGGGTTTCTCAGGAGGCAGATGGGATCAGCTTTTTGTATTTTTTTTCATCCCCATGGGCAAAATGCTGGCAAACAGAAGACCAGCCCTACTGGGTGAGACCAGTGGTCCATCTAGCCCAGTATCCTGTCTTCTGACAGTGGTCAGTGACAGATGAACTGAACAGAGCAATTTTAAGTGACCCAGTTTCTCATAGTTAGAGGTTTAGGGACAACCAGAGCATGGAGTTGCATCCCTGACCATTATAGTTAATAGCCATTGATAGGTCTATCTTCCATGAACTTATCTAATTCCTTTTTTAAACCTGGCTATACTTTTGGCCTTTACAACATCCCAGTTCCACAGGTTGAGTGTGAGTTGTGTGAAGAAGTCCTTACATTTGTTTTAAATCTGCTTTTTTGTTTTAATGTCATTGGGTGATCCCCTAGGTCATGTGTTACGTGGAAGGGTAAATAACAATTACTTTCTTCACACCATTCATCATTTTATAGACCTATATCACATTCCCCCTTTTCTAAGCAGAACAGTCCCCGGCTTTTTAATTGCTCCACGTATGGAAGCTGTTCCATACCCCCAATAATTTCTGTTGCCCTTCTCTGCATCTTTTCCAATTCTAATATTTTTTTACATGGGGAGACCCGAACTGAACACACATTATTCAAGGTATGGGCATAGCATCGATTTATAGAGTGGCATTATTATTATCTATCCCTTTCTTAATGGTTCCTAATTGCACATTGAGCGGATGTTTTCAAGACTTATCCATGACGGCTCTGAGATAATTTCCTTGAGGGGTAACAGCTAATTTAGACTCCCATCATTTTGTGTATATAGTTGGAATTATGTTTCCCAATGTGCATTACTTTGCACTTGGCAGATGAAATTCATTGTTGATATTTTATTGCCCTGTTTTGTGAAATCCCTTTGTAACTCTTGCAGTCAGCTTTGAACTTTACCATCTTGATTAATTTTGTATCGTCTGCAAACTTTGCCACCTAACTGTTTGTTCATTTTTCCAGATCATTTATCAATTTGTTGAGCAGCACAAGTCCCCATACAGAACTCTGGGGAACCCCAGCTATTTTCCCCCTTTCTAATGTGAAAACTGACCCTTTGTTCTGATCCTTTTTCCTATCTTTTAACCAGTTACTGACTATGAGAGGGCCTTCTCTCTTATCCCATGACTGCTTACTTTACTTAAGAGCCTTTGAGGGTACCTTGTTAAAGGCTTCCTGAAAGTCCAAGTACACTATATCTACTGGATCACCCTTGTCCAGATGCTTGATGACCCCCTTCAAAGAATTGTACTTGGTGAGATATGATTCCCCTTTATAAAAGCTCGGTGGATTCTTCCCCAAAATATTGTTTTTATCTGTGTGTCCGATCATTCTATTCTTTACTGTGGTTTCACCTCATTTGCCTGGTCTGAAGTTAGGCTTCCTGGCTTGTAATTGCCAGGATAGTCTCTGGAGCCTTTTTTTAAAAATTGGCGTTACTTTAGTTACCCTCTAGTCATCTTGTACAGAGACTTAATTAAGCAATAGATTACATAACAAGTTAATAGTTTTGCAATTTCATATCTGAGTTCCTTCAGAACTCTTGGGTGAATACTGTCTGGTCCTGGTGATACTACCTAGGGAGGTGGTAGAATCTCCTTCCTTAGAGGTTTTTAAGGTCAGGCTTGACAAAGCCCTGGCTGGGATGATTTAACTGGGAATTGGTCCTGCTTCGAGCAGGGGGTTGGACTAGATGACCTTCTGGGGTTCCTTCCAACCCTGATATTCTATGATTCTATGATTTATTGTTTAATTTGTTCGAAAACCTCTACTGACACCTCAATCTGGGACAGTTTCTCAGATAGTCACCTAAAAAGAATGGCTCGGGTGTATGGCTCTCCCTCATATCCTCTGCAGTAAAGACCGGTGCTAAGTATTCATTTAGCTTCTTCATAATGGCCTTTATCATCTCTGAGTGCTCCTTTAGCATGGTACAGGGCCCCCACTGACTGGTTGTCAGCCTTCCTTCTTCAGATTACATAAACATTTTTTTTTTGCTATTAGTTCTTGTGTCTTTTGCTAGTTGCTCTTCAAATTCTTTCTTGATCTGTCTAATTATACTTTTACACTTGACTTGACAGAATTTATTCTCCTTGTTGTTTTCCTCAGGAGTATTTGACTTCCAATTTTTAAAGGGTGTCTTTTTGTCTCTAACTACCTCTTTTAATCTGATGGCTAGCCCTAGTGGCTTTTTTTTTGTCGTCTTACTACTTTTTATTTTTCATGTGGGTATACATATAGTTTGAGCCTCTATTATGGTGTTTTTGCATGGTCTCCATGCAGTTTGCAGGCATTTCACCCTTGTGACTTCTTTTTAATTTCCATTTAACTGGCTTCCTCATTTTTATGTAGTTCCCATTTTTAAAGTTAAATGCTACAATGGTGGATTTCTTTGGCATTTCCATCCCCTGAAGAGATGATACATTGAATTACATTATGGTTTCTACCACCAAGTGGTTCAGCTATATTCACCTCTTGGACAAGATCCCATCTCCGCTTATGAATAAATGAAGGATTGCCTCTCCCCTTGTGGGTTCCAGGACAACCTGCTCCAAGAAGCAGTCAGTGTCTAAGGATTTTCTCTCTGAATCCCTTCCTGAGGTGATATATACCCAGTCAATATGAGGATAGTTGAAATCTCCCATTATTATAGTGTTTTCTGCCTTTGTACCCTCTCTAATCTTCCTGAGCATTTCACAATCACCATCATCATCCAAGTCAGGTGGTTGGTAGTATATTCCTACTGTTATACTCCTTGTTCAAGCAGAGAATTTCTATCTATAGAGATTCCATGTTACAGTTTGGTTCATTGCGATTTTTACTGTATTTGCCACTATGCATTCTTTCACATATAATGCCACTCCCACACCAGCACAATCTACCCTGTTGTTTCTATATATTTGTACTCTGGTATTACCATGTCCCATTGATTATCTGCATTCCAACAAGTTTCTGTAATGCACATTATATCAATTTTCTCCTTTTATGCCAGGCATTCTAGTTCACCCATGTTAGTATTAAGATTTCAAACACTTGTATTTTTTATAATTGAATCTCCCACCACTATTACCTTGCTCGTTCTAGTAACTGGTGTTCCCTCTTCAAGATGGGTATCCTCAGTGTGAGAGGATACCATGATATCATCTGGAAGGAGGGTCTCAACTATGGGACTGTGTCACTACAGTCTAGCTTGATGATCTCCTTCTTTGAGATTTTCATCCTTCTTAACAGCACACAGGCTGTCAGACGGGGGGGTGGGACTGCTCTATTGTGCCCCTATGTACCTTTCTGTCTCCATTAACTCCTCCAGTTCAGCCACTCTGTCCTCAGGAACCCATACCCTGTCTCTGAGGGCTATAAGCTACCAGCACTGAATGCATGCATACATCATAATCATATCTGCTGCATTCAGTGCAATAAACTGGATTGCCCCTACTCGGCTGCTGTACTTCTGCCTGCATTATTTTTACTCTTGCTGGGTCTTGTTTGTTTGAGGGGGTGAAGGATGTTTATTGGCCTAAATTTAGAGAATGTTTGTTGGATGTAGCTGCTTCTCATGCTCCCTCTCTAAACTCCATTGCAAAAGTCTCTGTTGATCCACTGGTTGTTTAGGAGCTGACTTTTTAACCCCCCTCTTCTCCCTGAGTTAGCCCTGCCCTCTTGTCAGAAGATCCTAAAGGGATTAGGGATCAAGGAATAGCAGGCAAGAGCCTTGATAGCAAGCTCTCAGCGTAGCCTGCTAGGCCACTTGGCTCAGCACATAGCCCCCAAAACAGACCACACTGTAATCTTCAAGCAAGCACACAATGGACAAACTCACTCTAACTCTCTCCTACACACACACACACACACACACGCAATTTATGAACCTTTAAACCTGTTGCGGCCTCCAGCTAGGGGACACAGTGCTTTAGTTCAACTGGTGGTTTACAAACAAGAAGCAGTTTTGGATTTATGAGTCCTTTCTTATCTCCTGGGCGTACCTGCTTGAAATTGTCCAACCCCTTCCCAGGATAGTTGTCTCCCCTTTTCTCGGGCTAGAACACACCATTTTCTGCAAACACGGTGACTTGCATTTGAGACCTCCATATTGGCTTACTGGAATGCGTTCTGTATAGGGCCTCCCTGGAGCCTCTGGTGGTACTGGCTGCCAGCAGTATGTTACAGCAGAAAAACTCTGGATTACTATTCAGTTACATGATCAGTTCAAGATTTTGATTTTAATGGGTCTTGGCTATTTAAGAGACCACACCTTTCCTCATGTACTGCCCAGACATTTGAGTTCAGATGGCTAGAGTCTTGTGTGGATACAAATTCATAGCTGTGGCTATAAATGGGTATCCGCAGAACCTCAGGGCTTTCACGAGAACCGCAGCGGCAAAAGGAGCAGAACGTGGGGCTTCCGCTCCCAGGAGCCAGTGCCCCACGCCGGCAGCTCCTCTGGCGCAGCTGTACTGCCTGCAGCCCCACCTCCAGTGCCAGGTTTACAATGGGGTCAGTGATGCCATGGAGCCAGGCCCATGCTCAGAAGGCGCACTACCCTGCTCTGCTTGCACTGTGCCTGAGACCCCAGCAGCCCGCTGGCTCTCCCCATCCTGCCCAGCACTTGCTCCTCTTGGCCGGCCTACCCACCGAGGGCTCCTCTTCACCGCCTGGCCCCACCTGCTGGCTTCTCTCTGCCCCCTGGACGGACCCCAGTGCACCTCCAGCTAGTCTCTGCTTCCCACCACCTGTGGGGCCTCACCTGCCTCCCCAGAGCTGAGCTGTCTGGGACTGGTGCAGAAGCCTGGCCAGTCTCAGCCAGTTGGGTGGGACAGTATGCGGGTTTGGCTGGGCCCCTCCAGGCAAGTGGGTCCTAAGGGAGGCTGGCTGGGGCAGGCCCTGGCTGATTGTACCGCTCCCGAGGGGCTGGAGTTATTCCCCACCATGGGACCTGCACTGGCAGACAGTCGCCTCTCAGCAGGGCTGGTGCATGCAGCCGGGAGGCAGGTCGTCTGGAGGGGCGGGGTGCTGGGCTGTGAGGGGGTGGGGAAGATCTGTGTGTGTTGGGCACTAGGGAGTGGGGGTTCTGTGCGAGGTGCTGGGCAGTTGTGGTGGGGCTTGTTAGGGGACTTATTCCTTCACCCTCTCACTTCCCTGGTCCTTCTCGCATAAACAGAGAGCAACAATACCCGAGGTCCAAAGGTGCAAACAATTTGATGTTTATTGGGGTGACCTTCCAGCAAGCTTAAATCCAAGTTCCTTTTTTCTTATTTTGAATCCCAACTTACTTCCTGTTTGCCCCTAATTTATATAGTAATATTCTTAGCTGTACCTTAACCAATCATTCTACTGAAATTTACCTAACCAATTCTAGCATACTGTAACATGATTAGCTAACCAATTATATCCCCCCTATCTTAATTAGTTTACATCCAGCAAAATTAATTACACAGCAGACAGAAACAATCACAGAACCAAACAGAGACCATGCAAATAAACAATAGTAAAGGGAGAACTATAATGACAAAACAATACAGAAGTGAGGTTTTCACAACTACATCTATAAAGACATAAGGGTTTCCCAGCTGTGTCTATTGATAAGTTGAGTTCTTAACAGACAGAAAACTATCAAACTAAATTTCCTTTTACATCTTCTAGGCTCTTCCCTTTCTCTGGAGGTGATAGATTGGTTCACCTTTCCAACAGCCCCAGATTGACTGTCATGGTGAGAGAAGGCCCTTACACAGATTCTTTCTTTTATGCCTCTATAACTAGCTAAATGATAAACATATACCTAAATTCTTAAAGTATAGGTCTTTACAGACAGGCTTGAATATCTATATCCTGGCAGGGGTGGTGCTGTGCCATAGGGAATTTGAGGGCTGTTCCAGTGTTGGGTGGGGGGGCTCTGTGGCATGGCATGCCCCCCCTGGAGGGGAAGGGGCATGCTGGCAGCATAGGGCTGGGTGGGCCACTGTGCGCCTGGCAACTGCCAGTTTGTAAATAATGCCCTCACCCTGGGCTGGGCGGAGCAGGGTTGCCCCGCCATGCCATGCCCCTGGCCAGCCACTCACTCCAGGGCCCAACCCCCCTGCACCATGCTCTACTGCCCCCATGGGGCACACAGATATGTTGGGCGCCGGGCCCACAAAAGGTTAATCCGGCTCTGCCCACCCCCGGTCCTCCTACCCCCCCCCCCCCGTCCCTTCCACGCAGCTGTCTGCATCTCCTGTCCGGGGGCGTGTGTGCCACTTGAACATGAGCGTGCCACCAGGGACAGCTGCCAATGGGGTGGGGCTGGGGCGGAACAGCTGTGCCAGAGGAGCTGCTGACATGGCGCTCTGGCCCCATGCTCTGCTCCTTTCACTGCTGCGGTTCCTGGGACAGCCCTGCTGTTCTGCGGATACCGATTTATATCCGTGGGTGTCTGCATCTGCGGATATAAATTTTTATCGGTGCAGGACTCTAGCAATGATGCCCTCAAGCAATTCCGTTCCCAGAGCTAAGTATAAGGAGGCAGGTGATTGGATGCTATTAGTGGAGGCTGCTCAACTCTGGAATTTAGTTTCCTGACCTTGTAGGCATGGTGGATCCTCTTCTTGCCCCCAGGTTGTGCTTGAGGAAGGGTGCAGGCAGGTTTAGTAGGATGTACGACTGTGTTTGTAAATTGAGAGAGCTGGAATCTTGTGATTTTAAACCGTAATTGTTGTTTTCAATTGTGTATGTTTACACTAAGGCTTCTTGTAATAGGACACATTTAATAAATTAAGATATAAAATAAATGTTTTGTTCTCTTACCTACTTGGTATACCCATTGCAGCGAGAGAGAGAGAGAGAGCTAGGATATGGGCTGTTGAAAGACTGTGACGTTTTTCAACTGAGCAATTCAATTTTTCCAGCAGCAAGATCCTTGATCCTATACATGTGCATTTAGGACAACCTAAGCATGAAAACCCGATTATGGATTGGGCGGCAGATGACTTGTCTGCTTAAATCATTTTGACAAAAGCTCTGTGAGCTGAAACATTACCAGCAAATCAGTGTGTGTATTAAACAGGGTATAATATTGATTTGTATGACTGGTGCTGGAGCACAGAAGTGTTTCTGCTTCAGGTTAAAAAGGAGAAGTCTAGCTGAAGTTTGGCTTTCCTAAAGCTACAGGTGATGAAGTTGGTGGTGGTGTGTTGGGGCCTTTCTTTGGACAAAGTTTTTTCTGATTCCTAACTTTCAACTTACTGGGATTTTAGCCCTACAGGTATTAATATGAGGTCATTGGAGACATGGCAACTATGGATGAATACTGTATACGCACACCTGAGAAATCCCCATCCTCTATGACCTGATGGACACTACATTCTTCTTGAATCAGTAATTGGAACCCTCTCTACTGTTTTGTTTGTGTCAGTAAGAGAAATAGTTATATTTGTAACCCCCTTGTAGTTTATAGAGTACAGCATGGCCCCTTTAAAAGCTTGTCCTAAGGGGAAGGAAGAGCTATTTGCTCCGGGAAGAGGAAATGTTGGTTGTTCCAGGGATGTGGAGAGAAGGAGTGTGACGGGGTGTGTGTCTGAGCTCTGGACAAGAGGGCTACAGGGAGCAGATCATCACATAGTGAAGCAGCTGAGAACCTGCCCCAAGCCTGGGAGGGACAGAGTGGCTGACTGGGGCTGCACCAGGACAGGAGCCAGGAGGAGCTATAGTTACATATCCTTGATGTGTTGTGATTAATGACAGTTCAGAGCTGGAGGTATATGATACCTGAAGATATTCTCTGCACAAGCGCCCAGTTGGCAGCAGGTGAGGTTTTGCAGGTGATATTTGTTTTATACCTTAACACTGAGCTGCCCTAGAACAGAGAGGACTACTACATAGGAGAGATGTAGCTAAAGCCAATGAATATATCCTGACTCTATCACCATCAAGAGATGAAAGGGTGAAATCACAAAGCTGGGAATTTGCATATGATCATTCCTACAAGCTTGGCTGGATTTGTAACCTTGGTTTACGTGGTGATGTTTCAATGAATGGTTTTAGTTATTGTAAAGCACCCTGGAGTAAAGAGCTTGAAAAGGTCAGGTCTGTTTCACAGGCAAAGAGCTCCCGGGAATCATCAGCTATATGAAATGTTCCTCGGCAGAGAAAATCACGCACACGAAGCACAGTGGCAGAGTCTACCAGAGCTTAAAACTGTCTTGGCTTCTGCATTCTGGATGGCAAGGATGAGCTTGTCTCTCATATTTGGTGCTACTTGCAATTCCATGGTGTTGGGGCAGAGCTTAGAGACTTGGCTAGCTTCCAGTTACAACCCATGCACCAGGAGGGGCAGATTCACAAAGGAGATTCAGTCTTGGGTTATGGCTATGCTACAGAGCTTACAGTGGCACAGCTGCATCGATACATCCACAGTTTGAAGGGAGACTCCCATTCTCCCTTCAGTTCTTTGCATTTGACAGTACCTACCATACAGGAATGAGTCTTGACCAGCTTTCAGAGCACTGAGACATGATTAGTTATTCTACTGAATGCTGGGAATGAAACAAGATAGAAGTTGCCATCTCTTGGTTGTTTTCACTGGGGAGCACTCTGTGGTGTGTTGAACACCGTTCTAGGGAATAGACTCTAATCTTTTATCAAACAGCTAAAACAAACAACAGAAAACTACAACACTTTGATATTTCATTTTAAGAACCATACTAGCTTAGGGCAATTTTTTTTTAAAATGATGAACAAGGCCTTGCGAGGAGAAGTGGCATGGGATTCTTAGATGCTAACTCCTGCAATCTGATTTGAAAACACATTGCCTAATGTCTAAAGCAATGTAAGATGGCAAAAAATGGAGGGAGGTTTTCAGAGTTCAGAGTCAGCCAGAATCATTACATTATGGCTATAGAAAGAATAAGTCATGATGAAATATAAAGGTTTTATCAGCCTTAGTTTAGGATTTTATTCTGTTCACCTACTTATACTACACCCATCCGTGTAACATCTGAGCATCTTCCAACACTGAATGAAACAAAGTGGCCAGCACCTCTCACCTATGACTCTCTTTCCATACTTTTACCAACATTTATTTTGAGATACTCTGATATCCTGCAAGCTAGGCTTGCTGGACTTGAAAGAGGCCACAATAAAATTAGGATGACCCTTTAAAAATGCAACCAATGGGCATCTTAAAATGCTCTTGATGAGGTAATGTTCCCCAGTTATCCCTATATGAAGAGGAAGGAAGCATGGCCCAGTGGATAGCTTATGGGTCTATGCGTCAGGAGATTTGGGTTGAAGTCAATGGCAAAACTCCCCCTGACTTCAGTGGATCCAGGATTTCATCCATGGTTTCTAATCCTAGTCTGAAAGTGACTCCCTTTGTAACCTTGAGCGATTTATGTCATTTCTCTTGCTTCACTTTACATATCTGCAAAATTACAATAATGCCTGCTTCACCAGAGTGTTGTGAGGCTCCATCAATTGTTTAAGAAATTTGAGATTCTTAGATAAAAGACTCTGTAGAAGTGCCATGTATTATCAATATCTCCACCTTCTCCTCCTGTTGTTTACCTTTACAAAAGTCATCAGGTTTGAAGTTACTAATAGAGAATCAGTCTGTCAAAGATAGATGGATCACATCAAGCCATCACGCTTCCAGATGCTGAATGCCAAGGTACTTCAGTGAAAAGTAAATTAGCACTTCATTGTGCTTTGGAATATGGCAAATCAGACAGGTGCAGTCTGAGATGAAACTTGAAAGCTGAAACAGAGATAGTGTCAGGAGGAGAAAGACCGGGCAATTCCCAATTTGAAGGACCTGGCTACACATAAATCTCTGAGCCTGGTGGTTTTACACCTGTAGGTGTGAATCATTGGGCAGCTTCTTGGCTGGACCTCAATGCTTCACTCAATGAATAAATCACAAGGAAGTTGCTAAAATAAGCCACACCAGATATTTTCTGTAAAACAGAATATCTATCCTATCTGTATGAGACCTGAGTAGTCAGTTCAAAGACTGACAGGTGGACATGTTGAAAATGCTTCGGGTGGGCAAGATTTCTGCTGTAACAATCTGCAGTTTTTAATCTGGACAGAATTCTGTCTGGGAGTGTGTGAAACCATCCACTAGGGCAATTAAATGTCACAGTAAGTAATAAAAGCATGAATCGTCACTTAAGTTTTATGCCAGATTCTGGCCCTTCTACATCTTCCAAAGCCATGAGGTTTAGAAATTCCTTTGGACTTTAACTGGCATGTTTTCTAACCCTTGGCACTTTAAAGATCCATTTTAACTTTGTCTTGAATCCACTGACCCTTGATAAATGGAAAGCCAAGAATTCATCATGCCACATTCACACAGGAATGAATGCCAAGTGCTTGTGACAATGTCAGTTCCATTGAGGACTATAAACGATGCGTGCACTAGGGCAGGCAGCTTTTCTATCCTCCTTTTCTTCCCCTCAGTCGCCCTTGTTATACCTATACAAACTAGCACAACATACTTGTTTAAAAATATTTGAACAGCTGATGGACATGCAAACAATTCTTCGAGTGATTGCACATGTCCATGCCATTCCGTTGTGTGTGCACTCAGTGCACAGTTGGTGGAGATTTTTTCCTTCAGCGGTACCAGCTGGGGTGGTGCATGTGCCCACTTCGTGCCACTGCACAATGATATAAATGGCAGAGCATCCCCACTCAGTTCCTTCTTAGCGCCCGTGACATTTGTTGTAGCATCTTGTCCTACCTTTGCAAGTTTTCCCAGTTTGCCTATTCTGTACATAGTTGGTACTGCTTTAGCCATAGTTTTAGCGTCGGGTGGTTTTTAGTATTGTCTCTTTTTCAGTGTTGTTATGCACTTTGGTTCCCTTTGTTGGGTTTCGGTACCAGGGCTGAAGCATGCCCATGTCACCAGGTTTCAAACTTGGTCATTCCTGCAGAAAGCCAGTGTCAGTAAGTGACCCTCAGTGCAGTTGCCTAAAGTGTTTCTGAGAGTCTCTGATCAGGGATTGGTCTCCATTTGTAGGGACTTTACACCAAGGATCAAGAGAGACATGGCAGCCAGACTTTCAATTTCTACAGATGGAGGCAGCTCTGTGCCCACCTGCAGAGTCTTCCCGCTCAGAATGGCTGCCGAGCACTCCTGCTTCCATCAGGAGCAGCCCTCCTGTGTTGGCTGGATCCTCGCACCTGTCTCCTTCCCCAGTGCTGAGGAAGAAGTACTGCAAGTTGTCCCGGAAGGACTCGGCTTCTGGGAGAGGGAGATCCCTGTCACCAAAGTCCAGCAAGCATGTGGGCAAAGGAAGTAGAGTGCACTCAAAGTTGAGGCACTTCCTGTAGCAGTCGTCTGCTCATGTGAGACTGTTGATGCCAGTGCCAGCACAGGCCACATAGCGACAGGCCCCTGAAGTGGTACCACTGAGTTTAGTGGTGCCATCTAGGTTGTCACACCAGCAAGCGGCTATCAACTCATCACTACCACCCAACGTTTGGTACTGTGGTCACTCTAGATCTTTAATTGCTTCATTGTTTGTGCCATCCAGAGGGAAACCAGCAGCAATCTCTCCCATGCCATCTTTTCTGGGCTCTCAGCCCTGTTCACTGGCACTGATAGGAACAGCCCCTCCATTGGTCAGAGGAAGCTGATTCATCTTTGGACTCAGAGGTTGGGTCATACGTATTGTAGTCATGTCTTGTACCTCACCATTACCCTCCAAGGGCTTACCCCAATGGAACCTACTGATGGGCCCATCTTGGCGTGCCATTATGTATCTATGGTCTCGAAGGAATTGGGCTCTGGGTCCTTACCAATGCCTATTTTGGAACCTTTTGGGGGTTTCTGCCTTCCAACAGGTCATCTTCTGCATGTAGTCCTACCAGCTCTGCTTCCTCAAGTAGGTGTCAAGACCCATCCTGCCAAGTACAGTGGGAAGCCCTTGCACAGTACTGCACTTAATACTGAAAAGGAGGATGGTGCTCTCGTAAATCCCCACCTTGGTTGTACCAGAGGAGGCTCCACCATCCCCAATCCTCCTCTTCACCTGACAAGGCAGTGGTGTCAGAAGGTTATTCCCCCCATCAATGAGGGTGACTTCTACCTTGGATATCCAGGTGGAAGAGATTTTGCTAGTCTGATTGACGTGTTGACTGCTGTTGGACCACCTTGGATGGCACTTCCAATTAATGAAGCTATTCTGGAGCCCACCATAGTACTATAGCAGACTCTGGCTTCCCTTCCACCCACATTAAAGTGGGCTGAATGCGAGTATTTTGTACCCTCTGGGGTGGTACAAGCATTTTTACACCCCTCCTACTGGGGTGGTTGTTGGTCTCAGCTGCTAAGCAGTGAGATCATGGGGGCGGGGCAGCAGGCATCTGCCCAAAATCAAAGGATACTAAAATACTCAGTCTGGTAGAAAGCTTTATTCAATGGCTGGCCTGCAGCTCAGGATTGCTAACCAGTAGGCAATGCTGGGACACTACGACTTTAACCTCTAGTACAGTGTATTAAAATTTCAGGACCGACTTCCAGAAGGCATGAGGCAAAAATTTCTTACAGTGGTGGATGAGGGTAAATTAATGGCTAGAACCTCACTTCAGACAGGTCTGGATGCTGCTGACTCTGCAGGATGGCATCGACCATTACAATACATAGATGTTCATGGCTCCAGTCATCAGGTCTCCCTCAAGAGGTCCAACAGATCATATAGGATCTGCCCATTGAGGAGCCTGCTCTGACAAACTGCATAGGTTGAAGGGGTTCTGGGTAATGCTAAAAATACTGGGCATTTATACACCTGCCACAAAGAAAAGGAAGTTCTCTCCTCAGCAGCCACACCACTTTCCTACTTTCATGCCTTGCTACCAGGAGCTAGCAAGAAAAAGAGCAGAGGTTATAGAAGACGACCACCCCTCCTTCATTTGCAACTCCTCATTCATGTAGCCAATCTGGGAGCAAAGCAAATATTCTGATGTGTTTATCAAGGACAGCATATCAGCTTCCATGGTGCCAGCTTCTCCTACTCCTCTGCCTAAATGCTTGGTCCTGCTTCACTTCAGACCAGCTGGTCCTAAAGCACAGTGGAATTGGGATACACCCTTCAATTTATTTTTATCCCTCCTTCACATCCCTCCTTCTTCATCCCTTTCAGGGACCATTCTTATAGTGAAGCTCTTCTTTGGGAGGTGCAATCTCTCCTCCGGCAGGGAGCCGTGGAGAAAGTTCCTCAGTTATTCAGGGGGAAGGAGTTTTACTCCCGCTAATTCCTAATCCTGAAAGCAAAAGAAGCTCTCAGTCCTTATACTAGACCTGTGGCAACTCAACAAACATCTGAAGAAAATAAAATTTCTCATGGTCATGTTAGCTTCCATTATTCCCTTTCTGGATCCTGGACATTGGTATGCTGCTCTTGACTTGAAAGAGACATGTTTCCATGTGGCAATTCATCAAAGCCATAGGGAATTCCTCATATTAATGGTCCATCAATTCCATTACCAGTTTATAATGTTACCATTCAGCCTGTCCATAGCTTCCTGAGTTTTCACAATGTAGATGGTAGTGATGTTGTTGAGGAGGTCAGGAATACACGTGTTTATGTACTTTGATGACTGGCTGATGAAAAGCCAATCCAAGCTCAAGTGCTGTCCCGCCGGTCTCTCCTCCAATCCATCTTCAATACACTAGAACTTATCAACACAGAGAAGTCTCTTCTGTACAAAACACAGAGTTTATAGGAGTGGTCCTAGACTCTACAGAACCCAAGGCTTTTATTCCTCTGTCAGGATTTCAGATGAAACTGGCCATTGCTGAAGGCTTATCCTACCGTGATAGTACAACATTGACTCAGGCTTCTGGAGCATGTGGCTTCATGTACTTACGTTGTCTGATATGCCAGGCACCATCTCGGGAAACTGTAAAAGTTGCTAGCTTTGGTGTACTCTCCAGTTCATTACCCTCTAGACATGGTGGTGCTAGTGCCCACTCAGATCTTGTCCTCTCTAAACGGGTGGACAAATCCTTCGTGCGTGCTTCTGTTTGCCCCTCCTCAGCCAGCTTTAACTCTGCATACAGACACTTGTGCCCTAGGTTGGGGAGCTCACCTGGGTTCCCTACAGACACAAGGTTTATGGTCTACACCAGGGGTCGGCAACCTATGGCACACGTGCCGATTTTTAATGGCATGCTGCTGCCTGCCGGGTCCCAGCCGCTGGCCCCACTCAGCCTGCTGCCGAACCCAGGCCGGCAGCGGGCTGAGCGGGGCCGGGACCCCAGCAGGCAGCAACGTGCCATTAAAAATTGTGCCCGCCCCGACCCACTCTTCTCCGCCTCCCCGCACCCTGCGGGGGCAAAGTGAAGAAGCTTGGTCCTGCCGGCTACTGCTGCAGGGCAGGCAAGCTCCCCCCTCCCCCGCCATGCTGGGTTCCTGCCCCTACTCCTCTCCCTCCCTGCTGCCGATCAGGCCCTTGCGAGGGAGAGGGAGCAGCGGAGCCGCAGCGCACTCACTGCTCCAGGAAGGAGGCGGAGACGGGGCCTTGGGGAAGGGGGTGGAATCGGCATTTCCCCTCCAGCCCCCTGCCATGAGCTGCTCTGGGCAGGGGGCTGGGAGCACCCCTACGAGCCTAGCCCACACCCCCAGCCCTCTGCCCTGCACCCCCCCACATACACTCCCAGCCCTCTGCCTGGACCCCTGCACCTCCACACACCCCAGCCTCCTGCACTGATCCCTGCACCTCCCCATGACCCCAGTCCTGACTTCAGCACCCCCCGCATATACTCAGCCCCTCCACACCCCATGCCCTGACTTCTGCACCTCCTCACACACACCCAGCCCTCTGCCCTGACGCATGCACCCCCCCACACCGCAGCCTCCTGCCCTGACCCCTGAACCCTCCCCACACATACCCAGCCCTGACTCCTGCACCCCCCACACATAGCCAGCCCCCCTACACCTCATGTCCTGACTCTTGCACCCCCCACATTCCCACCCCGAGCACCAAACAGGAGCTCCTGCACCCTCCCACATTCCCACCTGCACTCCTTGCACCAAATGGGAGCTGTCCAGGTAAGCACTCCACACCCAAACCTCTTGTGCCAACCCTGACCCCCCTCCCTCATTCTAGTGACTGGCCAGACCCTGCACCCCAGCCCCCAGCCTGCTTCTTCACCCCCAGCCCTGTGTTCAGTGCACTCCCACCCTTAGCTCAGTGCAGAGAGAGAGGAAGAGAATGGGCTAGAACCAGGGAGAAGGTAGGTACCCACTCTATGTGCGCCGGGCCGGGATCCCAGACTGGCAGCGGGCTCAGCGGGGCTGGCAGCCGGGACCCTGGCTGGAAGGAGACGGCGGACAGAATCCCAGACCAGTAGTGGGCTGAATGGCAGCGAGCTGAGCCACTCAGCCCACTGCTGGTCTGGGGTCCCAGATGCTGGCCCCGCTCAGCCTGCTGCCAGCCTAGGTGAACGGAACCCCAGGCTGACAGCGGGCTGAGCAGGCCAGTGGCATAAGATCAGCATTTTAATTTAATTTTCAATTAAGCTCCTTAAACATTTTGGAAACCTTGTTTACTTTACATACGACAATAGTTTAATTATATAATATATAGACTTATAGAGAGAGACCTTCTAAAAACGTTAAAATGTATTACTGGCACGTGAAACCTTAAATTAAAGTGAATAAATGAAGACTCAGCACACCACTTCTGAAAGGTTGCCGACCCCTGACCTACACAGTATTTAAATATATATAAATGTAAGGGAGTTGAGGGCTAGTCAACTGGCTTGTCAAGAGAAGAAATATGCTTGTATTTACAGAGAATACAGCAGCCATGTTCTATGTGAACAGGCAAGGAGGAAGCCAGTTGACTCTGCTATGCAGAGAGGCTTTTGGGCTATGGGACTTTTGCATCACCAGTTCAATTAACCTCAAAACCTCTCACTTTATGGGTGTACAGAACAATTTATCAGATCTTTCACCAGTCATCATGAGTGGTTTCTCCTTCCAGACATGGCCTGATGCATTTTCCAGTTCTGAGGGCCTCCCCCTATAGACCTCTTTGCAATGAAAGTCAACAGAAAGTGTCATCAGTTTTGTTCTTGATTAGGTCACAGCCAGATGCTTTCCTTTTGCCCTACAGAGACAAGTTCCTATATAGATTTCCTTCAGTTCCACTCCTTCCCAGATTGTTGGTGAAAATCAGGCACTGACTCTACCATCAGACTGAGCCCCAGTCTCTCAGGATCACGATCACTTCCTCCATCCCAACCTGCAGGGCCTCCACCTGACAGCTGGATGCGCCGTGGCTAACCTCCCAGGAAGTGGTTTGTTCAAAGAGAGTTCATGATCTACTTTTAAGTAGTAGAAAGACATCTACTAGGTATACTGACCTGGCAAAGTAGAAGGAGGGTTTCCATCTGGGCCAAGGGTTTCTCTGGACCCGGCTCTAATGCGCTGTATTCTGGACTATCTCTTATTCCTAAAACAATGTCTAGCCATTAGTTCCATCAAGGTCCATCTGACAGCTATCTTGGCTTCCTCCCCCCGCTCATCCTCCGATTTATAATTGTTCTATTTATCTACCTGTTCCTTGCTAAATCTTTCTTTGAAGGTAGACTTTACTGTTGGAATCACCTCAGCCAGGAAAGCAGGTGAACTACGTGCTCAATTGTATGGACTTCTATATACAGCCTTCTTCAATGACAAAATTCACTTGTCCCTCTGACATGTCTCACAAAAGTGGTCTCACTTCTACGTCAAGCAGGCAGCATATCTACCTTCTTTCTACCAAAGTCTCATGCTCATAAGGATTAAAAGAGACTCCACACTTTGGAAGTCAGGAAAGCATTAGCATTCTGCTTGTTCAGGTAGACTCTGATCCCACCTCGAGACCAAACTGCTCCCGAGTTACCTAAAGTGGAATGGACATGTGCTGTACTCGAAGAAGAAGGAATGGTTACTGACCTATTTGAGATGTGTTGCACGTGTCCATTCCACAACCCACCCTCCTTCTCCTGGGTGTAGAAGTCTGTTTGGTAAGAAGGCACTGGGGGGTGGGCCAGGGTTGGCTTTGTCCTTCAGCCCATAGTGCAGCAGTGTGAGGTAGCAGAGGGCACGTACGCCACCTTGATGGATACCAGTGAGGGAAAAATCTCCAGTTGGGCACATGCACACTTGAAGTGGAATGGACATGGGCAACACCTCGAAGAACAACAGTTAGGGAACAGGTTAGTCATTGTTTCTTGTCACTGGGGGAAAACGAACACTTTACAGCCATCATAATATTTCCTATGGCAAACTTGTGGCAAGAATTAAATTAGTATGAATGAAGCTTTGAAAAACAACTAGCTACTACAGAAAGGTCAGGTTATTTCTATCAGACAAATGATTCCTTGTTGCACTGCTAATAGAGCTCTCTCATTTATAAGGTGCTCATCCCTGTGGTATCTTGTTTCAGTAAGTAGTTTAAGCTGTAGAAAAGGAAGTGATGGTGGCAGGAAAGCCTGTGCAATCATCTGTCTCTGAACCCAAAGACCTCGCAGCCTGAAGAGAGCATCCACTTTAAGTCAGTAGTGAATCCTGCTGTGGTCCCCACTGGAACAACTCCCAACTAGAGCACTAACCATGATGACATCACAGCCCAAAATACAAGAAGCAAAGCCCAGCCTTTCGCAGTAACCTGTCTGCATGCTGGAGTGCAGTGTGCACAGCTGGCATGTTATGTTATGTTACAACCAAGTCAAACAACTTCCCCTCCCCCACCCCCCTCACTTTCCTAGAACCTCAAGAGACTCAATTGCTTCTCTGTAGCCACTGGGGAAACTTTCCTTCCCAGTACGGCCCAGTTAAAATATTAGTGTAACACTCAGTCAAGGCAGCTCTTTGAAAGAGAAGATAGCCCTCTCCTACTCATCTGTTGACCTTCTCTTGACAGAAGCCTTGAGGCACATGAGAGGCTTCAGCTGATTTTGCTAGATGCCTTTTAGTGTGTATTGGTGGGTGATGGTGATGAGGTTTTAATAGATGGCAGAGAGAGAGAGGCAAAAAGAATCTCTGCCCAGATGTAAATCCCTCTCTCTAATCCCAGTGGCCCCTCAGTAACGGAAAGTATGGTTCTTACCTACTTACTTCCAACAGGCTGTAATTACAGTCCCTTTCAATTTTCCATAAAGACAGATGTGAACAAATTAAAACTTGACTGGATAAAACATGGACTTGAATAAGAATGTCACTTCCTCCCCCAAATCCTAGGCCCTGTTCCTGTAATGAATTTACTCAGTCAGAGGTTGAACACTAAGACTTGTTGAAATGAAACATCAACCTGTGTTTCATTTTGTTATGAAAAATTAAGAATCAAGCTTTGTAGACAAACAAGAGGTATCCTGGGATACATCTGTTTGACAGTCTCTCTCTCCACAGATCAGTAAGCTTGCTTGATTAAGAACTGAAATTAACATGAGCCTTACTGGAATGAAGGATGCTTTTGATTTTGTATGTACATTTTGTTTCCTGAATTGCAATCACAAGACTGCAGGCTGTCCTGGCTTGGGGCTGTGCTCCGTGAGTTGAGGACTTGTGGCAGGGCCCTGAAACAAAGCTGGTCAGAAACAGCATTTAAAATCAAAGAGAGAACAGTTTTATTCCATCTTGCACAGGGACAGCTCTAGTACTGAGCTCCAAGAGGCCAAAGTGGGGAATTTATAAGAGCAGATTCGCTTTTGCTTATGCTAGAGTAAATCAGGATTAACTTCATTGAAGGCAATGGAGTCACACCAGAGGAGAATCCGTTCCATATCCTCAGAAGGCTCCCCACCCACATTGCCATTTCTTAATCAAACAGGAACCCCTGACCATAGCCAGCCTGTCAATAATGACTAGATAATGACATCCACCCAAACTTGTGCTTATGTTTTGTCTTAACCATAGAGGTGTGTGATGTTTCAATCAGAAAGGATGACATCTAGAGCCATTCAAACTACGTACTATCTTTATGACCATGTCGAACTGGTGAGTCTGGGACTAAACATCTCACTTATCAGCCAACTGATGGAGCACCCAGACTTCACCAGGCATGTCAATGAGGTCATAGAACCATGTAATCAGCTATGCTTATCGTTCACCACTCATCAGAACAAATAGAAGTGGTTCTTCTCAAAAGAGTGAAGAGGACAGCGGCTATAAGTAATTGGTGGAAATCTCTGTTCACTGACCCCCACCAAGGTTGCTGAATCCTGGCACATATTGGTGCATCTTTTAGGATCTTGTTTTCTTTGCAATTTTTTATGTTTATATTGCATTTGTCACAATACAGGTGGGCTCACAACAATTTCAGAAAGGTAGACAAGAAATCCAGGTGTGCCGGCATCAGATCCCGATGTTTGAAGGGAATGGTTGCTGACAAGGAGGGGACAGAAGGGGCGAAATTTCTGTTTTGGCATTAATAACCACACGCCATCTTGAATTTCTGGCAACAACAACTAGGAATCCATCTTGGATGCCCTTCTTCCCGCTTTGCTTCAGGTATAGTTTTCCGCCCTTCCCACCGAAAAGGTGGGAAACCAAATAACCATGTGACATGCAATCTGACCAGGAACAGTAGGGCATATAAGGGCTAGCATGCCAGAAGGACGGGGCTGCCCATCTGAGTGGCAGAGTGCTGGACCACAGCAGTGTGTTCTACTCAGGTGCATAAGCCAGAACATCGCACTTTAGGGTTGCGGGAGGGTTTAACACACTTGCACGCAAGGGTGAGCTGCTAGCTGCCACCCTCTCACCTGGATCTTACTTGCAGCCACGCCGATGCAGGATAAAGAAGAATCACCAGCATCAAGCAGAGTTACCACCTACCTGTTGCCTGAGGTCCACTCCTCACCCCACTGAGTCACCTGGTCGGTTCCGGACCCAATCTGCGTCATGAGGTCGTGAAGCTCCAGACATAAGCTACAAGAAATGGTAGAGACCTTTCAAGTTCCCCATACCCCTTACCTGGGACCCATCTTGGAGAGGGAGGAAACCCTTTTTGGTCACAGTCAGTATAGTTATAGTGTCACCTTTACCTATTTACCTTACTTAACTGTGTTGGCAGTCCTTTAGAGCATATCCCGTTTACTTACCTTGTTTGACTGTTGTTGGTCTAATAAACATACCTGCATTTTACTCCTACACTCCCTTATTGGTTTTTATTTTGGGCGATCTTAAACCCTGATGATAGATGCGGGTAGGGAGACAAATATCTTGACTGTTCTCTGACCTTCCTAAAATCTGTCAACACTGGCTGGGATGATTTAGTTGGGGGTTGGTCCTGCTTTGAGCAGGGGGTTGGACTAGATGACCTCCAGAGGTCTCTTCCAACCCTTATTTTCTATGATTCTATGAAAAAGCTACCCTCTGAGGACCCAGCCCTGCAACCCCTTAGAGGTGAACAGTCTCTACTCATGGTTGAACAACTCCCCCAGTTGAATTCAGTGTTATGTTGCAATGTAACTAGAATACAAACCTGTCACATTCATATGAAGCACTTTCTAACAATTGTGCTAAATTACCCTCTGCCCTGTGGCCACTTGCAATGTGTTTGCATTCAATGTGTGGTATCGTGATGCTTGTGAGCATCAAGAGGGTAGATGAAGGGGGCATCTCTTCAAAGTCCTGGAGGAATCAAGGGATCATCCCTCCCCAAATACATCAAAAAAGCCTTAATGAATCAAGTAAATTTGGTAAAAATGTTAAACTACTGATCACGTTACAATGCCTTATTAGATATTTCTGTAGAGATTCAGCATCTCTTCCCCATCTTTTCACAGCGGTAACATAAAAGACAATAGATGATTGAGGCTTGTAAGACTCAGCACTCCCCCCCCCCCCCTCCAAGGTTCAGTACTCTCAAGCTACTGGAATAATCAGGGCAGATATCGATTTGAAAATAAATCACCTATTTTCAGTAGTTATTTCACCAAGTTTTATATTTACATGGCTGCACTTCTAAAAAGTGTACAATGAAATACAGCAGATGCATTCCTCAGAGGGGTAAACATCACATGTGTGAATTGCTTTTTAGAGTGGAAAAAATACCAGAAGAAAGTAATGAGGCTCACATAGATCTCCCCACTGCACACAGGCTGCAGCTAGTGACTGAGAAGACTGGGAGATGTTTGCAGCTGTGTGTGAGTCTTGTTCAAAGATTACTCCTCAGCGTAGACTCAGACATATCAGAGCTGCAACTAATGAAAACAATCTGAAATGTAAACTGTTCTAGGCACACTGCTGTGACCTAGATGTTCACCTCCCAGTGGTGGCTTTTTAAAGTTTATAAGGGAAGAGACTCGACACGGTGCAGTATTTGAAATGCCTTAAAGAAGTGTTGAGAGCCACAATGGCTTTACTGTTTTGTCTGCTAGCTGGTAGCCAGACAGCCACCAAAGTTGATTTGCCCAGTTAGTGAATCTTCGTTGCAGGACGTGGGGTATAATCAACCTGTGCATTGTCACAGCAAAAACATGAACCAACACCCTCACAGTCAGCAGGCAACAGCGTTCTCTTGCTTCATGCTTAACACTTATCCAAGATATTTCTCTCTTCTTTACTGGGTAACATTAGAGCTTCATGATTATTGAATTCTCTGATGAAGCTCAGTATTGGTTATAAATTCATTAATACCTCGTACTTTCCTAAGGGATTTGCTTTTGAAGGCATTGAAATGCCTGTATAAACACTTGGTGGATTTCCAGCTTTTCCATCCATATGTTAAAATGGAAATAACAGTTAAACTGAAGTTTCATAATTTGGTCTTTAAGCTGTAGATTTTCAAAGACTAAATCTTGTTTAAGATGGTCAGTGCAGTTGCCCCCTTGCCAATTAGTGACATTGTTTCCTTCTGGACATTCCCATTGGCTTGCATATGACTACCACGGTATGAAAATTGACTCACTTCTACTATTCCTTTGCCTTATAAAGTAATGTTTGAGTGTGAAGTTGCTGGGAAAACAGTGTTTTAAAGAATAACTTTGCCAGATGATGAAATATCAACTTTTTTGCCGTGATTAAAAAATGTTCCCTTGAATGTTGCCTCTTGATGACACTGATGATAATAGCTTTATATTTGGTTCAAAGTAAACCAAACCTAAAAAGCAGGATTAGCTGTCTGGGAATCTAACTTTTGCTTGTCAGTTTGCCATTGTTGCATTTCTTTTCATGACAATTACTAAAGCAGTTGTAAAGTGAATATGAACAGCAAGTTAGGTTGCTTCAGGTCATATTGCATATGGATTTATGCTAATAATGTAATATTATAGGTAACACAATAGACTACATAAAAAGAAGTATAGTCTGATTCTTTTAATTCACTTTTCAAGAGCAGTTAATATACAGGGACACTCATGAATACACTGCTTCTTGTAATTTTTCCCATTACCTTTTCTCCAATTGGAGGAGATTATATCCATCTCTATGAAAGCATGGAAATATGGATTTACAAAGAAAATAGATATTTTCCCCTATCCCACTGTAGAATTAAGTGAGAGGGATTTGTCTTTGTCAATTAGAAGCATACCTCCATAAATTATTACACCACCAATGACACAGTTGCCAGTAAATTTTCTGATCAAAGTTAAATCTCTGAACACTCAAAGTGATGACATTTTTCTTCCCAAATATATTTTAGACATTTAAGTATTGTGGAGTACTGGATAGAAGAAAGCGTTGAGCAAAGGTGGGCTTTAGGAATAGCCACTTCTTTTGCCTTTTGAAATTAGTAATTAAACATTTTAAAGCTAAGTCACCTAGACAAAGGCTACAAAAGCTGTTTTTAAAAATCAAACTTATTTTTTTACTATGAGTCAAGCTTTGAACTTTTTAAAGAAAATTTAAGAAATTTTTTAAAATCTGTGATAAACCCAAGTGAGATTTTTCCCTAGGCTTGCACGAAGGGGGAGTATTAATAATACCTCATGCTTACAAAATGGCTTCACTCAGTCCCACAGGTTAAACAACCAGTAAAAGATGTTTCATCCAGAAAGATTGTGAAGTGCTATATGGATCATATACAGACACTGCTTCACCCATCATTGAAAGGCAGTCGCCTCTCAGACAGAATGCATCGGCCAGTTAACAGCCCCAGCAACACTTTTCCAAGAATAATTGCCTTAGTTGGAAATGGACCAGGAAACTGCAGCTCACAACCCTACCCTGCACTAGGAGAGAAACCCTAGGAAAAAATTGAGGTAGTTGTCTTCTGATATAACTCCATGGATTTCACTGCAGGATAGCCCCGTGTGTGTGTGTTTGTGTGAGAGAGATTTAAATCAGAGTTTAAGCCCTCTGAGGATTTGGTCAGTTATATTTTGTTGCATCCTTATTGAAATTTCAGGAGGTTGGAGGTAATGAAGATTTATTACTGTCCTTCAGGTTAATTTCAAGAGTGCCTCTGTGTTCATTTATGGATCACTTTTTAGCCCAGCATAGCAAACTATTTCTTAATATTGATACTGTCCTTTTGAATTCATGCCTTCATGCACATAACCTAAAAAAGTTTTTGTATATATGGAATTTGTTGTTAATGTATTGCATGTTAAGCTCGTAGATGACAAATTATTCATTTAGTTGCTGTCTAAGGCTCTGATCCTGAAATTGACCCCATGAACACTGAGCCTGTGTGGAGATCCATTGGGGCAGCTCTTCAATGGAGCTACGACAGTTTTTACCACCTGAGAATCTGCCCCACTGATCAGGTTTCATGTAGGTAGGGGGGTCTGCACATGAGGAGCCAACTGCAGGATCAGGGCCTATATGTTCAGACAGGTTATCATAGTTAGAGAATGGAAAAAAATAACCATTTTTTCTAAGGCTGCAGTTCTGTTGATGGCCACTAAGTGGTAATCACGCTGTCTATGTGCATTGCACTGTGAACACTACCCAGTAGAGCAGGTAGGATACTGAAAGAAATAATTTCTGAATACATTATTTGCTAATAAGCCAGAGAAGAGAATAGTTGTATTTGCTGATGTATTTATCTAGCGAGCTGGTTGACTAGTGGGAAAATAATACCTTACTGAATGACCTATTTGGCAACTGATGGGAAAACATTTTTAAATATGCTGTGAGCATTCTTCTACCAGCTCTGCTAGGTCCCAGCCCTGCAATCAGGTCTGCATTGGCAGACCTTTCAATGGTGTTTTGCCTGGGCATAACATGGACCTAATTGGAAAACTGGGATTTTGGTAAGCCAGATGCCTGGTCGCATGAATGGTCGTTCAGCGTAGGTTCAGACAGGCCTGCTCAGATTATATCCTTGTGACAGGCGTCGGTCGGTCCTCCGAGCCCCTAGGGGCAATGGAGAGCAATGGTCTCCGTGGCAGGCCTTGGCCCCACCTCCCAGGCATTGGGGAATTAGCGGGAAGGTGCGCCGGCAAGAGTCCGTAGCGCGCCCCTCCGGCAGGGGGAGCGCCGGGGTAGGGGAACACAGGCCCACCCAACTCCACTGCGTTCCAGCCCAGGGCCCTGACAGTGGTGGGAGGCGAAGGTCCCGCTGCTGGGTCAGCGGGGCAATCCGCACCCGCTGACCAAACACACCCACCCCACGGTGTAGTTGGGCCCCTGGGCTACTTCCTACCCGGTCTCTCTCAGGCGGGTCGCTCCGGTCCCTCCATCTCCTCCAGGTATTCCGCTGCGGGCCACCCCCGCTCCCCCTCGGTATCAGACTCACGCTGGCCTGGGCTGCCGTCAGGCCCCTCCAGGTCCTCTGGGTATTCAGCGGCCGGCAGCCCAGGTTGCCACAGGCCTTCCCCCCCGGTCAGGCTCCTCCTTGCCCAGGGCTTCGCCTGGGTCAGCAGCAGGATTGCGAGGGAGCAGCCTGTGTCTGTCTGCCTCCCTGGTGCTTTCCTCACTGGGCAGAGGGCCCCGCCCTTTGTACTTCCTGTCCCACCTATCTCCTTCCGGGGATTGGTGGAAGCTTGGCCTGGCCCCGCCCACTCAGGCTCAGAGGGTGGCTCTTTACCCTCTGGTTCGGAGGGGAGCCACCCTGGCTCCCTACAATCCTTTAATCGCTGCATGGTAATGTCAGGAGTCAGCTTCCATGTTTTTCCTATGTGCAATACTCCTTCATCACTTTTTTTCATACTTCCTTGAAAAATCTATTCTGTCTGCAATTTACCTTACAAAGAGCCTGTAAGAATGTTATAGGCATCTTTGGGTGTATAATTTTTTTTTCTGAGCATGAGAGGCAGCGTGGCAGATGATCCAGCAAATCAGTGAATGTTCCCACTAGGAAATCTCACAATAGATAAATTGCATATTTTAGCAGTTACCCTTTTTTTTTTTTTTTTGTATTTTGAATCAAGCCATAGATTCTGAAACCTCTGCTCGACTCCTGTGTGCTTTACAGCTGGGTAAGCCTAATGACACTAATGGAGTTTCACAGTGAAGGCAGAATTTGAAGAAATGCAGTGAAGGATATACATCGGGCATTTATCTGGCCTTTGTTGTTGTTGGCAATATACAAGAAGGAAAGAACTCAGGTTGATTTTAAAGCCAATAAGAAGTTTCTTGTCATTGTAAAGTAAACACGTTTGATTAGGCATCATTGAGACACAACAAAGGTAAATCTTCATAATCTACACTTAGTCTCTTTAAAGAGTAGAACCACAGTTTATTTGTATTTTAATCCTGCTAGTCCATCTATAGGTTTTAAGAACCTGCAATCTGTGGCTGCAAATGTCCTATAGTTAAGGATACGTTTTAGTCACGGGTATTTTTAGTAAAAGTCATGGACAGGTTATGGGCAGTAAACAAAAATTCACTGTATACCCCTGACTAAAACTTGTGGGAGGACTCGGGATGGCCATGGGGGGAGGGAGGGATGCAGCCTTGGGGAGGCCCTGCGGGTGCTGGGGTGGGAGGGTTGGTGGGGCTGGGGCGGGATCCCTACCTGGCTCCTGAGCTCCAAATGCTGCCTCTGCTCCTCCCCAAGCCCCGGTTTTGCAGCTCCCATTGGCTGGGAGCCATGGCCAATGGGAGCTGCGGGGGCGGTGTCTGCTGGCAAAGGCAGCATGTGGAGCTAGGATCTGAGGGAGGGGAGCTCCCCGCTTCAGGTAAGCACTGCCCCAATCCCCAGCCCTGAGCACCCCCCCACACACCCAAACTCCTGCTGCTGGGGGGCGGGGGGGGGAGCAGAGATTGCACCCGCAGCAGCTGGTGTGCCTGGCCTGGGGGCTGCCCGAACTGCTCAGGCAGCCCCCAGGCCAGACACACCAGCTGCTGCAGAAATCCAAGAAAATCACGGAATCCATGACCTCCATGACAAACACAGAGCCTTACCTATAGTATATCAACCTGAGAGCAGTGAAATTCATAATGCAGAATTAGAGAGAAGTATTTGGGAAATTAACCCCAACCCTTCCCTAAAAATCTCAAAGGCACTTTCTTTATTGCAGACAGAGGAATAAAACAAATCTGGAGTTTCTACACCAATCTATTTTTAAATATATATATGAAAGATGTGAAACTGAAAAGACAAATCTAAGTAAAATTCTCCCATCTCTGCTACGCCTTCCTTGTTCAATTAATCTCAGTTTTTTTACATGCATGATATCTGGCAGGAGACCACACATGATAAAAATAAAGTGGAACAGGATTTCTTAAAGGAAGTTGGTATATGCATAAATATTGTACTTATAATGGAAAGCTAGTAGCAGCCTTAAGCATTGGTCCTGCAAACAGTTGCATGTGTGGCTAGTTCCATTGAGTTCAATGGGACTATTCACCTTGGCAGTGTTGCCAGCTTCTGTGATATTGGGTGGTGGTCTTAAAGCTCCAGCACCTGGAGTCACGAGAATCAATCTCAGCTTTCATTTAAAAAAATTAATTTCTAGGTTTCATGGTTGCAGAGAAAAAGCTGGAAAATGTAAACTCTAAAGGCTGAAAAAACAAAAGGCAAGTAACCTCCCCACAACTTATTATTTTAAAATATCTTATTTTTGAGCCACTCTCATTATATTTTGAGATCCGACTCATGATTTTTGAACATTTGGGGTAGGCAACACAACGTGCCTAAGTGTTTTCAGGATGAAAGCATTTGTATGGAGTGAGTCACTATTATGGCTCTATAGCAGGGGTGGGCAAACTACGGCCCAGGGGCTGTATCCGGCCCTCCAAAAGTTTTAATCCGGCCCTCGAGTTCCCGCCAGGGAGTGGGGTCCGGAGCTTGTCGTGCTCTGGCGCTCCAGCTGGGGAGTGGGGTCAGGAGCTTGCCCTGCCCCGCTCTGCACAGCTCCTGGAAGCAGCAGCATGTCCCCCTTTCTGGATCCTACGTGTAGGGGCAGCCAGGGGGCTCCACATGCTGCTGCCCCCGCAGCTCCCATTGGACAGGAACCATGGCCAATGGGAGCTGCATGGGTGGAGCCTGAGGACGGGGGCAGCGCCTCTGTGTAGGAGCTGGAGGGGGGATGTGCCTCTGGGACCTGCTTGAAGCAAGCGCCACCTGGAGCCTGCACCCCTGACCCCCTCCTGTGCCCCAACCTCCTGCCCTATTCCTGATCCTCCTCCCACCCTCTGAACCCCTCAGTCCAAGCCCAGAGTACCCTCTTGCACCCCAACCCCTCATCCCCAGCCCCACCCCAGAACCCGCACCCCAGCCAGAGCCCTCACCACTTCCTGCACCCCAACCTCCAATTTTGTGATCATTTATGGCCCGCCAAACAATTTCCATGCCCAGATGTGGCCCTCGGGCTAAAAAGTTTGCCCACCCCTGCTCTATAGTGACTTAAACAACTTTGTTGAGGTTTAACTCAAACTCAAAGGTTCAGCTTTAATTTCTTTGAGTCAGACTTTGTAAGATAATTTAAATGTAATTTCCACTGGTTTAATATTGTAATGGAGGTTAAATTGATTTCCTGTCATGTAACTAGCAGATAGTAATCACCAATCTGCATTGTGTGTGTACGTGTCGGCAGCTATCGGGGATCTGCTTCAGCAGAAATATTTGCCTATGAAGGGAATAGAGCAGCACCAGTTCATAAGAACACTTCACTAAAGAACCAAGGCAAAGGAATATTCATAGAATCAGAGAGTCAAAAAGGGGACATGGCTAGGAGTTTTTGATAATGTCTGTGTGGGATTGTTGGAGTAATAGATGCCATTTCAACTAGGAGACTTTGTAGTGTTCACAGTATAATTACTTGTTTTTTGGTAAGGTAAATTATATAGCACTTGTCCTCAGTAGAATTTTTTGCCTTGCGTTAATTGCTTATCAATTTTGTGTTTTACATCCATAGCCTGTATCAAACATGTTGGAACACACTAGCTTTTTACAAGTGTGGAAAATACAATGAGTGAATTGACAGATCAGTTAACCTGAGGTAAAAATGTCTTGTTCAGATAATGAAGGTCTTGTCCCACAAATGTCCTCCATTATCGGAAACCAGAACAAGCTTACCTCTCATGTTCTGAGTCATGGTACCAGTTGTGTTGAAAAGCCTGCTCATCAGATTTTTACACAACAGGATTAATTGTCCTCTCCCAGTCTGATTCATCAAGCACAGCACAGCAACATACACAAACAGAACAAATTCCTAGTTCTCAGTCTCCTGGCTGTCTCCTCTCAGCAGGACCTCACCTTCCTGTTTCTTTCTTCCCATTTAGGTCTTCTCCTCTTGTACCTGTTATACAAATCCCAAACATCAGTACAGACAGGATGAACATAACCCATGGGTTCACAAATACTATGCTGAATTGTAATAATATTGCAAGCATTCTATATAACCATTAAGCCATATGAAGAATACACACAGGCAAGCAAAGACTTCTGGGTCACTTGATTCTACTCCCTTTTTGAAGACTGCCTAGATAAATGGCTGTGTATCATGATCAGTCCTTCACTCTTTGTCCAGTAGTAGTGCTGGGGAGGCAGCATGTTCTGTCCCTGAAGTGCAGAAGGTACCTTGGGTCTCTCCATAGTTTCTCATCTAGCTATTTTTGATTCAGCAGTTACACTGAAGTGACTGCACCTAGCTCTCCTCCTCTACAGAGATAGTTACTGTGATGTAGGGAGACTGAAGATAAGTAGGAGTAAAAACTAGGGCTGTCAAGCAATTTAAAAAAATTAATAGTGATTAATCACACTGTTAAACAATAATAGAATAGCATTTAAATTTATTTAAATATTTTTGGGTGTTTTCTACATTTTCAAATAAATTAATTTCAGTTACAACACAGAATACAAAGTGTACAGTGCTCACTTTATATTTATTTTTGATTCCAAATATTTGCACTGTAAAAAACAAAAGTAGTAGTATTTTTCAATTCACCGAATATAAGTACGGTAGTGCAGTCTCTTTATCATGAAAGCTGAACCATACAAATGCAGAATTATGTACCAAAAAAACCTGCCTTCAAAAATAAAACAATGTAAAACTTTAGAGCCTACAAGTCCAATCGTTCCTACTTCTTATTCAGCCAATCATTCAGACAAACAGATTTGTTTACTTTTGCAGAAGATAATGCTGCCTATTTCTTGTTTACAAGGTCACCTGAAAGTGAGAACAGGCATTTTTATGGCACCTGTTGTAGCCAGCATTGCAAGATATTTAAATGCCAAATGCACTAAAGATTCATATGTCCCTTGATGCTTCAACCACCATTCCAGAGGACATGCATTCATGCTGATGACTGATTCTGCTCAATAACCATCCAAAGCAGTGTGGACCAACGCATGTTCATTTTCAACATCTGAGTTAGATGCCACCAGCGAAGGTGGATTTTTTTTTTGGTGATTTGAGTTCTGTAGTTTCTGCATTGGAGCATTGCTCTTTTAAGACATCTGAAAGCATGCTCCACGCCTCGTCCCCTTCAGATTTTGGAAGGCACTTCAGATTCTTAAGTCTTGGGTCAAATGCTGTAGCTATCTTTAGAAATTTCACATTGGTATCTTCTTTGCATTTTGTCAAATTTGCAGTGAAAGCGTTCTTAAAACGAACGACATATGCTGGGTCATTGTCTGAGATTGCTATAACATGAAATATATGGCAGAATGCAGGTAAAACATAGCAGGAGACATACAATTCTCCCTCAAGGAGTTCAGTCACAAATTTAATTAACGCATTATTTTTTTAACGAGCGCCATCAGCACGGAAGCATGTCCTCTGGAACAAAGGCTGAAGCATGAAGAGGCATATGAATCTTTAGTGCATCTGGCATGTAAATATCTTGGGACATCAGCCAACAATGCCATGTGAATGCCTGTTCTCACTTTCTTTGCTGAAGTTGGCAGCATTATCTCCCGTAGCTGAAAACAAACTTGTTTCTCTTAGCGATTGGCGAAACAAGAAGTAGGACTGCGTGGACTTGTAGGTTCTAAAGTTTTACATTGTTTTGTTTTTGAGTGCAGTTGTGTAACAAGAAAAACTACATTTGTAAGTTACACTTTCATCATAAAGGGATTGCACTACAGTACTTGTATGAGGTGAATTGAAAAATACTATTTCTTTTGTTTATCATTTTTACAGTGTAAATATTTGTAATAAAAATCATATAAAGTGAGCACTGTACACTTTGTATTCTCTGTTGTAATTGAAATTGATATATTTGAAAATGTAGAAAAACACCAAAAATATTTAATACATTTCTATTGGTATTCTATTGTATAACAGTGCGATTAATCACGATTAATTTTTTTTAGTTAATCGTGTGAATTAACTGCGATTAATCAACAGCCCTAGTAAAAACAAAATGGAAGGATCGTTATGCTTTCAGAGACTCTTCAAAACAACCCTGATAATAAAATGGAAATATTACCTATAAATTATTATCAAAAAAGAAGGGTCAGATATAAGCATGTAGATTATTAGGTGCTGTATAAATAATGAGTGTCAGGCTTCAGGAAATTCATTTGATTGTCATTTTGTGTTTCACTTGCTAGGTGGAGCCAAGGAAAGTTTTATTTTGCAGTCGAGTATCTGCCCTAGGCTTTTAGACTTCAAAAGAAGCAGGGATTAAAGTGGTCACAATATTCTTTAGTTTATGGAGGGAGAAATGGCTCATCTTTTGATGTTTGCAGGGAGTTCTTTGTGATCTCAGAATAGCTCTGAAAGAGTCTCAGAAGCACAGGAGACCTCACAAGTGGTATAGCATGGGCAACGAGGGACAAGTTAAGGAGAGATTTTCTTGTCTTTATTTGGTTTAAGTAATGCCCTTAACATAGTATTTGGTATTTGGGGATTGTCTTATTTTTAATTATAGTGTAAAAAACAAAGGGGAGGAAAATCACTCCATGGCTTCATAATGAGACGTACACAGATAGTGCAAAGTAACCACTTCCCACAGTCAATATTACTGCTTTGGACAGCTGCACTGAGAAAAACAATTGACACTGTCCTCTGTGCTGCTCCTCCAGATCCACTGTTATATTCGTGGAACTCTTTTTTCATGCAAACACCCAGTGAAATAAATTGTGGTTTGCATAATACCGAGCTGCCTAGAACAGTACATCGGCTTGACGCTCCCCTTCCCTCCATCCTGGCTTCATGCAGTCAGTGGGACAGTTATGAAGTAAACCTTCCTGTGAAAACTTGTTCTGGCTCTGCTGGAATTTAATGTCCTATCAATAATCTGTGACTAATGTGCAGTTTGGAACATAACTCCCATTAAAACAGCATGGGAAGTACTGTGCATGTCGAGTTGTTATTTTTCAGAAGGATTATAACAACAGGCCCTTATCACAGGATGGTACAGGTGAACAGCTGGGATGCAATTAATCTATTATAAGGACTGACCATCTTCACACCTCCCCTCACCCGCCTCCCCAGTTGTCCCTGGGCCAGGTCCTTTCAGCTGCATCATTTCATTTTCCAGCCACAAAGGATTGTTAACATTTGGTTCATAAGATTGTATCTATGTATTGCTCTTGGGGAAACTGGAATGTTAACGTACCCTTACAGCATGCCAATTTCTTAAATATAAACTGCAATGTTCACTTAATAGGTAAAGATCCCAAATAAGTAAAAGGATATGTGAAAAAATGCAGCTCCCATTGACTTTAATGGGAGCTGTGGGCATGCGTCTGATAGCATATACAGCATATGTAAACTTAAAAACTGAAAATAGAGATGGGCCAAAATCGCAGCCCCTAATCCACCCCCCTTCCTATTTCAGGGAAGACCTAGGTTCAAGTCCTTGGATCTGAATTTGCTGCTTCAGTGTTGTAGGTTAGTTTCAGAACCGGAAGGAACGTGTTGTATGGTTCTGGTTTGTATGCAGCCAAAAATTTGCAGGAACAGCTATTCTCACTAGTCTTCAGCCCAAGAACATGGGACTCTTGTGAGAATAGCTGATCTCAGGAGGAGATTGTCTTTTTGAACCAAAATTTGCCAAAAACAAATTTCCGTGTCCTCACCCCCTGCTTTGTCATCACACCTAAATCTAATATCCTTTTAATCAAATGACTGCCTCTTCAGTCTGGTTCTATGATCTGCCTAGACCTGAGTTCAGGAACTGGTGTTTGTACTGCAACAGCAGCCAATCTCTTCAAGGCATAACATTGCAACCTTCTTGCATTTGTATGGACTTATCCTGCAAAATGCTGTGTGACTGCTAAAAGGTGCTGAGCACCTGCAGCAGCCATCAACATTAATGCACCTCACAGGCTGGTTTCTGAAACCAGGGCATGAACTAAAAGGTGCTACGACAAATAGTGGTTTAATTTGTGTTTCTCTGAATGTATAGGAGCTCGGCCTGACAGAATGACTTACTGTTGGCTTTGATGCCCTTCCTTTCAGAGACTGAGCATGAGTAACGTCTGTCTTCCCCTGAATCTTTTTATCTCTCCCTCTGACTAAAAATCATTAGGTGCAGCTGCTGCTGCCTACAGATTAGTTTATAACCCACCCAAGCAAACCAAACATTACAAAGCCTTGCAATTGTGATATCATCCGCTGTTGGAGGACAAACACAGCACTCAGGCCTTGGCAAGTAAAGTGAAGCAACAACAGATTTTCAACAGTTTCACATATTTGAAATCCATGGATGTACAGATTTATCAGGTCTCTGATTTAGCACACAGTTCTGAAAAATATTTGCAGTAGAAAATCTTTGCAATTAACTAATAATTTTACTTGCAATCACAGATCTCTCTCTTTCTCTCTCTCCAGCATTTCTATTCTATATAGGTTCTTACACCGCCCTCATCATTGTAGTATCTGAGCACCTTCCAGTAGCACATTAAGTGATGTGACTGTCATTATTCATCTGTGCTTCATTCTCTCTCTTTGCTTCTCCCCCGAGGGAGAACTGTGTGTGCAACTGAGTGTTTTGTTCTTGTAGGCTTTTTGATTATTTTTTGTGAAATACATGCTGCTATATGTTTATTGTAGAGAAGGCAAGGTTAAAAAAAAAGTCCATCTTGTACTTGGAATGGAAGGTGGTGAAGATTGTGATGGTTCATAGCTCCTGGGCATTCATTCTACATTCCTGGACCAGCCCCCAAGAAAGCTCTATCTCCTGCACAGATGAGTTTTGCCCTCAATGTAGAGAATTCCATTGTGCCAGAGGAGAGGAGTTATCAACCGTGGTCTTCATCCTGAGCTCAAGATGATCTTTTAGGTATTCTGGTCCCAGGCTATTGAACTCTGTGAAGATAAATAGAGCCATGCAAACCCGTGGATAACTGCTTTATATCCGCAGATATCTTCATCCATGGATGCCGTTGTATGGTTTACCATCTTTGCGGCTTGCGGATTAGATGCAGATCCAAATTTTTGTATCTGCGCAGGGCTCTTACAGTGCTGGTGCAGATGTGGATACATATAAAAGGTGGAGTACGGCTCATGGGTCGGATACAAGTTAATTATCGCGGATGTGGATCAGATGCGGATCCAATTTTTTTGTATCTGCAGAGGGCTCTAAAGATAATGACCAAGATTTTGAGTTGATTCAGTATTATATGCAGTATTGATTCAGTATAGAGATCAGAGGACAGGTTATTTTGGCCTTGTGGTAGCCTGTGCTGCTGAGGAGGTGCAGTGCAGCAGTGGTTCTCAACCTTTCCAGACCACTATGCCCCTTTCAGGAGTCTGATTTGTCTGGCGTGCCCCAAGTTTCACCTCACTTAAAAACTCAGGCTTTGGGTTCAGTACCGTACAGCTTGCTGCCCTGGGCCCTAGCGAATCTAATGCTGGCTCTGGTGACTGCATTAAAACAAACTCTCCCACAGTTTGAGAACCACTGGTATAGTATATAAAGCAGTATAAATAACTCATTGTCTGTACGGAATTTTAGTTTGTACTGACTTTGCTAGTGTTTTTTATGTACCTGTTGTAAAACTAGGCAAATATCTAGATGAGTTGATGTACCCCCTGGAAGACCTCTGCGTACCCCCAGGGGTACACATAGCCTGGTTGAGAACCACTGCACCGCAGCATTCTATACTAGTTGGAGTTTCTTAAGGGATGGTATCTTCATGCCCAGGTATATCACATTGCCATAAACCAGATGAGAAATGAAGAAAGCTGGTAGAGCTGAGGCTGGGTCATTGTCTACTGGGATGGGACAAAAAGAAAAGGAGGACTTGTGGCACCTTAGAGACTAACCAATTTATTTGAGCATAAGCTTTCATGAACTACAGCTCACTAGTGTCTCCTTTTACTACTTGCAGTTGCTGCTATGTGAGAGCTTAGCGTTCAGGAGGTATCTAGGAGCACTTGTACCACAGACCAAACTGACCAATTGTGAGTGTGTGTTTTCAACCCCATGAGACTGCCCTGTGGCTGCAAACTCTTCAGATTGCTTTCCTCTGACCACTAGCATCACCTCTGTCCATAGGAGGATGGTGAAAATATTCTTGGGAGGGGCTGAGTAAAACCATCAGGCCCTGTGGTCAGGCATATGTGTGAGGATTTCTGTTTCTATCTCAGCCTGTTGTAGAGGGAAGGACTGGGGGAATTGGAAAATGAGCCCATCCTGCACTCACTCCACAGTGGCTGCATAACTCTCCAAAGTGAAGAGGGGATAGCGAGGGGTCCTGGGGGAGGATGCTCCAGGGTTAGCCATAGGAGCTTGAAGCAACTGAAGAAGAGTGAGGGGGGTTGGTGCAAGTTTGGCCAGATGCTTTTTTTTTAACACTAAATGATCGTCCTTTATTCCAGTATTAAATAACAGAGCTCACTTTAGCTATTTAAGTTTTAGTTCAATGACCTTAGAGACCAGTGTCACTACCACTTATTCTTATACTATCAGCTGTCCTGATTTGTGATCAGATAGGGTACTAGTTCTGTGTGAGTGATGTTAGAAGAAGGTGATGGTGGAGTTGAATTTCAATCAAAGGTTGAATTCTCTCCTTACACTCAGCTGCCCGTGACCTGCCTTATTCCCCTGGCCCCCAAGCCCCCAGCGCAGGAGGTATAAGAGCGTAGTAGTGATAGTTTAATCATGTAGGAGGTAGTGTAACCCACACACCTTCTGGGTGGGTGTTTTGTCCCATCTGGTAGCACTAAGACCACTTAGAGAGAGAAAATGAGTCTGCTCTACAGCCTGAGCTAACAGCCTGCTGGCTTTTAGCTCATGAGGTAGAGGCTCATGCACTAAGGTCCCAGGTTCGATCCCTCCCACCAACCAGGGTCTGTCAGTGTTACAAGTGGGGGCTCGTCCAGGATTTCAACTGGAAAGTCTCAAGTTCAGGACACGCTTCCTCACCTAGGGGAAGTAGGTAACCCACACACCTTCTGGGTGTGGTGTTCTGTCCCATTTAGTGGCACCGAGACCCCTTAGAGAGAGAGAGAGAGAAAGAGAGAAAATGAGTCTGCTCTACAGCCTTAGCTAACAGCCAGATGGCTTTCAGTTCATGCGGTAGAGGCTCATGCACTAAGCTCCAGAGGCCCCAGGTTTGATCCTGCCTGCTGATGACTGGGGTCTGTCAGCATTACAGTAGCATGGCATCAGGCTTGATTACCTAAAGCACTGCAAGGGTGTGTGTGTGTTTTTAAGGATAATGGATTTGGGCAAAAATCTCATAACTATTCATAGAGTGGCTTAAATGGTTCCAAATCTTGCACACCAGCTCCAACGTGATGGTTGTCTGCTGTTCACTGTCAAGAAAATCCTGCATGATAAAATGAAATTAACAGGTGAAGCAGCAGATGTGTGAACCAGAATCCCCAAGTATTTTTTACATTGGCTAACATTGCCTCCAGTGAAGAAGACAGGTGTGATACTTTGTGACTGGACAATCCAGCTGTTTTTGTATGGTCTGTGCATGTGTGAAGGAAATGAGCAATTTGGAGCACAGCTGTTTTCTTGTGTGTTTGCTTGCTGCTGCCTCTATGTATTGGTAACAGCAGAAGTGCAATGCCCTGTGGCAATGCAGGAAATAGGAATCCTACCTGCTCTCTGAGCCTCAAAGCTATCCCAATATCCTGTTAGAAAAAGAATGTCTTCTTTGGCTGTTGTTCACATACCACTGGTAAGGTGTAAGAGACACAGTGTACTCATCTAAGAGCCTGTCTTGCTTTGATCAGTAAGCTGTCATAAATAAACACAGACTGCTCTTTCTTCATCAGAGAGAATATCTTGGTGCATTATGCTGCAGTAGCATTTGAGGCCAATATTTTTTTTCTGGAATGCAGTGTAGCTGTAGATCAAAGTCTGTTTTCTGGGCTGTGAATAGTATGGGTGGGTAATTTTGGGAATGCCTAGCTTTCTTCTGGGAAAACCTAATGGAAATAAGTTCTCCCTTTTTGCCACCCCCAGGTAGCAGACATAACGGCTAAATGACCAGCAGGTCCATTCTTGAGGCCAGCCAAAGTGAGCTACTGTGGATGCCAACCACTTGTCACCCTCTATGTTCCCTAGTACTGGTGAGTAGGTAGAAAGTAATACATGGCATAAACAGCATTTCTCTCTGGCTGGCCTAGGGAGTCAACCTGCCAGCCAATGGAAAGCCATAAAGGAATTACGCATTATTATTACTATTATTATGTCCTTCTCAAGCCAACTGTGGTGCACAGGTGGAAACGAGTCTCTTCCATCCCTCTCTGTCATTTACTGCTGATTCCATTACTCTACACTGTGGAGATTGACTGTTCTGCCGTCTCTGCTATGGGTTCATCTTAAGGTTTCTCTTAGACACCCACATTTCCTCACACCAGCTGATTTCCATGTAACGGCTTCATGTGGGAGTCAGTGTTGGCATCTGGAGTAAATATTCCAGATATGTCCAACACTTCCTTTTAATCTGAGTGGAGATGAGCTGCTGGTTGGTGATTTATCAAGGATAATATGAGTATTAAAGTCAGAGATAGTTGGAGGTTGTACTTAAAGTTGGTGACGTCATTTTCTGTTTCACACAAGTAACTCATAGGTATAGTGTAGCAGCCATTGGTGGATAGGTTAAATGTACAGTGAGTGGGTCATTGTGGGCCGGAAGGTTGAGGTGGGATGGGGTGAAGGGAGAGAAGAACTGTGTAGTTCTTGGGTTTTGTCGTTAGTTTCTTTCAATTTTTAAATCTACTATTGTTCCCATGGCAGGTCAACAGTACTAGTGAGTAGTATTGAATGATCACGTGGCATACACATTTTTGTTTAGCTTTTCTTCAGTAGAGCTTTAAAATGGATTTGCTGCTTTAGATAGTGCTATCATATGGATATATTGGATTGAGTGGGATAGATGGAGGACTATTAACGGATGAGTAATTACTGTGCATACAAAATAATGTGGTTGTCCTTAGGTCAGAGTCTAACTGGTGAACAAAATTCTTATAATATTAATGTGAAATGCTCTGGGTCTAAGTACTGGTATGCGTTTACCAGAGACAGCAGAACAGCTCCCATCACTACAGCTGCTTTAGTCTTTTGGGTCAACTCTCAGGCACTTTCCCTGACAGATTATTTTAACATGTTTTATTGTTAAAATGAACAAATCCAAGCTACAAATGAGATTTTGACACATAGTGAGGGAAGTAGGAGAATTCAGAGTTTAGAGCTTATGTTGGAGGTTTGCTGCATCCTGAACTTGTGCCTATATAGTTGCAGTGTTCATGGTATGTAACCTCATCCTTTGATCTCCTATTCATGCTCTGCCCAGGGCCAATTTTAGGGACAGATGACATAGGCAGTTGCCTAAGGTGCCGTGGAATTATAATGCCACAATATGGGACATACTAAATCACAAGATTAGTGACAATGAGGGATGCTGATCCTGAAATGAAGGGCATCATTAGGGACATCACACAGTGGCCTGAACTCTGAAGTCAGAGGTGTGACCGGTTTGGTCACAGAGGTGCCCTTGGGATTGTCACCTGATGTGCTGAGATTACCTCTGAGCCCATTTTCCCTGCCAGCCTGGGACTCCAGAACCCTGCCTTGTTGAGCCAGACACCACTAGCCTCCTGCAACACAGACCCAGGTCTGGTCCACACCCCCAAAGCTGCAGGCTTAAACCAAAAACTGCTCAGCAGGTCTCCTATCTCCAGCACCCAGACACCCATCTCCTAATGGGATCCAAACTCCAAATAAATCTGTTTTACTCTGTATAAAGCTTATACAGGGTAAACTCATAAAATTTTCACCCTCTATATCACTGATAGAGAGGTATGCACAACTTTTTGCTCCCCCCAGGTATTAATCACTTACGCTGGGTTCAATAATAAACAAAAGTGATTTTATTAAGAATAAAAAGTAGGATTTAAGTGGTTTCAAGTAGTAACAGACAGAACAAAGTAAATCACCAAGCAAAATAAAGCAAAAACACGTAAGTCTAAGACTAATACATTAAGAAACTGTTTACAGGTAAAATCTCACCCTCAGAGATGTTCCAATAAGCTTCTTTCACAGACTAGACTCCTTCCTAGTCTGGGCCCAATCCTTTCCCCTGGTACAGTCCTTGTTTGTTCTAGCAGACTTCTTAGGTAGAAAACAGGGGTGTTCTCATGACTGGCAGCCACCTTTGTTCTGTTCCACCCCCTTTTATAGCTTTGGCACAAGGCAAGAATCTTTTGTTTCTCTGGGTCCCCAACCCTCCTCCTAAATGGAAAAGCACCAGGTTTAAGATGGATTCCAGTATGAGGTGACATGCTCACATGTCCTGTGAGACCCTAACCTCCATTCTTCCTGGGCTGGCTCACACAGGAAGGCTTGCAGGTAAATAAACCATTTACAACCAATTGTTCTAGTCAATGGGAGCCATCAAGATTCTAAACCATCATTAAAGGCACATACTTTGCATAATTACCATAGGGCCTCAGAGTTATACTTCATATTTCTAGCTTCAGATACAAGAATGATACATGCATACAAATAAGATTAACACACTCAGTCGATTATCAGCTTTGTAATGATACCTTACAAGAGACCTCTTGCATAAAGCATATTCCAGTTACATCATATTCACACTCATAAGCATATTTCCATAAAACATATGGAGTGCAATCTCACAATAGGGAGAGAGGCAAATGTGGGAGACATTGGGAGGTATGGTAGTATCATAGTAATACGCAATGTACTGTGTAATGCAGGACACGAGGTATGGCCCGCAGGCTCTTCAAAGATAGTTCCTCCTCCATTGTAGTAAGGTGTCCAGCTCTCTTCTTCTGCATGCTGTTTTTTTTTAGCTGGCCACATGGGCCAGCACTCTCTATTTCACCAGATTTAATAGCATAGACATTTTAAGCTGCGGGGTATGTGGTCATTTTTTCTTTTATCCCAAGAAGAGTGTCAGGATCTCTCAAACTAATAAGGCATGGGCTCAGTGGAGTGTGAGTAACTTAACTTCCAGACACAGAGTTCAGTCTGATCACCGAATATCCTTTTTGTCTTTTTCTGATCATAGAATGACATTTGGGGAGGAATTTTTTTGTCTGTGTTGCAAAAGAAGACACAGTGTGAAAGTTTTTATGTGCCTGCGAATGTTCCTCTGATCTTGGAGAGAAGAGTCTCCCTTGGGTAAGAAGGAAGTTTTTATGATAGGCCGTTATCTTCTCTTGAAATGTACAGTGTGTGGCTGCAGCACTACACTTGCACATGGTCATTAAAGGCAGACAACCTCTGGAACATGTAGTGTGCTGGTTGGCACACCTGTGTAAGTCAAAGGATGGGGAGATTAGCTTATTCCTGATGGTGGGGGGGGGGAGGTGACGTAAGAATGAGCAAAACTAAATTAATCACAGAACTGGTTAAACTGACATTAATTCCTTCTGCATTACATGGGAGTATTTATTTGTTAGAAGAAGTACGGACAACAGAAGAAATATGTGGCTAGGTTCTAGCCATAAAGTTCAACCAACTCAATCCCAATTTCATACTCCCCTCCCATCACTCTGTTACCTTTGTAAATGAGATGCAACTGGCAATGAAATTTAAATAGCGTTGCATCTGAAACATCAGTGAAACGGAGGAAGTTGTTGTGAGGGAGGGAGGTTCTTTCCTATAAAAGCAATCAAGCATTAACTTATGTTTGGATGCCTGAAACTTTTGCAGCTGCACTGAACAGCTGATAATAATGATTAAACACATAAAAATTAATGTAGCAGGTTATGTACTTTAGAATCTATCTACAGCTACGCATCAAAGTTGTGTGTCATTTTTAAACTCAGGCTGCACCTACATGGCTGTGCAAAGAGCTGGAGGAAAATGCATAAGGTGTCTCAGCACGTTCCCAGAGCCTGCAGTCTTGCCCTGCAAATGCTTGCCTGACATGAACAAGCACAATCAGAGTTCAGCGGGGAGAGACAGGTGAGGTAAGATTTCTGTCTGTGGGAGGAATATTCATCACCACGAGCTGGTTAGTCATCTTGTTCTGTTGGATGCCAGTTTTCCGTAAAAGAAAAAAGTACAGGTGTTGGGGTTTATTTTTAGCTTTAACATTCTCTCCCTTGTATCTAGGAAGAAAATAATGAACAAACTGGTATATTTGCCATTGCTATGTGCTTTAGGTTGGAAATGGCTCTGACTGACCCAGTCCCAGTCTGCTATATGCTAGTATCTGTACTTCGGTGTATATATCAATACCCTGTTTCAGAAGGCCAGTTTTGGATTAGGGTAAAGAACAAATGACTTAGTGTGCATTTATAGTTTTTACTTCATGCAATGGAATAAGTACAGCCTCAAGATACTACGCAGCAGATTTGTTGCCTAAGGGAAGGAGATGAGGGAAAACATTTAAGGGCAAATTCTGGCATTGTGAAAATTGGTTGCCATTCTTCAGAGTTTCCCTTGGCCTTCTAACACTGAAGCCATGCAGGAATATATTGGGGCAATATTACTGGGGAATGAGGGTCTATTATCAGGGAATAAGATCTGCATGTTTACACATGTATGCCTTCTGACCTAACCATGTAGAGTTCAACTATACAAACACACACTGCTCTGGAGTATATTGTATGTAGTGGGTGGCGGGAAGGCTCAGGAGAAGGGAATTACTATCACTCAGAATACAGGTGTGTTCTTCATTTGCAGCATATATGTGCATGTGTTCCTGGACCATTTAGAATTTGGCCTTTTAAATGTTAAATATAATTTAATTTAAAAGTAAAAACCACTTAATTTTTTGTAGACATTTCTAAGGCGCCGTTTGTATTAGAGAGTATACTCTGGATGTTAAAATAGCCAGACATCTGGACAGCTGACAAGAAATCTTCTAGTGCAAACAGAGAACCTGCAAGCCCCCAATAATGAATCTACATTCTCTATGGATTCCCATATTTCACTCCTAATTCCAAAGCAGCCTGGTTGTTTCCTGCAGTACAGTCTCAATGCATATTCAGTGGCACATTTGAAACATCACATTAAATGATGCTATCAAGTCTCATATGTCAACATATATCACTACTAACATAGAATCCTCTCTGAACAGAATTAACCCACTGTGATGGTGGGAAGGAATAAACCGTTTTCTCAAAGCAGAGAACACTTTGAAATGGGGGGGCGGGGGGAAACCTGCTGCTGGATCTGAAGAAAGATGGGAGAAAAGCTTAAGCGTGCCTGAAGGGAATATTTGGTATGTCTGAAGATGAGCTACCTACTAACCATGCATGCTGTGTTGTGGATCTAGCCTATCTATTTGCATACTCCCACAAACCTAGCATGGCAGTGACCCGGGTTATAGAGAGCTCTCCTTATACTTGACACAGTGGGGGAGTTATTACTGTTGAAAAAAGCTTCTTTCTCTGTTTTCCCAGGCACAGAGTAACACGCCTGCATAGCCAACATGGACACTGCCAGCCTGTGGATGAAAAGACCAGGACCAAGGAAAACCCAGAATGTGATGTGTTACACATCTTGCGTCTACTCTTAAAATATATCCATAAATAGTTAAATTCTGTCCCCCAATGTGTGTAGAGTTCGGGGAAGTGACTGGGTCAATGCTGTTTCTCTGTATACCCACTTGTTACAACGAAGAGGAAACTGAAGGTGCTGGTTCTCCTGGCTCCCCATCACTTCTATTAAGAGGATTAACCAGACAGCAAAGCATGACTTGTTTGCTGTGAAACCTGTTCAGGAAAACATGTGCAGAGCATGAACGCTGTGAAAGCTTCATAATATCGTACTGCATATTATATTTCTAGCAATGCTTGGAGAACACAAGATTAATTGAAGCTAGGAGAGGAAGTGGTGAAAGTTCAGGTGAGTTAAAGAAATCAAACAAACTCAAGGTGTAAGCAACCAATTTAAATTACCTCAAATGATTTGCTGTTAATCTAGTTTGGCCAAAATCACTTTCTTTAAATGTGCTTTGGAGTTAACAGACTCTTTTCTTTTGCTTTGTTCACTGCAAGAACAGCACATCCTGGATAGATGACTATCAATGTCATTGATTCTAGGCCCTTTCCCCCCCAGATTTCTTTAATCCTCTCCCTATACTATTTCAGGATCCTGGTGTCAAAACACTCTCCCTTTAGCTGGGTCCTCTTAAAGGCTGATGTTGTTGTGCAATATGCAGGAGCTCTGCTGCGGGCTCATGAAGAAATATTAAGGTTACGAATCACAAGATCTGGACTCTGATCCTGCTTTTTTTATGTACTTCCTGCCTGACCATTAGCAAATCACAGCCTCACTTTCCCTAACTTCAGAATGGAGCAGAAATTCCCAAGATGAGATTTGACTCCGCTCTCATCCTGTGTTGGTAGCCTGTGCTGTTGATATTCAGTAGCAGCTATGCCGATGAGGAAGCAATGAAACAGATGTCAGAAAAGTTTACAGCTGCTTAAAACAAATCCCAGTGGCATATCCTAGTTTAGCAAAGAGGCCTGGCATGTTGAATGTTTGTCTTTTCACGTGAATGTTTTCTCTCTTGCGTTATTAGTATTAATAAATCTTTATATAACATGATCACTCCATAACATCATTTCATTCCTCTCCTTTACAGAGTATTTTCTTACTCACATGAAGTAGTACCTAACTGCACTGAATTCAGTGGAACTGTTTGTGGTGTAAGGTACTATTCAGTGTGAATAAGGGATCATAATCTGGCCCTAAACCAGCTACAATTGATTTTACAGCTAGACAAAAGAAGATGCTAAAAGAGGACATCATTAAAGAGAACACAAAAGAAATGTCGCAGTGTCACCAGGTCTTGGAATTTTTTTCATAAATCTTGGGATATTTGGTGTATGTCATAAAGCCCCAGCTCCTGAATCCTCTGCTTATGTGGCAATCTCAGCTTTCTTTTTTTTTTTTTTTAAGTAAGTTTCTAGGCCTAAGTGTTGAAGAGAGAGGCCTGAAAAGTGACCTGTGTGTACCCTAACTACTAACCTCACCAAAAGCAAATAAAAACCTAGAATGTATCCTTTGAAAAAACTTTGATTCTTTAAGCCAATTTTATGATTTGTTGGGACCTGAGTCATGATTTTTGACCATTTGAGGCTGGAAACACTTTCAATTATACTGAACCATACAGCAAGCAAATCACTTGTCCTGATATTTAAGTAGAGACTGAGTAGGGCAAGAGAGAAAATTGACAGCAGAGGAATGGAAGTCAAACAAGTGGAAAACAAGACAAACTAAGTGAGGAAGTGTACAGTATATGGACTGAATCTCTGGTCTTCTTTAGGAGGCTCAGCATGTGAGCCAAGGTCGCAAATAGCTCGGTAGGATTTGGTTTTACTGTCAACCCAGTTTGGGCTTTATAAATTGAATTTAAAACAGGCTTTTGAAAAAACTGGATATTTCTGTCCTAGTGAGCTCTGTTTGCAATAGCTCCCATCATCCCTGAATGCACAATATACCATTAATGACACACATTTCTTTTTCAATAGCTAATTTCCTCATCTCAGTCACAGGTGTTGTTAAGAAAATCTTCATTTAAACAGCATCCATGGTGATGGTTCAGTAAGCAATGTTATAGCTACCGCGAGCTCTGGCATTTTATTAGGGATGAATCAGTTTTTGGAGGAAAAAATTCCTGAACCTTATCCCTCATCAAATGTGCATCATAGACACAAAGTGTATAGGTTCATAGTATGACATTATCGTTATGACTATTAGTTTATTAATTCATATTTACTTCTACTGCAGCCCTCCAGGCTGACTCTGGTAAGTATTGTACACACACATAACGTTAATAAAAAAGACATTCCCTAGCTTAAAACCTAATAGTTTTGAATCCTCAAGATATACAGAATTTATTTTTTGTATTAGAGCTAGTAGATATTTTTAATACTATTATAGCTGGAACTGGAACTGCTGGCTGTAGTTAAGGTTGAGAGTCTGTCTTGTGCTGAAGGTTTTTTTGGAAAGATTCAGCAAAAATTGTTCAGCCATTTCTGGTAACGAGATTAGGGAAAATAGGTTGTTTCTCCCATATTAAATTCTTACAACCACTTTGAGAAGCTCTTGCTCCTTCATACTTTGGAGCAGAGACTTGAAATGTCTGGAATGGGGGGAGGAATGAGAGGAAGGTGTTGCCCTGGTGTCAGGGATGTGCTTTTTGCTGTCCTCATGAAAATATACCTAAATTTGACCAAGTTCTAAGTCACTGAATTTTCAGTTTGCACATGCTCAGTAGAGACTTGTTAGAGTTTGGCAGTTTAATTCTCCAAAGATTCCATTTGCACTGAAAATGCTCCATTCCCTCACTGCTCCTATGTGCAACTAGAGTGCACACACACTGTGTACACAGAGTTTCGGAGCACACTTCAGACAAGGGCTACAAGTGCTGAGCATGATGTTTCCTACAATTGCTCCTCTTGTTGCCAGGGGCCACAATGGCTCCAGGCAGGGAAATGTCTCTCCTTTTCTCTCAGTGACCTCAGTGCTGATACCCAGGTAGCAAGGACTCAAGGAGGAAGATGCAGCAGCCTGATTGGAATGCAAAGTGGTGAGAAATAGAAGGGGAGGGGAGAGGGGTTCCAGGAGCCAGAGGATGGGGAAGAGTAGAGGTGGAGGGTGACAGGAACTGGAGGAGGGAGAAGAGGGACAGTAGTGTGCCACCTGTCCAGGTTTTCTTGTGATCATCCTTTTTTTGCAGTAGCTGTCACAGGAAATCTGTACGAGTGCTCAGAATACACTACCAGCTGTCCAGGTATATGGGTTAAGGCTCATCGTGCCCCGGGCGCCCTAACTCCTGAGGTGTCCACACTGGCAAGGCACTTAGAGCGCCTGGACTCTGCAACTGGAGCGCTCCTGGTAATCCACCTTCACGAGAAGCATTTAGCTTGCTGCACCCCGGCTGAAACGCCCGGGTGTCAGTGTGGACGACGTGTTACATTACCTTGAGTGGGCAGAAGCACATTGTTCGTTTTTAATCATGGTTGCTTCTTCAGGTTGGAATGTCTGGGGATTTTTCTGTGGGCACCATGTGGGTGAGGATGGATTTCAGTTTCCAGCCCAAACGTAGCAAAGCTCCAACTCTGCCAGTGTTCCATGTGTTTGCCTTTGGTTCAATGGTCCTTCCAGATAAATGGAAATAAAAATAAAGACTTGATTCCCAAACTAATGTTTACGATTTGAAGCAATTTGTGTAATGGGCTTAATAATCAAAACATGCCCCCTTCATTTGTGTGAATTCCCTTTTTTTTTCATTAAGTCTTCTGCTATTGTGAGTGGAAAGGTCATAACCAACTGTGATCTCAGGGAAAGTGAGCCAAAGCAGAGCTATTGGGGTTCTGCCTATAGGCAAATGGCTGAACCAATACCCCCCAACCATAGGAAATAGCCTGAACTGTGCATATATACTTCTTTTTATTTTCTTCTATAAATAATCCTGGTCCCACAGAAGTCAATGACAAAATTCCCATTGACTTATTTAGGGCCAAAATTTCACCCCATATCTTTGCAACAAAACTAATATTCATCTGAACGTATTTATTATTTTAACCAGTAGAAGGTGCCCATATTTTTCCACTAATGCAGTAGAAATGTGGTTCTACAATGAAATGTGACTCTGTAACAATGACCTTGTGATGCTCTGTGTTTTTCTCTGAGTCTCCATATAAAATTTGCTCAATTTACCAGTCAAAAGATGCTGCTGTTTTTCTAATTGCTGGTCTGGTAAACTGTACCCAGAAACTGTAAGTCAGTCTGTGTTCTTTCTATTTCACACTTCATCACCAGTGGGAAATCATAGAATATCAAGGTTGGAAGGGACCTCAGGAGGTCATCTAGTCCAACCCCCTGCTCAAAGCAGGGCCAATCCCCATTTTTTCCCCCAGATCCCTAAATGGCCCCCTCAAGGATTGAACTCACAACCCTGGCTTTAGCAGGCCAATGCTCAAACCGCTGAGCTATCCTTCCCCCTGCAGTTGGAAGTTACGTAACAATTCTGCTGATGATGCATAAGCCAAAAGAGAATTTAGCTTATTCTCCCGGAGTTAAATTAGCTCTGCAGTGCTAACATAAATGAAAAGCAGTACACTTTATTTATTTTTTGTATAGTAATAAGATATATCTTTGGAGCCAATCTGCTGAGTAAGAAGATGCCATTTTTACATTTGATCTTTCTGACCATATCAATATTTTAATGATACAGTTTTAAAAAAACCTCTGAAAGAGTCCTAAAAGCACGTTTCTTAGTTAATTCTAAAAGCTAATAACAATAAACCAAATTTAGGTGACAAATATTACTTGAAAGATAAAACTCATTAATGGTATAATTTTTCATAATTTAATTCTGAGAGAAAATGTCTGATTAATATTTCATAAAAATTACAACCCTTATAGGATTTGAACTCAATGGCTTTGAAATATCAGGCACTTTATTCAATAAATGAAATAGTCTCTGGTAAGAAGCCATGCAAACATACTGGTGTTAAATTACCCACTGGAGGGTTCCCATATTGTTTTCTGAATGCATTAGTAAGATATTGAAAATTACAAGACACTTACAAATACAAGGGATTTAGAGGAGGTTTTTGTTTTTATTTTATTTTTTTTAAACCTGTACTTAGTTCATGGGAAATTTATCTGGAAGATTATATGCAAATAATTTATTCTGTGTATTTTTTTTTAAAGAAAACACACACATAACCATTGTTGTTAGACAGATAATTATTTTTAATTCAAGGGAATAGCTGGTTATATGACAGTGATAGAGAATCACAAATAGTTTTTCTTTTTAAAAAAAACAACCAGGAGTCCTTGTGGCACCTTAGAGACTAACAAATTTGTTTGGGCATATGCTTTCGCGGGAACCCACTTCATCAGATGCATGGAGTGAAAAATACAGTAGGCAGGTATATAAACACACAGCACATGAAAAGATGGGAGTTGCCTTACTGAGTGGCGGGTCAGTCTAACGAGGCCAATTCAATTAACGGTAGGATACTACGGGAGGAAAAATCACTTTTGTAGTGGTAATGATAGTGGCCTATTTCAAACAGTTGACAAGAAGGTGTGAATAACAGTAGGGGGAAATTAGTATGGGGGAAACTAGGTTCTATAATGACCCAACCACTCCCAGTCTTTATTCAGGCCTAATTTGATGGTGTCCAGTTTGCAAATTAATTCCAGTTATGCAGTTTCATGTTGGAGTCTGTTTCTGAAGTTTTTTTGTTCAAGAATTGCCACTTTTAGGTCTGTTAGAGGCAACTCCCATCTTTTCATGTGCTGTGTATTTATACCTGCTACTGTATTTTCGACTGAATGCTTCTGATGAAGTGGGTTCTAGCCCACAAAAGCTTATGCCCAAAGGAATTTGTTAGTCGCTAAGATGCCACAAGGATGCCTCGTTGTTTTTGCTGATACAGACTAACACGGCTACCACTCTGAAACCAGTTTTTCTTTTAACACTGAAAAAGGAACTTTATTAGAATAAGGAGAACAGTAGAGCTGGCTGAAATCTTTCATTCAGTTTATTATTTATAAAGGAAAATTACCTTTTTCAAAACCAAAATCTTTTGCAAAAAGCTTTGTTTTATTTTCCAGAAGTTTTCTGGATTTTCTTTGGTTGAAATAGAAAATTTCAAAATTTGTGTCTTGTTTTAGGATTCCCAACCCACAAATGTAGCAAAATGGATGATCCCCAGGTCATTTCTCATTTCCCAATTTTAATTTTTCCTTTTGCCACTCTAACTTTCCAAAATTTCTTTAACATTTGAAAAGTTAGAGTAGGGGGGAAAAAAGTGAAGAACAAACCTCTGGACATCATTCTTTCTATTGAATTCAGTGGGAAAAAGAAGAAAAAAGAAAAACAATGACATTTGAAAAATTTTAAAATTCAAAATTGTGAAATATCAAAAAATGTTTTTTGCATAAAACTGAAAATCATTCTGTTTTGAACCCTGCAAAATTGAAACAACTTCAGAAATTTAAATTATTTTTGCAACATTCCTTTCCCATTTTTGACCAGCTCTAGAAAACATTATTATTTGTGAAGCTATACTGCCTCTTTTTGCCTCTCTCTCTGATTGTTTAGATCTTCTGCATAGAACTGTCCCCGGCACCCTTCTATCTGGCTTCGTGCTCTATAGAGTTAAACTCACTCAATCCCTTCTCCAGCCCTGCCACTCCACTCCTTTTTCTGTATATTCTTTAATAAGAATTAATAGAACTAGATGAGTCATCAGCTTAACCCTCATCCAGAGCTAGTCATCTTCTGGCATTTGAGCATGGTTTTGCCAAGTTGATTAGCAAAATCCCAAAAGTATATAAACTCAGTAAATAGGACTCTTTTCAAAGATCTATTTTCATTAAGGGCTTGGCTACACTTGCAAGTTAGAATGCATTAAATCAGCCCCGGGCGCCCTAATTCCTGAGGTGTCCACACTGGCAAGGCACTTAGAGCGCCTGGACTCTGCAGCTGGAGCGCTCCTGGTAATCCACCTTCACGAGAAGCATACAGCTTGCTGCACCCCGGCTGAAATGCCTTGGTGTCAGCGTGGACGATGTGTTACATTATTGCACTGTGATTGGCCTCCGGAAATGTCCCATAATCCCCTGAAGTCAAGTGGCGCCTCTGGTCATTGTTTTGAATTCGGCTGCAGGCATGCGGATATCCCCTTTCAAAGCTCCGTTTCTGACAGCCGGCTGCTTATCTGCTCCAGGACAAAGCAACCATTATGGTGGAATGCTGTGAGTGTGTGTGTGTGAGAGAGAGAGAGAGAGACCGGAGGCGGGGGGTCTGCTGCTGTCTGAATTTAGAAGACGGCATGCTGACACGCTCTCTGCCCCCCAAAACACACTGTCTTTCCCCCCACATAAACACAACACACTCCCTGTAACACTCCACACACACCCCATTTGAAAAGCATGCTGCAGCCACTTGTACGCTGGGATAACTACCACAATGTACTGCTCTTTGTGGCATTGCAAGAGCTGCTAATGTGGCCATGCCAGTGGGCTTGCAGCAGATAGTGTAAGCACACGGCAGTGTTTTCCCTGCTGCGGTCTCTGAAGGCTGATTTAACTCCCAGCGCTCTACGTCTGCAAGTGTAGCCAAGCCCTAAGAGTTACCTCTCTTTATTAAGGCTAAAAGAAAAGGAGTTCTTGTGGCACTTTAGAGACTAACCAATTTATTTGAGCATAAGCTTTCATGTGCTACAGCTCACTTCATCGGATGCATTCAATGGAGTCTTAGAATTTAGTAAGTAATCTAGCTAGATATGCGTTAGATTATGATTTCTTTAAATGGCTGAGAAATTAAGCTGTGCTGAATAGAATGGATATTCCTGTCTGTGTGTTTTTTTGTAACTTAAGGTTTTGCCTAGAGGGATTCTCTATGTTTTGAATCTAATTTCCCTGTAAGGTATTTACCATCCTGATTTTACAGAGGTGATTCTTTTTTACTTTTTATTTCTATTAAAATCCTTCTTTTCAGAACCTGAATGCTTTTTCATTGTTCTTAAGATCCAAGGGTTTGGGTCTGTGGTCACCTATGCAAATTGGTGAGGATTTTTACCAAACCTTCCCCAGGAAGTGGGGTGCAAGGATTGAGAGGATTTTGGGGGGAAAGACATTTCCAAACGACGCTTTCCTAATAAATAAACCCAGATAAACGTTTGGTGGTGGCAGCGAAAGTCCAAGGGCAAAGGGTAAAATAGTTTGTACCTTGGGGAAGTTTTAACCTAAGCTGGTAAAAGTAAGCTTAGGAGGTTTTCATGGTATAAAACTATTGCCACTAGGGTCACACAGCAATTAATCTGGGTTTGAAGCCAGATGAAGATGTTGACTGTTTCCTTTGTACTGAATGCCTTGGTCACACACAACCATGTAGGATGGATCTCTGAGTGTAACTACAGCTAATGCCAGCAGCTTGTGTTCAATACTTCTGGTCAGTCAACTCCTAAGCAGCTGAACTGGGTTTGCTCTGATGACTGATATGGAGGTTGTTCTATACACCAGCAGAACTAATGCAGGATCTCTTTGTTGCAAAGTTTGCCACCAGTCCGTTCCTCTTTATAGAGTGAAGGATGGAAATAATGTCCCCCATATTGTATCCCAAAATTGTGGAACATAGAGGGGTGAAAATGTGACCTTCTTCCACAATGTTGCGTAAGAAAAAATGTCTTTCAGTTGTCCTATGTCCATTGTACTGTGGCGGCTACAGAGTAGCGGAATTTCTAAAAGTCTATAAAAATGATTATTGGTTATCAGACGGGAACATCTGTCTTTCTCTCACCAGCCTATGGGTATTCTTTGTCATTGTCTAATGCTATTGGCAGTGGTGCTGGAACAATCTGTATATTGGGGGTGCTGAGAGCCATTGAACCAAACTAAACCCTGTATATGATGGAAACCACTTCAAGTCAGGGGGTGCGGCAGCCCCCTAGTTCAAGCACCTATGGCTATAGGTATCAAAGTTCTCTGAGTTGGGTCTTTCTGCTTATTCTGAAAGCCTAGTAAGATTTCACATTTTGGTTTAGGTTCTGACCTAATTTGGGCCACCAAACTAACTTTTGGCCTCAATCTTGGTATTCTGTGAGGCCCTTGTGTCTTTCCTGCATGATATGAGTATATCATCCTACAAGAATTGCTAGGCTACAATATGACTGCTAAAGGTTATCGGACCTTCAGTGTGGGTGAATTGCCTTTCATTGCAGTAGAAGGCAGGGGAGCTGGAACAATCTGTATAGTGGGGATGCTGAGAGGCATTGAACTGAACTGTAAACTCTGTATATAATGGAAACCACTTCAAAACTGGGGGTGTAGCAGCACCCCCAACACCCCTAATTCCCACAGCTATGAAGGCACATGCAGTGTGTTGGGACCCTGATAAGTAAATGGGCCCAACCATGCTTTATTAACTTAGTACAGTTTGCAGTTTTGAATCTGCACTAGATGCTGTTTTTCATGCTGCCTTCTCTGCCTGCAACATCCTCCCTGGTCTTGTATGTCATGCAATTTCTCCTACCTCCTTCACAACCTTTTGCAAGTGTGATGCATGGCCAGAAAGGGTTATACATTCTGCAAAATAAATAACGCTCAAAAGACACATGGGGAGATAATGTTTGTGTTTTTGTGTATTTACATATGTATGAATAGGGTCGACAATGTAATCAATGGTCCCTGTCTATGCTGTATTCTAATAATTCAGAGGTCAAAAGAACATCCGATCATTAAAATGAATTGTAAACACAGGATATCTCTGTATTCATCTCTTTGAAATGTATAGCAAACAATGTGTGAATGGTGGAGGAACAAGCAAATTGGTACTTAGCTATAGATTTAACATAAGGCAGTGATGGACTTCCTTCAAAGTCATGCTAATTGCCTTTTGAACTCCAACTTGTCAAAAGACATGAAATTGTATAAAAGATCCTTGGGTCCTGATTCCGTCATCTCAGATCTGCTTAGGCTTCATCAGGGGAAGTTTGAGTCGTAAGACTGAGGTTCCCGTTATGCTGCTACACGGGGAATATGATATTTGGATATTGGACTATAACCTATTAACTGAATTCTAAAGGAACTCTTTGCAACTACAGAGCTCACCATCTCTGCTATGAATCTGAACCTCAATGGATTGAACTCATGTCTGTATGTATATTGATCTTTTAACCATACTCTCTTGTTTTGTAATAAATTTTAGTTTAATTAATAAGAACCGGCTGTAGCGTGTATTTGGGTAAGATCTGAAACATTCATTAACCTGGGAGGTAATGTGTCCGATCCTTTGGGATTGGTAGAACCTTTTCTTTTATATGATGAAATAAGATTTACAGAAATTTTCATCATATTTGACGTGGGTACCTGGATGGAGGCCTAAGGCTGGATCACTTTTAGGGAAGTGTGTTGTTTGGACTTCTGAGTAACCAGTAAGGTAATAAAGAAGCTGTTTTATGCTGGGTTGGTGAATCTAAGTAGTGGAATATCCACCAGCTGTATGGGGATTGTCTGCCCCATTCTTTGCAGTTCACCCTAATTGAGTGATCATAGCTGGCTCCCCACTAGGACCCCAGTAACAGCAAGACTTTTGACAAGCCTTCCATTGCTGCTGAATCAAGCAGTTTAAGAGATGAAGTGTACGCAACAGAAACATATCTCATGATCACTCTGTATAATATCCCTTGTCCTCCTGATTCTTTCCCCACCCACATACTTGTTCATCATTATTTATTGCTCTCTTTAGTCTAAATTACAGATCTGGTCCTTTTATTTGTCTATAAAGCCTCTAGTACACATATGGTATTGTTTAAATAATACAGTTATACATATAATAATAGGAGCATTTTTCATTTGTTTGGGATAATTGGGTTCACACTTCAGTCTATTGAAATTACTGTCATGTTGTCACATATCTTCATGTTATGTGACTCTCTATTTAATTTCTAAAAAGACTAACAATCTTCTTCTCCATCTTTTCGTAAAACTGACATCTTCAGCCTTACTTAGGTAATCTGAAATGCCTTCTCACACTAAGAGAATATCTTTTAAAATTAGTCCAATTTCCTTTATTATCATATTTTCAAGAACTGTAGGTTAATACGTTGTACATCTCAATTGAAGGGTTTGAGTTCATTGCAGGGGAAACTTTACTTTGCAGACTATAATCTTTTACTCTATCTGAGGGAGCTATCAACTTCTTTGTCCTGACTACATGGTTTAATAGTGCAAAAAACTCTTTAGTCTTATTTTCTTAAATACATTGAAAAAGTTCAATTTCAGTTTTAAATTAATTAAATGGAATTGCTGATACAAAAGGATTCACCATTTTTGGAATAATCCCTGTCTTTTGTTTCTCAAAATCCAGTTAGACCAATTAGGGTATGCCTACACTGCAATTAAACACCTGCAGATGGCCTGTGGCAGGAGCCTCCCAATGGTGATTAATCATGAAGGGTGTGTCTATACTGCTATTAAATTCTCTTTTGTTGATTGTCTCATGGAGTCTTTCTCCTCCATCTACCTCATCTTTAGGTCTTTTGAAATTTTTGCTCTTCTTTGTTCAGAGGTGGAGGGGTGAATGGGCCGGGGGAGGGGAAGCAGGGGAAGTTAGACTGAATTGAATTAATTGTAGAGTATAACCATTTTTTGTATGTTTAGTTTGTTGGTGTATAATCTATGCATCTATACAGACCTTCCTAACACTCTTAACGATCCAGCTGAATTTACTTTTCTCTTTGTCATCCTTAGGATTAGTTTTACATTTACTAAGCTTTATCTTTCTACAGACTAACTGGAAATGAGAATCCCACAATTCATGAAGACTCTTTCCTCTTCTCATCTGTTTTCTCTCTTAATTCATTGTTACATGTGTTTGTTGCGTCGTGTATTTACAATTTAATAAAAAGCCCCTCTTCCATCAGAAGGTAATTTTACCTCAGTACTATCATAAAAGCAGCTAGAAGAGTGGATTGTTGTACCTCATTTCTTTAGTAAAGACCTTCAGACTGTAATGTAATGATTTCTGAAACTTTTAAATTTTTTCTTTAATGTTTATGGTGTAAATTCAGTACCTGGTGAAAATGTGAGATTGACAATTCTGGAGACAGAAATTCCCTGTTTATCAACAAAATAGGTAAATTTAGAGGACTGGCAGAGCAAGCTCTTCCAACTGCACTAGCTTTCTGCCTCCAGTCTGGCCTTCAAGATGTGATAGTTCAATCTTCATGCCAGTCCAGTCCTTGGCCTTTCTCCTGAGACTGGCTATAAGGGCACTATTTAGGTTGTGGAGTTTTTTTTATGCTGTGGGCACCTATCTACTGTGAAAAGGTTTGTGACAAATAGTTCATTTCTCAGAGGCCACCAAACATCTTATGGGTCAACATGCAATCCCTTTTAATGTGTATTTATCTGATCCATAACCCCTGGATGGTGACCATATCAGTCTACTAATGCTTGATTTATCTTTACAACTTAAGCAGAATTATTATGGGGGCATGGCTCATGGTAAATTGTCTTGTTATATGATGATATGCAAGAAACAATCTCTTTTGATGACTAAACCAGGCCATCACTGCAAACATGTCCTGATTAACTTCTGCATAGATATGGAAACTAGTCTAAGTAAAGGCACTCTTTCTGATTACCACTTAGTTACGCACAAACACCAACCATCTGGCTGCCACTGATGACTCCCTATGGTATAATAGTTCAGGTTTCTTATCTCTGTTGCACTAGTATTAATCAGGAGTAACTGTTATAGTCAATAGAGTTACACTGATATAAAACTCTTGTAAGTGTTACCACAGACTCTTGGTGAGGTATCCTGACTTGTCATCTGGGGTCTTCAGTCTCCATTCTCAAGCACACAAGATGAGAAGCTTCGCGATTCTGGTTTTATTAACTTGAAATAAACATGTTTTATTGTTCTCTGTATTCCACAGGGGAAACAATAGATTTTCTTTAGCTCCCACAAATGGTGTTTTAAAAACACTTAGGGGAATGGATGCAACTTTTAGTAAATCAGTATTGGTTTTGTTGTTGTAATGATATTTATTATTATTTTCCATTAGTATTACATCATGGGGATTTTTAAAAACAAATAGCCTTCACAGTACAAGATCTTTCAGCATAAAAGGGGAAAAGCTACTCTCTAAAATTTATACCCATGATGATGATTAATGTATATTGTGGTAGTACCCAAAACATGCTAGGTGTTTTTCAAACACAGAAGATGAAGTAATCCCTGCTCCAAACAGCCAACAATCTACAAATAAAGGGTCATATTTTCAGTTGGTATGAATTGGCATAACTCCATTGGCTGTCATGAAGCTAGATTGATTGACATCAGCTGAGAATGTGATGCAAAATATCCATGTTTAAAAATAAAGTGATGGGGAAATTTTGGGTATGAAATAATTAGTGACACTGTCTTTTGTGAAGAATTTGAAATTGGCTTCTTAGTTCATTACAAGGAAATCAAGGGCTTGGGTTATCACAGAAACTAAGTTTTCACCGAGACAGGAGGTTCCTGTTGAAGGCATCTTTACTTAAAGCTATTTATCAAAAGTGACATCTGAGATGGGACCATTCTCCTTGGCAACTTTTGGTTCCTCATTAGTAATCTGTGATATGCTGCCAAATCTTCTGGGAAGTTTTTTTCTTTTTCTAACTGATGTTCACTTTTAGGAGATGTAAGTCATTATTTGAAGTAATCATGTAAAAATAGTTTAAAAAAACACAGTGGCCAGATGGCTGCGTACACCTCCATTGAGCACTGAGTGACTAGCTTTGCCAGCACAGGTTGCATGTGATGCCATTAGGGAGAAAGGAAATTTTTAGCAATTTCCTTTGTATGTCATTTATATTTCCTCACAAAACTTGACATTTTAACTTGAGGGATGGGAGAATTAATTGGTCAAACTACAACCATTATGGAAAAGTCCTCTAGAATATAATACAAAATAACTATTTTATAGACTTTTTGAGCCAGCCTATTGACTTTAATAAAGAATTATATCCACACTATGAAATTCTATAGCATGGTTAAAAACAGCTAGAGAAAGGTAAGGATCCAAACTTTTGGGGGCTTATCAGAACAGAACTCAACTTTTTGAGGCTTGCCTTTTGCTAGCTGACATACAGTGTTGGAAAAGTTTACCTTCTAATTGGAAAACTATACCCATTTTATAAAATACTAATTTTCATAGGTTCATAGAGTCCTAGGCCAGAAGGTACCATTCTGATCACCTAGTCTGACCTCTTGTATAACACATAGAACTTCCCCACAATAATCCCTAGTGCATATCTTTTAGAAAAGTATCCAATTGTGTTTTAAAAAGTGTCAGTGGAGAATCCACCATGACTCTTGGTAAATTGTTCTAATGGTTAATTATTCTGACCTTAAAAAATGTGAGTGAGTGCGAGAGCATTAAAAAATGTACACCTTATTGCCAGTAAGAATTTGTGCAGCTTCAATTTCCAGACATTGTCATGTAATAACTTTCTCTGCTAGACTGAAGAGCCCATTATTAAATATTTGTTCCCCACATAGATAGTTATAGGCTGTAATCAAGTTATCATCTTTTAATTCTTTATTAATTGAGTTCCATATCAGCTACTCCATTTATCTTGCTGAGATCAATGTCAAGTTTACTGGCCTATAATTACCTAGGTAATCCCATTTACTTTTTTAAAAATTAGCACATTAGTTTTCTTCCAGTCTTCTGGACTTTTCACAGTGCTCCAAGGCTTATTGAAAACCAGCAATAACGGTCCAGCAAGCTCCTCAGCCAGCTCTTTTAAAGTTCTTGGATGCAAGTTAACTGGACCTCCTGATTTAAAAATTTGTAACTCTAGTAGCTTCTGTTTAACATCCCCCAGAGATACAAGCAGAATGGAAAGAGTGTTGTAATCACCATATGATAAGACTCTCTCATGTTTTTCCCTAAATACAGAACAGAAATATTTATTGAATACTTCTGTATTATTCTTGATAATTCTACCATTTCCATCTAACACTGGACCAATACCATTGTCAAGATTCTTTTTGTTCCTAATATATTTTTTAAAACTCCTTATTGTCCTTAACTCCACTGGCTATAGAGTTCTCTTTGTGTCCCCTTGCAAATTTCTACAATTCCTGTCTTCTGATTTATATTCATTACTATCAACTTCCACTTTCTTCCATTTGTTATTTATTATTTTTTTAATAGTTGTCTTCACTTCCCCTCTAAACCAGGTTGGTTTCTCAACTGTGGCTTTTTGGGCATCTGGTAAAGTGTTCTTAAATGATTCCTCTATTAGGGAAACTAACTGATGTAAAATGTTTCCAATCAATACATTTATTTAATGTTTGTTTGCTGTGGTATCACTTGTGAATGAAGATGAGCTTTGGTTTTGAAACATAAGTTACTATGGTGAAGTGGGAACATGCTAATGGCCATGAATCTTTTTGTGTACTTTCTTGCTGATGCATAGAAATATCAACATGCTGTCATTAAGATTAAAAAGGGACGATCTTTTAAGTCATGTTGGGTCCATAGACTGACTGCTGCTGCTGCTTTTTTTCTTCTCTTCAAGTGAGACATTTAAACTGCAGCTGGGGAGCTGAACCTGTTTTTTTCTTTATGAAAATGTGTCCGTGAATTTCTTGCTCAGAAAAGAGAGTGAGTGTGAGAGCACTATTTGGAACCATGCATAATGTTTGAGCAAGTACTTCACCAAGTTTTGCCCCATACAACTCTCACTCTCCATTACTACAGTCCTTTGCCCCTCTGGAGCAGAGTGTATTGTGATCGTGTGTGTGTCTGTGTTTATTATATATTTAAATTAGGGTGGGTGTGACATTCTGTACTGAACACCCAGCACCCCCATGTTCATCCTTATAATATGATTGTATGGTATCTAATGCAAAGTTTGTCATGTTGGGTGTCTTCAGAAGGCTCATGATACACTCAGCATTGTTGTTGTAGTAATATTGTAGGTTGTAATTTCATGTATATAGTTATGAGGCTGTAAATGTGTCCTCATGGCTTAAAGCAAGCCCAGGCAAAACTCTCCAGAAGCAGAGGGACAGTTCACACTTCATCAGGGCATGTATGGGACAAAACCAGCCCAGCCTCACAGGAACAAAGGACACTGGCCTAGGCAACAACAAAGGATCTGTTGGACTCTTGAGGGAGTCACCCCCCTTCCTTTGGTCAGTTTGGGACTGCGATGAGGTAATGCTCACCTGACTCTGAAGATGGGGGTAAAGCCAAGACGGAAGAAAGGACATGATAAAAGGGAGAGACGTTTGCCATGCTCTCTCTTTCTCTTCCACCTTCATCTACAGACATCACCACCAAGCAACTGAAGTGCTGATCAAAGGGGAGAGCCTGGCTGAAGAGCAACCAGCCAGCCTGTAGTGAGAAGCATCTAAGATTGTAAGGGCACTGAAAGTGTTAAGATCAGCTTAGAATGCATTTTGCTTTTATTTCATTTGACCAAATACGACTTCTTATGCTTAGACTTATTATCACTTAAAATCTATCTCTGTAGTTAATAAATCTGTTTGTTTGTTCTACCTGAAGTAGTGCATTTGGTTTAAAGCATGTCAGAGACTCCCCTTGGGATAACAAGCCTGGTGCATATCAATTTCTCTGTTAAATTGACAAACTCAGATAAGCTTGCAGCGTCCAGCAAGCATAACTGGACACTGTAAGACAGAGGTTCCGAGGGTTGTGTTTGGGACCGGAGATATTAGCTGGTGTCATTCAGTTGCAAATAGTTGGGAGCAGCTTACATGCCAGAGGCTGTGCGTGAACAGCCCAGGAATGGGGGTTCTCACAGCAGAGCAGGGTAATGATGGCTCCCAGAGTCAAGGATTGGAGTGACGTAGCAGATCACCGGTCCAGATAACACCAATCAAACACATTTTCACTTATGACTTTAAAGAGTTGCTGTATCCTAAGCCCTCATGGCTACAGCAAGGAGGAAGGCTGGAGAATGTAGCATGGCTGATGAAGAGTGACATTCTTCAGCAACTATCAGGCAGAGGAATAGCACCAGGAATTCCTACAGGCAGCTGGAGATCAGGAACAGGATCCAAGCTATGCTTCATTCCAAGTCACATTAGTAACTGGGGGACAGGACAGGCTCACTATAGAGATCGGCAGGTAGGAAAGCAGATAATGGCTCTTCCCCAGAGACATCTTTCTGGCTGGGGCAGAGAGAGCTGCGGGGGAGTAGCACCATCCCAAAATTCCACAGATGCCAGGGAGTTGAGGCAGGGGAGCAGGAAAAGCTGTGGCCAATGTCACTGGCTGCGAAAACAAGAACCTTGTGTTCTGATCTGCTCTACAAACCCTATTTTGTAATAGAGCGACTGCCAGGCTACTTGCTCCCTAACACGACAACCTTTTACATAATTTCCTGGAGGGTAGCAGAAATGAAGCTATGTCTGGCTAGACCCTCACTCCTTGGCCCATCCCAGATTGAAGGATTAAGCTCCAGTGTTGCTAATTCTGATGTGTTTATTTTGACTCTCATGATATTTGATGTATTTCTTTAATCCTCAGCTCTTGCGTACCTGTGATTAGCTGAGAAGCTCAGCTTTCTATATAAATGTAAGTTTCTAGCATCACTGTTGTAAGGAAAAACTTGCATATGTGAACTTCAAATGCTCCAGTGCTAAAAGGTAAAGACAAAGGGTCCCAATTCTATTTATTTATTTAAAATCCCAGCCAGCTATTAATTTTTTCGAATTCTTCAGGGACGGCAATACTGCAGCTCACCCAGATCCAGAAGGGGTAGAGAAGGATTGGCCTGAAACAGCTCCAGTTTCCTCTCCTGCTCTTTGTAGTTCAAAAGTCTTCCTGAGCATTGAGAGGAGTAATGGTGGCAGTCCTGCTTATAATGAAGAAGGGTGTGGAGGAGATCAGACCCAAATTGTAATTTTGCAGAGGCAATGAAACCAACTTTGCCTCTCCCTGTTCCTTCTCCGCAACTCTGGCATTTGGGAGGGTGACTGTCCCGATTGCATCCACCTTGAGATGCAAATCCCTAATTGCTGGTCCCTGGCCCTCCTGCCTGCCTGTCTTTCTTCAAGGGAGGGCCAATTTTTAAACAAATGAGGATCAAGGAACTGACAGGGCAACCACCCTTTTAAATTGGATTTGAACACTGGACTCAAAATATTAACTCAATCCTTAGTTATGATAAAAGGGGGAGGGAACAGTCTTTTAAGAAAAACTTGTGTTGATGGCCTATTTAAAATACATCCGCAGAGACAGGGTGAGTGCAACTTGAAATGTCCTTCATAGTTAGAGCTGGAATTCTGATTTGTATTTCTGCACTTTCTTCTCCTCAGTGTGTTTCATAACTTATTCATCGATTCGCAGTTCTCTAACATTTCAGCCTTTGAATCCATGTGATTTAAAAAAGAAAAGAAAAACAAGTGAGAGTCTTTAAAGCCCTTCGTAATAAAACATTTATGCCTAATTTAAGACTCTAAGTGAGATAATTTAATTGGAGCCTATTGGATCCAAGTAGAAAGTGGCACTTTCTGCAAAGTTCAGAACTGGATCTAGATTCCAACTTTCCCAAAGTTTCAGGTGTTCTGATATGGGCTTCTGATTTCACCTATTGTTCAGAGAAGCTAGATGCAAAATTTGGATCCTCTTCCAATGAGAATTTCCCAGCCTTTTGGAATGTTCAGGTCGGGGCTCAGGCGTAGAATCATCCCTACTTATAATTTATCCATAGAACAAAGCACTCATTGGTAAGTCCTCCCTGATGTATTATGCATTCCGTAGGTAGGTAGGTAGGTACAAGAAATTCAGGATCTCCATAAACTCACTCCACAATAACTTCTTGGCAAATCTTATGTGTATATATATATGAGTGTATTTGTTTGGGATTAAATGGGTAATGTGGTATGCATAATGAAAGAGAAAATTGAATACAATGACTGTTTAATGCTGATAAAAATATCTTGAATATTTGCTGATCTCTTCATTTTTTATAAGAGGATGAGCTTGAGATCAACATAAAAATGAGGCAAATGAACACTGTAGGTATTACAGTGCCAGGAATTCAATGTGATGTTCATAGCTAGGTAAGATTAGATTGCAGGTTTCCACTGGGTAGCATATTTAATGTATGCCACTTCTATTATTTTCTGTGCTGCAGTACAGTGTTCTATTAGACACTATTTTTTGCACAGATTTTAATGCTTGCGAAAATGCCAGCATCCACGGAACCAGTACAGTTTGGCAGCAGGAATGCAACCTTCTTTCATCTACCCACCAGTATGCCTTAAACCTTACATGAAGGCAACACTTCTAGGTAGTGACAGAGTAGTTTAATTTCCATACTGAATCAAAATCTGAGAAATACCTTTTTAACATGTTAGGGTATTTTGATGCAGCCATACAGCAGGTGGGGTCTCCAGGATGCAGCCAGTTCCTTGGACAGAATCCTAGCTAAAATAATGTCATGGATTTGGAGTTTTCCAAAAGGAGGAAACAGAAGCCATCGGGATTTCAAAATAGCAACCCAAGAAAAGGTGCAAGAACTTCCCTATGGAGAAGATTATGATGGATTATGTTTTCTTGAAGCTATTACCTTTTGGCAGTTATATCATGATTAAGGCTAAGATTTTGTCATGGTTATTTTTAGTAAAAGTCATGGACAGGTCACAGGCAATAAACAAGAATTCATGGATGCTGTGACCTGTCTGTGACTTTTGCTGCTGCAGCTCCATGGTTTCCCCTGCCACCATGGTGGCTGGGAGCTGTGGGGTTCCCCCTCCACCCGCAGGCAGCTGGAATCTGAATGGGGGGTCCCCTCCACGCAGAGCAGCTGGGAGCTGCAGGGTGACCATATTTCCCAAAATGAAAATGGGACATCCCAGCTGCTTGCCCCCTACCTATTCCCCCACGCGAGGCTGTCTCCTGTCACTGGAACCCTGAAGAGGGCCCCTTCAGGAGTCTGTCACCTCTTGCTGCAACTTTGGAGGGGGCCCCCTGTCACTGCTGTCAGCTGTCGCTAGAACCCTGCCAGGGCTCCTCTGGCTGCCAGTTCCAGAGTCCCACAGACCCTAGGGCTGAAGCAGAGAATGTGATGGAGGTCTCTGGAAGTCACAGATTCTGTCACTTTCATGACCTCCATGACATAAATGTAGCCTTAATCACGATCAATGGAACTGGAGTCAGAGAGCCCATGATCCTGGAAGGACTGTTGTGGAAGGAGAACTAGGGAATGGATGGAATTAGGCTAGAAGCAATGCAGCCCCATGGACAGGGCAGTACACAGGATTTAATAAAGTTCTACATTTAGTTCTGCATTCAGCTTCACTTCACTTTCATTTCATTTGCTAATGAAACAGTGGCTATTGTTAGTCAGTTGGACTTAAGGATATGCTTAAACTTAGGAATGTCTTGAACTGCTTTGCTGAAGCAGGATCCTAAAGCACTCATTCTGAATAGTGGTCAAAAATTTGGAGACACACAGATCTTCCTGGTCGAAAAGACACAGAATAGACGTGTGTTCCTTTTTGTGTGAATGAGTGAGGGTGTGAGATCAATCTATTTCCTACAGACCTTTCATTGACTTTTCTCTTTGAGCATGCTGTGTCCATCAATAGTATAAGCTTCCATGGAGTGAAGAGATGTATCACTTTGTGCTTTCTGTTAGTCTTGGCAGTGAATGGAAATATACCTGGAGTGAAGAAACTTTAGGTTCTTCAGTTATTGTACCCCGGCCAAGGCTGTTGAATAGAACCTGATTGCTCATGGAGACTAATTTGTTCAGTCCTAATAAAGCTTTTGAGCTTTAGAATCTCCTGTGCCTAGTGGCAATGAGACAACCCATTTTTCCCATTGCTGCCTGTCCAGAGCAAGATGTTGGACTTCATCATAAGTTATCTTAATCAAAAAGGATGTTTCCATTATGGTCTTGCAATAGGTCGTTCTTTGTCCTCCATGCCTTCTGTTCCCTCCAGGTGGGATCCAGTCTCAGACCTACCTTGGGCTGCTTCTGTGTGGTAGCCTGAGACATGGCCAAAGCATAGTAGCTGTCTCTGTCTGATTATTGAGTCTGCTGACCTTTGCAGCCAACACTTTCACACTGCTTACACGATCTCCAACGAATTCCCACGGTTATTCTTAAACAATGCTGTTGGAGTGCACTCAGCTTTCTGTTGTGTGCTTCCCCCATCTGCCATATTTCTGAGCTGTCAAATAGTGCTGGGAGGACAATAGGGTTGGGCAATCCCATTTGAGTGTGTAGATGCATTTTTTTACTCTTCCAAATGTTTGACGAATGGGAAAATGATCCACTTACTCTGCTGATGCTTGCCTTCACTTTTTTTTTTAGTGTGCCGGCCGTTAGCATTTATTGTACTTCCAAGATAGATGAAGTCCTCAGCTCTTTCATACTCTTCTCCATCAATCAAGATATCCACCAGTATTGACAGAATTCTCTCCTGTCTCCGTGATCTTAGTCTTCTGTGTACTGATATGAAGTTCCACTTTGGCCACGTCTGCTTTTTTGCTCAGTATGACTATATCATCTGCAAAATCTAAATCTCAGAGCTTAGCTCTTGCCCAAATAATACCAGTGTCCTCTGCAGCAGCTGTCACTCTTCTCATCACACTGTCTATAGCAATGCAGAAGAGATGGGGCCGGGGGGAAATAATACTCAACCTTGCCGTACACCAATAACCATCTTTAACTCCTTCGTGTCTCCACTTGCTATCCTAATGCAGCACACAGACTTGTGGTATAAAGCTTTTATCAAATTGACAGTCTTTGCTGGAATTATATAGTGCTTCAAATTGTCCAAAGGGCTTCTCTGTGGACACTAGCAAATGCTTTTGTAAAATCAAGGAAGTTAAAAACCATCTTCTGCTGGTATTTTAAGCCTTTCTCAAAAAGTCTTCTCAAGGTGAAAATCTGGTCAGAATATGACCTACCAGATTGAAATCCAGCCTGTCCTTCCCTGAGTACTTTATGAATACCAGTTTTCATCCTATTCAAAATGAGAATGCAAAGCACTTTTCCAGGTAGAGGTAGTGATACAAAAGAACTCCAAAGCGAAGACCGCATAGTTCAACAAAATGTTCTCCATTGTCACTCTGTCCTGGGATGCCATGTCTGTTGGTAATGAGTTCTTTCCACTATGATCATCATCAACCTGTGCATTTAGATTTCTCTTACAGATAACAACATCATGGTGCAAGGATGTTCTGCAATCTTTCACAGAAACAGTCTGACCTGCTCATCCCTATCATCTGATGGTGCATAACACTGAATAACTGTGACTTTTGCATGGTTTGTCACAAAGCATGCAGTCAATATTCTTGAAGTTACAGGTTCCCATTCTTTCAGTCCTTTAGTAGCTTCTTTGCTCAATAACAAGCCTACCCCTTACCAGTGTTGTCATCCTCTCAATCAGAATATAAAATAATCATGCCCTGCAATGATAATTTGCCTCATCCAATCCATCTTATCCCCCTCAGTCTAAGTATACTTAGGCCAAAGATTTTTATTTCTCTGAAAACTTGTATCAGCCTACCTGTGCTCCAAAGTAATCTAACATTCCAACACCCAATGCTTGTCTTAAACTTAGCTGCGAAGATTCCCTGTTTCAAATGAAGAACTTTCTTGTGGCTCTGCTTCTCCATCATCATAGCATCAGTTGGATTTTCTAGTTGACTTACTGATTTGTCCAGTTTGGGCCCACTTCTAATATGAAATGAATGGGCTATCACTAGCATGTAGTCAGGAATCCTCTCCCTTTTAGGCAGACCCTGTGTGGTGATGCTTGGCAACACAGGTTCTTGTTAATTAGTCTGGGAACTAGAAAAAACAAATCTACAAAGCCCTGTTTATATCCAGGTTCCTTATTAAACAATGACCTTTATACTGAATACAGTCTAATGTTGCCCCTTCTTTACTATACTCTAGTCCCACTAGATATTCACATTCTCTCTGAGTGTGAAAACAATGGCAAAGAAACTAGAGTAATTTATGAAGAGCTAAACAAAGACTTGGACTCTATTTATTTATTTTTTTAATTGAAAGGCTGTGTTCATTAATGTGGGCTCTCATTGTTCACTAAGCTTTCAGGCACAAATTGGGAAATGGTATTAAAAGTGTCCATATCTTGGAGATGTTAATACCAGTGATCCTTTTCAGGCACTTCAAAGGCAACACAATTTGTTTCTCTTGATTGTTAACAGCTTTAAGGGAAACCGAGCTGCTTATTAAAAAAATAAAGGTAGCCAGGCAATAGATACAGGAGCTTTGAAAATTTTCATGCTTTATATTGATCCTATTGTCAAAAGCTATAAGTCTGAACTTCAACTAATGGATATGTCAGACAAAAAAAATTACACTGCAATCTCAGTAGCTCAACATCTCAGTGTGCCCCAATGGGGTATCTAATTCCTGTTATATTAAAGCTGTCAGTACATCTCTTTGGCTTATGATTAGATTTGGCCCGGGCTCGGAATACTTACACTGATAGCCAAGGTACCAGTATATCTGGGTAACCCAACCCTCCTTCTACTCTGCCCAAAAAATTGTTTCTCCAAAAACCGACAAACAAAACCAACAACCAAATTTAGTGGACCCAATTTTTCCACTGCCGTGCCTTTTGTGCAGTCATGTATTTACAACTGCGCAAAGTGGGTGTAAAATACTACCAAATCAGAATTCTTCACTTGCTCATGATGGTGGTAGCATTTTATACTCACTCTGCACATAAGTAAATGGCTACACAATATGCAGGGCAATGGAGAATCAGACCTTAGTTATTCAGTAGCTGGAGAAATCATCCAGAAGCATCTGTCGAGGAATACATCTGGTGGTGCTATTAGCACACAACATCATTGCCATAGCATGAAGGATAAACATGGAAAGAAAGCAATGAAAAGAGAGCAGAAGGGTACGTATTTCTTAGCTGAGCTGTGGACTTTTTGTTTTCTTCCATCCTTTCCTGGACATCCCTCTGTGTGCAGCTTAATTCAGGAAACCGGTATCTGACCCTCGCTGCAGCTGGAAAGTTTCAGCTTTAGTAGCAGATGCAGCATTTTTATACAAGAGGCTACAACTGGCTCGAGCAGTTGTTCCTTTTATGGTTCTGCTTTCTTTCACTCTATTTGAGATCTAAAGAGACCTTGATGCCATTTTCTGGCATCCTCCAGTATTGCTTTAGATCAGTGCAGTAAAAACCATTCACTCACTTAACAACGAGGATCAAGTCTTCAAGGAGAGATCAGTATGTCCCCTACCTTTGATCCCTAATTTTGTGTGTGCGGTCATCTGCATGTTTAGATAAACTGGAAGACGTGCATGCAAACAACATTTTCTTATGCAAATCAGGTAGACCTCTTATCACTCGATTTTATGGGTGGAGCTGGGTCCACTTACTTCACCATCCAAGGTGGGCATGGCAAAGATTGCTTTAAGCCATCCTTGCAGCCCTGGATTCTTGCTTCAGCCACTGCTGAACTGCCATTAAGGAGTCATCTGGCAGCTGAGAATAGTTGTTACACAGCCACATTCCACTCCTTCCAGCCACGCTGTTGTCACACACACCCTGTACTGGAGTCTATGAGAGGGAGGGTACGGGGTTATTCCTGACGCTCTACACCAAGTGGAGAACTTATGTTCCTGGGGGACCAGATCCAGCCAGTTACAGCTCTTTTATGCCACCAGACCAGGGTCTTGAATCCATTTCCATTCCTTGGTTGTACATGGGGTTTTGTGGTTATGCCACTTCACATGCAAATTGAGATGCTCCTTTGAAAGAAGATATCTATTATTTGGCTATGTATAATTAAAAGAATTAGCATTATCCCTAAGTCTACACAGTCCCTAAGATGTACACAGTCTTTGGTCTTTACATTTTAAGCCAAAAGCAGAAAGAAAAAGATTTTTCATAAAAGCAAAGTAAATAACCATATACCCTACCCCCTTCATTTAGGCCAAAGCTTGAGAGAAAGGCCTTGTACCAAGCTAAAAGTGAGCCATTTGGAGCTGTCATACCAGTCAGGAAAGTAAACTCCAGAGTTGTGGGCACTCCATTTGGCTCAAGCACCTCGTGAGCAACTTTTAGCTCATGCAGCTCTGATGGACTACCAAAGTGATGCATGAAAGTAGGTGAAGATATTCTTAATGGGGGAACAGATATCCAGCACCCAAACAATATGGTGGTTATAGATCTAAATCAGATATCCAATACCAAGAAAATATAGTGTTTTGTAGATCTAAATGAATCTGGGGCTTTTAGAAGTTTGTGAGGCAAAACACATTCTATGCTATTACTGTTAATTACTCCAAGAGATTTCCATCAGTGACTGACACACTAAAGGTCATTGACAACTGGTCCACAGAGCTTTTGATACCAGCTTGCTTTTGATTTTACATTCTTTTGTGCCAAACTTCATTTTCTTTTCTGAACATAAGCAGGAACCTGATAATGGAAATTAGCCGCAGATGTGACGTTTTATGAACCATTTTATGAACTGAATGTTAGTGTAGTGCGGCAGAGTGGCCTCCCTCTAAGCCTGACGGGGAGGAGCCACCTCAGACCCCCTAGTGGGCGGAGCCAAGCCAGCCCCGCCCTTTGTGCCAGAATCAGGGGAGACCAGAGCACTCTGTCTAAGCTCCTTACGGGTTCTTCTTTGCTCTGGGTTTCCTTCCCATAGATTCTGAACCCTATGTACAGCTTACTTTGTGGATTGGACCAGTGGTGGAGGAGTTGAGTTCCTCATCTGGAGTAGGCAGCAGCTGAGCTGGTGGAGCTAGACCAAGTTGATGCATGTTGGAACAAAAGTATAGTGTGGGCTTTGCTGCTGGACTGGTGCAGAGAAGCCACCCTTGACACACACTTGACTACCACTTAGTCTATTTGGCTTTGTGAATGAGTCTGTAAGTGGGTGGGAACTGTCTTGTGCATAAGAGTTCTGGGCCTCAGTAAACAGGACAACTGTTAACTGGGACTTTGGTGTCAGCCATTCTTGTGATATATTGGGATTTACTTAGTTTTATTTTTATGTAAGTATATGGTTATTTTATGTTTCCCAGATAAAAGGTGTTTGTGGTTTCATATTCCCAAGGACTCCTGTGTGCTTGTGAATGGCGAAGAGACACCTGGAAAGGATGCCAGATTTTTAAATTCCTAAATGTTGGGAGTGGATAACATTTTAGGTGGGTACTTGAGCCGTACATTATATTTATTTGAAGAGAGGTCCCTGAGACCTGTTGCTGAACTGGGCAGTGACTGACACCAGGCAGAAGAGTTACACTTCGGTGTTTGGAGGTATCCAGACTTCTCTGAAACAGTTCTGCCCACTTCTCATTTTGAAAAGCAGATCACCTCATCATACATACATCATGGGGATGCAGTGTGTTGATACAAGCCAGGAGCCATCCAACCCGACTGTTGGGATGCATTTGTATTAATGGTTGATTTTCACTAAACCTTTGTGGGCTGCAAAATATGCAGTTCGGAGGATGCCATTCAGAGAATGATGGTGTCCATTGGAGCATTCAACTGAATTTCCATTTATCATTCCAGGACCTGCAAAGTACAACATAGGCTTATGGGGTGAATACGAGGGGAATTTAAACAGCATAATTGATTGTTACCAGCTTTTAATGCTATTTGCATTTAATCTTGGCTAGTCTCAGAGCTGAGAAAATCTTTTGATTATTCATTATTTATTTTGACTCATTAGTTCTTTAGCTGTCTACCCATTCCCGCTCTCTCCCTATGGTCTGCATATACTGTCCATTAACTGTAATGGAGCATTTCCCCCCACTGCTTATCTTTACAACACTCATCCGTCAAAGAATAGTAAGTTAAAAGAAAAATGTAGCTTCGGTTTATGCCAGATTAATGATGCACCATCTTTATTTTTAGTGCTATTAATGCCCAAATCTTTGCATTTTAAACTCCAATTTTTAAAATGATTTGACCAACTATGTGTTAAACAGTTGTGGAACTGGAATGATATCTCAGACACTGAACTGACTATGAGGAGGTTTAAAAATAAAACTTTAAAGGCACTTTAGAGTCCTTTCTTTTAGAGCAGAAGGTGCCCGGGCTGCCAGCCCCTCGCAGCACGGCTCCGCGGACAGTGCCCCAGAATGCTCCATGCTTACAGTTAAATCAGTGGAAGAATTCCTGGTGAGGAGGACGCGCTCTGCCAACAGAAGGAGCGTAGTGTGGACATGAAAAATTGATTTAATAACTGCAGTGGCTGTTTGTCAAAGTAACTTAAGTAGACTTAATTTTGTAGCGTAGACTTGCCTGACATGTACAGGATCTGATTCTTCACTTCCTTGCAATTTTGTGATCATCTACACCTGTGAAAAAGAGGTGTAAAAATGCTACCAAATCTGAAGAGTAATGTTTTACTGCCATTTTGCAGAGGCGCAAGTGACTTCCTAAAGTGCAAGGCAGTGAAGATTCAGGCCCTCTTAAAGGAAGTGCAGAGAGCTCCCTTTTGAAGAATTCTTCAGGTGGTGTTACGCCGGAAAAAGGTGTCATCGCTATCATCCAGGGTTTATCGTTTAAAGTTCAAACGTAAGTCGTGCCCCAGGCAAAGGTCAGTAGTACTGAAGTTGATTTTAGCTGGGGGTAATGACATATAATCTTAAATTGTACTAACAGTTTCTCATGCTAATTCTTGAACATTATTAGCACATCATGTTCCTGGCGAGCAAACAAGGAGATCAGTTAGGTCAGGGTGATTCTCAACTTTTTCCATAATGAGACTCCCTTTTCCATACCCAAATCCTGGTGTGACTCTCCTTTCATTTTGGAATATGAGAAGGGATGGTTGGAAATGACCCCTTAACAACTGCTTGTATCCTTCTAGGTGTCAATATGCCTAACTTGGAACCTCTAGTTTAGCTAAAACAGATTTTGTGGGATTTAACTTGAATTTGACTCCTGATTTCTGTTTACCAGCCGTTTGAAAAACCAGTCTTTAAGCAACTCTATGGGTTAAAAAATACATGCTTAGATCTTAAGTGAATACTCTTTAAACATTTTCTTCAAGAAATAGAATTAAAGTAGTCTTCCCACTTGTAAAATTCTTGATAATAGCATGGATAGCGTGATAGTTAGTAATCATATGGGCATGGGACTTAAGTTAAGATCTGACTTTGGGGAACACAACATCCTGGGCCTATTAGTAAATTGCCTAAATAGTTTGTCATAAACAGATGGGATCAACTTGTTGATTCTGGATAATCAGCGTCTATTTCAGCTTCTCTTCTAGTGAACGTGTCCCAACAGGAAGAGGATCTCTCTCTGCTAGAAAGTGCAACTTCAGATGGAAGTTCTCAAAGAGAGAGACAGAGTGATTGTAATTGGGCTGAATTACTAAACTGTTTGTCATTGCTTGTTCTTATTTATTATTCTCTTTGTAGCCCATTGGCTTCTATGTGGCTACTTGTGGTGTAAAGTTACTTCCCAACATGAGTAAGAGTATCTGAATCCTACACCTAAATTACTGGCTGGAGGTTTTTTGGTTTTCTGAACCATAGACTCCCTTGAGGTGAGAAGCACCCTTTGGTGACCATTTGGATCACAGGAAAGAATTATTATTAATTTGGCCAGCGAAGGCATTTGTTTCTCCAGTCATGATGTTTAATCGCTTAGAGATAACATTACTTGGCATTCAGTACCTTCATTCATTTATAGAAACACCCTTGTTCATACCCATTTGCATTAGCTCACCTTCATCAAAGCTGATTTTTCTTTCTTCCCGGCTATGCTAGTAAGCATCTATATGCAAGACCTTTGTTTCAACCTGTATTCAATATAATACCAGAAACTGAAAAACATCCTTCACATCTAACAATTTTTCATTTTTAAATAACCATTTAAAGTTGAGTTTCTCACAGGGTGTGGAGAGAGGAATTTCAGGAAAATTCCAGGAACATTCAAAGGAGGAAGGAATTTGGTAGGAGGAAGAATTTGTAACATTAGCTAAAATATGGGTGCAGATTCACCAGTGAGATGCTAGAATGGAAAACAATAAGATTTTGCAACAGTGTTGAGGTTTTCTGTAAACGTTCCAGAGTGGGACCCTAACAGTTTAAGCTATTTTTGTGTGGGACAAAAAGCACAGTTTTTAAAAGAAATTCCTTGTATAGCCTTATTTAATGAGCAGGATACACCATACAAGAGAGTGGGCATTTGGGAATTTAATACAGACTTTTTTTTTTTGGTAAATGTCTTGCTGTTGAGAGAGCGCATACATTTGTTGGAAAAGAGACACTCTCCGACTAACTACCTAAACATAATAAACAAAAGCCTTTCTTAAATCCTTTAGTTAGTCCAGTAGCCCAGGCGAGGTAATTGTGGACAGATTTTGTAAACTAGAAATAAATATCTATTGAAAAAGTACCCATACCTACAGGACTTTCTGTAGAAACCTGTGGGGGTGGAGGGAATCTTCAGGAAGCTTGCAAGACTAGCCATAAAAGCTTTGGCTAAAATTACAACTTTCTGTACTAAAATAATTCAAAATGAGAGAGGCAGGAATTTTCACAAGAAATTCTAGAAACCTGACACATCATTTTGGGCTTCTATCAATAGAGAAATCTTAAATGTTATATGCCATGTCACTGTCAAATGCCTGCTTACAATTTGAGCTGGCTGAATTCCTTTGTTTTTATTTACCAACGTTTCATGACGCAATCCTGATTTCTGCAAATGCTTTTGTTCATTTTAAGTATGCACAATGACTGACTAGCCTGGATGAGTTGTTCATGGATTGGTCATTTTAACTATTTATTAGCCATTAAATGTGGTTCATGGTTGGTCCTCTATGTCGTATGGTCATTTTTCTAGTTCCATCATTTTCTGGATGATACCTTATAAATTGGAAAATAAGTCAAGATGGAAGAAGAAGAAGAAGAATATGAAATAACACACTTCAAGCATGAATTTGCCACTGACCATTTGTTCCTGCCAAAATCTGGGAGACTTCTAGGACTGACAATTTTATTTCCACTAAAGTACTATGCTTACTTTGTTCAGACTGACTTGCTTATTATGTTAAATGCTTGTGTGCATTTGGATGAAATTCAATTTAAGAAAAAAAGTGCATTAGTAAGAGATTGATTGACCTTCAACACACAGTGAGAAGAAAAGAGGAGAACCGTGGGAAGAATAGATTAATTTTTATTTTAAAATTTGTATTACACCAAAGGGGTCTGTTAGGATAAGGGCTCCATTGTGGTAAGTTTTACAGACATGGAGAAAGAGATGGTACCTGCCCCCAAAAGCTTACAGTCTAATACCTCGATCCTTCAGTGACTTCAGTGGGCGTCTGCCAGTACAGAGCTCATTGCAGGATCAGGGCCTAAACAGGCAAGGCAGACAAGCACTAAGACAAAAAACAACCAAAGAAAAATGTCATGTTGGACAAAAAGAAGTGTTTTGAACCAGAGCATCACTAAAATCCAGAAACAAACAGAAGCCCAGTCTAATTTCTTCAGAGGATTTTTCATGACTCACTTGGCTGTGCGTGAGTTTCTTGAGTTGTTTTGCTGAATGTGACCGAACCTATGTAATGAACAGAAGTTACCTTGAAACAGGGTCACTATTTTGCTGATTTACTCCTCCACTGGGCTCCTCTCTGTGATACTAGGTGGTCTTTTTTTGTTCTGTTGAGTTAGTCCATAAATCAAAAGGGAGCCACAAAGAGCGAGCAGGTATGTATAAAAGGACTTGACTTAAGTATTTAATTTATTAATACATAATAAGATACTTATACAAATATGTAGACTCTGAATTAAAACAAGGCTATCTCATTAGTACGTTCCCCAATGTTACTAAAATATAAATGGGAGTATTTTTGATGCATCAAGAGTCTCAAGGACATTAAATGCAATGCAGTTTGTTACTAAGTGATTGTGACCAGGCATCCCTATATTCACATCCTATTCACTACCACAATAATATTTGTACAAAATATGCCTTGTGAGGTGTCACACAAAAGCTAATAACATGCTGGTTACTAATATAATTGTAAAATGCACTTTAACGTTATGTGTGAAGTTGTTAGTTATGTATGATGTTACTAGAATATGTTTGAGACCAGACAGTCTAGCCTAGGTGAAAGAGAGAAACTGTTCTGTCCTAGACAAAGGAATCTGGGTTTACCCTAATTTATTTATTATCAGTAAACAAAACCATTGAGCTAAACGGGTGGGGTGGGGCGCAGGGGGAAGAGGTGGTTATCCTGAACTAGGAGACAGGGAATTAACATGGCTCCTGCATCTCAGAGACAGAGAGAGAGAGACAGGAGACAGAGTCCTCGGGGGCCTTCCTGACAAAGACATCCCTTTGGGGATATAAGGAACAGAGAGGAGACTTCATCTTTATCCTTCACCTTGGGAGACAAAGAAATCAAGTGATTTGATCCCTGTGATGGGTCCTGGCCAAGCCTGCCAGTAAAAAGCTGGAAAGGAGACTGAGAGTGAGAGAAACCATCTTGAACAAAGACTGTAACTTGCTAGATTCAATTTTAGACTTTCAGATGCATATTTTCACTTGTATTTGCTTATAACCATTTCTACCTTTATCTTTTTTTCTTGGTATCACTTAATCCATGTTCTTGTGTTAATAAACTTCTTTTGCTTTCATTATCGATCATCAGTGCTAGGTAAATTCAGTAAAGTGTCTGATTCTAGAAGGCTTAGAGTATTTTTCTGTCTCTGTAAAGGCAGCCAACCTAACTCTTTCTCTATGAAGGTCCAGGGAGAGGGACTGCTCACTGCAGTACGATGATTTGGGGATGAATTCAGGGCTGGAAGGGCACTAATGTCAGCCTGCAAGCAATACCCAAGTTGGCAAAGCCAGGGTAAGGCACGTGGGCTGCTGGAAGGCTGTTGGGTCAGAGCTTTGGACCAAAGCTTCACAGCCACAAGAATCCCAGGGGTATAGGTCAGACAGTGACTGAAGCCATTACTAACCTGGGTGAACCCCAGTATGTCACAGTAACCTGTATCCCTTTCCTTCCACAAGTTAGGCAAGTTTATGGAGAAACAGTGGCTGCAAGCAGGAATTTCAGCAGACAAGGTTCAGAACCTGGAGGCCTGCCAGCTGTTTCCTCCCTTTTCTCCTTTATACTTTAATGAGTATTTTCTTTTCCAAAAGGCCTTCCCCCAGAGACCCTTTTCTAATCATTCCTTATTTAGTAGGTGATTTTTTGCCACATTGATGTGATGTGAGAAATATTAATATTAAAGTGCTAACATCTATTATCATAAAAGTAATGGTAGAAGCCATTATGTCTTCAGCTTGTCACAAACTGCCAGTCCATTAATACTAAGATAACATATTCATTAATCACAGCCCTTAATTGAAATGTAAAAACCTTTGTCACTGTAATCTTTTATTACTAAGGCCACTTAGCATCACCTGAAGGAAAAAAGACTAATGGAACACAATTACAGTACACACCATTGAGTTCCTTGGGACTTTCCACTCTTCTTTGTCTGTGTGTGTGTGTGTGTGTGCGTGTGTAGAATAACTTAGCTTTATTAGGCAAAATTACATGCCTGCCAAGAATATGTCCAAGTAAATAATATTAATTTGAATTATATTGCTTAGTTTCCAAAGGTCTTGTGAGTGATTTTCTTTTCCACTGTTTTGGCTTGGTTTTAGACAGACTGAAAAAGGCCCATTCGGTGAGGATTATAAGGGGTTTTCCCTATCTGAATTGCCTGACAAGGGGAAGAAGAAAAGATCCTTGGAATGAAGCTGACATAAAAGTAATTTCCGCCAGAGGGAAGTAAATAAATTAATAATATAGGCCCTGCCCAGGAAGCACTTGAAACCAAGCTAGGGATAACTGTTTCAGCTGTGGTTGAAGAGAGACTAGGTATGCAGCTGATTTAGAAAGTTGGTGTGCTGTGACAGCTACTTGTATTAGACATGATTGTTTCATGGTTGTTCATGACTTTAAGGGCTGAGCTTTGCAGACAGTGAAGCTCTTGTTCTAATAAAGCCAGTTGGAATCAGACACAGAATAAACACCTTAAGCAATGAGTCATCACTGAACACAATAACAGTTACCTTATCCTCCCTCCCTCCCTCATTTGTTTATCTACTTGTTGTCTCTCATCATGCACTTGGATTATAAACTCTTTGAGTTTTTTATTACATGTGCATACAGTGCCTTGCACAATGTGGCCCTGATTCTTATTGAATAATCAATCAATCAATAAATACTGTTGCTAGCCCAGTTTCCACCTACACTTCATGAAGAAGAGCATTTCCTCTGAGCTGTGCAGAATGTGTGTCAAAGCCCATTAAAACTGGAACGGTGTCAAACAGAACTCACTTAACAATTCAAAACCATCTTAAGGTAGAAATTAAACTGGATTGCCTAGAATATCATTTGTGCTTGTAAAAACTGCAGGGGCAAAACCATTCTTCAACAAAGGGCAGGGCAACAATCATGTAAGAAGGAAGGCATAAACTCCAGGTAGAAAAGTCAAAAGCATGTGGTTGCTCTCCAATCAGTTTGCTAAGTCAGTCCCCATTGGAAAAAGACTCAGGTAGGGATAACACTTTTATTGAAAACTTTGTGTGCTTTAAAGAAAAAATTCAGTCCTTAAAGACCTTTTAAATTTATTGGCCTATGAATCCTGATTTTTTCATGTGATTTTACTGTCTTTTCATGAAGTAGTTACATTCGTTCTTTAAATTCCCCCCCCCCCAGCATTTCTTCCTAATTTGAAAAACAAATTGATTTCTTTGCTCCCTATCTGGGGCTTCTCTTTCTCACCTTATTTATTATTTGCCCACTGTGGCAGCCCTGGCTGGGTCACTGGGGTTCAGATGACTTAGTTCGAACAGTGATGTAGACCACCATTGTAGGTCTTTAATAGAGGGTTTTATTTCAGTTCCACTGGCAAGGTTGACTCACAGTCAAATGTGTCTGGCTCTCCAGGGAACATTACAACAACAATCCTGTGTGTCTCAAGACAGCCTAAGCTCCACTCAGTGCTGCATGGCACTAAGCCCTTCAGGAATGAGTTCTCGAAGCCTGAAGCCCAGTGTGTTATTTCCTGAAAGCGCACAGGTGTTTCTCATGCTCCAAAACCTTCCTTTTTAAAATCTTACATCCTAATGAAGCCCAGCAATCAGCCCCTTCCTCCAGAACTGATGGCATGTACAGGCAACGTATGTCCACCTCCAAGTCTTCCTAGACATGCTCCAAGGAGACTCCTATAAGTCCGACATTAGGATGGACCAGTAAACCATGAAAGATAGAACCTGAGACTCTGATCACTGGGACTCAGTAGCAGCATCATTCATGTCAATAAAGACCTGGCCCCACACTCAATCCCAGCAGCATGATTAGTTAAATAGGGGGTGCTACCAAGCAAAGGCTCCTTGATGCACTGGGAGCTTTGGTACTTGAAAGTCAATGGTATTGAACTCTGAGTCACCAGATGATGCAGAGCCGCCACACAAGAGGCTGAGGCAGTAGGTGCTGAGAGACAGAGTTAAGCAGCTTCCCAACACACCTCTGTTGAAGCCCCTGCCTCCTAGCAGCTTAGAAATGAGGCCAGTAGATTTCCTCATCCCTGTATCTGTGTGCTTGAAGAGGACAGGGAGATGGTGATTCTGAGTGTCAGTAGGTGCTCATCAGTCTGATCCTTGCTAAGTTACCATTGAAGCTTTGGGGCACATGGTTCAGACCCTGGGTCTGTGTTGGAGCAGACTGCTGTGTCTGGCTCAACAAGACAGGGTGCTGGAGTCCCAAGCCGGCAGGGAAAACAGGGGCAGAAGTAGTCTTGGCGCATCAGTTGTGATCCAACCCATCACAGTATGTTTCACTTTTTTTTCAGGAAGCCAAGAGCAGATTTTCCTTTGTAAAAAACAAAACAAAACAAAAAACCTGCCCGCCTCTCTGAGTGAACTGTACAAAACTGCTTATGCCAGAAACTAATATTTCCCTCCCCCCTTGAACTTAAAATAGCAAAGAGTTACAGTCAGCCCTTTTGTACACAACTGTGTAATCTTTAAACACTTATAATTTCATCAATGAAAAAGTCAGGTGTTTTTGACACTGGTACAGTTCTATGTCCTCAGAGTATGATCTCCTACTTCTTTCTGTCGCTCCTGGAAGCATTAGATCCTAGTGAAGGTTCTCCCAGTAATAACATACTTGTAGGTCAGCAGTTTCCCATGTGGAAGTTTTTTGGGGCAGTTCACCAGGCTATCAGATACTGACACAACTGCATTTCAAACTGTGAGTCAGAAAGAGTGACAGCAAGTCTCAGAAACTATAGATCATTTTTAATCTTTAGTGCATTATCTGCCCGATTATCTCTGAAAGTTTTAGCAGCTTTGTGACCTTCAATGATTTTAATCTCCAAGAATCAGCCCTACATTCATGGCAGCTCACACACTTAGCAGCTCATCATCAGCTTTACTGTCCTCAAAGGTTAAAGAGTCAAACAAAAAGGTGCCTTTCTTTTTTGACAGCAGCGTGGTCCAGACTCTGTTGTCTTGGTGTAACTCTGGAATAGTTCTGCTGAAGTCATAAGGCTAGCGTCACAGCATTCTAGGCCAAGAGGAACACAGGACATTGCTATTTGCAGCACTCTCACTGCAGTAAGTGAATCATTACTCAGGTAATTATTCTGTAGTTTAAAGGGCACAACCTTCATGCAGTAGCACATCAAGGCCTCAGGAAAATTACTGTGCATTTAACTGTTCCAGGTGCTAGCTAGGAAAAAACAATGAATGGATTGAATGTCTTCCTCCCCATCTCACCTCTTCTACAAGACTAAATACACAGGGACAAATTCTGCTATGTTACCCTGGCACAAATCTGGAGTTAAGTCCAATAAGGCAATACCAAGTGAAGAGACTGCTGTTTGGGTGGGACTAGCACAATAATTACCTGATAAATCACTGGCTTACCTTGACTGTACCTACAGCATTGGTGTAACGTAGTGTATAAATTGTTCTAGATTCTTGTCAGGCTAGGGAACTATACGTTATGGCTGAGTGGTCTTATGATGCTATTTGGGATGCAGGGTGGAATAAGAAATGCTAATTAAATAACCTGAAGCTTCAAATAAACTTGTAATAATCCCCAAATAACCCCTAGACACTCAGTATTGCATTAATTACATTATATAAATAACTAGATATTACTTTGGTTGCTTCCAAAGCCTAGTCAGCATTAGTAACAGGAACTCTGTATGAATTAATTTCTGCTTTTTGATGATTTTTAAAATATCTTTATGAAGAGAAATTGTGTAATTTCTTATTCTTTCCAGTTTTCTTCTATCTTTTATGCATACTGAAAGTGCAGTCCAGTAAGCGAATAATTGTGTTAACCAGAAGTCTTCCTTCAATTTAATATTTCATTTCCTTATCCACAGAAGCCACAGGCAAGGCAGCAGCCACGCACACTTGCAATGATATTGTATAGCATGATGAAGTGCAGCATTCATGTTACACAATATAGTAATCAGAGGAAATTACACTATACAAAAATACCATGCCCAGTCACAATACCTGCAACTACGAGATAATTGCTGTCATAGGAATACAGCGAAAAAATGGCAAACCAGTCATTAAAAAAATACTTCTTATTGATAGCCACAGTATCATATAAAAGAGAATTTTCTACTAAACATTATACTGTTGTTGCAGTGCAGACTGGAGGTTCCTTTTCATAGGATAGGCTGTGTGTATACAGCTAAAAACAGCACACACATACAAAAATGTTTCTTCTGTTGCAGTATTCAGATATGAGATAAACAATTTGTGTGGTGTTTTATACATTGTATATGAATGAGTATGTTTCTATATACATCATATATATATATAGAGAGAGAAAGAGAGATCATAGAATCATAGAATATCAGGGTTGGAAGGGACCCCAGAAGGTCATCTAGTCCAACCCCCTGCTCGAAGCAGGACCAATTCCCAGTTAAATCATCCCAGCCAGGGCTTTGTCAAGCCTGACCTTAAAAACCTCTAAGGAAGGAGATTCTACCACCTCCCTAGGCAACGCATTCCAGTGTTTCACCACCCTCTTAGTGAAAAAGTTTTTCCTAATATCCAACCTAAACCTCCCCCACTGCAACTTGAGACCATTACTCCTCGTTCTGTCATCTGCTACCATTGAGAACAGTCTAGAGCCATCCTCTTTGGAACCCCCTTTCAGGTAGTTGAAAGCAGCTATCAAATCCCCCCTCATTCTTCTCTTCTGCAGGCTAAACAATCCCAGCTCCCTCAGCCTCTCCTCATAACTCATGTGTTCCAGACCCCTAATCATTTTTGTTGCCCTTCGCTGGACTCTCTCCAATTTATCCACATCCTTCTTGTAGTGTGGGGCCCAAAACTGGACACAGTACTCCAGATGAGGCCTCACCAATGTCGATAAAATTAACCCACTTCGAATACCTCCATTAACTTCCTGTCCCTAACAAAATTTCAAACTCAAGCTCCTTGTTTTGTAATTATGTCCCTCCTACCGCTCTGTTCTAATTTCCCAGTACGCCCTCTCCCACCTCAGATGCCGTTCTCAATCAGCTTGCCTTACTCCTTACTTCACTTCTCCCCCATTCCAGATTTGTGCTGTCTAAAACACTGCATCTTCTTCCTGGAATTATCATCCTATCCTCATCAACCAAGCACTCATGCTCTTTTTCAAACCCAAGCAATCCTTCCACACTTCTCCTCATCAATACTCTCCACATCCTCCCTCTACTGAAATGTTACCCTGTGTGTTGTGTTTCTTTACAAAAGCTGCTTGGAACAAGGGCTATAGCTCATCACTATGGGCTATATTGTCTCATAGTTGCTTTTGTGTGGCTATATGAGGGAAAGCACAAGGAGTACTGTTCTGCTGCCCCTTTTTGACCCAAGTGGCTAGTCAAAGTTTGGGGCCCTGAGGATGTTCCAGTTGGAAGTAGAAATTGATGGAGTCTGTGTTTTTCTTTGATGCAGTCTTGTTTATTTACAAGGAAGGTACAAAATCCTGCTTCGCCAAATTCAGGAGGAACCAAGAACAAAAGGAGCACTTCTTAGTTTACTGCCCAAACCCTCTTTATGCAACACTAGACCCAAGAGCACTCTCTCTAGCTTTTTCCAGGGTCATGCTGTGCTCAGAGGCTATTTCTTGGCTTTCTTGTTTTTTTGCCTCTGCCTCTCTCTCCCTGTTCTCAGCTTCTGTGTGTTCTGCCTTCCCCTTTCCAAAACACTAACAATATTCCGCAAAAGCCCTCTGCCACTCCGTCCAAACTCCTGGGCAGATAGACAGCTCCCTTTTGTCTTAAGTGAGCGGGTTTCTGATTCCCTCATCCTAACAGTAATGTTAATTGAGTGTGAACATAACCTGCCATCTCAAAGAAGTTTGTGATCTAAAAGAAACCGTAAAATGACTCGTGTGTGCATGTGTCTGCATGAAAATTTGTCTCTGACAGACATAAACGCCTGTAATGAGATGTGCCCCCCAATTCAGAGAGTGACGAGGAGGGACCACAACACACCCCCTGGTGGGTGGAACCAGGAGAGCCACGCCCGCCCTGCCAGAAGCGGAAGGACGAGACAGGAAGCGGAAGTACAAAAGGCAGGCCCTGCAGCTCACTTGGTATGGAGCTGCCACAGGAGACAGATGCATTCCGTCTGCTGTTGGAGCCTGCAGAGGAGCTGCCGGGGCTGCCTCCTTGAGGACTGGCCAGAGATCCCCGAGATAACGGACGACCCTCATGGTATAGAGGTACCAAACCCCGGGGAGGTAGGAAGTAGCTCAGGGGAACTAGATGACTGTCTGGTTGAATGTTGGCCTGATAAAGGGTCAGCGTGTTGCGGGTGGATCCCTGCTGACCCAGTTGCAGATCCCCACTGAGCCAGTGGTGGACCACTCCTCCTTTGTTAGGGCCCTGAGCCGGGATGCGGTGGAGTTGGATGGGTCCGTGTTCCCCTACCTCCTGCCACCCCAACCTAGGCCAGGAGGTCTGTGGTACCCTACTGCTTGCTCACCCTTACCTGAGCCCCTAGACTCTGTAGGTGCTCACCCTTACCTGGGGCTCTTAGACTGCTTAACCGCTCTGCCCTGATTGCAGGCCAGAGCCTACTCACTGTTTGCTGCCTCGGGGCTCGTAGACTGTTTTATTGTTCTGCCTGGCTGTAGGGCCGGAGCACTAGGTGCAGCTAATTCCCCCCTTTGAGCTCACCTGTACAGTACATGGCAGTGAGGAGGCATGGCCCCCCTCAGAGAGTGACTGGGAGGGACGGCCACACAGCCTACACTGCCCCATTACAATGACACAGTAAAACCATCTCCCTGAATGGCATAGAACCTAACTTTCCTACAGCAGCTGTCCCATAATGCCCTGTTTGCTGTGACAAAGCGCTGGCCATCATTTTAAACTCCACTGCCCAGGGATCACAGAGACCGGAAGCCACCTGCTCCTTTAAATCCCTTGCATGTTTTTGAAATGGCTTTTTCTGATTTCCCACCTTGGTGAGCCCACTTAGCAGCTCACCCTCATTGTGTGCAACTGCCTAGTTGACCATGTTGGCTCCACACCCTAGATTTGCTCCTGCCTGGAGTAGACAGGAATTATTGGTTGTCCTGGACTGTGGGGAGAAGAGGCTGAGCAATCGCAGCTACAGACCAGCTATACTAACATGGATATCCTTGAGCAGATTGCATGGGAGACGCAGGCCACAGGGTGCGACAGGGATCAGAAGCTGTGCCATGTGAAGGGATTTTTCTAGGAATACTACAAGGCCAGGGAGTGCAATAATAGATCCAGTGCTTTGCCATAAACCTGCCGCTTCTATGAGGAGCTCTGTGTCCTACTTGGTGAAGACCCACCAGCACCCTTTAGGTCACTTAGGATACCTCAGAGGAGTGTAAGACAGACTTCCCCCTCCCCCACCCCACCCCACCCCACCCCACCCCAAGAACAGAAGGAGAAGAAAGACATGGCAAGGGACTGCAGCCATGCAGAGAGTCAGGGCCTGTGTGAGAGAGGCACAGTCCAGCCAATCCCAGATGAGCCTGATGAAGGGGAAGGAAACTTGGATACGTGTGTGCATGCATTTTTCCTTACAGTGTTTAAGTTTAAAGATGGTGCCTGGACCATCCCTAAGTTAACAAGAAAAAGGTTTCCACTGTTCACTGTTTTACTCGTATGAGCGGAAGTAGAGATACAACAAACAGAGGTGGAGCTCGCACCTGCTTTTCATTCTGTTGGGTTAGGATAGGGGACGGGCAGTATGCAGAGCAATTTGGTTATGTGTGTAGGGATGTCCCTTTTATCCTACTGAGAGATGAAACTTTCGTGGAGGTACTCCGCAATCCTCTCCTGAATGTTTCTAGGGATGGCTGCCTTGTTTCTTCCTCCTTGTTTCCCATGCCACTCTGCAAGGAGTTCAACTGGCACTATTGCAGTAAATAGGCTGGCAATGTAGAAAAGTAACCATAGAAAAGTAGCCCTTTCTGTTGATGTTATCTGGGGCAAGGTGATCTGGTGCCAAAATAGGGACATGCATACTGTCTCTCTCCCCGTGCCCCAGTTTGGGAAACCCATTGCTCCAAATGCATCCACTGCACATTGCTGAGACTCTCAGTCCCGCCTAGCAAAAGATGATTAATGGCCCTATGCACTTAAAGACAACAACTCCAACAGTGGATTTTCCAACTCCAAAATGATTTCCCACTCACCAGTAGCCAGCCAGCACTGCAAGTTTCCACAGTGCGATTGCCATTTATTTCTTCACTGTCAAAGCAGTTCTCATTGTGGTTCCCTTGCTCGAGGGCTGGTGTGAGCTCGGCCCACAGATTCAGCAGCGTGGCCTTTTGCGTGTGAAAGTTCCGCAGCTGGTGCTCGTTGTCCCAGACCTGTGTTATGCTATGATCCCACCAGTCAGTGCTTCTGACTTCGGCCCAGAAGTGGTGCTTCACCGTTTGCAGCTGCTCTGTGAATGCCACCAGCAACCTTGAATTTTTTTCCTTTGTCCCACAGCAAACTTTCCTTTAAGAAACTGTCATGTCCCCTGTTGTTGCACTACTTCCTGGGGGTTTGCAAGTACAGGAGAATCGTGTGTCCTGTATTTTCAATGTTCTGGAGACTAGTGCATAGCTCTGCGGGCTCCATGCTTCTCTCAGAGATGGCAGATGTGAAAAGCACCACACAGGTTTATAGGATTTTTTAAAAAGGCATGAAAATTATAGGATATGAATGGCATTATGGGATGGAGAAAGTTGACCTCTAGCTTCCAGTCATTTTGATTCTACAGCACGTTGCAAAAATTTCCCAAAAGACACTGTGCTAGACAACGGCACATGGCACATTGGGATCTTTACTCGTGGTGCACCTCACTTCACATTGACACAAGCACTCCTGGTGAGTACACACAGTGCTGACGCAATCAGAGAAGTCTGCGCCTGCCCGAGCGACATAACTGCGGCAGCGGTATCCTGATGGAACTTGCGCCAACCACAGTCTGTGGCCTAAGCAGTCACCAGAACCGCTCAGAATAACAGTATAAGTAGGAACTATGAATCCTAGGTGACATTACTTAATTTCTGTCTTTTGGCTGAAATCCTGCCCTCCCCTCCCCCGCAGCTAATTCACTTAGATCCTCTCATAAATTGGGTCTCTTTTTAGGATAAGAAGGATTTCCAATTTTGTGATATCAATTGCTTAGTTACTAAAACAGATCTCAATTTAAATTATTCTTTTAACTTGGGTTCTTTTGTCAGAGTTAAATATCTTTGATAGGATGTCACTTTTTTTTGTTCATTGTAGAAAGCTGGAAGAACTAAGAGGAAATAATTAATTCATCCATATCATACTGAACCCCCTCTCAAACTATTAATCACAATCTGAATGAAAACACACAGATTTTGAAAACATATCTGTCACTTACATTGTTGCAACATCATTGATTTTGAAAAAGGAGTCCCATGCAGTGAAATAAAGTCAAATTGACAACGACAAAGAAAATGTAATTGATTTTTTCGTACTGGCATCACAGGGTTCAAACAAAGTAAACACCAGATTCTCTGCTTTTTTTTTGGATGTAGCAGGGCCTAGCCTGACAGCTAAGGCCAGAATGCTCTGAGAGCTGGGTGCTCTGAGGCATGCTACCTTAAATCCTGCTGCCAGTTTCTGGTGGGAGAGGGAAAGGCGCAATGGGGGAAGGGCTGTGTGGATGTCCTGGGTCTCACTAGATGTCCCAAATCTTCAGTTTAGGGGCTTGAAACCCCTTTCCTGTGGGGAAAACTGTATCTTGATGTGATGGTGGTGAGGAAATTAATGATCCTTCCTGCCTCCTACATGCATTTTTCCCAAAATAGGAAGCCTATGGCTCCTAGTTCACATCTAGTTACATAGACACAGATCTCTCTAAATCACAATTCTCCCATACTTTACACCAATGGTAGCATTTCACACTCACTTTCTGCAGCTGTAAATAACTACACAAAGTGCACAACAGTAGAGAACTAGACCCATTATAACACAAGGTTAATTTTAATATACAGTACAGTCTCAGTCATTTGCACATCATTTTTTGCTGATTGTGGTTTGGTTGGTGGTTAATAATTTGGGTTTTGTCATTTCTGTAGATTCATAGATTCTAAGCGAGGCTGTCATGGTGGCCAGATGGTGATCTGAAAAAGGGGCTGGTCGGATGCTGGAGCAGTGGGCCTGTGAAAGGTGGAAGCGTGACAAATAGATGCAGTCCAACTGGGAGTGGCACGACCGATGGGCCTCCACCCGGACATAGTTAAACTTCGAGACATCGTCCGGGTGGTGGTCGCGCCAGACATCCACCAGGGAGTGATGTTCGACAATCTCCTGGAGGATGTCTGTGGCGGCCAGGCTCTGCTTGGTCCCCGAGCGGTCCCGTTCCTCGAGGGTGGCGTTAAAGTCCCTGCCCAGGACCAGGCACTTATGGGGATCCAAGGAGCTGAGGAAGGCGGATGCCTGCTGATAAAAATGCAGCCACTCTGGGCCTGATGTAGGGGCATAGACGTTAATGAGGTTGACCACGAGCCCCTCCATGCGGACCCGGAGGTGCAGCAGGTGGCCCGGCACAGCCTCAGCGACCTCCAGCACCTCGGGCCGTAGGTCAAGGGAGGACAGGGTCGCCACTCCAGCCATACGAACTGTGAGATGGCTAAAGTAGACCCTGTCCCCCCACTCCAGCCGCCAGCTGTCTTCGACGGCCAGATCCGTATGGGTCTCCTGCAGAAAAACCCCCTCCCAAAGGAAGGTGAGCACCTGGCACCTGCGGAGACCCATCCTACAGTCCCGGGTATTCAGTGTTGCAAAGGTGATAGGTGCCATGAGGAGGGCTGGGGGGATCCTCACCGGCAGGGACGCTCACTGCCCCCAGTGGGCCGTGCAGCAAACCGTGACCTATCCCAAAGCTGAGCAGGGAGTCACGGAAGCTGGGGGCCCGGTGATAAGCCATGGCGCCCTGCTTCCTGGTCCTTTTACTGTCCCCCATAAGGGCCCTTACTGCCTGGAGGATTTGATGAAAATCTCCTCATCGCTGGAGAGTGAGCTGCACCTTATTACGGGAGCCACAGACGTTTTCTAGAAACTCCCACAGCTCTTCTCACAGCCGATGGGGGGTGGGGTCACTAGTCCCCGGTGGGGCCTCTGGCACAGCCCTGTGGCCCACCGAGACGGGCAGGCAAGGTGCGGACCCTCGATGTGGCGCCCGATGGGCCGGCGCCACGTGGCCTGCCTCAGACCCCTGCTCAATAGGGGCGGCGGAGGGAAGATAGCAACCCCTAGTGGGTCGGGACAGGGAAACACAAAGGCCGCTCTCTGGGGGTCACCCTCCAGGAGAGGGAAGGAGACACCCCCAGGGGCAGCAATGGCATCGCAGGAGGTGGAGCGGATAGGGACGGGGTCAGGAGTAGGGTTGGGGAGAGGGACAGAGGCGGGATCCTGGGTCCCAATAACTAGGCCGCTGGGAGGTGTCTCCCCTCAGTCTGGCTCAGGGGTCTGAGGGATGGGGAGCGGGTCCCCAGTGATGCTGGGCTCAGGCTCAACAGCAGGTGTGACAGCCATGGCATCAGAAGGTGGGCAATTTTCAGTGGGGCCCCCGCCCAGGAAGGAAGTCGGTTGCCCCACGTCAACAGGGGATACCCCGGTAACTCGGGTCCCAGCCACAAGGCACTGGCCATTGCCTTAGCAGCCTCGGTGGCCATCAGTGGAGTGCCACCTGCGACCGGGCAGGTCGAAGACTCCAGGGGACCCTCCGAGACAGGAGCAGAAGCAGTGGTCAGGGGGAGGAGGCATGGGGAAGGGGGGGCCAGGTTGAGGTTGCTCAGGTTGAGGCCCACTGGCAGAGGGTTGTCTTCCTGCTGGGTGACCGGGATCAGACCCAGGGCCTCAATCTCCTCATAGATGGAGGAGAGATCACCTCCCACCACCCCGGGGCCCTCCCCGCCAGCATCCGGGGCGACGCTCGCTTTGGGACTCGCAGGGGCTTCAGCTGTTAAGTGGGCAGGAGGGGCTCCATCAGAGGCCTCCATGGGGAGGGACCCCGACAGAGGGGTGGTGCTCATCTCAGGTGCTGCCGTGTCTTCCCCAGCTGGCACCGGTGGATGGAATGTGGCTGTGGGCAGGGTGGAAGACTTAGCAGCGGTGTCCCCCTTCCTAGTTTTCCGGCGGGCCTCCACATCGGATGGCAGGAGCAGAGCGCGAGCCTTCTACTTGCCCCGCTTTCCCTGTACTAGGGTCCAGCCATCCATGGCATTGTCTGCAGGCTGAGTAACAGGGATTGGGTCTGGGGGCAGGGAAGATGACTTGGGGACTTAGGAAGGCAATGGTGGGGCAGCACGAGGGAGAGCAGATTCCCCCTGGGGGGGCCCTCTCCCACTCCTGGCAATACCCCCACCACCCTCCTCTACGGGCCCCGTCAGAGTGCATGCAGCAGAGGCAGGGCTCTCCCACTCATCTGGGCACACTGGGGGGGATTACCCCTTGGGCCCGAGCGGGAGCAGTGGTGGACTGAGAAGGAGGAGGGGTGGCTCCAGGTGCCAGGCAGCCAGGTGCACCGGCAATGACAGGGCTGGCGCCCTGCCGGGGCTCGGGCATCCCGGGTGCTCCTCCATGCGGGCCAAGGGGCAGTCCCTCCAGACATACCCCATCGCCTGGCAGAGGTAGCGAGGGACCTCCCCCGTGGAATAATGCACCCGCTAATGGGCCCCCTGGTAGGGGACCAGGAAAGACCCCTCAAGTGCCTCTCCATCATGCACCGGCAGCGGCACTTGTATCTGGCCCTGCCGGCGGAATGAGAGAACGTGACGGAGGGCGGGGTCTTTGCAGCCCAGCAGGAGAGGGCTGATGACAGAGACCGGTTTCCCCAGGGTAGAGAGGGAGGGCAGCACTGGGGGAGGAATGGAGGTCAGGACTACACGGGCACCCAGATCCCCCAGCGGCTCCAGGGGGATGAACACGCACACCCCACCCCCGGCCCTTCTCCACTGTCTCCTGGGTGGCAGCCTCTGAGGCAAGGAAGAAGACGACCTTGCCATACATTCTGGAGGCCGCCACAATGGCTGTGGGCCCTACCACCCATGTGGGGCGAGGCGGGCACCAGGAGGTAACGGACGCCGTGCTTCCTGGTCAAGGTAGGGAAGGAGCCCCGGCCGCTAGAGATGGTAACAGCGGCGGTGGATGGGAGAGATGACGTAGTAGTTGGCAGCGGGGGGAGGGCTGCTGCCACCTGGGCATACGCTCCAGGAGCCAGGGGGGGGCGCCCCCGGTGCTGGTGGAGGGAGCAGCGGGGAGGGATGCCACGGCCAAAGGCAGGGCCGCAGCAGTGGGTCAGCCCCTGCCATGGAGGGCCTAGTCTTTTTAGCGGGGCTCTCTCCCTTCTTTTTTCCCCAGCCCTTCCCGCCGTCTGGGGGAGCTCTCCCAGAATTGGAGGGGGCGAGGGACGTGGTAGCAGTGGAGGTCACCCCATTGCCTGCCCCTGCCAGTGCCCCAGTGGGGGCGATAGCAGGTGGTTCGGCAGCAGCGGTTGAAGTAGAGGCTAGGGGAGGTGTCAGGGGGGCGGGGTCTGTCCCAGGGATCCCACCCCGTCGATCTCCCGCCACAATGAGCTATGAGCAGGGGAAAAACACTGGAGAAAAGGGGGGGAGGGGAGGGAGGTCAACCACTCCTCCCCCTAGGCTGCAGGCAGGGGAGGAGGGCACCGAAATGGGGGGGGGCAGATATGGGGGCTATCAAGGACTGGGGGGAGGGGGGTCAGTTACCAACCTAGGATGGAAGTCTGGCTCCTCTAGGTGCACTAGGGGAGGGAAGGTTGCAATAACATCAGGGGGGTGCAGTGATCAACCAAAACAGGGGGATGGGGGCACAAAGGGAGGGGCCAATCAGGGCAATGGGGTTACCATAAAGGAAGGGGAGCAACCAGGCTGGGGGTGGGGCAAGGGAACCAAGGGGCTAGCTGTAGGGCTCGGGTGGGACAACCAAACCAAACCGCAGAGGGAAAAGGGAGGGCAGGAAAACAAACTGGGCTTGCAAAGGGCTTAAGCAAAGAATCGGGGGGGGACAAAGGGCTGTAATCAGAGGGGAGGGGGCAGTCCAAGAAAAAGCGGGGGGGAGTAAGTGCACCCACATGTGCTTGTGAAAAGTCAATGATTAGCTGGCTTCTGCTGCAGGCCCAAATGGTGGAAATGGGCACGGCAGGCCAGGCAAGCAGCGGAGTCCTAGAGGCAGGAGCTTGAGGCAGATAGTAAGTGGCTGGTGGTGGTGGTGGTAGAGGGAGCAATGCTGGTGGTGGGAGTTGGGGGGGGACACAGATGGACCAGGGGGCAGGCTCCACACCACACCCCCTACGTCCCCACAGACAGTCAGGACCCCCACCACAAAAGCGCAGTTCGATAGTCACTCAGTCCTTAATGGTCCCCTCCACAGTGGTCTCCAGAGTGTCTGTGCGCTCCCCCAGCAGCCGATGATCCTCTCAGTTGTCTTCCTGCTCCAGGCTCCAGCAGCTCCCCAGGACAAATGGAGCAGCAGCAGCAGCCGCAGCCCTAGTGGCCAGGCAGGAAGGACCCCTCACGGGTGGCAGTAGTGGGGTCCTGGCTTCTCCCTTGAGAGGTGGAGGAGGGGGCAGGTGGGCAAGGCCCCCCCCGAACAGCAGTGTCAGCAGCAATCCAGGGAAGGAGCACTCTAACCAGCAACAGCTCAAGGGAGGGAGAAGGAGCTCCAGCCAGAGAAGAGGGAGGGCTCCAGCCAGCAGGGCAGCCAGAGAAGAGGGAGGCCTCCCTCTGGTAGTCGGGTGGCCACCTGCTTCTGAAGGGCTTGAAATCAGTCCTGGGAGAGGGCTGTAGCTGGGAGCAAGCAGTTCCCAGGCTGATTGGGGGAAGCTGGCTCAGCTGTGGCCATGCCCCAATCAGGCCTCAGCTGGCCCTTATAAGAGGGCAGTGGGCTAGGAGTAGCCAGAGTCTTCTCTAGCTGTAGAGGGAGAAGGGCCTGGCTTCTGTGGAGTGTCCTAGAGTTCCTGAGCTGGAGCAGTGCTGGGGGAAGGCCAAGGGAGCTCCAGCTTGGAAACTCCTCAGGCTGCAGGCCTAGTGTAAGGCTGGATAGGTACTGGGGTTGTAGGGGGCAGCCCAAAGGTAGGAAGAGGCAGTAGGTCCAAACCCCACCTTGCCTGTGATGATTGGCTTATACGCTGCAGTCTATCCCAGTGTGCGGGGGCTCAGGGGTGACTGGCAGTAGCCAAAGACTGAGGTGAGGTGGGGATAGTAAGTGGGGGTTCCCTGGGGAAGGGGGACCCTGAGACTGTGGGGATACTGCCAGGGGGCAGCACCCCAGGATGAAGGGGCACCAGGGTCTGGGAGGGACACGGGGACCAGCAGCAAGTGGGACACTGGCCTGCAGAGGGCGCTCCAGAGGCAGAAGAGCTAATTCTCTGAGAGACCGGCAGGAGGTGCTGCAAGGGCGAGTCCTGTCTTGCTACAATAACGTATAGAGTTACCTAGAGCACTGCAGAATTCATCTCCTGTACATATACTATATGTAGGACTATCTGATAAGATCCTGCAAACCATGGCAGCAGCAAGACCAGTATTTCAGTTTAGTTCTATTCTGTGTAGGTTCTTACTCTGGTGATGAGGATAGTGTATCTATAGTAGTGTAGTGACCATTTGTATAAGAGCCACATCTAGGTTTTATAGATAAGGCATAAATATTGTTGTAATGCAAGACCTTCAGGCCTATCTGACAATTAGCTTAAAATAACCAAGGCCTACCTCCACATGAGTAGCTTGCAATAAGGAACTAACTGACTCGTGACCTTAAGTCTCAAGGTAAGTATAACCGTAAACAAAATTGTTATGTGCTGGGAAAAGGGGAAGTACAAAACTACAAGAATAGACTGTTGGAATTTTAGGAAAAATGTAATGGATGTTGAGATTAACTGAAACTTTCATGTACTAACTACAGGTATACCATGGCAACTAATTGACATAAATGTTAATGAATATAACATACATGGCTAATTGACCTTTCTAATTTTGGGATCCCAATATTATTGAGGTGTTGAAGTACGTATTAGGAAAAGAGGCTGAAACCATTATTGAATACATATGAGGTATGTTGGCAATAGTGTAACCCCCTTTTAAAAGCCTGTGTACTCTGGCATACAATGGAACATGCTGACCTGATGACCATGCCTGGAGCACCTACTTTGGGGGCCCCCACAAAGGACGATGTGAGTAATGGCTCTATCTACTTTGCCACATTAGTGTTTGGAATTGTTTGAAAGGCACATGAGACAATTCACTACCTATTATCTGAGTAGTAACGTTATACATTATATTAGCTAAACAAAGTCTGCAGTCTAATGACAGTTTCACTACTGTAGCTGATCTAGACACTGAATCCTCTCAAACCACTGTAAGATTAGCCTTCAGTAACTGTTACATATTTGCTATATGTTGTGAACAGAACTGCTGTGTTGTGAGGTTATATTTCTTTTAAGTCCTTAGAGATGCACAAGTGAACTATGCCAAGTTTTTGATGTGAAAAATAAATTAGGGCTTGGGGTATTGAGATATATCCAGATGGAACTAAACTAGATACTGTATTTCACCACCTCTTCTGCTTGTACAAAATCGTCTAATTTAAGTCAGCACCGCAATGTGAGTAGAAAACTTCCACCCACTAAGGAAAAAACTAAGTAGTAGCAACTTGAAAAATATTTGCATAAGTATTATCAGAAAATATGCTGATGGATTTAATATACTGAGATTCCAAATAATTCTACAACCCAAGCGGGAGGTGACTCAGACAGTTGGCATGTAGTTTGTTTTATATAAAGGATGATGTTATTCATTTAACTAAATGATTTGAAAAATGTATAGCCAATATCTTAAAATTTCCACAAAGAGGTCCTTAATTTCCCACAAATAAATTCACCAATATTGTAAATAAAGTTGGTCAAAATTTTTCAAACTAAGCATTTTTAGTTGAAAAATGGCCTTTTTAAAAATATTGAAATTTTTGTTTTTCACAAAAATTTGTGCCTTTAAAAATATTTTATTTCAAATATTATTGAAAATGTTATCAGAATGGCTATTGAAATTTTTCAGTAAAAGTTTAGATAAAAAAGATCATGACAAGTTATAGAAAAATAACCCTTCTGAAATTTCACTTTTGTGAATAATCTTTTCAACAATTCATTGTTTTATTAGAATATATTTTTGATTGAATTAACAATAGAATACATAATTTCCCTCCCTCGTTTATTTCTTGTCTTCCTGAATGAAAATAGAAGACTGAACTTCAAATCACTGGTCGTATAACTTTTGAGGGTCACCAGTGACCATGACATGAGTCTGAGACTGAGTTTCTGATCTTTAGATGAGATTTGTGAGGAACAACTCATCTGCTACTCTCTGAGAACACCTGGCAAAAGCCATGCAATCATTAGTGTTAAATGAACTAATTACAGCAGAATTTAGCTGGGCCACCTGGAGGAAAAAATAAGTATAGAGATTAAATATATAATAATATTGAAAAGTTTGTTTATATGTCTGGGCCCTGAGGCCAAAAATGACTCTGAGGAGTACCAAGGGATCTCACAGAACTGGGTGACTGGGCAATAAAATGACAGATGAAATTCAGTGATGATAAATGGAAAGTAATGCACATTGGAAAACATAATCCCAGCTATACAAACAAAATGATGGGCTCTAAATTGGCGGCTACCACTCAAGAAGGAGATTTTGAGGTCATCGTGGATAGTTCTCTGAAAACATCTGCTCAATGTACAGTGGCAGTCAAAAAAGCTAACAGAACATTAGGAACTCTTAGGAAAGAATAGATAATAATAGAAAATATCATAATGCCACTATATAAATGTATGGTACACCCACACCCTGCATGCAGTTATAGTTGCCCTATGTCAAGAAAGAATTAAGAAAAATACAGAGAAGGGCTACAAAAATGATTAGGGATATGGAACAGCTTACATGTGAGGAGAGATTAAAAAGCCTTGGACTGTTCAGCTTTGAACAAAGATGACTAAGGGGCAATATGAGAGAGGTCTATAAAATCATGAATGATGTAGAAAAAGTGAATAAGGAAGTGTTATTTACCCCTTCACAAAGCACAAGAATCAGGGGTTACACAATGAAATTAAGAGGCAGCAGGTTTAAAGCAAACATAAGGAAGTACTTCTTTACACAATGCACAGTTAACCTGTGGAACGTGTTGCCAGGGGATGTTGTGAAGGCCAAAAGTATAACTGGGCTAAAAAATGAATTGGATAAGTTCATGGAGGATCGGTCCATCAATGGCTATTAGCCAAGCTGGTCAGAGACACAACCCCATGCTCTGAGTATCCCTATACCTCTGATTGCTAGAAACTGGGACTGGATGACAGGGGATGGATCACTTGATAATTGCCCTGTCCTGTTCATGCCTTCTGTTGCATCGTGTGCTAGCCATTGTTGGAAGACATGATACTGGGCTAGATGGACCAATGATCTGACCCAGTATGGCCATTCTTATGGCATATACAATTATGCTTTACCATAGATACTATGTTAGTTATAGTGCAGTAATAGTGTAAATAAAGACAATCCCAAATATCTTCCCTACTTCCACAGACTATAACATTTTGCTTTGCAGAGCTTAGAAATACAGTAAAAATAAGCTTTACTTACATAGTCTTATCATAGAATTACATGAGGCAAAATCTTTCTGTCCTAACACAGACGTTGACTTATATGGAATAGGTGTCTGTGTGAAGTTTGCCCATGATAATTGCATAGGTATACAATACACAGTGATTTAACACCTGTCATAAGAGTTATCCTGAGATGTTGCAGTATCGCTGCCTTTATGCTCAACAGGACAAAATTAGGTCCGCATGAGACTAGAAATGATTGCTGTGGACATTGAAAACTGTCAGCTCATCATCTGGCAAGGATCAGCAAAGTAAACAAATCTCAGGTATACATCAAGAGAGTTTCTTCCTCTAATCTTTAAAAGCAGATATTAAATAGAAAAGCAACATAATGAAATCCAGCTTGCTGTGGAGAGTTCAGTTTCAGGGGCTTCTATCCCTACTAGCAAGTGACTCTGATTATTAGTACTTGCAATTTGAGTACTATTAGTATTAGTACTTGCAATTAGTACTCAGTTTGCATCTGAGTGATGCCTGGCAGGAACTGGAGCTGATCTTGTTCAATTAAAAAGAAAAGTATAAATGTTTTTTATATTTTTAATGGAAGAGTGCTGTAGGAGGAAGTAGGCAGAGAGGAGGGCGAAAGATTTCTTAAAGGTCATGAGGCTCTTTCATCTTTCAATCACAATTAAAAAAAAGTCTTAATGGAGACAAGGTTTTTTTTTTTTGGTTTTTTTTTTTAAAGAAAAGCAGCAGAACCTGAACGTTCATCAGGCTGATCACTTTAATATAATCTGCTAGGACCTGCCAGACTCTGGATTTGCCTTTCAACACTACATTAATGCTTCTCTTTCAAGGCCTTTATGCAGTAAGAGTATAAACCATATGGATGTATTACCTATGTATTACCAGATGACTATAGAAAAGTAGTGGGAGATAGATATTAGCTCCAGGTTAAACAAATCCCTGGTACGAGGATAAGTGGAATGGCAGCTGCTCCAGGTCAATTAAGACACCTGGGGCCAATTAAGAACTTTCCAGAATGCAGGGAGAAGACTAGGTTGATTGGGACACCTGAAGCCAATCAGGGGCTGGCTGAAACTAGTTAAAAGCCTCCCAGTTAGTCAGGTGGGTGTGCATGTCAGGAGCTGTGGGAGGAAGTTGCGCTGTTGAAGAGGCTGAGTAGTACATACCATATCAGGCACAAGGAAGGAGGCCCTGAGGTAAGGGTGAAGTGGAGCTTGAAGTGAGGGCTGCTGTGGGGGAAGTAGCACAGGGAATTGTACATGTTTCTAAAAGGTCAGCTACTATAACTGATACTACTAGGGTCCCTGGGCTGGAGCCTGGAGTAGAGGGTGGGCCCAGGCTCCCCTGCCCCACCTTTGCCCCCCTGATTAATCACTGAGACTGGGAGACAACAGAGACTATGCAAGGAAGGATAACTTCTCCTCACCTCCCTTGCTGGCTTAGGATGAAAGTGGCTCAGTAGACTGACCCTTCTCTCTAGAGAGAGAAGGGTTATGTGCAGGGTCACAGTGAGCCTCTGAGCCTAGTGAGATCTGCCAGGGAATACGGGACCAGCGGAGGCAAGGACAGAGCTTTGTCACACCTAATATGACGGAATAGGGGGATGGCGAAGGCTGTATGGCATGGGGGATTAGTAAGGGAAAATAAAGTTCTAGTTGACCTTTGTTTGAACCAAGCTCAGGATGGTAGTGACCAAAAGCTAGCCACTACCATCTGAATTTTATATTCTTCTTGGAAAAGAGCCAGAGGTCTTGATCCAGTATTAAGGCATCCACATGACAAAAATGAGACCTACTTAGCACCACTGTCGGTAGAGATGCCAAGGACCAAATGAGTGTAGAGACTGATCAAAAGTCTTACCTCTGACTCTTTCACCACGATGTATGTCCAAGTCCGTCATGCACTTTGGCAGGATTGTATGGGGCATCTCTGTCTACAGTATACCCTTTCTGTGAATAAACATGGGACTTCTGTCTGTCAGGGCTGACTGAGAGAAGATACCAGTCCTGTGAGCAAAGGATGCCCAACCAAATGGGTATGAGATGAAAGTCCTGGCATGGGCCAGTCAGGGTACACTAACAGAAAACCCTGCTAAGGCTGGTCTAAATATGGCGGCTGACCTTTGTATAGAATTAAATGTATTTAAAGATAAAAATACATCTGAAATTCTAAGAAATATATTGCAACAATAACATCCACTATCCCAATCCTGCAAACTGCTCCACACAGGCAATCCCTTCCTCTCATTTGAATCAGTTAGGCGGATAAGGGCCTAAATGTACATGAAGATCAATATTTTTAAAAATGGGTGAGGCTCATATGTTGTTTTTAGGTGCCAAATAAATGTCCTCCTCTTCAGAAGTGCTGAGTCAATGGGAGCTGCTGCATGTTCAACAATCTGAAAATCAGGCAATGAAGAGAAGCAGAGTGACAGTCCAGAGGTTAGGAAGCTAGCTCAAGTAGTTTGATCCCATGCTTTGCTAACATCTTCTGTGATCTTGGTCAAGCCACTTAGTGTTTTTAGTTCTCCATTTTTAAAATTGGGATAATAGCACTTCCCTATCTATGGGTTTTTTTGTGACGATAAACACATTAGATTTTGAGGGCTTGGATACTATGGTGTGTGTGGGATGATGGGTAGGGGGAAGAGAGGCATATAAGTACCTAAAATACTACCTCACTTATCTTATCTCTCAGATTAATGATATTTGTTGTCTCCAGTTGCATTTTAATGTATTTAATATGTTTATTACCATAGTGCCTAGAAGCCCCCACTCATGGACCAGGACCCCATTGTGCTAGGTGCTGTACAATCGCAGAACAAGACTCTGCCCCAAGGAACTTGCAGTCTAAGCTGTTGATTTAAAAAATACTTTATTCCAGAATCACTTTTATATTTACATAGAATTTATTTTAAAAGAATGAAAATATAAAAATTAAATGTGACAAAAATCAGACTTTTTAAATTTGTTTGCATTCCACAATCTATTGGTAATTTTTTGTCAGAGATAGGACTTCAGTTATTCTAATAGCTTATAAACTGGGAAGATGCACCCACATAACCACTGTATTAAAACAAAGTCAATGCAACAACCTGTGCTATGCTATAAGTACGATAACATACTATTGTTAATGGTGCAGATGTGACTGGTTGCAGAAATCATTACTGAGCCCTGTGGGAGAGGTGAGGGAGCCAATGTGTGCTTAACAAACAGTGATAATTTCTAGGTTTGGCCAAAAAGCTCTATGACAGACTGACCAGCTGAGGATTCTGCACTGTAGGGTTATTTGAAGCCCATTAATACTATAAAGTATTGCCTTTTAGAGACCCTCCATTGTAAATGGCTCTATTTTGGAGAAAAGGGGGCCTGGGCTTGCTCTCAGTATTAGTGATGTACAAGTCCGAAGTCAGTGAGTGATGTCAGACACATACGAACTCCTGAGAAACAATAACCATTGAAATGAGTGCATATGGGAGTGGGATATAAAATTTGCTAATGACGATTCATGTCATTGAGGCCAGGAACTAAAGGCAGCCTCTTAACTGGAATCCTGTGCCACATTTTTATTACATCCTTGTGATAGAATATAGCCCTGTATTCACAGCCTACACATAACTGTAATAATATTGTAAGGTATCATTTGAAAACTCATAATTAAGGATATGATTTGGTCATGGATTCTGTCACTTTACCAGACCTCTGTGACTTCCACATCAGCTGTCAGTAATGGGGGCAGAGCTGGGCTCTGTGCCCTGGACCTGCAGCTTCAGCTGGAGCCGGGGCTGTGCTCCCCCATCACAGCTGCAGCAGGAGTCTGGCTGTGCACCTCCCACCCCAGGGCTTCAGCCGGGGCTGGAGCTGGGGCTGTGCATCCCTGCCCTGCAGATTCAGCCAGGGCTATGTGCCTCTCTCCCTGCACAGCTTCAGCTAGAGCCAGGGCTGTGCCTCCCCTTCCTCCCCCATGGCTGCAGACAGGATGGTGCACCCTCCCCGTCCCCCATGGCTGGAGCCAAGATTGTTCATTCCTCGTGGCTGCAGCAGGGTCTGGAGCTGGGACTGTGCCCTCCCCATGGCCCTGGGGCTATCAGTCCCCCTACCCCCTGTGTTGGGGCTTGGGCTCTCAATCCCCCCCACCACTGGGGCTCCAGCTATCATTCCTTCCCTCCCCTGCACTGTATCCCCCCATTATTTTTAGTAAAAGTCATGGGCTGGTCACAGCTCCCATGAGTTTTTGTTTTTTGCCTGTAATCTGTCCATGACTTTTACTAAAAATAACCCTGAAAAAATTGTAACCTTACTCATAATTTGCTGGTGAGTATTGTCCTGATAAAATGGTGGTGGTGGGGCGGCTGCCCCACACAGGCAGAAGAAGGGTTAAAGTAGCCTTGGGGAGGTTGTGCAGAACCCAGCCAACTAGAAGATGACTTACTGAGCCAGCCAATAGAGAGAAGGCTTGGTGGAGCAGCCAATCAGCACCAGGCTGGCCCACATAAGAAGGGCTGCTGAGCAGAACAGAGGCAGTCTTTCCCAGGAGGCCAAGGGAGGAGGACTGTCCTATAGTAGGGTAGAGAGAGACAGCACAATGGACAGAGCAGTGCCTGGCAGGGTCAGGGGAGCAAGAGGGAGCTCCACCTGATGTCTGCCAGACTGAAAAGAGCTTGTCTACACTACCTGCTGGATTGGCATGCAGCGATCGATCCAGTGGGGTTGGGTAGGGGGTCACTTTATCGCATCTAGTATAAATGCAATAAATTGACCACTGAGCGCTTTCCCATTGACTCTGGTACTCCAACAGAACAAGGAGCACAAGCGAAGTTGACCAGAGTTTCAGCTGTTGACTTACCGGAGTGAAGACACTGCGGTAAGTAGATCTAAGTACGTCAACTTCAGCTAAGCTATTCATGTAGCTGAAGTTGTGTATCTTAGATTGACCCCGGGCGGTAGTGTAGACAAGCCCTGAGGCCCTGATACAAGGGTGGAGAAGGTGCTAGGGCTGTGGGGAAATGGCCCAGGGAAACAGACAGCAGAGTAGGAGGAGGAGCAGTACATGGCTGTTGGCTACAGGGTCCCTGGGCCTGGACCTGGGTGGTGGGTGGCCCTGGGTCCCCTCTCCACCCCTCGTGCCTCCCCACTTGCCACTGAGGGGAGTGGCCAGAGCATGGACTGCAGTTTGCCACTGAGGTGAGTGGCTAGACCAGAGACTGCAGTTTGCCACCAAGGCAAGTAGCTGGACTGAGGACTTTCAGGACAGAACTGAGTGGGGCACAGCCAGAGGGCTGTGTCCAGAAGAGGACGCCATGGTCCAGGGAGCAACGTGGGTCTTGGAGGCGAGAGTGAGGATGGGCGAGACACCACTAGATGAGGGCGCTCTGGTGAAAGGAGAGAGAATTCCCAGGATGGCCAGCAGGAGGCACCACAGTGGTGAGTTGAGCCCCATTACATATGGCATGTGAAGTTAAGATTCCCAGTATGATATTATTAACAGATGTTCCAAACCCCACAACCCTTTAGCTTTTGCTAGATTCCTTCTCTGTATTTGACAGCAGAGGGCAATGATATGAAAAAAAGAATGTCAGTATTGCTGGCCACTTCATTCTTCCCTGAAAAATAGACCTCTGATACATCATTGGAGACTCTAGCAAAGTATTTGCAAAAATGAGGTCTCTGCTGCCACTGTTGTGCTCTGTAGTTTGAACACAAGAGAAGGCAGAACCTCATTGCCCGTGACAAGTGATCACATCGACAATTGTGTAATGCTGCCAGGTGACCTTTTCTAATTCCACTCTTTGCCTTATAGTATAAATTTAGCTGTTGAACTAGATACTGCACCTGTTCTGCAAACATCTTCAATTGCTCCCTTTGAAACCATGCAATTATATGTAAGGTTGGTTGCACTCCTGGGTGGATGATGGGACTCATTTATTGGGTAAATAATATCTAAATCTATCTAGACTTAATTGTTCACACCTGCCAAGAGTGGTAACACATTTAAATATAACTGAGGAGGAGTTTAAAATGCTAGGATGAGGCTACTTAATATCAAAAAGATAATGAAAAGACTGAAAATACATAAGGGGAATGGTACACAGTTAAATGGTGCTCTTGCTTTAAATATTTTGCTATGAGGCTGCCAAATGCTATTGAAACAGTTATTCCTATTACCTTGTTTTGACCATCCCTGTTCATTTCACTGTGTCCATACTCAGTTAAATGATGCAACCAGTAAAACCACAGAGGTCTTCCTGAGTCCCTTCCAACTCTGATATTCTATGAACTGCATGACATGAATCTTACAAACACAGTTGTGCAAAGAATTGTGCTCACGAAGAAGAAAGTGCCTAAATTTGCTTTTCTTTTTTTCAGTAAAGCACCCAAAGTGGAAAAGAGTAATTGATTCTTCAAGTACTAGTCCCCATGTGTATTCTACACATGGGTACACATGCACACCACGTGCCTGAGATCAGAGATTTCTAGAAAGTAGGTGTTTGGTCTTTACCTGCATGGTTGCTCTCCTTGTCCTTTGAACCAAGGGTGTAAGGCTCGGTGTGGACTGACATGTCTCTAGTTCCTTCTTACTGGCCTGAGTCAGAATCCTCTGTGTCCACAGATTTGTCTGTGCTTCTTTCTTCTTAGTGAAGCTATGAATATATTGTAAATAGTTTTTGTATTGTAGTCTAGTTAGAACTTTTAGTCTTAGCAGAGTTAGTATAGTTTAGTTTTTTCTCCCTGCCCTGGAGAGTTTCTTCCCATGGGCAAAGACTGTGCCCAGAGTTTGAGGGTTTAACAATTGTCTCCTACCCCCACTCCTTTTCTGTGAGCCACAAGCATCAACACTGCCTCTATTGTCTGTGAGAGGTGCATATCTCAGTGAAGAGCAGCATTTGTCACTTGTCTCCCCTTCAAACCTCAAGAGTTCTAGCTGAGAAAACATTTTATGGAAAAGACCTCTCTCAGATCTTGGCTCAAGTTTCCGGTAGGACAAGAATACTGCTAGTTCAGAGTACTTCCATTCAGGCTACAACAGCACCCAGGGTCTTCACTAAGGTCTTCATAGTAGCAGTGGCCCAAATGAGACATCACAGCTACATAATTCTGTATCTGGACAACTCGCTCCTAATGGGTCGCTCCAGTCAGGAGGTCTCATCAGTGACTTGGTTCTTGCTCCATCTTCTAGCAGCTTTGGGAATCTGTCTCAACAAAGAAAAGCCCATGTTAACTCTCTCAAGGATTATAGACTTTGAGAGCAACCCTACATTTGATCTCATCAAGGGCCTAAATCCCTTTGGAAAGATTCCAATATACAAACAATTTGATAAGACAAGTCACTTTCAGACCATGAGCCACTGTCAAGGTCTGCTTTTCCCTTCTAGACCATATGGCATTATATATTTACGTAACACCATTCATCACTTCACCTACTTGCCTACAGCCCTGGCTCTAGTCTGGTGTTCATGTGCTCTCTGTCAGTGAGGCAATAGAGTAACAATTCCTGCCAAGGTCACAGATTCCGTTGGCTTATGGATGAACCCAGAACAAGTGTATGGGTGTGATGAAAGGAACTCCCACAATGTGACTATTGTCACAGATGTATCCTTCATTGGATGGGGAGTCCAGCTGGAAAATCTTCGTCTTCCCAGGAAGCCATGATGCATAGCAGCTTTCTAGTCATCTAGCCAGCAATGCATTCCTCTCACTTATTTAATCTTGCCATGTCCAAATAATGTCAGACAATATGATGACTGTCTTTTACATAAACAAGGTGGAGCAAAATCCAGTCCTCTCAGCTTAGAAGCAATTTAAGAAAGTGGTGCATCAGAAACCACAATTCTCTCTGCTACATGCCCACCAGATGTACAGAATTATCTAGTGGACAATCTCAGCAACCACTTCTCCACGGACCATGAGTGGAGAATACACAATTCCATTTTGAAAAAGATCTTCACACTACGGGTATCATCATCCTGGGATCTGTTTGCATCCTAAACAAACAAGTTCACCCTCTACTGCTGCAGAGAAACTCTGGGTCTCAGCTCCTGGGCTGATAGTCTGTCCATAATAGAAGAGCATCTTAAGTATGCCTTTTCTTCCATCCCTCTGTTATCAAAGTTCTGCAGGAGATTTGAAATGATAAAGCTCAAGTTATTTTTATAGCACCCAACTGGCTCAGACAATTCTGGTTTCTGGACCTTCTGCTAACGCATCTGCCCATCAGCACCCAACACTTCCTGGGTCCATCATCTGTGGAAAATGGCAAGACCAGACATCCCAGCACAGGCCCCCTTCACTTCATGGCCTGCTATTTGGACAGGCACCATACCTAGAATGCTAATGCTGGGAGGCAGTTCAATCTATTCACCATCTAAGACTTCACCAGAAAAATGTTATCTGGCTAAATGGAGTAGTTCTTCCTTGGTGCAAAGTAACCAGTCATCTCCAGAATCTGTAGACATCCTTGATATTTTAGACTTACACCCTTGGTTCAGAGCATAAGGAAAGCAACATGCAGGTGCAGATCAGTGAACACTAAACAACCAATGTCAGGTGTATGATGTGCTTGTGTATCCACATGTTGAATATACACAGGAACCACACATCTTAAAGAACTTCCAGCTTACAGGTATGTAACCTACATTTTCTTCTCCTCACCCTGCAATGTAGTTCCAACTACTTTTTGCAATAGTAAAGAAAGTTGCTTGCTAAAACCAAAGAACAAAGTGTTGCCAATTACACTTCATAATACAGTGACTGTAAGGACACTAGTACAGGAGCTGTGGTGGATGGATCGGAATGGGGAGGAGGGGATAGGGGCAGAGTGGGATGGGGGCAGGAACGGAGGGGCTGGATAGGAACAAAGGGGAGGCAGGAGCTGAGGGAGAGATAGTAAGGGCCCAGAGACCAGGTATGGGCACAGGGAAGATAGCAGCAAAAAGGGACCGAGACAGACTAGGGACATGAGGCAGAGAGTCTAACTACTAGTGCACATTCCCCTACAGAACCTGGAATTGAACCCAGGAGTCGTTAGTCTGTACAGTCCTCTGTCCACTGGCAAAGTGTGTCTGTCCTTCCCATCTAGTGACTATTTTATACAGAAGATAACTGCCTACTACTGCTACCAGTTACTAGCTCAAGTGATAGAGCTCTGGACTGTTGCTCTAATGGGCCAGACCTTGCTGATGACCCCTGTTGTGGGTCAACATGGTTCCTGTCTTTCAGTCTGTATTTTTAAAAAATTAGGAAATTACATCCATCTGTTTTTTTTTAAAAAAGTTAAAGTTGCAAAGTCAAGCACTGAAAACTGAGAAAGTCAGAATTAAGGTTGCCTGTGCAGTCTTAATTAAGCCCTGTGACCGGGTGCTGAGTGAGAAGCACTTAATCACCCCCTGCCAATGGATTGGGGCTGGTTGAGTAGCCCTGTGTCTGCCTGGTAATGGGCAGCACCTGCCAGCCTCATTAGCCTGGGCTATAAAGGCTGGGAGGAAGCCACAGGAAGGTGGGGAGAGAAAGGACAGGCACAGAGGGAGGTGGGAGCCTTCTGATCTGTTGCTAGCCAGGCCTGCACTTGGCAAAGTTGGCTGTGAAACTTGTACATAGGTGGAAAGTGGTGGCAGGAAAAGAACTGTAAATAAAGAACCTTGGTGTTGCGTCAAGCTGAGGTGTTCCTCCGAAACCAGAGGGGTCCAGCGTGCGCCTCGCTACAACCCCCCTTTGAGTATGCATTATGATACAATCTACAATTAATTACATGATCACATTCGTTCCCTGTGTGGGGGGAAAAATAGGTTTGTGTGATGAAGACTTGTCTGTACTCAGCATGCCTCATTTGTTTCAGAAGTTGGAAGGTGTGCAGTGAATGAGGCAGGGCCCTGTAGGAAAAGAAAGGATCTCATGGTTAAGGAAAATGAGTGCTGCCCTGGAGAACTGGATTCTATCCCTGCCTCTGCCACAGAATTCCTGTGTGATGTCAGTCAAGATTCACTTAAACCAGACTTTTCAAAGATGTTCACTGATTGTGTGTTCCTCATTTTCTGGATGCCCAACCTGAGACACATGGAGCCAGATTTGCAGAAGGGCTCAGCCCTTGTAACCATAACTGAATTCAAAAAGCTTTTTGCACAAACTGACCAAAGCTTAGGACTCACTTAATATTAAGACTAAAGTGCTCTCAGCCTGCCTCAGGCCTTGCACATGACCCACCACAAATTGCCATCAGGGGACAGACTTTGGAGACTGTTAAGCACTTCTGCTACCTTGGCAGCCAAATCTCTCAAAATACAAAAATAGACAGTGAGATCCAGCACAGAATCCAGTGCGCAAGTGCTTCCTTTAGGAAACTGCTCCAACACGTTTTCATGGATCATGACCTAGAGAAGGACATCAAGATTCAGGTCTATAAGTCAGTTGTCATCCCTACACTCCTCTATGGATGCGAAACCTGGATGACCTATGTCGAGTCTGGAGAGGTACCACCACCAATACCTCCAGAAGATGCTTCTCATCAAATGGGAAGATCGCTGCATTAATGCCAGTATCCTCACTGAAGCCAATGTCCCCAACATTGAAGCAATGATCCTTATGCACCAACTCCACTGGGTTGGACATTGTGTGCAGATGCCAGATTCTCACCTCCCAAAACAAGCCCTCTACTCTCAGCTCACCCATGGTCAGAGATCCTGTATTGATCAGAAGAAACACTACACAGACCCACTGAAAGCATATCTAAAGAAAACTGATGTGGACATCACAAGCTGGGAGGAGCAAGCCACCAACTGACCTCAATGGCACCACATCCTCCATCTGGCAATGGCCCACTCTGAGGACAAGCACCTTGGCAGTTAGAGGACAAGATGCTTAGGGTTGGCTAAGCTGAAAAAGAGGGAACTTTCTCCCAGCAGGCAGCTGCCCTGCCAGGAAATATCTGTAACTGCGGGTGGATCTGTGGTTCCAGAATTAGACTCCCGAGTCATCTTGGGACGAATATGTAAATCCGTGGTAAAGATCATCTGCGAATCGATGGATTTCCGCTACTGACACTGAAATCAATAGGAGTTGTGCTTTGAACATTTAAAGCGCTATAAAATGCTGCTAAGTACTCTGAAAAAACCAAGCCCTGTGTGTTTCAATTTGGGCACAGAAAACTAGAGGATTTTTCCCCCAATTTAGATGTTGTTAAAAATAATAATCTCTGTGCCTCGATTTCCCTGGTTGTAAAATGAGAATATCACCACCTATTTTTCACAGGGGAAGTTGTGAAGATAAATTCATTGCTGTTTGTGAAGTACTCCGCTATTATGGGTGAGAGCACAAAAGAGATGCCCATGAGGAAATTTAGTAATTCTGTAATCCAGTGCATGGTTTGGTTGGTGTGTGGTAAATAAGGCATGGGGCCACACATTGAATGATGAAGATAAAGTGATATTAAATTCACTTAAGGCTGGATCCTGTGGGGAAAAATCATGAGATCATGTAATTAAAGACTGTAGCAAAATGCTCAAGAGGAGGTGGGAGAAGCAAATTAAGGTTGCACAGGCAACCTAAATTCTGGCATTTCCTAACTTTTAAGTGCTGGACTTTGCAACCATAATGTTCTTTTAACATAGTTTGGACGGAAGGGGTTGGATGTAATCTCTTATAGCATAAATACTATTCTAAAAGTACTTATAAGAGCTCTGAAACCAAAGGTGCACTGAGTAATTAACCTTCTGATTACATTAATTACTGGAAAATTTTCATCAAAAAGCATAATCACCAAAATTGCAATACTTTTATTATAAAGTGTGACCATGGCTTTCTGCATCTTGGGGGTCTTGACCTGAACTATATCCTCAGGAGCAAGAGTACTCGCTATGATGGGAAGAAAAAAAAACACAGTATGAGAGGTAGGAGGTTGTGGGGAAATAAAAGTCCAGAAACATCAGTCCAAAATGACTTGTCTCTTCTCTAGTTCTTAGTGATGATGGGTAGAATGTCAAAAGGTTAGATTCAAAATGTATTTAGTTCAGGGTGGAAATCTCACAACACCATGTGATATTTTAATTCCTTTTTAGTTTCACACAGATTGTGACAGGGTTCAAGACTCACCACTGCTGGCACCTCCCACTGGTTGTTCTGGGAATTAGCTTTGTCTGCTGCTGAGCGTCCTCAGCGCATGGTGTCTTGCCCATTGTCTGGTCTGCTGCCCTGGGACCTGCGTTGCTCCCCGCTTGGTGGCGTCCGCTTCAGGACACTGCCCTCCAGCAGTGCCCTCTACTCCAGACTCACCCCCTTCGGGGGTGGGGAGGCATTAACAGCAGTTTTTGGGACTCTCGCCTGCCTCAGTGACCAACCACAACCCAAAGTCTGGCCCCTTAGCTCAGGGCCAAGATGCAGTCTATACTGGCCACCATCTTCCGTGGCCAGGTACAGTGTAAGGGGGGGAAGAGGGAGTACCGACCCAGGGACCCTCTAGCAGCAGCCTCTTTCTGCCATCCTTCATTCCCCTCTTGTCCGCCTATTCTTCCCTGGGCCAGTTCCCCTTTGGCCCTGTGCACCTTCTCAGCCCTCTGTAGCAGGGTCTGCAGCCTGGCAGGTAAGGGGGCTGGAGCGCTCTCCTGCACCTGGAGCCAGCACCTTGGACAGAGCAGTGCTGGGCAGGCTCCCTTACTTCAGGAGCCTGTCCTTCTCCCTCACTAGTCACAGAGAGACTGCCTTCTTCTCTGCTAGGCAGCCTGTAGATTGGCTGCCTCTTCCTTCCCCTGATTAGCCCTCCACAGGCCTTTATTGATTGGCTGCTGGTCTGCACAGACTCAAAAGGCGTGTTCCAGCCCTTTTCTCAGTGGATGGGGCAACCGCCCCACCACAAAGATGGAAAAACAGCTCTTCCAGGATAATTTGATGATGCTTGTGGTCCAGGTCAAATCAAGGAGGAGAAGGACAATTTGCTAATTACTAAGTATCATTGAGTTTTCAGGGGGAAAAAAATCTATTCTCTCACTGAGAGAAAAATAAGTCAGAAATAAGGCAATGAGCTAAAAGGGACTACACAGAGAGGGAAAAGAAGACCAATAATGTTCTCCTTGTTGCTTCAGTAAAAGGAAAAGAGCAAGGCAGGGGGTGAAGCAACCTCCTTTCCATTTTGTATCTGAACCTTGCATCCTACTCCAAGTCATTGGCTTCATGATGAGAAGATATGGGGAGGGGTAATGAAGAACTCCGCTTTCTCTCTTCTTCACGAATAAGCAACTGAGAAGATTCTGATATGGCTTCCTGACTCTCACAGTAGTCTTCTACATGGTTAAATAAATAGGCCAGATTCTGCCCTCAGTTTACCCACAAGACCATATTGACTACAATTAGCTAAAATTTGGTTGCTCAAGTACAAGTGAGGGCAGACTGTATCCAGTTTATTCGTCTTGTATGTATTTATTTGTATTGTGGTAGTGCCCAAGAGCCCTAATCGTGGACCAGGCCTCATTGTGCGAGGGGCTATACAAACACAACAAAAAAAAACAGTCGCTGCCTCAAAGAACTTACAATGCAAGTCAAACAGTTAGTCACTGCCTGAGTGACTTTTCCTTATACCCTACTCAAGTCTTAAGGATCATCAATAAGCAGTTGCTACTGGAACAGCTGCATTCAGTGAGAATTTGCAGGCAGTCATAGCATGGTATTTTGGAGCAAGGATCTTGAACTAAAAGGTGCTTAATGAGAACATTTTACTATGAATGGTAGGTTAGTGTTCAGTTGTATTCAGCCACTGTGTGGTATATTTATCTGTAGCAGGATACCATTTATAAGAGAGACACCATGCATTGTAATGGGGGGAAAAAACGGATTTCCTGAAGGATTCTCTAGACTTTGTAAGACTCTTGCCTGCTCTACAGGGGAAAAGAATTTGCTTTAAAATTTAAGAACAGGTAGTTCTGGTTACTTCAGGAGAATACTTACACATTATTTTCATCATTTGGTAATTAACGGTGACTTTAAATTCTAGTGTCAGTTGAGTGTTCTAAATCCCTCATGTGAGACATTCTTCTGCTTCCCTGATCCTATTTAAGCAGGATTTACCTCCTGTAATTATTTGGAACCAGATCTTAAACTATAAAGATTAAGGCACATGTGGAAAATAAACTGAAACTTTAATAGCATAAATGTTGTACAGAAACATAGCACAAGTTTTAACTTGGCTTAACATCTTTAATATTGAAGGAAGCTACTTCTTTCCCATAACTTAGTGAGGTATAAATAGATGAAAATATACAGAATGTAATCAAATATGTACATTACACAGATATTTGGGAATTCCAGGAACAAATGCAATTGGGTGCTGAAATAGATAGGGCAGCAATAACTATACACTTCCACTTTCCAAGCACTCTAGAAGAAGCTCCATGTGAAGGGGTGTACCTACCTTGCACCAGCCCTGAAAGGGTTAACTGTGCTCTGCAGGCTGAGGAAGCCCTGCCCATCTGACTCTGCTGGGCATGCTCAGCCTGGACACAGAGTATAAAAGGAAGCAGCCCAACTCCATCAGGACAAGCTGCTGAAGGGGGGGGGGGGGCATATGACTGCAGGCTCTCTCCAGGGAGCTGCTACAGGCTCTGACTACAGAGCCACAGCACGTAGAGCTTCAGATGGACTCCACGCAGTCTGCCGAGCCCAGAGAAGAGGCCATGCTGGCAGGGACTAAATCACTTGAGGACCCCAGAGACCCAGGGGGACCGTGGAGTATCGCTGAGGGAGAAAGGGTAAGAAGCAGCCCAGGAAACTTTGATTTTTCTCTGAGTGAACCAGGAAATTGGTTGGTGTGTTTTGGAAGGATCCCTGTTGTCTCAGTGGTGAGCACCCTCACCATTGCAAGGGCCCTGGGCTGGGACTTGGAGGAATAGGGAGGGCCCAAGTCCCCCTACCCTGGGCTCCACACTGGTGGTGGTGTCCCACTTCCCCAATGAGCCAATAGACCACACGATACCCCAGAAGTGGGCAACTTTATTGACTCTGGCCACTAGGAGACACTGCTCTGCCTGTAAAGGGCTGCTTTATTGACTCCAGCCATTAGGCCACACCGTCCTGAGTGGAAGGGCCGCATTATTGACTAAGTCTCTTAGGTTCTGCTTCTCTGAATGAAAGGGCCACTCTACTGACTTTGGCCATTAGGCCATGCTGCCCTGACTGGGAGGGTTGCTTTATTGACTTTAGCCATTGGGCCACACAGCCCTGTGTGGAAGGGCATCTTGATTGACCCCAGTCACTAGGCAATACTACCAGATTTTATAATAAGGGTTGTCAGCACAGAACCTAACTGGCTGCAGTACCGCCTCTGCCTTTTCTTCTGGCCACATGTGACCTGACACCCGGGACAGGGTTTACCTACCCCATGATACTCCAACTGATAGAAAACATTGCCTGCCTGCCTGCCTGCTCAGCAACACCGGACCCTGAGAACCCCCAGCCTGGTGCTCCACTCCCCATTGAACATAGAATCCAATTTAAAGTCCCGATACTCAAAATCTTCTAGGGGATTGGGCCTAGCTGTCTAATGCTATGTCTACGCTATGAGCTGGGATGTGATCCCCTGCTTGTATATGCATACTTGCACTAGCTGTCATCAAGCTAGCATGAGTATAAACAACAGTATAGCCATCGTAACATGGGTAGCAGTGGAGGCATGACTGAGTCATGCTGAGTTTAGGAGCAGGGGAATCCCATCCCTAGTTTATAGTGTAGATGTAGCCTTGGAGTTCTCCCTCCATCATGGGAAAAGAAATGTACCTTTAAGTCACTTTCACATTCCCTTGCCTTCCCTCCACTCCATGTTACCTCAATCATTACTCAGCCGCAGCTCAGTGGCTGGGTCTTTGTTTGGAACCTTGAGAACAATCCCACAAAGGTACTTAGGCACTTACCTAGCTCTCACTGAAATCAAAGGGAGTTATCTAAATACCTTTTGAGGATCTGGGTCTTGCTAACTGCAATGGTTTCAAATCACAGCAGATTGAGAGAGGCATTGCTCTAAGTGGGTAAATACATTTTCCATCTCTCCTTTTCTGCATAGAGAATCCTGAAATGTAGTCTGTTAACATAATGCAGTAAAATCTCATTGTGTTGACAAGTTAGTGCTAGAAAGTCTCTAGGGACGATTGAGCAGATTCAAAACTACACCCCCCCCACCCACCAGCTCAGTCAGGCCTGGATGGGTCTTGAGGATGGACTGATCATATGAGTTGTGTGAAATACTATGCAATCCTGAATCAACCCTCCAGCTAAACAAATGCTCATGTGCAAAGACTAGATGCTTACCACCCTACAAATGTTAGGCTAGCAGCCTGCCTCATACAGAGATGTGTGAATGCAGCACAGATGAGGATCAGTGTCTAGCAATCGTGTCCTAGATGGAGATAACACTGAGGATGACTTTGATAAACGTTTTTAGTCCTACGTGTCAAGGCTAACTTCCCTACAAATACCAAAGATCAATGTCTTTTTTTTTTGTGTGTAAGCAATGCATCCCTGTGTTATAGTATAATTAATAGGGCTGTCAATTAATCACAGTTAACTCACATGATTAACTAAAAAAAATGAATCATGATTAATTGTGGTTTTAATTGCACTGTTAAGCAATAGAATACCAACTTAAATTTATTAAATATTTTTGGATATTTTTCCACATTTTCAAATACATTGATTTCAATTACAACACAGAATATAATGTGTACAGTGCTCACTTTATATTTATTACAAATATTTGCACTGTAAAATGATCAACAAAAACATAGTATTTTTCAATTCACCTCATACAAGTACTGTAGTGCAATCTTTTTTGTGAAAGTGCAATTTACAAATGTAGAATTTTTGTTACATAACTGCACTCAAACAAAACAATGCAAAACTTTAGAGCCTACAAGTCCACTCAGTCCTACTTCTTCTTCAGCCAATCGCTAAGAAAACAAGCTTGTTTACATTTACAGGAGGTAATGCTGCCTTCTTATTTACAATGTCACCTGAAAGTGAGAATAGGCATATGTGTGGCAATTTTGTAGCTGACATTGCAAGGTATTTACGTGCTAAACATTCGTATGCGCCTTCATGCTTTGGCCACCATTCCACAGGACGTGCTTCCATGCTGATGACACGCTTTGAAAAAAAAAAGTGTTAATTAAATTTGTGACTGAACTCCTTGGGGGAGAATTGTATGTCTCCTGCTCCAATTTAACTGCATTCTGCCATATTTTTCATGTTCTAGCAGTCTTGGATGATGACCTAGCACATGTTCTTCATTTTACGAACACCTTCACCAGGGCTGGCCCACAACATTTTGGCAACTGAGGCAGGGAGCTCAAATGACACCCCCATACCCGCTCGCTTGGGCCAGAACTTTGAAACTCTGGGTCTTCGTGGAGCGCCCCACCCTCCCGCCTACAGTCTGGCACCTGAGGTGGCTGCCTCAGTTCTCCTCATGGTAAGGCCAGCCTGATTTGGCAAAATGCAAAGAAGCTACCAATGTGAGATTTCTAAAGATAGCTACAGCAATCGACCCAAGGTTTAAGAATCTGAAGTGCCTTCCAAAGTCTGAAAGGGACAAGGCGTGGAGCATGCTTTCAGAAGTCTTAAAAGAGCAACACTTTGATGTGGAAACTACAGAACCCGAACCACCAAAAAAGAAAATCAACCTTCTGCTGGTGGCATCTGACTCAGATTATGAAAATGAACGTGCATTGGTCTGCACTGCTTTGGATTGTTATCAAGCAAAACCCGTCATCAGCATGGATGCATGTCCTCTAGAATGGTTGGAAGGGACCTCAGGAGGTCATCTAGTCCAACCCCCTGCTCAAAGGGACATATGAATCTTTAGCACATTTGACACATAAATAAACAGTGCCATGCGAATGCCTGTTCTCACTTTCAGGTGACACTGTAAACATGAAGCAGGCAGCATTATCTCCTGTAAATGTAAACAAATTTGTTTGTCTTAGTAATTGGCTGAACAAGAAGTAGGACTGAGTAGACTCGTAGTCTCCAAAGATGTCCATTGTTTTATTTCTGAATACAGTTTTTTGTACATAATTCTACACTTATAAATTCAACTTTCATGATAGAGATTGCACTACAGTACTTGTATTAGATGAATTGAAAAATACTATTTTTTGTTTTTCACAGTGCAAATATTTGTTATAAATATAAAATGAGTACTGTACCTTTGTGTTGTGTTGTAACTGAAATAATTATATTTGAAAATGTAGAAAACATCCAAAAATATTTAAATAAATGGTATTCTATTGTTTAACAGCACAGTTAATTGTGTGATTAATAGCGATTGGTTTTTTTAATCGCTTGACAGCCCTAATAATTAACCAAAAATTGATTTGTAACCTATATACTCCTGGAGGAATTATGTACCACTGCACATGTGCATAATTAATGTGCCATGCATATTTTTAATTTTTTGTTCAGTAAACTGCTTCAGCTGGAAAGTTTGGTGCAGTTCCACCTTTTGTCCACTGCAGGGTGCTGTGGCAATAGAACAGAGCAGCAGCTCCCAGCCAGCTAAGGAAGAGGAAGAACCTGCAGTGCCCTCTTCACAACGGCTGTTGGGCCGGGTCAGGAGATGGGATAGGGGGAGACAGACAGTGTAGGGCTGCTTGGTGGGGGGGGCGCAGACGGGCTCATAAGGGCTAGTGGGAAAGGACAGACGGGGGCAGGGGCTGAATGGGAGTGGAGGCACAGGGCCAAAAGGGGGAGGGAAAGACAGTTCTGTATTGTAGTTTAAATGAATTATTACTCAGTTCTCTATTAATATGCCAGTAAGGAATCTATTTGTCAAAAAACATTTCCCGAATCTTTTGTTGCCTGTTATTACAACATACTTACTGACAGGTATTTTGCAATAAATTACCAAAAATAATTGAAACTGGTGTGATTATATCATGTTGTATTGACAAATAAAATATTGAGAATTTTAAAATATTGTGCGCAGAATTTTAATTTTTTGTTGGCATAGAATTCCCCATATCTATCTCTAATCTACTAGGTTTGTCATGTTTGGTACCATTGTGTTCATGGAAGAAAGGGCTTTCAAATGATACCCAACTTAACTAATTTATGATATTGTATTATGAAAATTTCCAGCAACCAGAGGACCTAGAGCTGAGAGTAAATCCCCCTGCTCCACCTCAGAGGGTGACATAATTGAAATTATGATTCTGTCAATTTTTATGAATCAAATGCCAGCTTTCTTACCTTTCTATCACTAATATGCCCAAGGAATTACACATGCTTCCAGACTGTCTTTTTAATGAAAGCTGTTTGTGTGAAGCTAGCTGCTGCAGTGGTAGAGTCTGGCTCATTTGGAAAGTTTTTGGTGGGCAACATCTATTTGTTTTCAATCTCTTTTATTTGAAATTTAATCCTTGTTCATATCCTGACAGTGGTTGGTCACATCTTAAAGGAAGTCTTACAAAAAACAATCTCCATTATTTTTGTGCAGCAATCACTCCTACGCATAAAGATGCCATTAACGGACAAGAGTACTATCCGACCAATGCCTGTGTACCAGGATGCAACTGATTATGTTAATTTAACTTTTCTCTTACACCATCACACTACTAGCAGCCCTCGTGTCCCCTCTGGGGGGAATCATTTCTGTCTTGAACTGAACTCCCACTTCATCATGCAGTTTATCACTGTCAACATCGTGCAAAATTGAATAGAGCGGAGAAGTTATTTCAATATTTAATCTTTAGATATGGGACATCGTTAGCTCATTTTTATCTGAAATAAATTCTCCTGGCTATTTAAATGTTCCAATATGCTTTTTGATCTATATGGAGTGGGGAAAAAAATCTGGCTGTGAAGAGTATTGGTATGTTTTGACTTCTTAAAGGAAAAGTCCTCCTAACTGTGTTCCAGTGCATTCTTCAGACAGATCCAGACTTTCTCTGGTGTTGGCAAAGATTCTCTACATCTGGATTCCCTTATAATGAAACAGATATATACATTCTTTTGGAAGTGTAAGCATCCTCCAGACCTGCTTGATTTCATATTTAGTGAAGAAAAATAACGAATGCAGGGGAATTTTCCTTTAGTTCTTACAGACACCGTGGTGTTTTTTATGTTATACTGCCTATTTTGGGAAAACCAAATCACTTTTTTCATTTCATGCTAGATTTTCATCTTTTTTACCTTTCATCCATCACCACCGCTTGAATATCTCCAGTGTCTATTGATGGATATTCTAGAATTCAGAATGTTTGGCCAGCCATACCTTGTCATCCCTAAAGAATGCACTATATTCCACAAGCTAGTAGTTTTTGTTTTTGTTTTTTTTGCTGTAAGAAGAAAGCATCCCTTTCTATGAAACTCTTTAATTGTTTCATGATCCAACACCAGTACCTTGTACCCAGCCACCATGCACACGTGTTCAGAGGCCAATCACAATCTGGCACCAAATTGTTAAAATACATACCATAGAGAGGCAAGAATTTACCATCTCAAAAGTATCTATCTAAACAATGAAATTAGTACAAGCATACAAGAATGAAAAAAGTATTGTTATACATGTATCTAAGCTTGCAGGAAAACATATTGTTGAATTAGTTGAGAAATAGTGTGCAATCATGCATTTAATTAAAAACTGTTGTAATGCATGGACACAAGGGGATTGAGAGAGTTAACACTGAATGCTGCATGTAGAACCTTACCATTTTCTGGCTCTGAGTGCTTAACCATGTTGCAAACATTCATAATCTGACTCATCCCCAGCAAAGGCGTTGTGTGCAATGATAGAAACCACAATTGCAAGGACCTGAGACGCATATTACAGAGATGAGGTAGGTGAGAGAATATATTTTTATTGGACTAACTTCCATTGGTGAGAGAGACAAGCTTTCCTGGAACCTACATGGCTACAACACTGCATCAACAATGTGCAATTCATATGTCACTTGAATTATATTCTTTGTGGGGTGTGTTTTTTGTTTTGTTTTTACACTGTCAGCAGTTAATCTCCCTATTACAAAACCCTACTTACTTCCCCACTTCTCAGGGTCTAAGTGCATTTTATGCAGGGTTTGTTCCAGTCTGGCTGATTTTTCTTTTTAAAGGATTTTTTTCGAATCCATCTCTATCAGTGACATTAGGCAGTTCTGTGCATGATGAAGGCCATTTCCTGACCTTGTTTGGGCACACAAGTTATTAGATCATTCCTTATCATAAAAAACAGGTACCTGAAAAGAGACACTCCTCTTACAATTGCTGTTGAAACAGTCCAATGTCTTCCTGGATTATAGTGTAAAGTTCAATAACAAGCCACTCTCCCCTGGAGGTTTCCCTTCACTGGGTTTTAAATAGCAATTTCCATTTCCTTTCCCATTATGGCAGCATTTAGCATATTGTTTTATCTAATGTGAGTTGTACTAATGGGACACTGTCCATGTATTCTCTCCTGCCTACTGCATCTGAGGCAGAAATGGCTGACAGAAATTGTAAGAATCCTATTTTTATTTGGTTTGATGAGGTAGTTATAACTCCTGCAGGAGGAATAATCTTTGAGGAACAATAATTACTTCCTTTAGCTGTGGCTTTGGTATTTTGCAGTTAATATCCTTCCAGCCAAATTCCCTATTTTGTAAAACGCAAAGTTTCCTTTATTGTGATATATTTTGCAATTACAGGATAGTTGGTAAATTTTGGAATATAATGTAGGTGACTACATTAATGACTACATGACTAATTAATGACTATTAGTGACTACATATAATGTAGGGTCTCTTGTGTTTTGTTTTCAGGGCTTTTTAGTTGGCAGACAAGTTTTCATTTCCCTCCTGTGTAACCATAACTTAGTTTTTTGCGATACATAGTTTATTACCCAGCCTCTCACTGTGGCTTTGAAGAATGCCCATCAATTTTTATGTTGACGTGACTGGAATTAGTGTTGTGTCAAAAGAAAATAAAAATCCTAAATCTGCATATGTTTAAAATGAGAACTCTTTTAATCAGGAGGGGTTAAACTGCCATATAATATTTCACCCCAACTGCTCTCCTACCATTTATTCCATAGCATGGGGTGCGTGGTATTGTGAAAAGGAGGGAGACTATGTACAGTGTATGTGCACAAGTGCTGGCAGGACTGGGGTGGTAGAGGAAACATTATAACTAGAGGTGGATGAACACACACACATTACTGTTGAGGTTCTAGACACTAAGGTCCTGATGTTCAGAGGTGCTCAGCACCCATAGCTCCCATTGGACTTCTGGGTTTTCAGGACCTCTCAAAATCAGGCCCTCATGGTCTCATCCTGTTGCCACTGAAAGCGAGGGCAAGGCTTCCAAAACCTTCCTCTTTAAAAAGCCTATCCACCACAAGAATGACAGTCACAATGCTGACATGCCCTCTACTCCAAAACCCTAACCAACCCAAAATCCCAAGCAGAGTTTTGACCCTGAAAAGGGAGACATGCTAGAGACTCCATGAAGGCCATTAGGCACTTCATTATTGCTATTGATTTTATGCTGAAGATGATCAGATACTGTGGTGACGGGTAGAAGTATAAAAGCCAGAGATACATAGGTAGAACAACTCCTCTCATCTTTTTCGGTAGGAAATATTTGGGGCTGCCATTCCAACATGTTCATCAGCCCTAGAGTGAAGTCTTCTCATCCTGAGGCAGTAGCAGTGCAAGCTTTACCACATACCTCCCTGCTAATGTTCCCCAATACTGGACTGAGGGGATTGTTTCACAGTTCAGCCCCTCTGCCCACTCAATAGCATACCACTGAGAGTCCTAAGAAAGATGCCAAGCTAATCCCACAGATTTTTTTTTTTTGGTTTGTGATGTGGACACCTGCACATTAGGAACTGGACTAACACAATAATTCATTTCATACTAAATCAGATTGTCAACATTTTAGAATGAATATTTGATTGATAGTGACTGGATATTGTTACTATCTCATTTCCAGCTCCCTGGACTATGCAGTTCCTTTGATGTATACTTTCTTGCACAAATTCAGTACATAGCTTTTGTTACTATTTAGCTTCAGCAAGGACCAAGAGCCATCAACTTTCCACTCAAATTATATGCAACATCTGCTTTCCTCCCTGGGCTTCATTTTATGACTAAAGAAATCAGTGATAACTCCCTTGCAAAAGTTAGTTTTTACAATTTAAGGTAGAGTCTTTAATACAACCTTTAGATATATCTTTGTTTTAAAAAGTGGCTTTGTAAAATAAATTATACCCAGAGAGCTGTCAGTCAGAGCATGTCTAGTTCAAATGAATGATGTAGGTCTGACTCTAACAATTAGTCAGCCAGCTAATTAAGGGATTATGCAGTTGCATTGGAGAAGGGTAAAAAATCCCAAAACTCCAGGGGAACATAATCCTTTTTGATTTAAAGGGGTTCTAACATTAATCACAAAGGGCACATCTGTCATAAGTTGTGCCGTATAAAACTGCTCTTATTGTTTCCTTTCACTCACTGTGGAAGTCCTTGGTTTCTTCATCAACATTTTGAGATGACTGTTTAAACTGAAGAGATACTAGACACTGTCTTTTATCTATGTTCTGATGCTCCTGGCTGTGCTGTTCCCTCAGCTTTCTTAGCACTGTGTTTCCAGGTCTCCTTTCAAATATTGTTCTGCATTTCAAGAAATAAAGGAGATAGAATTTCAAGTACAGGATGATTATTTACTGTCATTATATTGTTTGAAATCTGCAGACGTTAAAGAAATGCTAGGAGACTGTACCAAGTACCAAGAAAGCTATTTCCAAACAATCAAGGGAAGGAAAAAAAATATAAGCGAGCAAGAGTATTTTTCATGATATGGCGAGTTCTCCACAAAAGAAATACAGCCTTGTTTGACACCTAATTTCCCATTCAGCCTTCATTATAGCATGAGTGATTAACAGTGCAAAGACATATTTCCAATAATATATCTGCACAGTAAATGGCCATGCCACACTTTGAACTCTACCTACTTAATTTGCTGCCTCAAATGCAGTAAACAACATGAGAGAGTGGTGCTAAATTTTAATAAGTTTGTGTCTGCAAGACTGTGGTATGAGAAGTATAGTCCTACGTCACACTTTTCTGTGCATGAAGACAATTGGCTTTGCTCTCTGACTGCAACAGGTTGTGCAGTGGTTTCCAAAATCAGATTGCAGAGCTGTAATTTTTGTGGTAAAAATCCCTTCATGATTTTTTTGAAAGGCTGAGCATGGGTAAAAAAATTTGACTCTTACAATAATCTGGCTAAAAAAAAGGTGAGAAAAAGAGGAAGAAAAAAATCCCGCTTGGAGCTAACCTACAGAGATTGAACAAGTGTGTGTGTGTGTGTGTGTGTGTGTGGGCGGGGGGGGGAGGGAGAACGCGCAGGGGAACATGGGGGCACTTTCTGTAGAGGCTGTTGTAGCTCTGGATGCCATACCTCAGATCCTACCTTATGAAGCTGAAGTTCCTATAGTAGTCCTTTCTCAGCACCTTGGATAGCTGCTAGCTGTCCTGCCTTGAATTTACTCATATTTTTAATTTAAGATGGAAGGGTAGCGTAGGAAACCCCTCCCATTTCACCCTGAACTGGAAGGATCCACTCTCTGGACATGAAAATAGTTGAATTTCCATGCCCATTGAATCTAATCTGTGACAATTGCTGCCAGTTGTGTTGGTGATTTTGTGATGCTATTGGGAACATGACTTGGCCGCTATCATTTTACATAGACCAACCAAAGAGCTGACAGATATGAATTTTGCTCACTGCTCCAAACCTTGATCACATCAGAACTAGTGACCTGGAGAAAAGCACTTGGCATCCTATTATTGATTCTTTGAGGCTTTAAGCCATCCTGTTTGTAATACAGTCTAGTGGTTACAGCAGCTGATTACAAATCAGTAGGGCTAGGATACAGAGGGACCTAGACAAATTAGAGGATTGGGCCAAAAGAAATCTGATGAGGTTCAACAAGGCCAAGTGCAGAGTCCTACACTTAGGACAGAAGAATCCCATGCACTGCTGCAGACTAGGGACTGAGCAGCTAAGCAGCAGTTCTGCAGAAAAAGATCTAGGGGTTACCGTGGGCGAGAAGCGGGATATGAGTCAAGTGTGACTTTGTTGCCAAGAAGGCCAATGGCATTTTGGGCTGTATAAGTAGGAGCATTGCCAGCAGATCGAGGGACGTGATCATTCCCCTCTCTTTGGCACGGGTGAGGCCTCATCTGGAGTACTGTGTCCAGTTTTGGGCCCCACACTGCAAGAAGGATGTGGAAAAATTGGAAAGAATCCAGCAGAGGGCAACAAAAATTATTAGGGGGCTGGAGCACGTGATTTATGAAGAGAGGCTGAGGGAACAGGGATTATTTAGTCTGCAGAAGAGAAGAATGAGGGGGGATTTGATAGCTGCTTTCAACTACCTGAAAGAGGGTTCCAAAGAGGATAGATCTAGACTGTTCTCAGTGGTACCAGATGACAGAACAAGGAGTAATGGTCTCAAGTTGCAGTGGGGGAGATTTAGGGTGGATATTAGGAAAAACGTTTTCACTAGGAGGGTGGTGAAGCACTGGAATGGGTTACCTAGGGAGGTGGTGAAATCTCCTTCCTCAGAGGTTTTTAAAAGTCAGGCTTGACAAAGCCCTGGCTGGGATGATTTAGTTGGAGATTGGTCCTGCTTTGAGCAGGGGGTTGGACTAGATGACCTCCTGAAGTTCTTTCCACCCTGATATTCTATGATTCTACATAATAACCACTGGGATATTTTTCTCCCTTAGATCCACTCCAGTGAGTAAACACTGCCAGCATCCCTTCAATCTTCCAAAAGCAGATTCAACAGTCATTTTGCACCTATTGAGCTGGTAGAATTGTTCCTTGGTGCTATCGTGGTGGCTAGTGTATGTCTTCATGAGCCAGAGGATTAAGGGGTAGGCTGGGTCTCCCAGAATCACTACTGGCATCTCAATATTCTGAATATTATTCCACCAGTCAGGAAAGGCTGTCTGTACTCATGGGCAGTGGGTGGAGCCCCACTTCGGGGATGCTAGTCCCTGGCTCTGCCCCTTCCACTGCCCCCCCCCACATGACCAGAGTCCCAAGACCTCTTGTCCCCCCTTTCTGAATAGTCCTGTGTTCCTAAAGATGTGAGCATCATGCACCTTCCCTGACCAGCCCACACTGACATTAGTGTAGCATCCCCTGTGATCCATAACCATAGAAAAGTAGTCCTTTCTGTTGATGTACTCTGTGGCAAAATAGAGATATGCGTACTGTCTATTGCCCCATTGCAGTTCGGGAACCCCATTGCTCCAGATCTATTTCCTGCACATTGCTGAGCATCATGGTCCTGCATAGCAGGAGACAATTAATGGCTCTACACATGTGCATGACTTTTCCAACTCTGAACTGATTTCCCACCGACCAGTAGAAAATCAGCATTACAAGCTTCCAGAGCGTGATCACCACTTGCTTCTCCACTGTCAATGTTGCATGCATTCCGGTGTCTATGTGCAAAGGCCCCGGGCACAAAGAACATTTGGCCCACCCACACCCTGAGCCATGGGGCCCCACCCCCTGCTCCTCTCCTTCCCCCAAGGGCCCTGCCCCCTGGCCTGAACAGAAGCTGGTAAGAAGCCATGGTAAGAGCTGCCCAGGGAGCCTGAGCCGCTGTGGGGAGCCCAGTCCCTCAGGGCCAGGATGGGTTCATAAAGTATAGGGAGTTCACTGATTAGTTATGGAATGTGCTCCCAAAAGACTGGCATCACAGAAAGGAGGGGATAGCGGTCAGCTCTGTTACCAGTTGCCGTTAGCCGCAAGAAGTACCTATGGTTTAACAGTTCCTTTGTGATGTGCAGAATGCCTCTTGGAGGTAACGGTCAGAGTTGTCAGCTCACAGGGAAACAAAACCTCCTGTTAGCCCCACAGATTCAGCCCAGTGATAGGAGAGGGACCCAGAGGCTAGTCTGGCTCACAGAAAAACCAGTAGGATAGTTAACTGGGCCAAGTGCTCTTGGTTACATGTGGCCAGTCTAATGAAGGCAATGGGGCTAGGGCTGTGTGGGGCTGACCTGGGGGTAGGACCCAAAAGTGATGATGGGGAGGGGGATGTGGCCACACACAGGTCACCTGAGGGTGTGCCTGAAGGTGACAGGACCGTTGGGGTGGGGACTGCACTAGGGGATGGAGAAAGTTGCATGCTGGGTACTTAACCCTTGATCCTAAAGATTCCTGGGCAAGTCATTGCTATCCCACAACACATTGCAAAAATTTCCCACAAGACATTGTGTTGGATGATGACGTGTAGCACACTGGGATAGTTGCTAGTGGTGCACTGCACATTACATTCATGCAAGCACTCCTGGTAATGATGCACTTACACAAGCAATATACAAACTTCAAAAGCTGTGTGCTGACATACCTTGCATCAACCACTGTTTGTAGTGGAGACATGGCCTTAGTGAAAAACTGGAAGGAGGGTGAGATACTTTTGCACCTCTTGAATCCCACGTGCTCTGTCTCGATGCAGTCTGAAGGCAGCACTAACATACAGCAGCTGCTCATGGCCTGTTCAAACAGCCAGAAATTCCTGGAGCATAAGCACACCCCAGACACACTCCTTACACCAGGAGTGGGAAGTGGTGGCCTAGGAACTGCTTCACTGGCTTTGTGCCACTTAAGGGGAGGACTCCAGTGTAGGAAGTATCCTCAGGAGGCCCTGATTAAGCTGACTTTAAGTTGCCACACCTGAGGCCTGGTCTACACTAGGGGGGGCGAGCTATATCAGTCTAAGTTAAACAACTTCAGCTACGAAAATAGCGTAGCTGAAGTCAACGTACTTAGAGCTACTTACTGTGGTGTCATCACTGTGGTAGGTTGACGGCTGCCGCTCCCCCGTTGACTCCGCATATGCTTCTTGCTCCAGTGGAGTACTGGAGTCGATGGGAGAGTGCTCAGCAGTCAATTTATCGCGTTTTCACTAGGTGTGATAAATAGACCCCTGCTGGATCGATCGCTCCAGAGGTAAGTGTAGACATGTGTGGCACAAAGCAGTCATAGTAGGGTTTGGCCCTATCGGTACAATAATCTGTACCTGGTCTATGTAGGATCAAGTCTCTAGGGCACTCATTGCTATGGCATCTGGATACATTAGAGATAAAAGAAAACAATTCTGAATTTTCAACTCAAAGTCGGCACAGAGAGAAAAGTTCACCCCTTGTGTCTCCTTTCAGAGGGCTAGTTGAGATGTGGCATGAAAAATTTTAGCCCACAGTGTTAATGAGCTGGAAGGAATGCAGCCAAGAGGATAGGAAGACACTCACTGGTCTCTCTTCATTTTAATCACCTCATCACATTTTTGAAGAAGAAGTCAAAGTGACTGTTTTGTGCTCTACAGTGGCTGAAGGGAACTAAAAAAGAGCCATTTTAGATTATACAGCTAATGACAGATGTGCCTTTCATGATTAAAGTTAAAACCACTTTAAATCAAAATGATTGTGCTCCCCCTTCATTGCTTTTGTAATCTCCCTATGAAATTGCTGCTTCCCCTAATTGGCTGATGACATGATTAGTCGACTCTGACATTCAGTTGGTCTCCTTTTAATTAGGTGCTCACCTTCTTTAGCAATGATATTATGTTGAAACAGCTTTCTCTAAGTGTTTTCAGGAGTAGTTTGTTTAATGCGTGGATGTTTTCATATTGTCTATTGTCATTCTCAATAAAAGAATCTTTAAGCTTTTTATTCTTGCATGCACTAAGAGCCAATTAGCTGGTACAGGTTTGGGTCTCTAATTATGTTATTATTGTAACTTATGCAATTCCGTATTTTTTTTTATCTCAAAGTCAGTCAATAACTTCCATTTTTAAATCCATGCTCAACTAACAGATAGACACGGTGTAATATATGATAGCATTTAAAGGAAAATGCAGACTTGATCTGCTGTGAAGACAATAATTTACTTCCCAAATCAAGACATTCTTTCTAGCTAAGCGCCTTAAAGAGTAGTTAAAAAATGACCACAACAAGACCAACATCAAATAATTAATAAAATGATATAAAAATATTTAGTTTACGTTTGGGGGCAGAATTGTCAACATATGGCCTCAATTGGTGCATTTGTTGCTTTGCCTCACTTGCTCAATATCATTTTGCACATGAATGGTAGAGTTCACTACATGCACAAAACCCTATTCACCCATGTAAATGGGCTACACTCATATAAATCTGTCATTGGTGTGTAAAGAGATACATATACCTTTGGTGTACTACGTCAGGGACAGTTGGGGGAACGGATGTGGCAGGGCCAGAAGACAAGGATTAACAGGTAAAGGCCAAAGGTCAATTAAGGGTAGCAGAGGAGGCAAGGCAGAAGGTAGGAGGTAAAGGTAGAGGGCAGAAGACACTCTTGCCACAGCGGGGTTCGGCTCAATTCAGCAACATGGAGGCTGCCAGTACAGAAGCTGGCCAAGAGATACTGTGGCACCTAGCTCTGTGCTGCTTCCCGGACATCTGCATTCATTCAGGGCCCTCTAATTTTGCCCCCATAATTCAAGCACTGGGTGTACAACACAAATTTTCAGAAAGGGGCTGAAAATTGAGCCTACCCTGCACTCACCCAGCAGCAGTAATTTGTTTCCCATGGAGCTGGCCCTGGCTTCCCACTATGGGCTTTGTGACATAGCGCATGGGATTGTGTGGTGCTGAGTCCTCATGCACCGTGTTGCAACGGGACTCACTGAAATTTGGCCTGTCTGACCCTCCATTGGCTGGGGCGAACCTGAAAGGAGTTGCAGCGAAATGAGACAGGAGCTGCTGCTGCCAAGTGTGTGCTGGGAGGACTCACTTTCCAACCCCTCCTCCCCCAGGACTGCCCCTTGATACCAGGCTGAGATTGGTGTTGCAGTGCCAGGTATGATAGAGTGTAAAATACGCAGGCATGATAATGGGTGAAATTAGCAAGCCAATAGCTATAACAATATGTGCTTTAATATAGATAAATGTAAATGTATACATTTAGGAACAAAGAATATAGGGCCATATTTACAGGATGGAGGACTCTCTCCTGGAAAGCAGTGACTCTGAAAAAGATTTGAGGGTTGTGGTGGATAATCACCTGAACATGAGCTCTCAGTGTGACGCTTGTGGCCAAAAGAGCTAATGCGATCCTGGATGTATAAACGGGAATATCAAGTAGGAGCAGAGAGGTAATTTTACCTCTGTATTTGGTAGTGGTGCGACCACTGCTGCTGGAATACTGCATCCATTTCTGGTGCTCAAAATTCAAGCGGGATGTTGATAAATGGGAGAGCATTCAGAGAAGAGCCATGAGAATGTTTAAAGCATTAGACAACATGCTTCATAGTGATAGACTCAAGGAGCTCAATCTATTTAGCTTAACAAAATAAAGGTTAAGGAGTGATTGATCACAGACTATCAGTACCTACATGGGGAACAAATATTTAATAATGGGCTCTTCACTGTGGCAAAGAAATGTGTAACCTGATTCAATGGCTAGAAGTTAAAGGTAGACAAATTAGACTGAAATAGGGCATACTTTTTTAATAGTGAGGGTAATTAGAACAATGCACCAAGGGTCGTGGTGGATTCTCCATCACCAACCATTTTAAAATCAAGATTGGCTGTTTTTCTAAAAGATCTGCTCTAGGAATTATTTTGGGGAAATTCTATGGCTTGTGATATGCAGAAGGTTAGACTAGATGATCATAATGGTCCCTTCCGGCCTTAGACTCTATGAATAATTGAAAGTGGCACCACCAATGACTCACACCCTCCCTGGTTGCAAAACCTGGCTCTACCACTGTGTACAATGATTTGTGTGAACTAAGCTGCATGCATACAAATGGATGGTGAATTGACACCTTGCTGAAATAATTCTCCATAATTTGGAGTTCCACTCTATAGTCAGAATCTCAAGGAAGCTATATGTTTTACCGTTTCAGAGATAACAGAGACATGCCTCAAAATATTTCTCAAGGCAATGCTGATTGTTCATAAACGTAAGGGGGACATGTTAAATTAATTGCCTTACGGAATACAAACAAGCCTGGAGATATTTCTGTTCTGTAAAGTTATAGTCAGGGTAAACTACAATAGTCGACCAATTCTAACAGGCAGTGAAATGTCTGGTATCATATAAAGAAGAAAGAAAATAATTGTAGTACCGTTATATAACTGTGAAAATACTTATGTTCATAAGGTCATAGGAGTAATGGGGGAAAACTGTTGAGCTTCTCCTCAATATCGTAGGTGTTGAAACAAAAATACAAGTATGGGGTATAAACAGGAAGAACTGGAGGTCTTAGTACACAAGAAAAATTCCGACAGAATTGGCATCTTTGAGACTTGGTGGGATAAATGTTGACAGGAATATTCGTAAAGAAAGGCATAGCTGGTTCAGGAAGAACAGGCAGGGGAAAAAGGAGGAGGTGTTGCATTGTACATCAAGAAGGTACACACTTGCTCTGAAGTACAGAAGGAAGTGAGAGGCAGAGCAGTTGAAAGTCTCTGGGTTAAGATAAAAAGTGAAAAAAACCCAGGGGGGATGTCATGTTAGAGTCTACTATAGACCCTCAAATCAGGAAGAAGACGTGGATGAGGCATTTCTAGAACAAATTACAGAAATATCCAAAGCACAAGAGCTGGGGGATGTGGATTCATCTAGCCAGATATTGGTTGGAAAAGTAATACAGCAAAACACAAAATTTCCAGTAAGTTATTGGACTGTGTTGCAGACAATTTCTTGTTTTTTTAAAAAAATATAGAGGAAGGAGTCATGGGACTGCCATTTTAGATTTGACTCTGACTTGCAGGAGTAATTGGTTGTGAATCTGAAAGTGGAAGGAAACTTGGGTGAAAGTGAACATGAAACGATAGGCTGCATGATTTTAAGGTGTCAGTGACTGAGTTGTGGGCAGTCTGGCTTAGTGGTTGAAGCAAGAGTCTAGTTAGACCTGCATCCACATGGGACAGGTCTAGGAGCAAAGCCCAGGGTCATAGGTGGAGTTAGAGACCAAAGCCTAAGCTGAAGAGTTATCCGCAGCTGCAGTCAGAAGGTGGAGCCGAGGATCTGAGCCGGGAGCCAGAGGTCAAAACCTAAACCAAAGGGTTAACCTGAATGGCAGTCAGAGGATGGAGTCGAGGGTTCTGAATCAGAGTCAGGAAGGAGGTAGGGACGGGAGCAGTTACAGGCTGGGGCTGGGGTAGAGCAAGGCTAGAGACAGTGGAGGCAGGGACAGGACCAAGTGCAGCTGCAAGCTAGGAATACATTGAGCAGCCATTGGACTGCTGCTGCTCCTGAGCTTAAGTATTTATCTGCAGACTCCTGCAGCCAGTCAGGTGGTGCAATCGATCAGACAGCTTCTATGCACTCATTGGGTTGCCAGGGGACTGGCACTGCTGAGGGTTGGCTCCGACATACAGAAAGCAAGGAGTAAGAGCACCAGAATAAAGACAATGGACTTAAAAAAGCATACTTTAACAAACTCAGAGCACTAGTAGGTAAAGTCCCACAGGAAGAAAATCTAAGGGAAAAAAGAGTTCAGGAGAGTTAGCAGTTTCTGAGAGACACTATTATAGGCACAACAGCAAATTATCCCAATGTGAAGAAAAGATAAGTAAAATAGTAGAAGGCCAATATGACTGCATCAGGAGCTCTTCAGTGATCTGAAAAACAAAAGGAACCATACAAAAAGTGGACAAGTTGCTAAGGAGGAGTAAAAAAAAAATAGCAAGCAGGTAGAGACAACTTCAGAAACGGTAAGGCCTAAAATGACCTACACTTAGCAAGGGCTATAAAGACAATAAGGACAGGTTCTATAAGCACAGTAGGAGCAAAAGAAAGAGGGAAAATGTGGGTCCACTACTTAGTGGGGAAGGAGAGCTAATATTTAATGCCTATTTTGCTTCAGTAGCCAGATGGTTAATACAAATAATCTTAACAACAAGAGGGAAGAAGCACAAACCAGAATAGGGAAAGAACAGGTTAAAGAATATTTAGATAAGTTAGATGTATTCAAATCAGAAGGGCCTGATAAAATTCACTGTAGGATACTTAAGGAACTAGCTGAAGCAATCTTGGAACTATTAGTGATTTGAGAACTCATGGAGGTTGGGTGAGATCCCAAAAGACCAGAGAAGGGCAGACATAGTACCTATCTTTAAAAAGGGGAAGAAAAGGCGACTCAGGGAATTATGGACCAGTCAGCCTAACTTAGATAGCTGGAAAAACATATTAAACAATCAATTTGTAAGCACCCAGAGGATAATCAGATGATAAGTAATAGCCAACATGGATTTGTCAAGAACAAATCATGCCACATCAAACTAATTTACTTCTTTGACAGGTTACTGGTTTAGTGGATGGAGCGGGGGAGTGATTTACCTTGATTTTAATAAACATGCTGACACAATCCCACGTTCTTGTAAGCAAACTAGGGAAATGTGGTCAAGATGAAATTACTTTAATGTGGGTGCACTATAAAGTGATTGAAAACCTGTGCTCAAAAAATAGTTATCAGGGGGTTGCTTTTGTTAAGGAAAAGTTAGCACATGTGACTCCATTTTGGTTTGGGGCCCACCATTGTCTAAAAGCAAGCACATCATACACCAGGAGGAGTGATCCTTAGATACTGAATCCCTGTGAAAATCCTCCTCCTTGTCTCCAGCCTGCCTTGACTCCCAGTATCTGTTTTTTGTCAGTCTCTAACTCCCTATCTCTTGGCCTTTGATGTGAGGCCTCCCATCCTGATAATAAAAGTTACTGATGCATGGCTTTAGGACCATGCTGTGTAATTAACATACTGGTTTAGCACGAGGAATGCACCAAGCAGGGATAAGTGGGAGATAAGAAAAGGGTTTGTTTATTGGCTAAGGTTTCCAATGCACGAGGGCAACATGCTTTGCTAAAAAGTATATAACCTTTGTATAATCTGTATTCAGGGTCCCCTCCTGGCTAACAGGGGGGCACCACGCTCGAGTGTAATAAACTTAGTGTCTTTTAGGAACTCTGCAGTTGTGGACTTTGTTTATGTGCCTCAGCCTAGATTCTAACTGTGCGTGACCTATCAGGTATACTTCGCAGCATTGGTGTGCGTGTCCTACCAGGTGTAATTCGTAGCATTTGTATGCGTGCCTATCAGGTATAATTTGCAGCATTTGTGTGCGTGTCCTACTAGGTGTAATTCGCAGCAGTTGTGTGCGTGTCCTACCAGGTGTAATTCGCAGCAGTTGTGTGCGTGTCCTCTCAGGTGTAGTTTGTAACACTTTCATACTGTGTCTAGTGGGGTGCCACAAGGGGTCTGTCTGACATCCACTAATATTCAATACTTTAATGATTTACATAATGGAGTAGAAAGTAAGCTTATAACATTTGTATACGACAACACACTGGGAGCACTTTGGAGGACAGGATTAGAATTCAAAATGATCTTTACAAATTAGAGAATTGGTCTGAAATCAGCAAGATGAAGTTCAATAAAGACAAGTGCAAAGTACTACATTTAGGAAGAAAAAATCAAATTAACACCTACAAAATGGGGAATAACTGGGTAAGCTATAGTACAGCAGAAAAGAATCCGGGCTATAGTGGATCAAAAATGGAATATGAGCCAACAAAGTGACAAGGGCTAAAAGGGCTAATATTCTGGGGTGTATTAATAGGAGTGTCATATATAAGACACGGGAAGTAACTGTTCAGCTTTGCTTGGTGCCTCAGCTGGAGTATTGTGTCTAGTTTTGGGCAGTGCACTTTAGGAAAGATGTGGACAATGCAGAAAATGAAAGGAGAGCAACAAAAATGATAAACAGCTTAGAAAACCTGATCTACAAGGAAAGGTTAAATATACTGGGCATGTTTGGTTTTGAGAAAAGAAAACAGAAGGAGGACCTGATAATGGTCTTGAAATATGGTATTGGCTGTTATAAAGAGGATGATGATCAATTGTTCTCCAATCCACCAAAGATAGGGCAAAAAGTAATGGGCTTAATCTGCAGCAAGGGGGATTTAGGTTAGATAGTAGGGAAAAAAATCTAACTATAAGAATAGTTAAGCTCTGGAATAGGGAGGTTGTGGAATCCCTATCATTAGAGGCTTTTAAGACAAACCTCTGTCAGGGGTGGTCTAGGTTTACTTGGACCTGCCTCAGCACAGGGGGCTGGACTAGATGACCTCTTATGTCCTTTCTAGTCTTACATTTCTGAGAGTCCCATGGTGCTAGAACACTTCTTATAGTGGGGGTGCTGAAAGTCAGCAAAACTATCCCCAAACTTTTTACCTTGCCCTCCCACCCCCTGAGGTGACTCTGGGAGCAGGGTCATGTCTCCAGGAGGGTTGGGGGGGGACTTGGAGAGGGGTAAGAGGACTAAGGCCGGGGCCATGGCTGGGGGCAGGTATGGAGCCCCGCGTGCAGGACTGGCAGCTAGGACTCTCAGGTGCGGGGCCAGAAGCTAGGACCCTGTGTGTAGGGCTGGGCGTGGGACTGGCCAGGACCCCATGTGCAGGGCCGGGAGCTGAGACCCTGCATGCGCAACCAGCAGCCGGGACCCCACATAAAACATTGGGGGTGGGGGCTGCAGCACCCCCCACACCTCTACTTCCCACACCTATGTGTGAGTCTATGCAGTGATGAGGTGCCAAAATCTTAACAACCGGTTCCCTCCTCACCCCACGAGGAGGTTGTGGCCTGCCCCTGTCCCCCAGAACTCCTGCCCCATCCAACCCCCCACGTTCCTTGATGCTCACCCGGGACCCCTGCCCCATCCACCCCCCTCCCCTGTCCCCTGACTGCCCCCAGAACCGGGCAGGAGGGTCTTGTGGGCCACCGTAGTGGGTGCCCACCCTGCCCGAACCCTAAGAGCCAGAGGGACCGACCTGCCGGGGGTGAGGTGAGGAGTCCCGGTGGTGCTTACCTGGGGCAGCTCCCGGGAAGCATCCGGCAGGTCCCTCTGGCTCCTAGGGGCGGGGTAGTGTAGCTGGGGGGGAGCAGCGGCCGCTCCCCCCACTGATCACATCAAAAGTGGCACCTTAGGTGCCGACTCCATGGGTGCTCCGGGGCTGGAGCCCCCAAGGGGAGAATTTGGTGGGTGCAGAGCACCCACCGGCAGCTCCCCGCCGCACGCCCGGCCCCAGCTCACTTCACCTCCGCTCCGCCTCCTCCCCTGAACGCACTGCCCCGCTCTGCTTCTCTGCCCCCTCCCCTGGCTTCCTGTGACACAAATGTTCACGCGGGAAGCCGGGGTTGGGGGGGCCTGAGAAGCAAGTGGTGGCTTCATGCTCAGGCCCAGGGAGGCGGAGTGGAGGGGAGCTGGGGCGGGTCGAGGGGGGCAACCTGCACCGCAGCAGGTAACCCGGGGGGTTGGGGGGGCCTACTTACTATATCCTAATTCTGATTCCTATTTCTGATATATCTTCCAGAATGGTAACTGGAAAGTCCATTAGCATGTCTAACGTAATTAGAAAACATGGTTATTGGAAGTCATTAGTGATTTTTTTGCTTAGTTTTACTTCCACTCTTTTAATGGCTTGTTATAGATGTTCTAAATTACTGAAGAAATTCCATTCCAGACAGAGAGCCTCTGAGTAACTGAGTTGTTCAACATTCCCTTGAATCTTAAAAACAAATGATTCCTGTTAGAGAGGGATTTGTAGTTCAAAAAGGTCAACTACTTCCAAACAATGAGATATCCATGTACCTACTTGTAGGTGGTTGGGCAGTGAAATACCAAACCAATTCTTCCAAATCTCAACAGTTTGGAGATCAATCTTTCTTCATTAGCACCACCAATTATTAACCCCGAGAGTGGTACCGCTGATCAACAGAGTACACCATAAACTACACAACAGTTTAAAAGAGGAGGTAAAATACTTTGTTTAATTTCCAGGGGAATTTAGATTAGCAAATTACCCATGGAGAAATATAGCCAGGACATATGGCCAGGACAATGGAGTTTACACTCTACTCATTATGAATCTTTCTACTTTTTGAGGAGTATTTCATGCACAGAAGTTTCCAAGACCATTCTATTTGAAATGCACCTTTTCTAGCAGCATATCGTATCCTATCACTATGCTAGGGGATTGTTTCTAAACAGATTTGGAAGGAAGAGTGCCATCCACTGCAATTACCAACCCCATTCCTTATAATAATTAGGTATTCCTAACAGGACTTTCATCCAAGTACTGACCCATCTCAAAATTGCCTAGCGTATGAGATCTGATGGGAACACAGCACACAATGGTATGGCTCCAGAGATCAGTAGATGAAGACAGGGCAACTCAATGTGTCAAATGTAAAATTAGAAATTTTACTTTAAAAATGACTTGAACTCCTGTTCTCATTTTCAAAGCAGAATGAATTGATGGTAATAATTTCTGTAATGTTATCAAGAATGCACCAAATTATTTACTTTCAAATTTTTTGTTTTGTCAAGGGGCAGGTGATTTATATTGCTATATTAAGATTTCCACTCCTGATCTGAAGATAGTCTAGTTCAGTAGTGACTAGAAATGAGCAGATTCTAAAACACTTAAAAATGAACTAAAACTTTGTACAAACTTAAACTAACCCTGAAATGCCCATGAATTGAAAAAGAGGATCTTCTAATCTTGATAGTGACTGAACTGGGTCAGGTGTTCCAGATCCAATCTTCTGGCTTGTTGAACTGTATTCAAAACTCACCAAAGGAATTTTCTGCTTCTGGGGTTTGGAAAAAAAGGACGCAACTTTGGTCCAAATTTTCAGAATGCTTAAAGATTATGGATTAACACACTTCCCCTGCACCAGCAAAAACTTGCATTTGCATGCACAAAGTGGTATTTGTGTTCATAATTTGGGTAATTGGCACATGTAAATAATTAAGTTACCCAATATTTGTGCAAAAATATTGGTTTGTGCGTGCAAGAACAGAGTTTTCAGGGTGCAACAAGAACACAGTGTGTCTTCTTTTAAAAATCTGATTTTTTTAGAACGTTTTTCTTTTTTTTCTTTTGAATCACAGCTATATTATGGTTACTCTGTTTGTGAATGTATTCCAGAGAAACTATTTTTAAATGGGAAAATACAGCAGAGAACAAAGGATAAAAGCAGAAGAGGGAATAAAAGAAGCCTGTTGACAAATAAGGTAGAAATTCCAAAATAATTGCCATTGTCCCTCAGTTTGTGCTCAGGAAATTAGTCTTAATTATGTTGCTTCATCCCAGAATGGATGTCTCAAATATTTGTAGCCCCTAGCACAACTTAATGGAAAATCATGGGGACTTTAACCTCAACCTCACCAGAGAAGACTCAGCAGTAGCCTTTTGCAGCTGCCATTGAAACTGGGTAAAGACATCAACTAAGCAAAGCAGGCCAGCCACGTTTTCCAAATTCCACTTGCACCTGGTGCAGAGGGAATCAAAATGAAGACTGGGATTCAATGGGAATTGTGTGTCCAAGGCAGCTTTGAAAATCTCACCAAAGACTTCAGGTAAATCCTCTATCTTCTTCTCAGAACGTTTGTATAGGAAGGCAAGCACATGCTGTCAGTAGGTGCTCTGCCCACAAGACAGATATAAAACTGACCAGGAAGATTTGTAAAACCTGTTGTCCTGTGTGGGGATTGAGGGAATGGATTTCAAACCCCCAGAGAAATGGGTCGAGGCTTTTGATTTCAAGGTATATCTTGAGCTCAGGGATGGAGGGAAAAAGAAGCATCTTTCGATTGCTGAATCAGGATGTGCTCAGGCAAGCAAGACCTCTAGGGTTCTGCAGTGATTTCTACAGTAACAGAACATTTTGGTAGGTACAGGCCTAGTAACATCAATAAAACCTCATATCCCAGGGTCAAAAATCGGATCTCTGTTAATGGTAACAAACATTTAGAAGTTTTCAGTCTTCTAAAAGAGACTGGTGTGCCCACATGTCATTTTAAGCACAAGCTGCAGTCAATTACCTCTTCAGTCAATTATGGAGATTCAGAAAAATGATGCAAATGAGCAGTATTTGAATTCTTTCCCAGCAGCCTTTATATTCAAAAATACAGTAGTTCCCACTCAAGTGAGACTATCTGATAACAACAAAGAAGTTAAAATCTACAGGAATAGGATTTTGTGATACATGACTGACTTCAAGCTGAGAAAATTCATGTCTGCTCTGACTGACCTGGCCATTGGGAAGTTTCTCTTTAGCTGTTTTCTCTGTTAGAAAAGTTATTCTAATTCAGCAAAAGTGGTGAGAGGGTAACACTCACAGCAATTTCATACTGGAGATGTAGGACTCTTCTAATGGCTAAGTTTGGTTTAACTGCCAGTTGGTATCATGACAGAGTATAGTACCGCTTATTTTAGACAAACGTTTGTTTGCCACACAGAAACTGCAGGGATGCTTCCTTGTTATTGAACACATATATAATATTATAATCATTATATAATTCAGTGGAAAAAAATCTGTCAGCCAGACCATGTGATATGTCTCAGACTATTCTTGGGTGTTGAACCATATACCTGTTTGGCTGAGAAAAGACATTGGTGGTGCTTCTGCTGCTATCTTGTCACTGTAGATGGGGGAACCTCAAAAGTTTCAGTGTTTTAAATAAGCATCCAGAATTTTGGATGACTATCCAAACATTTTTGGTTTGCAATTTGAACTAGTAACCTCACTAAGTCATGAAATTAAGTGACATCCCATAACAAAAATGGGATTAGAAGTGGCAAAACAATAAATTTAACTCTCTGAATAAGATTAACATACTCATGGTTTTGAATTCAAAACACACTTCAGAAAATATTCTGAATATTCTTAAATTTTGCTATGTCATCAGGTATTCCTTCCAGTAAACTCAGCTGAAGCAAATTCATGAACAAATTTTATAGGGTTATTAATGGAAAACTTTTTGCAGTATTAGCCAACCACTGATTATAAACACATGAAAATACCAGAGTCCTGTAGCAATGTGTGCGACAGCAGCATTTTTGTGCCTAATGGTCCTTTTTGTATTAGAAAAAGCTGTTACTACTTTACTATTATTTTCATTAGTCATTGTCACTCAGATAATATGCTCTGGTTTTCTTCCACATCCTTTTGGGCACAAGACAGACTAATTATAGTGTAAAAACTATGGAGAAGAATTTTCATTCTTATTTTATTTTCTCTCTTGAAATTGAATTTTCTTTTATTCTCTTTAAAATAGCTAATACAAATGCAGCTGATATCTGACTGAACCCAAGTGCTATTTTCTGTCTTTAATCATAATTTACCACCTAGTCTCACAGTTAAATATGGGATTATGCAGTCTTTTATTCAACTAAATCAGGACCCAAATTATGCAATATTACAAAACAAACAACATAATATAAGTGGATTAATTTCACTTCATTGTTATGAAATTGACTGATTGTCTTGTTTTTTGTGTGCATGTGTAAAAATGGATAATATGTAGATAGAAATGATATAACAGATAGATAATCAGATTATGATTATGTCATCATAACTGGGCCTACAAATTTCCCCTAATTGTGAGGTCAGGTAAAATGTATTTGAAAATTCATAATACGATACAATAACTTAATATAACAAATGTTGATGGGGAAAGGTACAAAAGGGAGACAGACTGAGTTACAACAAACAAGAAGGCCTCCTGATATAACTCAAGGACTGTATGAAGATCATGCTAATAACAAGAAAAGTTTGGAACCAGAAATAAAGTGAACCAAAATCGGTGTGTTGAAAACTAGGTCTAATTTGTGGACAAAATGCTATTCTGTCTACCCTCCATGGGTACTTAAGGAAAGAGACTTTATGGAAAAAAATGATCTAGTTTCACCATTATGGCTGTCCCCTCCTGGGATCCTGGGCCTTCATCATCTTGATCCTGAGAGATGTCCTGACCAGACTTGGGCAAAAAGGGAGCCAGATGACATTGGTACCTACCTGGGCTTCAGCTGAATCCCAAACTTCACCTGGATAAAATGGGATTGAACTTTAATAAGAGCAGCAACAACTGCCCCAGGCCATCTCAGCTGACTTCTTCTCTTCTCCCCCAAAGGACAATTATTACTATCTTTGATTACCATCTAAGATAGTGGTTCTCAAACTTCTTTTTTCGTGGACCACTTGAAAATTGCTGAGGGTCTCAGCGGGTCACTTAATGATCTTTCCAAATGTTGTTTGTACCATTAGCTAACTATTGTAAAGTGCTTTGGATAAAAGCACTATATAAAAAAACCCCTTAATAATAATTATCTTTTTTTGTTCTACAAATAAAAGCACACAACTCATATTTTAATATCAGTAGTCTTACCTTTCTAATGCAATGGATGCGCCCTCTCTCCACCGCCATGGCAGCCCCCGAGCTGTGGCTGGGAAGGAGGGGGTCTCTCCCCCACCACACAGCTGAGGCTGGGAAGGAGGGCTGTCTCTCCCCTGCGGCGGCAGCCCTGGAGCTGGGGAAAGTTACCTCTTTCTCTGGCTGCCGCAGCCCTATACATTCCAAATTCCCCCCACCCCCTCTTCTCACTGCACAGCCCCCTCCCACCTACTCCCTATTCCCCCCAAGGCCACCACCTCACCTTACAAGTGCATCTTCTCCAGAGTCCAGGCACTTAATTAGTGGACCCACGCCTGTGCAGCTCCACTAATGAGGTGGGTGGCCCTTCATTCTCTCGTGTGTGACCACCCAAGCACGAACCTTAGAGGGAACTATCCACGGACCACCTGAATGGAGCTCATGGAGCTCATGGACCACTGGTGGTCCATGGACCACAGTTTGGGAAACTCTGCTCTAAGAGATTGTCAAACAAGGGGGGGTTCCTTCTAAAACCTGTTTCCAACTAAAGGAAAAGGGAATAAGGGATGTTCTTAAAATGAAAGTGTGACATTGAGCCAGAAAGGTTTAGGCGACTAGCAGGCTAAATGACCCAAATTCAACCTTTGAAGGCATATTAGAAAAATATATACATGGAAATTAGGGCCATTCCTTATAAATAGCTAACAAAGCCACGTTAGATAGACTAGCGCTTTGAAATGTAAACCTATATGGTTAGAGAAGTAGAGGTAAATATTAATGGTATCTGTTTACTTATATCTTGTTAGATGTTAACCATGTAACCAGAGGGTTCCTGTCTGTTACTATAGTCCATTGATTCAGAGATCAGAAGGGAATATTAACATTGAGATGAAACTTGGGTGCAATATTCTAATATTTATTAGAATAACCACCAGTTTGGAGGATCGTTTGCCCCATTCTTTTGCAGTTTGCCCTGACTGAACAAGCTCAGTGTGGCCCCTCCATGCAACAATGGTCACAGAAAACCTTGTTTAATACCTTATATTTCAAATGCGTCAATTGTTTCCCCTTCTTTTTTTGTATTTTAATAAAAGGATTTTTAATGGTGTGTTTGCCATGGTACGAAGCAAACTGAGGTCTCTGCATACCAAACACCTAATCTTGTTTAACAATGTTTAAAGTTGGACAGAGACTGGGTTGTGTTAAAATCTTTGGCCCATATACTACATTTAAATTAATACAGCAGTGATTGCCAGAAAAGTAATGGTTTTTAAAATGCTGGGCTTGTGGGTAAAGCTATGAAATTTGCTATCAGCACTGCTTGATTTGAGCAGTTTTTATAGACACATATTGAGTTTTCTTAGGGAAATTCCATTGAGGCTGGATAAAAATGCTTATTTTTAATATTGTTTGTAATTTTTGGTTGGAATTTTTTCTGTGACTTGTTGAAGAATCATTAAAACCGACAAAAAACTGATGCCTAAAACCCAGAGAACCTAAAATTTTGTAACAGAAAAAATACAGACGGGATTTAGTTATAAAAAAGCACCAAGTATTTTTGACTTTGAGTAAAAATCCCCTGACAAATTTGTGTTTGTAGAACATAAGAAATGTTGACATTAAAGAATCTATCAGAGTGTGCTCTCCATAACCCCCTTCTAATTTTGAGGTGGATTGAGAGGAGCGGACGATAATATACTTATAAAAACATGTGCAGATCTATAACATTAAAATGGAGGATTGCTAATGCTAAGATTACAAGCATTGTTAACTATATTTTTAATAAATTGTAATGATGGATATTGAGTAAGTATACCGAAGATAACATGCCGGGCAAGATTTGCTTGGCATAAGTGTATTTTCATTAATTTCTCTATGATAAAATTTGCTGATTTGTTTACAATGATATTGTTGGCAAGATAAATAATGTGAAGTGTTGGAAGATGTAAGTAAGAGATACAGACATGTAATGCTTAAAAAATCCCCTCCCCTGTTTCTGGGAAACTTAGACAGAGGGTGACCCAGGGCAACACAACCCAGAAACTGTAAATTTGGCAGGAAAATTGTAGACATTAGGTGATTAACACTTGTACATGAGTCATGTAAAAATCAATGGGTGATAATGTGTTGAATGGTGATTGGAGGAAAATTAGGTAATGGAGAATTACGGCTCTTGATTAATCGCAGTTAACTCACACGATTAACTCAAAAAATTTATCACAATTAAAAAAAATTAATCGTGATTAATCGCAGTTTTAATCTCACTGTTAAACAATAGAATACCAATTGAAATTTATTAAATATTTTTGATCTTCTACCTTTTCAAATATATTGACTTCAATTACAACACAGAATACAAAGTGTAAAGTGCTCACTTTATAGTATTATTTTTGATTACAAATGAAATAGTATTTTTCAGTTCACTTCATACAAACACTATAATGCAATCTCGTTATTGTGAAAGTGCAATTTACAAATGTAGATTTTTTTGTTACATAACTGCACTCAAAAACAAAACAGTGTCGAACTTTAGAGCCTACTAGTCTACACAGTCAGTCAGCCAACTTCTAAGACAAACAAGTTTATTTACATTTACCATGTCACCTGAAAGTGAGAACAGACATTCGCATAGCACTTTTGTAGCCAGCATTGCAAGGTATTTACATGCTATATATGCTAAACATTCGTATGCGCCTTCATGCTTCGGCCACCATTCCAGAGAATATGTTGATGCTGCTTGTTAAAAAAAAAATGTGTTAATTAAATTTGTGACTGAACTCCTTGGGGGAGAATTGTATGCCTCCTCTCTGTTTTACCTACATTCTGCCATATATTTCATGTTATAGCAGTCTTGGATGATGACCCAGCACATGTTGTTCATTTTAAGAACACTTTCACTGCAGATATGACAAAATGCAAAGAAGGTACCAATGTGAGATTTCTAAGGATAGATACATGACGCGACCCAATGTTTAAGAATCTGAAGTGCCTTCCAAAATCTGAGAGAGACGATGTGTGGAGAATGCTTACAGAATTCTTAAAAGAGCAACACTCCAAGGTGGAAATTACAGAACCCGAACCACCAAAAAAGAAAATCAATCTTCTGTTGGTGGCATCTGACTCAGTTGATGAAAATGAACATGCATTGGTCCACACTGTTTTGAATCGTTATTGAGAAGAACCCATCATCAGCATGGATGCATGTCCTCAGAAATGGTGGTTGAAGCATGAAGGGACATATGAATCTTTAACACATCTGGCACGTAAATATTTTGTGATGTCGGCTACAACAGTGCCATGTGAATGCCTGTTCTCGCTTTAAAGTGACATTGTAAACAAGAAGCGGGCAGCATTATCTCCTGCAAATGTAAACGAACTTGTTTGTCTTAGCGACTGGCTGAATAAGAAGTAGGACTGAGTGGATTTGTAGGCTCTAAAGTTTTACATGTTTTTTTCTTTTTAACATTTCTACTTTTGTAAATTCAACTTTCATGGAAAAGAGATTGCACCACAGTACGTGTAATGGGCGAATTTAAATATACAATTTTTTTTGTTTTTTTTACAGTGCAAATATTTGTAATAAAAATAAATATAAAGTGAATACTGTACATTTTGTATTCTGTGTTGTAATTGAAATCAATATATTTGAAAATGTAGAAAACATCCAAAATATTTAAATAAATGGTATTCTATTGTTTAATAGCATGATTAATTATGATTAATTTTTTAAATCAGTTGACAGCCCTATGGAGAATGTGAAAATGTATTAGAATACATGTGAAAATGGGCCCTAAACTGGAGAAATGCCAGATCAGAAACTGAAGAACGAGACTGAAGACCAGACCAGGAGCTCAGGGGAGGTGATGACCATCGTGGAGGAAAAAAGGAATTCTTGGCGCCCCAGAATGCAGTAGTTTGGGCCCATTTACCTAATCCGTCTTGTGTGTTACTACTCATCTGTCAGAAATATGTGTCCAGACACTATAAATGACAATAATTCTGTCTGAAAAGTATTAAACAAAGGCAAAAACTGATTAACCCTAAATTGGATGGAAATATGGCTCAGTTTCCCACTCTACACTCCCAACAGATTCTTTTTTATCTTTTGTTTTTATTGGAAACACCTCTGTTTAAATGCTCCTTCACTTCATGCCTTTCTTAACTGTGGGTAACAGAGTTCTCTTTTTATTGTTATCTTTATTATAGAGTTCTTAATTGGTATTCATATTTTTGTAGGTGTGGGTTGACTGATACGAAAAAATAATGTGTGACCGGCAGAGATGGCAGTCATTTGAGGTGTAAGGTTTTTGATTCGTGGTATTCACATGTATATTCCTCAGTCTGATTATTGTAGACTTTCCTCACTAATCTGTGCTTTGATTTGGTTTCCCTTAAGCATATGATTTTTCAATTCCAGGTCTGTGTGTGTGCATGTTTTGATTCTAGGCAGTTTAGCTTTATCATGCTGATTTATTTCAAATGTACTTTTTTCTTGAATTTTACTTTCATCTCATGCTTACAGGGTTGATTGTTTTGTTTTCTGATTGTAATAGTGTGCAGAATGAAAATGTCCAAGGAGATTTTTTTTACTGTGGTGGAAAGCTTGTCTAATGGTGATAGGCAATGTGTTTATTTTCACAGGATGTTTCTCTGTAGATGTACAGTTCCTTTCTCCTGCCTACTGGAAAGATTCCTAGAGCTACTGAGAAAAGTTTTGCACTGCTCCTTCTGGTTGGTCAGAGTTGATGATTTCTTTTGGTTCTTCTAAAAAAGCTGATTCTTGGTTGGATGTCCATACCGTAAGCATAGCCAACTGGTGGTCCACTTTAGAATTTTGGTTGCTAGTGGCACAGAAATTGGCGAACATATTTTAGATAGTCAGGTAGCCGATTGAATCTTTTGCAGTGACAGTCAGGACCATTACCATTCCCCAAAGAAAACAGGATTTAGTAGACTACTGCTCGGACAATCCTCCAAAACTCCTCCACTATTACTTGTTCAAGTTTTCATATACATTTGCTTCAGCCATGTCCGTGTCCTGTTTGTGTTTTGCTTTCCATCAATATTTGAGCAAATTAGTTTATCATTCACCAAAACCGTGAATTTTAGAAGAACATTGTAGACTAGTTAACAAAGAGCAAATTTCAAAGTCACATTCATAAGGATTAATATTCAGAAACAGATTTTAACATTTATTCTCATCCAATTAGAGAACAGTAACATACTGTATGATTTTGTGTCCAATCTAAACAGCTCAAATTTCAAACATTAAAGTATTGCTAACCTCAGATGTTCAAAACTCAGGAGTCAGTCCCTCCTCCCAATCACGATATTTAAAAACAACAGCAAATGTGGGGTTCTTTTTATTTGCCTTCTGGTTTCTGAGCTTTTTGCGTGCACCCAGTCACATTTTCAAGCTTTCCACTGCAATAATGAAGACTAGAAATATACATTTTTCAGAAAATAAACGTTGAGAATTCTACTTGTTTCCAGGAACTGGGGCTTTAAGTAAAACATGACATGTTGCCAGACTCTCAATAAAATAGCATGAATTGGCTGTACTGTATGAAGTGCACATAAACAATGTGTCATTCTGTAGTGCAGGGAATGTAGAGAGGCATATACACTTACAGCAGAGCTTATTTTTCTCTGCTCTGGTTGCTTTTCTCTTTGTCTTCTCATCTGGGTGTTGCTTCTGCTGCCCTCCACAGTTTTAATTGCTTTCTCTCCACTGTCTATCTTTCAATGTAGCCTAGCAGCACACCCTCTTCTTCCAGCTGCTCTGGTATTTTAGAGTGATGGAAACAAAGCCTCTTCTTACTTGCCCTTTCTGCCTTTATTCCTGTCCCTTTGTTTTCTCTCTGGGATCCAGCCAGTCCTGACACAATGTCAGGGTTGCGGGGCAGGCAGGATCAAAAAGCACAAGAACTGCTGCAAAACAGGTAATTGCTTTATCACCAAAAGCTGGACTTGACGGAGGCAATCAATACTACTTCTGGCTTTGTATTAACTCTTCAAGTGTCTTCCAGAACACAATTTACAGTCCAAGAATTACCCATTAATTATGAGCATCACTATTAGCATCAACAGTGAGGCCAAGAATTGAATGGGCTTGGATGTTGCAGTGCCCTCAAACCTTTGTAAGTTAGAACCCCAGGCAAAAGGTTGAAGCAGTTTTTCAGGGTGCTGTTTTGTACTCCTGCTCCCCATGCTGTAACTCCATGGATAGAATTAGAGGATTTAGTTTCTAGGGCTGTCAATCTGGCACTTTTCACCCACACTGACTTCACTTAAAATTTTAATAAAACAGTAGATGATTCTTTGACAGTGACAGTGAAATGGGACATTAAAAACACTAGATATATACAAGAAACTAAATGAAGGAAGAACAAAATAATGGTAGGGCTAGATTTTCAACTTTTGTAAATCACTGTAGGTCTGTTGAAGTCAGTGAAGCAATGCTATTTTACACCAGTTGAAAATCTGGCCAATAAGGAAAAAAGGATACCCCACCTACCTGTCAAGGTGAATTGAGGAGACACATTTATCTTATGGTGAGCTGCCATACTAGATATTAGAGCAAGACCTACAGTAAATTATATTGACATAACACTTCAGACAGACTTTCTTGTCTTTTGTTCCTGTGCATTCCATAGCCTCCCAGGAATGCCAATGTGAAAGTTCGTCTTGAAGACTAATGCACTGACTCGATTAGAGTGATAACTAATGGACCTTTGCTAGGGCAGAGAAAGTACTTAGCACCATTTCATATAAAGTGCCCTTGAAGTCTTTCATTACTCATAAACTCATGACATACTGTTCCCAATGCCCTGTAAAAGTAGCTGCCTCTCTCTCTCTCTGTGTGTGTGTGTGTGTGTGTGCCATTATTAAGGATCGAAGGTCAGACTGCTGCTGGTATGCTAGCCATTGCTCTCTGAGCCCTGGTCTACACTAGGACTTTAGGTCGAATTTAGCAGCATTAAATCGATGTAAACCTGCACCCGTCCACACGATGAAGCCCTTTTTTTGACTTAAAGGGCTCTTAAAATCGATTTCTTTACTCCACCCCTGACAAGTGGATTAGTGCTTAAATCGGCCTTGCCAGGTCGAATCTGGGGTACTGTGGACACAATTCGACAGTATTGGCCTCCGGAAGCTATCCCAGAGTGCTCCATTGTGACCGCTCTGGACAGCGCTCTCAACTCAGATGCACATGCCAGGTAGACAGGAAAAGAACCATGAACTTTTGAATCTCATTTCCGGAGACTGCGGGAACTGTGGGATAGCTATCCACAGTGCAACACTCCGGAAGTCGACGCTTGCCTTGGTACTGTGGAAGCACTCTGCCGAGTTAATGTACTTAATGCACTTAGAGCATTTTCTGTGGACACACACACACTCAAATATATAAAAACGATTTCTAAAAAACCGACTTCTATAAATTCGACCTAATTTCGTAGTGTAGACGTACCCTGAGAGCAGTAAACCATTTCAGTAATAAGAGTTGTTTCCTTCTAGCTATAGTCGCCACTAAACCTGATCAGCTCTGACTATTACTGGGTTGGTGGAATGGTAGAGAGATTAGCCAAAGTTGCTGGCAGTAAAGCCTAAAGACCTAAAGATGTGCTTGACATCTGGAACAGTGCTAAAGAACACACACTCTGTATTATGACCACCCAGGTATTGGAAGACCAAAGTAGCAGGTCAAACCCTGTCCTCAGATATACCATTGCATTTGGCTTGACTGAATTTGCCTCAGTTCTGTGAGAAGTTCAGTGTTCTTCGAAAGAAGGCAGGATAAGAGGTGAGCCCAAGACTCAATGTGGATGTAGACTGAAATTTCCCCAATCTTCAAAGGGGAAAGGGGAGGAATGTTTCTGAGGAATATCCTTAGCTTTAAATATTTGCTGCTCTTGCCACTACCAATCTAATATCTTAGTCTATTTCAGTCCTCTGCCACTGCCAGCAGGATGCATGCACTGATTATTCTAAAGCCTTGGTAGACTAAGAGAAGACATATTTTGACAACTTGTGTTGTCTAGTGTTGACATTTATGCATTTTTTAAAAATGCCTCCTATTTTGTGCAGTGCCCACAGTGCAGTGATGTCTGGGAAACTCAGAAGCAGATTAAAATGACAAACGAGGTTATGAACCTGTTTAAATGAAAAACTTGTAGAGTCTGGCATAATAGTTAGATAAAGGTCTTCATTGTGCCCTGAAACTCTAAACCCCATTCTCTTATGGATTTTATGACAAGGTAAGTTTCAGACATGAGGAGCTCTCACCTGAAAATTCTCTTGCTCTGAGCCTTGGTCAGTCAAACAACAGGAACTTACAGAGGCAACAAGTCCCAGTGCAGAGGCAACAAGTCAGGATAGCAAACAACAGGAGGTAAGGCAGAGGGGAGAACAGCAGTAGCAATAATAAGATCAAATCGTTCAAATCTGTGGATATTTTTAATTATCATAATAAAGTTCTCTATGAAACTAAAACTCCTGCACTCTGCTGAAATTTGCTCCTCCTACCTCACTCTGTTTTCCACCCCAAGAAAGTGAACCTGGACTTACTGTCGCTTGTTGTTTATATCTGTATTTGTGTGATAAAGTAAGACTCAGAGGGATACCTGGGTGTAAATTCTGCTTTCCTCAAGTGACCTCTGCAGTGATAGTTCAGCAAAGGCCCTCTTAAAGCTCTATTTAACGCCCTCTTTCTCTTAGGTGAGCAGCATCACAAGTCTTCTCCAAAACTTGGCATCCTATCTCTCTGGTATAGCATTTAGCTCAGTATGGGGAAAAATCACTTTCTGCCTTTCCTAAAGGCAGACCTAATTATCTTTATATCTTCATTGAGTCAACAGACTCATGCAGTGAAGTGAAGCAATTTGGGAGCAATGGAGAACCATTTAAGGTATAACATGGTATCTTCTGTTAGTTGAGAATTTAACTTAATAGGGAAGAATGGCCATTGATTGGGACACTAATTCTTATGAAGTGGATTCCAAAATATTTTCCTCTGAAAAGGAGAGCTTATAATGGATATTCTGGTAGACAGCTGACAACATCCTAAATACAATGCTAAAAAGCAAGAATTCCTCACAAGAAATTTGTAGTGTGGACCACAAGGTAATAGATTTGTATTGTTGATTCACGCCCCCTTTCATTTTCAATCACATGGGCTACCTCCTAGCCCATTCACAACTGTGAGGAGCACTTCCTCTCTCCTTTGTTACATCCCTATGGAACGACAGCAATTGCTGATGTAGACAGGTAATATTAGGAAAAGTAATTCATACGTATTCTAGCTGTCTTTTTATTCAATTTAGCAGCTAGAAAAAAGGAAAAGCTAGTGCCAGCCAGCTGCGACCAGCCAGCTTTTTGCTGTCCACTAGTAGCCCATGGACCAGTTTAGCAACCACTGCTGGAAAGACACTACTGCAGGAATGTTGTTCTGTTTCGAGGCTTCTTTGGCTAATCGTGTCAAATTGTCTAACAGTTCTGTCCTGTGTGCACAAACACCACAGGCTAGGAGGAAACCACCTCACTCATTTCCACTATAACCTTAATTGGATTTGATCCTATGGTGATGCTGACGCTGTAGTTCTCTGCGCTACCTATCTCTCCTCCCTTTGATGTCTGCTTTTGATTGCTCTTTCACTCTTTAAACCTTCTGTGAAAACTATGGCCTGTTTTCCTTACTTTACGTGTCTTCCTCTATCTCCTCTAGTATTGTTTATTATGTTGTTTTTCTGTTTTTATAGGCCTTTATAGAGAGGTGTTTTTAACTGCATGATACAATTAGTTTCTCTGTATTATGTTTAATTTTACCCTGAATAGAGTTATTTTTAGCCTGCCTCATTCTGCCAAGTTCTTTTAATCTTACTTTTGTTTTAACATTTGCTTGGTTAGTGTAAAATTTGCTGATCCCATGTAAGCCTTTTACATTTCCTAAAATATCCTTGGTGTTTAGCATGTATTTTATTCTGCCGTTTAGTGGTCTGTCAGAACGAGACGTACTGCTATTCTTTTTCTGAGAGGCATCCTTAAAGAGGGTCCCCTGCTTTAACTCACAACTAAAACTGGTCAAACCAATCTTTGTATAAAATATTAATGGCAAATTTTGGATTTTGGAATAATTATTCACAAATGTATTTCCCCCCATCATTTGATTAGCTCTACCCATAGGGGAAAAAAGGCCTTTGTTTCTGGTAGTTCATCCAGGGGTGTTGTGTGGACTACTTACTCAATAGCTTTACATACTTTTATAGACTTGTAGCAACATAGCCTGCAAATAAACAGCTCAGTTTATGTTGATTGTACCAGCGTGTGTCAACTGACTCAGTCAGTAGATTGAATGTGCTGCAATTTTGTAGCAGAATATTTATGAGAAAGGTTAGAGTGCGTAAGAAAGTCTTCTTTGAAAAGAGAAAAATAACAGATTGTACATTTTTGATAGCAACTTCTGGGGTAGGTTTAGGTGAACTTAGTGCTGTGCATTAGAAGTTTTAAGATCAAATAAAGAATAGTTTACACAAATATATGCATTTGTTTTAACCATGTGCAATACTCCACAAATTTGAATGAGGATGTGATGTGGTGTATAGACCCCATACTGGAGAGGAGGGTCCCAGAGAGATGCTGGGGACAAGGCTAGCCCTATGCCTCCAGATATGTTAGGCATGCATGGCAAGGAGGCCTTTAAAAGGGAGGAAACTGCAGTCAGCAGTGGGGATGGAGCGGGAGGATGAGGATCGTTCTAAGCAGTGAGTAGACTGAAGGAGTGACTCCTGAAGCCATGGAGGGAACTCCCAGCCAGGAGCTCTTTACTCTGACTTTATGGAGAGTGCAGCAAACTCCCAGGGCAAGCCAGCTAGATTTAAGAAGGCCTGCAAAGAGCAAGGGCCCCTTGGAACATGTAAAGAGCAGGTTGAAGACACCTGGGGTAAATAACTGGGTGTTTCAGGTTCTCCCACCATCTGGGCAAAAAGCCTCGGGGGATTTGTTCAGTGAGGTATGAGTGTAACTCAATTAATGTAAGGTCAGAGGTGAAACTAAGTTAGAGGACTTACCGGTACGCCAGAGTCCTGAGCAGGGGGCATGGCCTCAATCAGAAGAGGCATGGCCTCAACCGGAAGAGGCAGGGCCTTAAATCCCCGGCGCCCTTTAAATCTTATTTAAAGGGCCAGGGCTCCAGCTGCCGTAGTGGCGGCTGGGAGCCCAGGGCCCTTTAAATCACCCCCGAGCTACCAGCTGCAGAGGCGGCTGGGAGCCCTGAGGCTCGGGGGTGATTTAAAGGGCCCAGGGCTCCAGCTGCCACTACCGCAGCAGAGCCCCGGGCCTTTTAAATCACTGAGGAGCCCTGGGGGCTCCCGGCTGCCACCGCTACCCCGGGGCTCTGAGCTTTGGCAGAGCTTTAAAGGGCCTGGGGCGCTGCTGTGGTAGCAGCTGCCGGAGCCCTGAGCCCTTTAAATCTCCGCCTGAGCTCTGCTGCCCGAGCCCTGGGGTAGCAGTGGCCGAGCTCCGTTGGGGATTTAAAGGGCCCCAGGGCTCCAGCCGCTGCTACTGCCCCGGCCCTTTAAATGCCCACTGGAGCCCCACCGCCACCACCCCAGGGCTTTGGCAGCAGGGCTCTGGTGGTGATTTAAAGGGCCGGGGCAGTAGCGGTGGCCTGAGCTCCGGGGCTCTTTAAATCCCCACCAGAGCCCTGCCGCCCCTACCCTAGGACTCGGGCAACAGGGCTCAGGCAGGGATTTAAAGGGCTCGGGGCTCCAGCCGCCGCTACCACCCTGGTCCTTTCAATCCCTTCCGGAGCCCCGCTGCCGCTACCCCAGGGCTTTGGCAGCAGGGCTCAGGCAGGGATTTAAAGGGCCCCGGGAGGGTGGCGGGTGCTGGAGCTCCGGCGCCCTTTAAATCCCTGCTGCAGCCCCGCCGCCGCTACCCCAGGGCTTTAAATTGCCCTCTCGGAAAGCCGGTCCTGGTATGGCGCACCGGCGTACCGGCTTACTTTCACCTCTGTGTAAGGTCCAGTCCGGCAAATGCAGATGCATGTGAGTAACTTTACTAATGTGGGTAGTTCTAGTTGCATAAATCTTTATAGGGCAGGCTTTAAAGATATTTAGGTGCTTAAAGATGCTGATAGGCACCTACGGGCATTTTCAAAAGTGCCTGGGCACCTATCTCCCATACTGTCATCTTCTCTTTTAACTTGCTTGAGAACTTTGCCCTGTTCTCTGGAATAAGCAGCACTGGGATTAAGCTCTTCCTCTGTTTTACCGAAAATCTTATGTCCAATGGTCTTTATTTGGGAGACCTGGCCATGGGTGAGGACCACCAGACTGTTCCAACAGAAGAAGGTGTGATTTTGTTTCCTCCCCTTTCCAGGTTGTTTGAGCAGCCATATTTATGTTCCAGTAGTTAATTTGCAAGTTATATTCCTTTTTCTTAAATTCCTGTCCAACAATAACATATTGTGCTCATATATATATAAATATATATATATATATATATATATATAGTCCCCCAGTCCTGGAGTGCTGGGCAGGTAACCCCAGCATCGGGTGGCCTGAACACTGGCCCTAGGTGCCCTATGTCACCACAGGCTGGCTGCCCAAGTCCAACCCCCACTCTGGGCCAAGGAGGAAGAGCAGGAAGCAGGAGGGCGGCCTTGGGGTGGAGTGTGGGTGGGGTCACACCTGGCTGTTTGGGTAGGCTCAGTCTCCCCTGGCCTGCAATGCCTGTTGCCCATGAGATTGGAACTGTGTAAACATTTACCCAATGTGCCATGCAGTGGAGGATCAAGCCTTGCGTTTTAGCCTGATATTTAGAAATCTCTCTTGATACTAATCAGCTAGATAAAGGGAAAGCTTCATAAAGCTAGAACAGATATGAATTCCACACTCACATCATCGTTTATTACCTCTGGGCAAGGCTGGGTCTTTTAGGCACAGTACCGTTTTGGGGGCAGTTCAGAGCCATGCTGCCTCAGGCTAAGCATTCTGCCTCCTTTAGGCAAAAGATGTCTCCTGGAGATCCTCAGAGCATGGAGGAGCAAGCAAATTGTTACATCCTATTAAAGCGTGCACCATATTCCTTCCTCCCACCACACACACTCTACTGCATGTGTGGAGCCAGGGCTCTGCCTGGTCCTCACTCCTCTTATGCTCCTCAGAGAATAATTAGGGAGCAGCTCCTGTTTAAGCAGGTCACACAAGATGGGAGGAGGCTCTTTACTCCCTTCCTGCAACTGCTCACACAGGTAAGGGCTAGGTAAAATCTAGACCTATATATCATCCTATAGATTCACTTAGCTAGCAGTATGAAAAATGCCAGCATTCTGGGTGTTAAAGCACTTCTTCCTTCAGTCAGGAGATGCAAACAGCTACTGTTGCTTCTTCTTCGTCTTCTTATTTTTCCTTTTCATGTAATCACCCCTGCAGCCTGTAAAGAACAACTTTAATTTTCTTGGGCTTCTTCCTCACCCACACCCTTTCTGCTTCGCTCATACTTTTTTTTGGATTATCTATCTTGGTTATGGAGGTCTGGCTCTGCTTCACCAAGCATCCTATTTCCTTTCTTCATCTATTGACAGTAGCCAGTACAATTTAGGATTCATCCTCTTGCTGTTTTCAACAACATTCTTTACTAGTGAGCATTTCTTGGCACTGATGGTGGGTTGTTGTTTATTCATGCCTGGAGCTTTTCTCCTACTGTACTTTGCACAGCTCCTCTGGTTGTGCAAAACTTCTTAAAATGTAGCTGAACTCAGGAGTATTCCCTAGAGAACAGGTGATGTAGTGGTTGCAAGAAAGACGAAGTAATCTTATGAGAGTTAGGGAGATGAATCCAGGCTACTTCTTGTCAGGAGCCCACACACCAGCAGCCCACCTGAGTGGTTAGAACTGGACTGAGGGGGCCAGGAGCCAGAGGCAGAAACTAGGGACCAGAGCCAAAGGTCTGAACCAGAATCAGAAACCAGGAAGGAAACACAGAACTGGAGCAAGACAGGAACAGGGCAGAAACAATCAGCAACATTGCTGCTGCTGCTGATCTGCAGGCTTCCTTCAGCCAATCAGCCAGGCTGTCCAATTAGGCCATCCTAATGCAACCTAGCCGAGTTCATTAACTAGCCTGGAGGATAGCCTGGCTAGTCATCAGGCTCAGCTGAAAGAACCAGTTGTGACACTCTGTAGGTACAAGGCCTGAGAGTAGAATTCCAAGGTGACCTGATGGGCTAGAACTATTGAGGAAGACAACTCCATGACATGTGCACTTAAGATGTGCAATGCTGGCCACTAACCTGCAAAACTGCAATTTGTTGCAGGAGTGTCTACAAGCCCCACTTAGCACTGGGGCCCCCTTTGCTATGTGCTGTACCAATACAGAGGAAGACATAATTCCTGTCCTGGAGAGCTGCCAATCTAATTTAAGACAAGAGAGAACAAGTGAGCATAACACATGATAGATGGGAAGAGGGAGAAAAGAGGACAAGAGTAACAGTATTAAGTTCATACAGATACACGGGTTAGCCATGTACACAATAAATGGCTCCAAGTCATAAATGTTGACTACCCTGAACATACCTATGGTTAGTTGGCTGACTTCTGAGCTCACTAGAGAAGCCAAAGACTGAAGGGGGCATGGAAATTGAACTACTGTTCTAGAGGGTTCCTCCAAATCAGGCTCTGGTCCACTGGGCTGGGATGTGTAGGAAAGCTTTCACTGCCTCTGTTTGTTTTGTGAATAAGCAGAGGGCTTCAGTCTCCGGGGCTGTCAATCAGACACTTCTGACCAGGACTAAACTGATATAATTTAAAAAAGAAATGTAGTAAACTTGTATTTGAGTACTCAGTCAAATTCTCATCTCTCACGGAAAACCAGGGTTCCTGGGATTCATGCAAGGACCTACTCAATTGCAACTAAATCTTCCTCTCCCAGCAAGCACATGCAGCCACTGCTGAAGCCTCTGGTCTGTACTGTAGTCTTAGCAATGGCCTGGTACAGACCCTGTGTGTAGAGTTACCAGCCATGCCACTGACTCTGCCTTCACACCCTTCATGCTGCCAGAGACAGCTGAGCAGGTTGTGCAAAGTCCACTGTGGACAGAAGTTCAGCCACCCTTCCACATGCTCACGCACAGCAGAACAGAAGGGGCTCCACTGTTTTTCAGGCCCTTTGAGCCTGGGAAGGTTAGGAGTTGCTGAAAAGAGGTTGGGTATTATTGCAAATGTTTGGCCCTCTCTGCCTTTCCGAATGCAGTGACTTCCACTTCCTCATCTATTCTTCAGAAGATTCAAACAGGAGTGGTGCAGGTGGGAGGAGGGAAGAGGGATTGTGGGAGCGATAGCCACTCCAAAATTTGCCTTATCCCTCCTGTAGCCACCCCTCCCAGTGCAAAGGTCAAACATTACACAGAAGTAAGGATGACATGGTGTGGTATAGCCATCCTTACTTCTGCGCTGCCTTCAGCGCTGGGCAGCTCCGTTCCCCACACCCGAATACATTTTACACTCCCGGGGAGAAGGGGGGTGCATCCCCCAGTTTGAGATGTATAGCACAGCCCCCCCAATTTTCTGTCTAGCCCACCTCCCCTGGCCCCACTGGGAAGAGGCTGACGTTGCCCCTGGATTCAAATATCAATACCTCAACTTAATTCTCTTGTGAGAATTAAAGAAAAAATTGTTAAAAAGGAGCTTTTTCTGGTGATCCAGTTTTCTCATGCTTTCGATTCACCCCCATTATTTATCAAAGCATATTTCTGGGGACACTGGAGGAAGCTGCATTAGATATTTGCACTTAAATATGCCATTCCCATTAAGAAGAGTGTGGCTAAAGTTTTGATACTTTTGTTTCTCTATAGTAAGTAGTAACCTGGGAGAACTTTTTGTGAAAATCAAATGAAGTTCAAATGAAAGTTACGGCAGGCCTGGTGTACTGGTTAATGTATGGAAATGGGAGTGAGAACATTTGGGACTGTGCCCCGGACTCACTGGGTATCCTAAAGAAGGCCAATTAAATCTCTCTGGGCTTTGGTGTCCCCATCTGTAAAATGGAGAAAATAATGTCTCACTGGGGTTTTAAGAGGCTTCATTCATTGTTTGTAAACTGCTTGGAGATTATTGCTGGGCTTCTAGCAATAGTCATTTATTTTCATAGAAGTCATTTAAATAGCTACCAGTTTACCACAATTTAATCCTGGACATCCATCAGCGACTTAAACTATTCAGATTTAGGTGCTGGAAAATGGTGTATCGCACACAGTGAAAAATATAACAATGGATTTGCTGTAGCAACACAGTAGAAGTGTTAAGGTAAGGCTTGAACAATAAGGTTGTCTTATGTAAAGTCCTAAACTGATCCATGTTTCTCACATCCTGTAGGGACTGGCCTGACTTCCAATGGAAATGCATATACAAAATGCATATTTAGGCCCTGATCCTACAAACTCATGTGTCAGTTGTCCCATTAAATTTAATTGGATTGGGGCCTGAATTTGCACCCTTTGACTTCCTAGCCATGCTCCTCCCTGAACATAGTCTGTCTGGGGATTCAGCGGTCTTTGAGACTCAGGAGTGAAAAATCCATTGCCCCATTTCTCTATTACAATCACAGATTATTGATTCCACAGGCACACTCAATGTATTTCTCAGAGGAAAGGAGCGTAACTATTTTGGTTCCCCCCCCTCCCGTCTCTGCTGATAAGGTTTCCAGTTTCCTGCTGAGGTGTCAGAAAGAGAGAAAATAATTGGAACTGAAGATTTAAAATTCTACCCCATACTGAGATTTGTAAGGACCTTGTTTACAGGGAGTAAAAATAGAGGGCAACAGCAGGGAGAGGGCACCACAGATGAGCATTTATTATTAGAATTTCTAATGATATGTAATTAGACAAATACAGAAATTCTTCCCCCGCTGCAAAGCTAGACCCTTTCCTTATCACACAGCAGAAGGATACTCATCAATATGGCTCTTGATGTTAACGTCTCCCTGATCAAAATGACATGTGTAGTCTTTCTGCTTGTGACACTCGTTCCAATCTATGAACGTATGCATGTCAAAAGGGTGCACGTGTGCCGTTGCTGCACACTGATGGGTAAGTCGTATCCTCCTAGGCTTTCTTCGTGGAAATGGCCGTGTGCAAAGAATTGAAAAATTAATCTCACAGCTGCCAGTAGCAACTAGGCTATGGATAGCCTCTGACTGTAAAAAGAAAAATGGCCCCAAATGAGAGGAATGGCCCAAAAATATGGGAGGGGGTGGTAATGGAAAAATTAAAGCACCAATTACCTCCCCAGCAAAATAGGCAGAAGACAAATAGATACTTAGATATTTGGTTATTATTTATTCAATATTCAAAGCACCTTCACTTGCAAAACAGAATCGAGCTCACCTGCCCAATGTTGTTGAATATGAACGGTTCAATTAACATACCTTTTTCAATAAATATGTACAGAGTCAGGAGTTCCATTCAATTTAATAAAATCAGCTGAAATGACACATCCTGAGTAGTGTAAAAAGGCTCACTCTGTAATATGGTAACACCCTGCTAGGCACAGAAATTTGATGTTTACTGCATAATGTTTCTCTAAACAAAAAAATAAGCTCAGTGTTGTAATGTCTGATGTTTTATTTCTCATGTTTACCTATTAATGATTTGTAAGCCTGTTAAAGCTTCCTGAATAGATCATTATTAAGAACAGAAATGCAAGAATTGCCCCAATAGGACAGTCTGTGAAGAATTCTTAATATTGTATTGCAATCATCACAAATCACTATCAATCATGTATATACTGATTTGGTTTTTCTAGTTCTATATTGTAAATTTTGGCTTTTCTTCGATGCACCTGAGACATGGGAAACACCAGAGATTTTTCTGGTGATTTTCTGATGAAAAGTGATTTTTCTCTTTCTTAGAGCTATGGACAGATGGCCACCACATGTCACTATCACTCTTTTTAATGGGGAGACCAAATCACCATGTCATTTTATTTAAAGAAATTCATTTATATGAGCAATAGTTCAAAACATCTGACAGAGTAATGAATAATGTAGGTTTCCTATCAGTGCCTGCCTTTTTTCTCTGGTGTTTGTTATGGGCTTTAGCTGCATTGTTAGGATCTGAACTTTCCCAAAGTTTGGGAATGTTTGGATTTGAGGTTTTGGCTTTGACCTTTATAAAGGGGCCAGATGCAAAATTCATATATTGACCCAGAGCTGAAAAAGGGGTGTCTAGATCCAGTGATTAGGGGGTTAGTACAAATTACTTGCTGCATAACTGTCTCAAACACTTCAGTTTGTTAGGCCTCTTCAATGTTCTGTCACTCAAGGCTGGATTGGATTGGCCATAATTAGTTGTATGTTTCTTGTATTATTGAAAGCATTAGTAAAATATTCATTTAAAATACATTAAAAAATCTTAATTTGTTTCCATTTTAGGATTCATTCATCTGGCTTCCTCTCTCAAACAAAACCAAAAATACTCTGAATATATTGAGCATGCTAATAGTTGCTAACAGCAGGGGTTTCATGATAGGATATTAATATACATTACTAAATATTGTGGCAAATCAATATTCTGTTACAGTAAAATACTTTATTTTTACAACACTGTAGTTTGTTGCCCACTGATTCCAGCATGGCTTTTTCATCTTCGATAAATGCTACAGGTAACCAATATCATTTGCTGCTCTTACTTTTTTTTATGAACCCAATTGAATCCCAATTGATGTCAGAGCTTTCTTAGTAGAAGTCTAAATACCACAGAACTTACAGTCTGAGGTGTGTAAGGACTAGAATGGCTCTGCTAATCAATATACCAAAAGAAACAAAGAAGGGAAATTGAACATCTAGTACCATCTCAAGCAAAACATTAGAAGACCCAAACTAGAAATTATATTAGATTAAAAGAACGTCAAAAGTCTCACTCCCAGTTCTTTGGTAAAAATAGCACCATCCAATATTCAAGCTGGAAGATGCAATTATGTTTTATAATGGGTAATGCCCAATGGGTTAAACCACACTCTTAAAGAAAGAAATTAGTATGCATCATGCTGGAACAGACATGAGCACAAAACATGGACCAAGCCAAGAAAAGTCCTGTAGGAGGTTTGTAGTGGGAGGCTGGCTCTGAATTGCAAAGACTTATTGGGAAGGCCATAAAGGCAGTTGCAAACAAGAAGTCTAGATGTTTGTGTTAGGGGCCTTTGCTACAAAGGAGAGGGAGAAGAAATAGGAACAACCTGTGGGTTGCCAGCCATCTGTTAAAAAGGAATGTCCAGGTAAGCAGGGGAAAGGGACAGGGGAAAGGGAATAAAGCCTGCTAGGCAGTATGGCACAGCAGGAAAACAGGAGCAACTGGGAAGCACATGCAGGGGGAGAGGAGGAAAAGGGCAGGAGTTAGCAGAGGAGGTACAGGGGATTGACAGGTACAGAACAGATAGAAGGGGAAACTAATTAATTTTTTTCACAAGAATAAGTCACATTAAAGACAGGTGCAAACGAATAAATCCTTTCCCGGTATTGCTTTTTCATGTAAACAATCACTGTAGTTTCCCCAGGATGTTAGGCATTTCTGAATTGGAGGATTGAAGGCAAATGCCACATGACAATCCTATATTAAAATGTGAACTACACTATGAAAGTGCTTTGGAACCCCTGGCATTGAACCTGAATGTTGTCTGAATGGTAGGAAGAGGGAAGCATTTAGTGGCTTTTATATACTAGTGAATAGGATGTTTGCATTGGTGTGGTTCCATTTCTGCATCACAGAACAGCCAGTATTAAAGGCTTGGCTTGGCTTGAATTGCAACATCTGCACTGGCTCTGAATAGGACTGCGCTTGGCACTCTTCCCTTAATACTCCTATTAAACACACCACTTCATCGGAATCTCACGTAACTCACTAGTGGCATCGTTATTTTGGAAATAAAAATAAACCTGTCATTTTAAAGCCTTTTAATTCCCACATGAATATAGACTATGTGTAGGGGCAAGGTTGCGGAAGATTGGCGAGGAGCTAAGTGGTGGACTGAGTACGTGACTGGATGTAAGTGGAGGATGCAGGCAGTTTCAATGAACTTTGTCTGACAGACCCTTCCAAAAGATATTGTAGCATAGCTCAGCATATTTTTGCCTGTAAACAAGTTAGTTTCTGTAATAAGCATAAATCATACATATAAGAATGTAACCAGTTGTTGACCCCATGTAACCCTGAGATAAGCGCGGAGAATATAGCACCGCAGAGGACTCCCCCCCGGCGGAGTCCTGCCTGGTCAGCTGTCCCGAACGGCCAGAGTCCCCTGCAGCCCCTCCACTTGTCCTAGGGGCTCCCCATGCAGATTGGAGCATAAGTTCTTCCTTCCTTCAGTAAAGCATAGTTTACTATTCTTAGGTCTGAGTGTCCTCCTTTCACTAGTATCTCCCCCACCCGGCCCTTGCAGGCACAATTGGCGTCACGAACAGGACACCAGTGGAGGGATGCCTCTTTGAGGAAGGAAGGATAAGGGGGAGGGAGAGAGCCGCATCCCCGGGTGGCCCTCGACGGGACGGTGGGCACCAGTGGCTTGCAAGCTGGTAGGGTTGGTTGCTCCCGCTGCATGGCCGGAACTAGAGCAGGGTCCGGGGGTTACCCCAGTTAGGCTGGAGGAACTGATATTCAAGCTCTGGCTGGACAAAGTAGGACCCGCAGAGCGAAAAGCAGTGGGGGACCTGGGATGGGTCTTCCTGACCACGCTTCATGCGGTGGATGAGGCGCTGCTGGTTCAGCGCCAGAGGATAGGAAGATTAGAGGCTGATTTGCAGCAAGCAAATGAGGCCCATTCACTAACCTAAGAAGTCATCACTAGTACGGCCAAATGGGCCGAGCGGTTAGAGCACCGATGCATGGTTATGGCGGCTCACATTGTGAACTGCTGGTTGCGAAAGGGAGGACAGCAAGACGTGCATCCCCTTGCCGTATGCGCACTGGTGCGCCAAAGCGACTGGAATCTAGAGACCTGGGATGGGGACATTTGGGAGACAAGTGGGGACGAGTCTCCCGGGGAGGGGGAAGGCGGGACTGTACCCACAACTGCAGCCTATTGTCGAGACACAATACGAGGGACCGCATGGGAGAACGATCAAATGGTAGGAAGGGATTTTATCTGGGAATATAAATCCCCCGAGATACAGGATTTTGTGCAGCGTTTCAAGCAGCTTCCCAAGGAATCACTGCTGGCCTGGCTGCTATGGTTGTGAGACGATGGAGCAGATGCGATTACCCTTTCCCCCGCTGAGCTAGGCAGGATGGGCTCCCTCACCAGAGACCCCCTCCTTCGTAGGAGTCTCAAGATAGGGGCCAACTTGGAGGCGAGTTATCCGTATCCCTCCCTCATGGCATGGTTGACCATGGCTGTCAAAATCATCTGGAGGTTGCCTGCAGACATGGATGATGGGTTGGAAAGTGGGCCTCCTTCCCAGAGGGGGTTAGCGAGCTCCGGCCACTGGGGATGCTCACCGGCATCTTTGCTGAGCATTTTGAAGGGCCTGACGTCGTAGAGCTGACCCATACCAGGCTTCTGTGGAATGCCCCCCCCCCCTCCACACACCTCAAGGCGATGATCTTGCCGATGGTTGGGGGAGCCGTAGGGTTGGTGGAGGCACAGCTCATGATCCAATTAACGGAAATTGACAGTATGATGAAAACCACAAAGCCGCGGCAGGTGAATGTGAAGTAAAAGGAGAGGGTTAGCCACAATACTATGTTTAAAGATTCCCCTGAGGGAAGTGGATGGGAAAACCAATGCTGAACTGTTAAAACGCTGGTTACAGCTTAAGCCAGAACAGCGTACCAAGGAAAGGATGGGGGCCCGGATGAAAAGGGGGACCCCAAAACAAGGTAGATGGCATCCCCCAGCGGCCCCAACAGTCTGCCCCACAGGCAGACTATATTGAATGGAAACTGCCCGCCCAGTATTGACGGGGTGGTGGGTCCCCCTCGTCCCCCCTGTCCTGGAGGTAAGGCGCTATGTAGTGGGGGACTACTGCCCTTATGTCCCAGTAGAGATCTATTGGCCTAGCAGGGCGCGACAACGAGTAATGGCCCTTGTGGACACAGGAGTGGAGGTGACTATCTTGCATGGCACCCCGCCCTGTTGGGGCTGGTTGGTAACAATGAGCGGCCTTGGAGGGGCAGACATTTGGTCTGCACCGATGCAGTTACGGCTGGCCATCAGGAAGCCCCCCCCCCACCTACGAGTCACCGTTTTAATCACCTGAATGTGATTCATGTATACATATTGGGTATAGACCTCATAGAATCATAGAATATCAGGGTTGGAAGGGACCTCAGGAGGTCATCTAGTCCAACCCCCTGCTCAAAAGCAGGACCCATCCCCAATTAAATCATCCCAGTCAGGGCTTTGTCAAGCCTGACCTTAAAAACTTCTAAGGAAGGAGATTCCACCACCTCCCTAGGCAACGCATTCCGGTGTTTCACCACCCTCCTAGTGAAAAAGTTTTTCCTAATATCCAACCTAAACCTCCCCCACTGCAACTTGAGACCATTACTCCTTGTCCTGTCCTCTTCCACCACTGAGAATAGTCTAGAATCATCCTCTCTGGAACCACCTCTCAGGTAGTTGAAAGCAGCTATCAAATCCCCCCTCATTCTTCTCTTCCGCAGACTAAATAATCCCAGTTCCCTCAGCCTCTCCCCATAAGTCATGTGTTCCAGACCCCTAATCATTTTTGTTGCCCTTCGCTGGACTCTTTCCAATTTATCCACATCCTTCTTGTAGTGTGGGGCCCAAAACTGGACACAGTACTCCAGATGAGGCCTCACCAATGTTGAATAGAGGGGGACGATCACGTCCCTCGATCTGCTCGCTATGCCCCTACTTATACATCCCAAAATGCCATTGGCCTTCTTGGCAACAAGGGCACACTGCTGACTCATATCCAGCTTCTCGTCCACTGTCACCCCAGGTCCTTTTCCGCAGAACTGCTGCCTAGCCATTCGGTCCCTAGTCTGTAGCTGTGCATTGGGTTCTTTAGTCCTAAGTGCAGGACCCTGCACTTATCCTTATTGAACCTCATCAGATTTCTTTTGGCTCAATCCTCCAATTTGTCTAGGTCCCTCTGTATCCTATCCCTGCCCTCCAGCGTGTCTACCACTCCTCCCAGTTTAGTATCATCTGCAAATTTGCTGAGAGTGCAATCCACACCATCCTCCAGATCATTTATGAAGATATTGAACAAAACCGGCCCCAGGACCGACCCCTGGGGCACTCCACTTGACACCGGCTGCCAACTAGACATGGAGCCATTGATCACTACCCGTTGAGCCCGACAATCTAGCCAACTTTCTACTCACCTTATAGTGCATTCATTCAGCCCATACTTCTTTAACTTGCTGGCAAGAATACTGTGGGAGACCGTGTCAAAAGCTTTGCTAAAGTCAAGATACAATACATCCACTGCTTACATCCACAGAACCAGTAATCTCATCATAGAAGGCGATTAGATTCATCAGGCATGACCTTCCCTTGGTGAATCCATGCTGACTGTTCCTGATCACTTTCCTCTCATGTAAGTGCTTCAGGATTGATTCCTTGAGGACCTGCTCCATGATTTTTCCGGGGACTGAAGTGAGGCTGACTGGCCTGTAGTTCCCAGGATCCTCCTTCTTCCCTTTTTTAAAGATTGGCACTACATTAGCCTTTTTCCAGTCATCCAGGACTTCCCCCGTTCGCCACGAGTTTTCAAAGATAAAGGCCAATGGCTCTGCAATCACAGCTGCCAGTTCCTTTAGCACTCTCGGATGCAACTCGTCCGGCCCCATGGACTTGTGCACGTCCAGCTTTTCTAAATAGTCCCTAACCACCTCTTTCTCCACAGAGGGCTGGCTCTCTACTCCCCATGTTGTGATGCCCAGTGCAGCAGTCTGGGAGCTGACCTTGTTCATGAAGACAGAGGCAAAAAAAGCATTGAGTACATTAGCTTTTTCCACATCCTCTGTCACTAGGTTGCCTCCCTCATTCATTAAGGGGCCCACACTTTCCTTGGCTTTCTTCTTGTTTCCAGCATACCTGAAGAAACCCTTCTTGTTACTCTTAACATCTCTCGCTAGCTGCAGCTCCAGGTGCAATTTGGCCCTCCTAATTTCATTCCTACATGCCCGAGCAATATTTTTATACTCTTCCCTGGTCATATGTCCAACCTTCCACTTCTTGTAAGCTTCTTTTTTATGCTTAAGATCTGCTAGGATATTACCGTTAAGCCAAGCTGGTCGCCTGCCATATTTACTATTCTTTCGACACATCGGGATGGTTTGTCCCTGTAACCTCAACAGGGATTCCTTGAAATACAGCCACCTCTCCTGGACTCCTTTCCCCTTCATGTTAGTCCCCCAGGGGATCCTACCCATCCATTACCTGAGGGAGTCGAAGTCTGCTTTCCTGAAGTCCAGGGTCCATATCCTGCTGCTTACCTTTCTTCCCTGTGTCAGGATCCTGAACTCAACCAACTCATGGTCACTGCCTCCCAGATTCCCATCCACTTTTGCTTCCCCTACTAATTCTTCCCGGTTTGTGAGCAGCAGGTCAAGAAAAGCTCCCCCCTCCCCGTTGGCTCCTCTAGCACTTGCACCAGGAAATTGTCCCCTACGCTTTCCAAAAACTTCCTGGATTGTCTATGCACCGCTGTATTGCTCTCCCAGCAGATATCAGGAAAATTAAAGTCACCCATGAGAACCAGGGCGTGCTATCTAGTAGCTTCTGCGAGCTGCCGGAAGAAAGCCTCATCCACCTCATCCCCCTGGTCCGGTGGTCTATAGCAGACTCCCACCACTACATCACTCCTGCTGCTCACACTTCTAAACTTAATCCAGAGACACTCAGGTTTTTCTGCAGTTTCGTACCGGAGTTCCTAGCAGTCATACTGCTCCCTTACATACAGTGCTACTCCCCCACCTTTTCTGCCCTGCCTGTCCTTCCTGAACAGTTTATAACCATCCATGACAGTACTCCAGTCATGTGAGTTATCCCACCAAGTCTTTGTTATTCCAATCACGTCATAATTCCTTGACATCACCAGGGCCTCCAGTTCTCCCTGCTTGTTTCCAAGGCTTTGTGCATTCGTATATAAGCACTTGAGATAACCTGCTGATCGCCCCTCATTCTCAGTATGAGGCAGGAGCCCTCCCCTCACAGACATTCCTGCCTGTGCTTCCTCCCGGTATCCCGCTTTCCCACTTACCTCAGGGCTTTGGTCTCCTTCCCCCGGTGAACCTAGTTTAAAGCCCTCCTCACTAGGTTAGCCAGCCTGCTCGCAAAGATGCTCTTCCCTCTCTTCGTAAGGTGGAGCCCATCTCTGCCCAGCACTCCTCCTTCATGGAACACCATCCCATGGTCAAAGAATCCAAAGCCTTCTCTCCGACACCACCTGCGTAGCCATTCGTTGACTTCCACCTCCTCCAAGGGCAGACCATAGATACCCAATGGGGACCCTTTTCCTTTGGGCGCCCGCTGTATGTCCGAGCGGTTGTAACCATAAGTGGGGGCATCCGCAGTGGGACCCCATGGTGCGTCCGACCCCCACCACTGTGGTCAACACCAAACAGTATTGGATACCTGGTGGGCATGATGAAATAACCGCTACCGTTACAGGTCTGCTCTAGGCGGACATCATTCGCCCATCATGAGTGCATTTAACAGCCCAATTTGGCCAGTCCATGAAAAGGCCGGAACCTGGTGCACGACAGTAGACTACCGCAACCTGAATAGGGTCACCCCAATCCTGACAGCAGCAGTTCCCAACATGGTCTCCATCATGGAGCGCCTCGCGACGCAAGTAGGGCAGTGGCATGTCGTGGTGGACTTGGCAAATACCTTCTTTTTCATTGCCCCACAGAGCCAGGATCAATTTGCCTTTACATGGGAGGATCGGCAGTACACTTTGACTGTGCTGCTTCAGGGCTACAAGCATAGCCCAACCATCTGCCACCAGTTGGTTAGTCAAGACCTAGTCCTTCCAGAGGGAGTGGTACTAGAGCACTATATTGATGATGTCCTGCTGAGCGGGCCCCATGAGGTGGCACTCTCCGAGGCCAAGAACAATGTGTTGCAGGCTCTGGCAGCCAGGGGATGGGCTGTCAACCCTAGTAAAATCCAGGGGCCCAGCCAGGAGGTGATCCTCTTGGGAATACTTTGGTCGGGGTCTCAAAGTAAGATCCCACAAAAATTACCCACTTCCCAGAACCCACTAGAGTAAGCCAAGCCCAAACTTTCCTGGGCCTCCTTGGGTATTGGCGCACATTTATTCCCCATCTAGGGTACATCTTGCAGCCCATACAAGCAGTAATCTGGAAGAAAGTCACGTTTAGGTGGGGGGGCCAAGCAGCATGTCGCATTCCAGCAGGCTAAAGAGGCACTCAGCCAACACGCAGTGCTGAGCCCAGGCAGATGAGGCATCCCCTTTAAACTTGAGGTAACGGTGGTTGACCATGTGGCCTCATGGGGGCTATGGCAGCAAGCGTCATCGGGAAAGGACCCCTTTGGGTATTGGTCGCGATCCCTACGAGGCTCGTCTGAGCGTTATACACCCCGTGAGCAGCAGCTGCTTGCAGTAGTATGGGCCCTTCAGCAAACTGAGCCCATAATGGGTGCAAAGCCTGTAAAGGTGCGTACCCTGCTTCCGATTACGCTTTGGGTCTGGGACAAAAGCCCACTCACACGGACTGGGGTAGCCAGACTCAGACCTTATGGAAGTGGAAACACTACCTGCAGCTGCGTATGCAAATGACCCAGGCAAGCATTACCGATGCGCATGCGTGGTTTCTGGGTGCTGTCACCTTCGAGGAACTGCCCTCTGGAGGCCAGCACACATATGCCCCCCGGTTGAAGTGCCTCAACCCCCCTGTATGGAGGCCCCTCTCTATGCCTCCTTAACCGAACAACAACGAGAGGTCGTGTGGGTCACTGATGGATCGGCCTCGTACAGGGGGGCAGAACAATGGTGGCAAGTGGCTGCATATAATCCCTGCCTTAAGGAAATACTGTTCGAAACTGGACCTGGCCTGTCTAGTCAGTGGGCTGAACTACGGGCGGCATGCATTACAGAGAACCAAGGGCCCCTTTATATGTATACGGTTAGCTGGGCAGTCTATAAAGGCATGACACAATGGATGGCTGTCTGGCATGCGACTGGCTGGAAGGTGCATGACAAATCCCTTTGGGGTTACAACATGTAGCCTGCCATTTGGGATGCCTGTAGCTAAAGGCCCGTTGCTGTCTGTCAAGTAGATGCCCACCTGACGGGTGAATCAGAGGAGGCCCAATTCAACAGAGAGGTAGATGACATAGTCACAGTATATGTAGTAGCCGCCCCCGGTCTGGCCGAGTGGATACATCAAAGAGTGGTCATCTGGGAGGGGAAAAAGCAATGCAATGGGCCACCGATCGTAGCTTGCAGACGACGATTAGTGCGCAGCAGGATGCCTGCCAGCACTGCACACAGTGTACCAGGCTCTCCCCCCAGCGCTTAAAAGCAGAGAAGGGGTACCTGAAGTGAGGTCAGAAACCTGGGGAAGTATGGCAGGTGGACTACATCAGCCCGCCGCCTGAAAGTCAGTGACATAAATACATGCTAACTGCAGTAGACACATATTCAGGTCTGCTCTTTGTATACCCATGCACGAGTGCCACACAGGAGCAGACTATAAGGGGACGGAAGAACTCATCCGCGACTACGGATCCCCCCCTTGAGGAGCAAAGTGACCAGGGAACCCATTTTATGGGACTGGAAGTAAGAGAATGGGCTAGGAGATGGGGGATTGCGTGGGTGTTCCACATCGCATACCACCTGCAGGGCACCAGGCTCACTGAACGCATGAATGGCTTGCTTAAAGAACAGTTACACAAACTATCTCCCACTGAGTCCCTGGCCAGTTGGAGCTGTAATCTTCGCCAGCCCATGGCTGTGCTCAATTTCCGCCCTCTGTACGGCTCCACCCTGTACGCTAGATTCAAGGGGGAGGTCATCGAGCACATGTGTTGTGAGTGCGCGCCTGCACCCGCAAGCCCACCTCCCCATTCGGGCCAACCCGGGAAGTGCTGGTCTTGATCTGCGGGTCCCTCACTCCACAGCCCAATAGCCGGAACCTTGTAAGTACTGGCTTAGCCATAGGACTACCACAAGGCTATTATGGGCGCATTGCCCCATGCAGCAGTCCGGCCCTTAAGGGCATAAATGTTGCAATGGGAGTAATCGACACTGACTATACCAGGGAGGTTAAGGTGCTTTTGGTTCACAATAGCCCACAGGCAGTAACCCTTCCCCAAGGCGAATGTATTGGGCAGTTGATTTGCGAGCGCAAATGTTCAGGAAGGGGATGCGCTTGCACCCACCACTTGGATGGGGGGGTTCGGCTCGACTGGACATGCAGTTTGGGTCCACGACCCCACCAAACATAACCCACTTGAAGGGGAAATCCTAGCTGATGGTCCCGGAGACACTCACCTCGTACTGCTAAAAGGGGAAGATACCCCAATTTATGTGCCCTCTAAGTGTCTTTCTTCCAGGCAACCATAACCGCCGCACTGCAGTTTGGGTGGGTCCATGGAGTGTCCTGGTCACGCCACCTGAAGGCCGACACCTGTGATGGCCCTATGGCATGTTCTCTATGGCATAATCTTTGAACTAATTTTAGGTGCAATAGGTGCCCAAGCCACTTGGCACCACAACTCGGCCGTCCAGTGGATGCAATCGGTGGCACTAGCAGGTAACAAGTCGGACTGTTGGTACTGCTCACATGCCCCCCAGTTGGCAAGTGCTGGCATTCCATGGGCCGCAGTGCACACTCATGCAGTGCATAATTACATATTGGTGGCATGACCACGACGGAGCCCAAACCCCATTGTGCAGAGACCCACGGGCTTCCATCAGTTTGTCCACGCTTTCCTCCCCTGGCTAGGGGTGGCCAAACCTGAGCGGGCTATTGTAAATATTTCACCCACATTAGAGGTTATAGAGAATAATACCATAGATGCAATCCAAGCCCTGCAATTAGAAGTAGCTTCTTTGTTGCAAGTTGTCTTACAAAATCATATGGCATTGGACTATTTATTAGCCGCTCAAGGCGGCATGTGTGCCTTGATTAATGAAAGTTGTTTTTACTCAAATCAGGATAAGTGCATCGAGACTGATGTTCATAATGTGATGGACGGACCACTTGAAGGTGTTACATGACGTGGGCTCTGAGGCTTCTGTATGGATGACCCTTGGCGGTGGCTTACCTCCTGGCTTCCAGATCTCGGCACCTGGGGGAGACGCATTGGGCTCCTGCTATTGATTGGATGACTGGGCTTTGTATGTATGTTTGTCATTCTTCAATGCTGCGTGAATTGCTCCTCCACCCTCCTGGCCCGACTAACAACCCCCAAACCAGTGCACACACTTGCCGTGCACTGGTGGCAGTAACTAATACACCTCAGTCAGCCAAGGGGTAGAGTGTAGGGGCAAGGTTGTGGAAGATTGGCGAGGAGCTAAGTGCTGGACTGAGTACGTGACTGGATGTAAGCGAAGGATACAGGCAGTTTCAATGAACTTTGTCCGACAAACCCTGCCAAAAGATATTGTAGCATAGCTCAGCATATTTTTGCCTGTAAACAAGTTAGTTTCTGTAATAAGCATAAATCATACATATAAGAATGTAACCAGCTGTTGACCCCATGTAACCCCGAGATAAGCGCGGAAAATATAGCTCCGCAGAGGACTCCCCCCACAGGGGAGTCCTGCCTGGTCAGCTGTCCCGAACGGCCAGAGTCCCCTGCAGCCCCTCCACGTGTCCTAGGGGCTCCCTGCGCAGATTGGAGTGTAAGTCCTTCCTTCCTTCCTTCCTTCCTTCCTTCAATAAAGCCTAGTTTACTATTCTTAGGCCTGAGTGTCCTCCTTTCACTGGTATCTCCCCCCCAACCCTTGCAGGCACATGATGTAAGGAGCTAACTACCTGAAAAATGTATAGTGAAAGATCCTTGGTGTGGGGTGTTAGTCAAAATAATCCTAAGATAAGAGACTTGACCATTAAGCAAAACCTAGGAAAGGCAGCTTTTAACTAAAGAAATGTCCAGTTAGTTCAGTCATTTAGGTTCCAACTTTCTAGACTGCCCAGTTCCACAACTGACAAGGACAGATCTATGCAGGGGACACGAGGACTGGATTCTTCTCATACACCCACGTAAACTGTGACTAGCTGCATTGAAGTCAGCAGGGTTACAATGATGTAACCCAGTGTAAGTGAGTGGAGAAACAGGCCTTTGATCCATAACAAATAAATACAAATATTTCCAGTCCCTACTAGTGTGATCATTCATTATCAAGTCTGACACAAGCTGACAATTTTCTATGTTGAACTCAGAGTTTACAGATTCTGGTTAAAATGGTACCAGAACTTTTAAGCATAATGATACAAACCAGGATGCCATAATCATTATTTAAATGTTCAGATCATGATAAGAATTTGAATCATACGCACAAAAGTAAGGACATTTAGAGTTAAGGCAGACATTTCCCTGTTTCTCCTGCCAGATTATGCAGAAGTAGTATTGTTAGATACTTAAAATCTCTTACCTTTAAGACTTCACATTACTTACAGACAACGGGCTAAGTTAAGGATGGAGTTTGGGGGTTTGCTTGGAAATTGAGGGCTTTTGTGGTGTTAGCTGAGTCCTAACATTATTTAAATTTCATCTTTTGTGTAAGATGACAGCAGACAATTGAACAATGGAGAAGGATAGGGCCTGAATTCCAATTTCAGATCTATTACTGACTCACACTGTGACCTTGGGCAATTCGCTTGGCTTTCTCCTGTCTCAATTCCCATGTAAGGAGGCAGATGCAGGAGTAAGATGTTGCATCTCAAATTATAAAGACTTTTCATACTTACAAGAAAGGTATGTGTGCCAGGGGGCCAACTGTTCAATACAAAACTATGATCATTAAGCTCTGTGCACACTATTCTGCATGATGCTTGGAAGGTGTCCTAAAATAAAGCATTAGGCATGCAGCTAATGTCATGGTCATTCAGGATTTTCAGTACATTCATTAAAAAGAAGCCAAATAATTACCTTACATTCTGCAAATTAGCTATGGCTCTTTGTTTTATGGAAAATTTTGCTAGTTTTTTAATGTTCTAACAGATGTCTTTGTATGATTAAATGACAATAAATATAACATTCACATCTGTGCATAATTTAAGACTAATATTCAATGACCATGCTATAATTAATTCATGAACTCTTTTAAGTTGCTACAAGATCAGTATTTATATTTAATTCATATGAACTTTTCTTGCGGAGGCCATCTCTTATAGTATAGAAAGACAAGCCATGAAGCTGGTCGTGTTTGCCAAGGGGAGTCAAAGCGGTACCTGCCACTGTTTAAAAACACAATATATGAATAAATACATTGTACAACACTTCTCTTACAATTAGCGTCATTGCCAATTGACTGACAACAAAACATAAGAGAGTGGTTCTCTATAATCCAAAGTAAAACTTTGATGGTGCTCTAACACCTGCAGAGATGTCATCAGTGTTATACTGTCCCTCTAGTGGGCTTGGAAACTGGTCATACGCCTTCAGGGTTCTAGTTCAAATGGTATCTGTAGAAATGTGATGGACACACACTGCAATGGGTCCTACTGAAAGGTGAACTGTCAGGCTGGAGGGAGGTTACAAGTGGAGTTCCTCAAGGATCAGTTTTGGGACCAATCTTATTTAATCTTTTTATTACTGACCTCGGCACAAAAAGTGGGAGTGTGCTAATAAAGTTTGCAGATGATACAAAGCTGGGAGGTATTGCCAATTTAGAGAAGGACCGGGATATCATACAGGAGGATCTGGAGGACCTTGTAAACTGGAGTAATAGTAATAGGTTGAAATTTAATAGTGAGAAGTGTAAGGTTATGCATTTAGGGATTAATAACAAGAATTTTAGTTATAAGCTGGGGACGCATCAATTAGAAGTAACGGAGGAGGAGAAGGACCTGGGAGTATTGGTTGATCATAGGATAACTATGAGCTGCCAATGTGATATGGCTGTGAAAAAAGCTAATGCGGTCTTGGGATGCATCAGGAGAGGTATTTCCAGTAGAGATAAGGAGGTTTTTATATCGTTATACAAGGCACTGGTGAGACCTCACCTGGAATACTGTGTGCAATTCTGGTCTCCCATGTTTAAGAAGGATGAATTCAAACTGGAACAGGTACAGAGAAGGGCTACTAGGATGATCCGAGGAATGGAAACTTGTCTTATGAAAGGAGACTCAAGGAGCTTGGCTTGTTTAGCTTAACTAAAAGAAGGTTGAGGGGAGATATGATTGCTCTCTATAAATATATCAGAGGGATAAATACCGGAGAGGGAGAGGAATTATTTAAGCTCAGTACCAATGTGGACACAAGAACAAATGGATATAAACTGGTCATTGGGAAGTTTAGACTTGAAATTAGACAAAGGTTTCTAACCATCAGAGGAGTGAAGTTTTGGAATAGCCTTCCAAGGGAACCAGCGGGGGCAAAAGATCTATCTGGCTTGAAGATTAAACTCAATAAATTTATGGAGGAGATGGTATGATGGGATAACATGATTTTGGTAATTAATTGACCTTTAAATATTCATGGTAAATAGGCCTAATGGCCTGTGATGGGATGTTAGATGGGGTGGGATCTGAGCTACCCAGGAGCTTTCTGTAGTATCCTGCTGGTGAATCTTGCCCATATGCTCAGGGTTTAGCTGATTGCCATATTTGGATTCAGGAAGGAATTTTCCTCCAGGGCAGATTGGAAGAGGACCTGGAGGTTTTTCGCCTTCCTCTGTAACATGGGGCCCGGGTCACTTGCTGGAGGATTCTCTGCTCCTTGAAGTCTTTAAACCACGATTTGAGGACTTCAATAGCTCAGACATAGGTGAGAGGTTTTTTGCAGGAGTGGGTGGGTGAGATTCTGTGGCCTGCGTTGTGCAGGAGGTCGGACTAGATGATCATAATGGTCCCTTCTGACCTTAGTATCTATGAATCTATGCAAGTCCAGATGCCAACTGGTGGAGGGGTTCTGCTGACTGGTTAAATCTATTCTTGCATGGGGTCACCAGTTATCAAACACAAGCCAGATGCATCTCTTCAGACTGTCCCACTCTCCAAATGGTCAAGAAGAGTTTGGGCTCCAAAGTGGGTTAGTCCTTGTGGAGAGAGAAAATAGTTGAAAAAGGCAAAAGATATTGAACTCCTAGTCCATTTTAATGACAAGTTACTGAAGTGGGATATCAATCGTAAATGCAAATGACAGTTTTACCAACAGAGGTAGCAACCCTTTCAGAGCTTAGCAAAACAACTTTGGCTTCAAGAGTAAAAAGCCCTTTAAGATGGCTCAGTTGAATAACCTCAGTTGCCAAAACAAGACCAATCTTTCAGAGGTTCCTTTTTTGACAAAAAGGGAGTCATTTTGCCCTATGACACTTGAAAGGAACTCCTGTCTTTAAGATAATAGTGGTAATGAGTATCTTGAGGACAGAAGTCATTAAGCCTGAGCCATGAAAGGGATGGACCATCTCAAATATGACATATTTCAATTAATGTATTTTCACATCTTTATCACTTTTCTTATGCAACATACTCTGCTTTATTGCAACTAGAGATGGACCCAAGTGCCAGCATTGGATATAGGTTTTTAACTCTGCAAAGTACTGGGGTGTTTCTAATCCCAGGTTTTCATGCAACCCATTGGAAAGAGAGAGGCTAACTGAAGTTCTGATCTGGGTTCAGATTCCACATTCCCATCCAATGTTTCAGGGTATTCAAGCTGCATATAATGCAGTATGCTCACCTCATAAGGATGATACAAGCATTTACTCACTTCTTCGGGGTTTTTCCCCTTCAGACTCAATAGCCCAGGGGTCAGTTTGGTAACAAACTCATAATCAACTCATCCTAGTCTGAATTTTTGTGTTTTGAATGAAACCCCCTGCTATTTTTTTTTTTGGTGGTGCTTTTATGTACTGGCAGGAACATTTTGCACAGCTCTAATTACAACATATTTTTCTCAGATGGAAGTCCGGCTACCCTCTGAGGGGAATCCCAGGAAGATATTTTTATACAGATCACCATAATCTCTTCCTTACTTTCCTCATCTCAAAGCAATCTAGGAACAGAGAGATTGTTTCTGAGAAGAACCAAAACTAGCAGCAGCTTGTAAAACGCAGTTTGTATAGTAGATTGTCTGACGGTGAATTGCTAGACCGTGGAGTAGTCTCCCAAGGGAAGTGACGGAGTATTAATCTGCCAGGGACAAATAAAACTAAACTGGATAAAGTCTTGGAGAAAGAATACGCTGAAGGAAACCTGCGGGTGGATAAACTAGAGCAATAAGTCTCAAACTGCATGGTATGACCCACAAGCAGGTAGTGAGCAAATGTCTGTTAGGTTACATTCCACAAGTTTGGGTCAGGGAGGGGTGGTGGGGAAGAGACAGAATAATCCTACTCTAGAACCTAGAGGGATTGGGCAAGAGCAGGTTAAGAGTAAACTGCCTCTTGAACCAGTGTTACCTGCAGCAGTGAGAGCTGTGAAGGCAGGGAGGAGAAGGAAGAAGACTCCGAACCATTATCCCACGAAACATCAGTCTCCCGCAACCAAACCCAGACATGGGTTCTTGCTATATGACCCCAGCTGAATAATCCTTGTTGCCACAAAGGATTGTGGGCCTTTGATGGTCATGGTGAAGCCAGGGGTGCATTTTGTGTTCTGTGAAAAATGAGTGAGAACTAGATGAATAAACGGGTCTTTTCAATCTTTAATTTATATGATTTTTAAAAGTTAAACTGAAAGATGTCTGAGTTTATAAACCAGAATAGAAGCTGCAGAGGGACTTCACTCAGGTGCATCTTTCTGAAACTATATCTCATAAACCTCTTGTCTCTTGCTCAGTCTTGTGCACTGATGCACTGGCTTAAGGTCTCATATAGAGAGAATGGATGCAGTGCTTGACTCCATTTACTTTTATTTTTAATCACTCAAGCCTTCCTAGTGTTCACCATAATTGAAATGTCAAGTGCTTATGAATATTGTTCCTCAGACTGTCATGATATAAGATCATGACTTTGAGTTCCTTCTGCAGACTTTTGCAAGGTGACCCTGTCTCATGTCACTTTTCTTTGCGAGGCCTTTGTACTCTTGCCTGTCCTATTTATGGAAGTTGTGCATAGTTCTCTGAGGCAAGGAGTGAAAGGAAAGCTTTACTTCCCTAGGATGTTGGCACCATACCCTGGTATATTGTACCATGTCCTGACATTGCCAACCGTCTGCAATAATCATTGCTTGGTGTTTAACCACTGCTTTTCATGTTTAGCAACAGCTTTTCAAATGGCCTTTGTTTTGTGTGTGCAACATATGCACACCCAGATCCCACATTTGTGTTTGCAACAAAAAAATTGTGTTTGAGCAAGCAACAGGTTGAGTGTAATAATTGTATGTATGCACGAAATAAAGTTTTTGAAAAATTGGCCGTAATTCATTAGGTCCTTGTGTGGTAATGGGATGGGCAAAGCTGGTTCAGATAAAATATGAACTAGCTCAGACCAAACCTAGACCTCAGTCTGACGCCTGAAATTGTTTACCTGTTTCGATTTTCCATCTACATATCCTGGAATCACACAGGACAGAAAACAGAAAGGTCAATACACTGCATATCTAATCTGCATGGCACAACATAATACCAGAAATCTAAAAACAGAGCATGCTTTAGTGAGATTTCCAGGCCTAATGTGACAGACAAAGAAGTGTGGGCCAGTTTCAAATAAGCGTTTGCAGTTTTCAATGGTATTTGAGCCACTAAACTGTATCAAGTTCACCCAATGGCTATAAACAATTGTTATATTGTTGTTTTGGCTCTAGATATTTTTTTGTTTGTGCCAGCCAATTATGTTTCTATCTATTGTAGAAAAGCTGTTGCAAGCCAAGTCTCCAAGCTAAGAATCACATTATTGTACTTCATACACACTATGGGCCTTAATTTGCTTTCTCTCTTTTTTTGCCTACAAATAATTGTGGACAAAATAGGAAGCAGGCAGACATCTAACTCCATAATCCACAGGTAAAAGTGGGGTGGCTGATTTTAAGAATCAGGCCTCCCAGCATGTGTTTTTAAGGGTCCTTGTGGTTGGATGGCTGCCCCACACAGAGAGAAGAAGGGGTTAAAAGCAGCACCAGGGAGGCTGCACAGAACCCACGAATCAGGAAAGGGTTTATTGAGCCCACCAATAGGGGGAAGGCTTGCTGGAGCAGCCAATCAGGGCTGGTGAGGGCCGTATATAAAGGGCTGCTCAGCAGCGCAAACAGAATCTCTCCCTGGAAGGCAAGAGAGGAGGACTGGTTGCCTGAAGAAGTACCATAGATAGAGTAGTAGGCAGGGGCAGCAGAGTGCAAGGGTGAGCTGCTGGCTGAACATTGCCAGGCTGGGGCCTTGCTACAAGGGCTGAGAGGGTGCTAGGGCTATGGGGGAAGTGGCCAAGGGAAAATAGGCAGCAGGTTGGAAGAGGGTAGTAGGTGGCTGCCGGCTATAGGGTCCCTGGGTTGGGACCCAGAGTAGTGGGCAGGCCTGGGTCGTTCCCCGCCCTTGCACCCCACTTGCCAATGAGGAGAGTGGCTGGTATCCAGACTGAGGCGAGGGGCTGGACCTTGGACTGCAGTTGGCTGCTGAGGTAAGTGGAGGGACTAAGGGCTGCTGGTCCCCCAGAAGTGGGGAGATACCGGAATGGGGGCACAGCCAGAGGACTGTGCCCAGAAGAGGATGCCGTGGTCTGGGGAGTGATGCAGGTCCAAAGAGAGAAGATGGCAGGTGTGACACTACTAGTCGAAGGCAGACTGGAAGGGCTGAGAGCTAATCCCCAAGACGGTCAGCAGGTGGCGCTGAGGTGGTGAGTCACGTGCCCTGCTTTGTCATAGTCTTATATATTTCATTTTACAGTAGAGACTGTTTACTCTTATGGCAAATACACATTAGTTTTCAGAGTTGCGTGCAGACCTTTGATCGGTAATGCATCTCACATCCTATTAATCTCCTTCTAATGGTCTGAACACAGCCATCAAGACCTGACTCCAAAGCTCTTTATTTCTCATGGTTTACATGTTTCTATTAATACCTAACGTTCATGCTGCACCACAGCTGTGATTAATGCTGCCATCTTTGTTTCATTTGAGCTACAGATCTCTCCTCCTCCTCTGTCCCATAAAATTAGATAGCGCAACAGCTTCTTAATGTAGAGAGTCTCTCTGAGCACACAAGTCCAGTTGGAGATTGGCTTTTCGTCTGGCAGCAAAAGTGCTCGGTACTGAGACTCAGGTATGTAACATTGCACTCATCGGTATAGAATTGATATAGTTTGCCACTGAACATGTTCCTTGTCAGCATGCAGAGGATTGTACAAGCAGTCTGTAGGGGGGATGAGTAGGATATATAGCTCTCCATTGTATTTTGGACAGACATGGCAGTTTTCTGCAGCATCCTTAAATGAGTCTGAACTCATTAAAATACAAGTACACATTCACAATAAAACAAGGTTCACAATATCGCCTCTGGGCTTTCACTTCACTTAAATTCATTCTTGTATCTCACTGACTGACTGGCGATGCCCTGCCCCTTATATAGCCACAAGGGCACGGCTGACAACATTCTAGGACGTTTGAGGAAAATGTAGTTCTCACAAAGTCTGGAGATTCTACAAAAGTCCAGAACATTCTAGGCGGTTAGTGAAAAACGAATCCACATACGGAATACCTGAAACGTGTTACTTCAAACATTCTATTTTTCCTTTTGTCACTCATAACAAAAAACAGCCCCCTGAGCCTGGCACACCCCGAGCCCTGCACCCCAGGCAGCTGCCTGGGTTGCCTGCCCCTTAATACAGCCCTATGCAGCTGTTCATATCCTTCAGAGAGAAAGCAAAGTTCAGACAGTGGCCTGTTTAGGCAGCCTGGCTTGCTGGGGGTATCACAGTGTAGTCAGGGCACTGTGCAGCCTGGAAAAACCCTGTTCAGGAGGGAGAGAGACATGTGTATCTACCCAAGAGAGGTGATGGCTATGGAGCCAGGAGCCTAGAGCGTGTGCCCTTAAGGGATCACGGAGGGGGGGAAACAGGTGTAGTCGTCATTCCACTTTGTATGAAATACTTCATTCACTGGCCCAGTGATGATTTACTATAGCCTCTGGGTAGAAAACCCCTACTCCAATGACTACTTAATTATTTATACAATGTGGAACAGCTTCAACTGGAGAGATTGAAGGAGACCCACACCAGAATAGCCCCTGGGTTAGAGCACTCTGCTAGGAGACCTGGGTCCACGTCCCTGCTCCACATCAGGCAGAGTGGGGATTTGAATTTGGGTTTCCCACATCCTGGGTGAGTACTTTCATCACTGGCTATTGTACATAGGGGAAAGGAAAGTGGGGTACTATTGTTGTTATCTTTCACATGGAGTTAAGCATTTTCAGAGCTCACCTACTAGATTGGGTCCTGCAGGCATGATAGGCAAGGGAATGTCTAGTCTGTGAATCCAGCTGCAACTGAGGCATGAGCTAGGCACTGAGCAGCCCTGCAGCATCAGGATTAGGGAGCTTTGCACATGTGCAAAAGTTTAGTCAGGTGGTAGAAATTTAGTCGCTATAGGATATTTGCCAGTAGAAATTTAGTTGCCAAGGGAATTTAGGCATCTATGGAGTTGATGAACAAGAGGTTTTGAGGATTAAAATTTTGGACTTATGTGCCTGAAATGGCAGTAGGTGCCTAAATCCCTTTGTAGATCTAGTGCTAAGTGACTTGCCCAAGGTCACATAGGAAATCCATGCCAGAGCATGGAATTAAGCCCATGTATTATCATAGAATCATAGGACTGGAAGGGACCTCAAGATGTAATCTAGTTCAGTCCCCTGCACTCATGGCAGGACTAAGTATTATTTAGACTAGTGGTGGGCAGCCTGCGAGCTGCCCGCGGCCCGTCGGGGTAATCCGCTGGTGGGCTGCGAGACAGTGTTTACATTGACCATCCACAGGCACGGCCACCTGCAGCTCCCAGTAGCAGCGGTTCGCCATTCCCACGGGCTGCAGGTTGCCCACCACTAATCTAGACCACTCCTGACAGTGTTTGTCTAACCTGCTCTTAAAAATCTCCAATGATGGAGACTCCACAAACTCCCTAGGCAATTTATTCCAGTGCTTAACCACCCTGACAAGAAGCTTTTCCCAATGTCCAACCTAAACCTCCCTTGCTGCAAATTTAAGCCCATTGCTTCTTGTCCTATCCTCAGAGGTTAAGAACAATTTTTCTCCCTCCTCCTCGTAACAAACTTTTATGTACTTGAAAATGGTTATATCGTCAGTCTTCTCTTTTCCAGACTAAACAAACCCAATTTTTTCAATCTTCCCTCATAGGTCAAGTTTTCTTGACCTTGAATAATTTTGTCGCCCTTCTCTGGACTCTCTCTAATTTGTCCACATCTTTCCTGGAATGTGAAACCCAGAACTGGACACAATACTCCAGCTGAGGCCTAATCAGCGCAGAGTAGAGCAGAAGAATTACTTCTCATATCTTGCTTACAAAACTCCTGCTAATACGTTCAGAATGATGTTTGCTTTTTTTTTGCAACAGCGTTACACTGTTGACTCATATTTAGCTTGTGGTCCACTATGACCTCCAGATCCCTTTCCGCAGGACTCCTTCCGAGGCAATCATTTCCCATTTTGTATGTGTGCAACTGATTGTTCCTTCCTAAATTTGTCCTTATTGAATTTCATCCTATTTACTGCAGACCATTTCTCCAGTTTGTCCAGATCATTTTGAATTTTAATCCTATCCTCCAAAGCACTTGCAACCCCTTCCATCTTGGTATCGTCTGCAAACTTTATAAGCGTGCTCTCTATGGCATTATCTAAATAACTGATGAAGACATTGAACAGGACCGGACCCAGAACTCATCCCTGTGGGACCACCCTTCTTATGTCCTTCCAGCATGACTGTGAACCACTGATAACTACTCGCTGGGAACGGTTTTCCAACCAGTTTTGCACCCACCTTATAGTAGCTCCATCCAGGTTGTATTTCCCTAGTTTGTTTATGAGAAGGTCATGCGAGACCGTATCAAAAACTTTACCACTTCCCCCCATCCACAAGGCTTATTCTGAGTCCTGACCTAGAATGTTAATTTTCTAGCAGCTCTAGTTAGGTTTGGAACCAATTGAAAGATCTAATATTTATATACTTAGCATGGATTTATAAGAACCTCAAATTTATTTTAAAAACGACCAATATACACTGAATAGAACCAGCTTCCACGCCACAAAATATAACTAATTCAATAGATGCAGATAAAGAAATTCTCCCCCTCTCCTCTAAAACATAATCTCTCTCTCTCTCTCCTCTTAACAGCTTCTGTGGAAAAACAAACACAGATGGAGATACAAGCGACTAATATTGAATTCCTAAGCAAATAAGATGAAACAACTACAGACACCAGTTTCATAGCCTTGACTTGGTCTCTGGTATCTAGTGATATTATTTTCTAAGATGCTCAGTTGCTTGATTCTCAGTTGCCCTGTGCCTTGTACAGTCATTTATACCAGTGCCAAGGGGATGTCAAATGCTATCAGACCAGAATGGTACTATTTTACATCTACCTCACACTCATCGAAATGACTACACAAGATTCAAGGCAGTGATGAACTGGAATGTAATATTCAAGATGACTAGACCAAAATATCTGCATCTCTGGATGAAGCACAATCCAGATTATTCCACCAAACTGTCAGGAATAGTTACACATAATCAACTACAGTAGATACAAATTTGATGTCATTTTGAAAGGGACTTTTAATTTTTTTTATTATCCCCTGAATGAATAGATATGGATCACATTTCAGACAGGTCCATCATGATTACAGATAAAAGGAGATGTGAAGGGATGCTTCCAGTTTGGATCATGGCTTCTTCCTCTGAGCTCATGTGACACTGGCTGTAACTCTTGTGCCAAAGACAGATTCTGTCTGAGTATCTCCCTGCAGACTTCACTTCCAGTGGTACTAGCAGGGGCTTTTGTTTTTGTTTGTTTCCCAGTTGACAAAGAGGTGTGGGGCAAGGTGCTCCTCCCTTTTTTCTCTCAGATAGCAAAATAATTTTATTATTTAGTTTCAGAGGTGATGTTTTTCAGTATGAATGACTTTGATTGGGCTTAAAGTTTCACTTGGGGTAAAATTTACTTCTGTGGGGAGGGCCAACATGAAGCCATTTAAGCTTATTTTGAGATTTGCATTGGCCTTGTGCTGGCTCTTGGCACAGGGGAGAATTTCACCCTTCTGTTTGTATTTTGAATTGGATTTGTAAGTTGTTTTCTTCAGTTATTGTACAGCACCTAGAGCTATGGACAGGGGTCTTGTAATTTATTTAAAAATTATTAGTAGGATAAGCTACTAAACAAATCTGAGCTAAATTTTCTTTCCAAAGTGATGAAAAAGTTACATTTCAATAATTGAATGTTTTACTTTTGGTTGTGGCAACACCTATGCAAACCCATCATCAAAGACATGTATCTTAAGATAGAATTTTGTAGAAAGGTGTGTTGGCACCTATTTATCTCCCTTAACAGAACTCAAATCAGATGGCAGGAAGAATTTGTTTTATCTCATTAGGATGAAGCAAAACATGATTAGACACAGAGTTGGATTCTCTTAACACACTGGTTTTACACCATGATAGCATCATTGACTTCAGTGGGGTTACTCCTGATTTACACCAATTTACATTAGAGGATAATAAGCCCCCAGTCTTCAGGGAATGTAAGAAATGCCTGTTTCCTTGCTCATAATTACCCTGCACATTTAAGTATGCTAGAAAAGATTTTTTTTTTAATTGCTAGTGAAAAGTCAGGACTCTTCGAACGCTGCCACTCACAGTAGCTTCTCAGGCCTTACTTCTTTTTTTTTCTTAGTTGTACCAGTGTAAATCCAGAGTGACTCTGGAATTCAGAGTTACTCCTGTGTGCAGTGCAACTGAGAGCAGAATTTGGCTCTCAGGGGATGAAATTACACAGTTTAATTCCCATACCAATGCAGCCGACAAGTGCTGCACCTCCGGCAAACGTTCCCTCTTGCTGGGAATATGATGACACCTTGAGTAGTAAGGAAAAATAAAGGAATAAAAATGAGCAGATTAAATAAAGCAACACTGGATATATTCTGATCTTTTCAGGACATAGTCTGTAACATTGCAAATGGGGAATTCTGCTCCTAAATCGTGTTAGCAAACAACAGGATTTGTGTTTATAGCTCCCAAGGCACCACTTTCCAAATGGCTCTTTCTTTATGATTTTGCTCCTGCTATCAGTTCACAGTTTATAAAATCACCCATAGAAACAAATCCCTTGGGCATACCTGTATTATTCCACCCCCAGTGCTTTGCAGCCTTTTTTCAGACAATACCTAAAAACAAAATACTCTGCCTGAATTACCCCTTCCTTTCCCAACAGTTCATAGACATTCTTGTGCCTGTTCCTTACTACCTTTTCCTGGGTAAGCACCTTTTTTCTTATTTCTCTAGATGTACATCTTTTTTTCTCAAATTGGTTCATCCCCCTCCAGTCCTCTTTTCTGCAAATAAATCTGTTTTTATTTATTTATTTTTACTTAAAACACAAGTCATTGGGGGCTGAGGGGGTTGAAATCTGAAAACAAAATCAGCTTTACAATTTTCATTGTCAAAAACTCTGGTTTGGAGGGGTGTTAACCCAAAAAATTCTTAAAATTTCAATTAAAATGAACAATTTATGTTCTTTGAAATTTGTCATGGAAAATAGAATCACTTTTTTGACCAGCTCTACTAATTTACAACCTTATTTATTAGTTTCCCACAAACATCAATGCAAGTGACATATCTTTACATTTGCAAGAATGTCCCATGAGAAAATCCCTCGAATATTCATACAAATTTATATCTGTGCAAATATTCACAACAGAAGCACTCACAAGGCCATCTTGAAAAAGCTGTCAGGGAACAGACACAATGCCATGTGACTTAGATGACCAATTAGACGCTTCACTATTGATACTTGTGGCAAACAAGCAAACTTGTAGCAAATCCAAAGGATGGAATTTGTTCATGCACAACTTTCGTCAAACATTTCAAGTGGTGAACAAATTAGTAAAAATCACAATCTAGGGAATGCAGGAAAATGCTAATTTAGACAAATTTCTTGCTGAGAACGGTTGGCCCTTCAGTATCTTTCATCACGAACCAGTGGCCTGACAGTAACACTGCTGTGCATTGGCTGTTTGAATATAGAGTGATGATCAATGTGGGCTACGGAGTGGTGATTCATTAATCATGATGAGGGAAATGATATATGTTAGGCATTGCCAACAGATGGCACTGCTCCTGCTCAATTTTCCAGGTTCCTGTTAACTACCTCAATAAAGTAATTTTGTGGTGTGGCGGCATTTTTCAAGACCAGCCCTGCCTGTGTTCTAGGACCCTTGCTTTACGAAGACAGCGCCTCCTTGTTCTCCATGCTTCATCTATATCTTTGTGCTTATAATGTATGTCAGGGCCCAAATTTCCATGCTTTAAATCCTCAGGAAAGAGTAAGACCCTGAAAATGATTTCTGTAAAATGGCAGTTTTCTGTAATTGAGCCCTGGTGGTTTGTAAACAAAATAGTGCTTGGCAAACTGTTTGGGAGTAAATCAGAACATAATGTAACCTTCTGCAGCAAACCTGAATGTGGGGAGCTAATTTTGCCAGACACTACTTAGACATTTCTGCAACATCCTGTCATGAAAACAATTCTATACACCCCAGACCCACAGAACAAGGAAGAGTTCATCTCTAGGAAAAACTGGTCAGTTGGTTCTGAACCTCTCTGAACCCAGCCCTAAAAGCAAACCAGATAGTGGAATGGTACTCTAAGATAGCTTGTCCTTTGTTCATTATTATAATGGCTACCACTTCGTTCTGTATTACAGGCAATCCGAAAGGCATCACTAGCGGCCTGTGAAAGCCAAGGTTGCAGTGATTCTCTGAATCAATGGGCCTCCACCTCAAAAGATAAGAGAACTTTTGTTTTTCTGAAACAGGAAACGCAAACTTCTCTCTCTTTCACTCTTCTGCTCACCTCAATTTAATCCAGTCTGTGAAGGGGTAGGAGACTCCTCAGCACAGGGTTCCATGGAAGAATGCTTCCTCTTAATCCATTCCTTGTGAGCTTCCACTGAACCAAGATAGCCGCATCTCTGCAGTTCTGATTTAAATAGTGCAATAACCATGGAGCTGGATCTCAGCAATTACCACAGTAATTGGGTACATTAGAAATTGGTAGAGGGAGTGCTCACCATCAAAGTCAGCACTTGCAAACAGTCACTATAGAAGAGTAGCTTTGGTAAATAGGAATACGCAAAGGTTAGACAGTCAAGAACTCTTGAGTTCTAAGCACAGTGTTACCTCTAGGTAAGTCATTTTTACCTATGCTATGTCTATTTTATAAATGGGCCAACTGAGGCAGTTATTTCCTTTATAAGAGGTGTTATACGGCTTAATTAGTTAATGTTAGTATAGAACTTTCTTCATGTAAAATACTGTAGAAGAGTTAAGTATGAACATCATGAAAACATCTAGCGACTGTTGAAATCTTCTACAGAGAGACATTTCCCTCTTACAAAGGAATCCCTATAATACTTCAGGCAACACTTCCAGGCAGTGAGTAGGAAAACTTAGTAACTTTGGTCAAATAAAAGGCTTAATGTGGCTCCTACTAAATCGGGGTGTGTGGAATTGAACACAGAAGGTTTTTACAACAGTGTTGAGATAGCTCTGAGCCATTACCATGGGTCCGGGTTTGCCATGAAGGACATGTTTGTAAATGTTGGCATCATTGTTAGTACTTTACTAATCACAGAGTGAAGTTCACTTTAAACAAATGAATGTTAGAGGTACTATTTTGTATTTTAGTTGAAAATAAACCCATGGCAACTTTAGGAAAATAAGCTGGAGAAGTGAATTGTAGAGGATCTCATAAATGTATATGCAATGCCTGAAGGCTTAGCAGTTACTTGTTCTCTCTGCTTTTTTATTTTGCTGCTCCATGCAACACTTCATGTGACACTTCACAGCACATCATAAATTTTATACCAACTAACAATTAACTTACCTCTGGGTAATATATCTTGCAGAATGACAGCATGGAACTGCTAATAATACCTTAGGAGGACGCATTAATGGCATACCACAAGTCCTGAGGGGGCCAGGAGAGAGTGAGTTTGAGTACCCTCCAAAATTAAATACGTTAAAAGCTTGCTTATAAGCAAACAAGTGTGAATATTTAAACAAACACATTGCTGAATATATTGAGAGACCCATTGTGAAAATCAGGACACCCATCAGATGTTCCACCGTTGAGCAAATTCTTTGAGCTTGCAGCTACTGTAGTTTGATCATGAGCCCTTTAAATAAGCATTTTAAGACAGATGCAGACTTTTTTTATTACAGAAAAGGCATAAAATATTTAATGTTTTGCTGGCTGGATTCACAAAGGCTTTCACAGTAAAAGGAAAAGGCTCTGATAAAGAGAGGCAGCAGCACTAAAGGTGGGCAATACTTGACGATCAGACAGACTACTTGATTCACATCAGAGATAATTGTCTTGAGTGATAAAAGGTGTTCTTTTAAGGTGTAAAATGCTTCCTCTGCTTGTGGCTTCTACAGCGCAGGCAAAGCCCACTTCTTCACTAGAATTTTTTCACAGGGCTTGGAAACCAGGAACTTCTGGGTCTCCTACTCCATCCTCCCTGCACTAGAGAAGCAGTATCCTCCCCTTATCTCTGCCCTCATGGCTTTCATGCAAAGCCAGTGATTTCCTCCTCTGGTCCCCTACAAGATCCCTTTCCAGTATAGGATCTGGGGAGCTGCCTATACCCTACAACAGGCTCTTAGGAATCTCCTCCCCACACTGAAATCACCTCTGTTCATCTTCCATTTTCCATGCAAACCCTTCCCCACAGCAGACTTTGACCTCCCTTGCAGTTACCGTTAGGCATCTCCTCTAAAAAACTTCAGTTTCTTTTACCTCACCTGCTCCACTGACTTCTCAGATGTAAAGACTGGCCTGTTCTCCCATTCCAGGACATTCCAGATTGGCTGATGGCTCTTTGGCAGAGTTGGCAAGGAAGGCCCCTGCCCTTTTGTATCCATAGGTCTTGTGGAAGGTTGGCAACCTGTCCATCCTTTAACACTAGAGCAGGAAATGAAATGCTGCTGGGTGCTCTGAGTCTGGAAACAAAGCCTCTGACAGGCTTCTTTTTGACAGCAACAAGATTGGAAACAGAGCCCAGGTCTGCTCACGCTTGACATCGTGCCTCCCCATCAGCCTATGAAATATTATGTCTGATAGCCTTTGTTTGGGAAAATAAAAGACGGGGTAAAAAGTGTCAAAAGCACCTAAAAAAGTCCTGTTTTTAAAAGCACCTAAATCAATGACTTGCAATGGGACTTGGGCTCCTAAGTGACTTTGGCATTTTTGAAAGTTTTACACATGGACTTCATTTTTCCAAAGTGATTCGTCATTTGTGGTGCCTCTGTTTTTGGATGCCCAATTTGAGATACTGTAAGGAGGACTGGTTTTTAGAAAGTTCTGAGCATCCTGCCCTCAGAAAATCAGACCCCTTGAAGATGGCTTAATTTTGGTACCTAAAACAGCTAGACATTTCTGAAAATGTAGTCCATGAAGTCTCATTGAAAAAATTAATGATAAAGAACTAGACTTGTTTTGTTAAAATATGTTACAAATGTCCCCTTCTGCCACTTTATTAGTGGTAGGCTTTATTATACAGTGGTTTTTTTGTTATAGAATTTGTAACTAACAACCACCCAACCTCTAGATTTGCATCAACTTGGTGTAAGTGGAGATGGAATTAATTTAGTTCTGCCCTGACTCCAATGGAATTTTAAGGGGGTATGTTAGGGAAGAATTTGGCCCACTACATTATTTGTTGTCTCGGCCTTTTGAAGGAGGCTTAAATCCCATGTATTTAGAGACACCTCTTTTTGCCAAGTACTTTCTGAGTGAAAGGGGCATTTGAAGTGTTAATGATAAAAGTGACACCTAAAGTGGTAAGTTAGGGCTTGTCAACACTACCGCATGGGGTTGATCTAAGATACGCAACTTCAGCTACGTGAATAGCGTAGCTGAAGTCGATGTACTTAGATCTACTTACCGCGGTGTCGTCACTGTGGTAAGTCAACAGCTGATGCTCTCCCATCGACTCCACTTGTGCTCCTCATTCTGGTGGAGTACTGGAATCAACAGGAGAGTGCTCATCATTTGATTTATTGCATCTATATTAGACACGGGTAGTATAGACAAGCCCTTAGAGGTGGAAGGGGCATTGGAAGTGATAAAACACTCAACCAGTTGTTTCTGACTTGAGAGTCATACATCTGTAGTCTCAGAAAACAATTTGGAGATCTTTCACAAACTCTAAAAGAAAACATTTGTATATGGCTAGTCAGTTTGCAGCATTACTGGCAACAGAATAGATATAAAACAAAGGACAAGGAATCTTTATTTTATTCTGGAGCCATGCTCCAAAGCCCTACAGTGTGCAATAGATGCATGACAACAGTTTGAGTTATTCCTGCAGAATACTGTGGTATTTTATTTGGACTCACAGTGCTTTCTACCTTTGATCTCTCTTGCTTTGTAATGATAACATGACAAATGCTGGCAGTCGGGATGCATTTTTAAAACATTTTGAAAGTTTCCATCTATATAAATGCTAGGACATCATCCTTTGCCATTAACAATATATCATCAAACCTTAGGGTTAAAATGGACCAAGGGTCATCTAGTCTAACCCCCTGCCAAGATGCAGGATTTGTTGTGGCCAAACTATCAAAGACAGATGGCTCTCCAGCCTCCTTTTGAAAACCTCCAGCAAAGGAGCTTCCACAACTTCACTAGGCAGTCTGTTCCATTGTCCTACTGTTCTTACAGTTTGGAAGTTTATCCTGAGATTTAATTTAAATCTGCTATGCTGTAATTTGAATCCATTGCCTCTTGTCCTGCCCTCTGTGGCAAGAGAGAACAACTTTTCTCCATCTTTTTATGGCAGCCTTTAAAGACCACCATCATGTCCCCCTTCAATTGCCTTTTTTCCAAACTAAACATACCCCCTTCCTTCAGCCTTTGCTCAGATGGCTTGCATTCCATCCCTTTGAGCATCTTTGTCACTCACCTCCGGATCCTTTCCAGTTTCTCCACATCCTTGCTATACATCGGTGACCAAAATTGGACACAGTACTCCAGCTCAGGCCTAACCAACACTGAGGAGAGTGGCACTATCACCTCCCGTGACTTTCATGCTGTGCCTCTGTTAATGCAACTCAAAATTGCACTGGCTTTTTCTGCAACAGCATCACATTGACTCATGTTGCGGTTGTGATCCACCACAGCTCCCAGACCTGTCTCAGCAGTGCTGCTGCCAAGCCAGTTATCCCCCATTCTGTATTGGTGCATTTGGTTTTTCTTCCCTAAGTGTGGCAGCTTACATTTGTCTTTGTTGAATTTCATTTTGTTGTCTATAGTCCAGTTCTCCAATTTATCAAGATCTCTTTGAATTTTAGTTCTATCCTCCCAAGTGTTTGCAACTCCCCCTTGCTATGTGTCATCTGAAAATTTGATCAGTATGCTCTCTATTCCTACAGCCAGGTCATAAATAAAGATGTTAAACACTGAACCCAGAACAGATCCCTGTGGAACTCCACTTCAGACCTCCCTCCAATCAGACATCATTCCATTAATAGTTACTGTTTGTGGTGGTTTAACCAATTATGTATCCACTTAATGGTAGTTCCACTGAGCCCGCATTTCTCCAGCTTACTTATGAGAATGTCATGTGAAACTATGTGTCAAAAGCCTTGCTGAAGTCCAGGTATATTATGTCCACTGCATTCCCCCTATCCACCAAACCAGTTACCCTGTTGAAGGAAATAAGCTGGTTTGGCATGATTTGTTCTTGGCAAATCCATGCTTGGTGCAACCCCTTCTTCCTCCAGGTATTTGCAAATTGAATGTTTTATACATTGCTCTAGTAGTTTCTCAGTACTGAGGTCCGGCTGACTGAACTGGTTCCCCAGCTTCTCTTTCTTCCCCTTTTAAAAGAGGTTAACAAAGTGCCCTTTTCTCCAGTCTTCTGGGACCTCTCCTGTCATCCATGAGTTTGCAAATATTATTGCCCCTGGCTCTGAGATTTCTTCAGCTAATTCCTTCAGCATCCTGAGGTGAATAGCATCAAGCCCCACTGACTTGAATTTATTCAAATTGGTCAGAAGATCTGACATGTTCTTTACTTATCCTGATCTGCATCCCTTCCCCTTTGTCTATGGTAACTTCACTAGTTGTCTAGTCATGATGTTTTTTCTGAGAGGAGTGAGGCAAAGTAGGCATTGAGCAGCTCTGCCTTTCTATCATCTTCTGTTACCAGCTCACCTTCTCCTAGGGTGACTGGATGTCCTGATTTCATAGGGACAGTCCCAATTTTTGGCTCTTATTACACCCCCGCACCCACCCCCTGTCCCAATTTTTCACATTTCCTGTCTGGTTACCCTACCTTCTCCATTGAGCACGGACACACACCATCTCTGATCTTTCTTTTTTTTGTCAGACATTTGTAGAACCCCTTCTTGTTGTCTAACATTTCTTGCAAGCTGTAATTCATTCCTTGCCTTGGCTTTCCTGATTTTTGTCCCTACACATTCAAATTATTCTCATGTATACTTCCTTAGTGACATGTCCCTCCTTCCATTTCCTGTATATATCCATTTTGATTTTTAGGCAGCTTTATCGAAGAAGCTAAAGTTTCCATTAACCCATTGCTGACCTTAAAAAAACTCAGCTAAGGGTGGATACTGGTTTTTATAGGTAATGGCCTACTTAATTTGCAAAATTGTGGATCACACAATATTAGGCTTTCACTGCAATTTTGATTTTAATTAGCTTACTTTGCACAGTCCACAATTTTGCGTACATTTTGAAGTTTGCAGCACACACGTTACCCTATTAGTACAGTAGAAACCCATTTACCCAGGCAGATAGCAGCTATGGCTGTGGCTGTCAGCCCCACGCATTAAGGACTGTAATATAGTTGCAGCAAAATATCTGGTTATCAAAAAAAATTAGCAGGTATAACATAATACTTGAGTATTTATATTATTCCAGCAAATTTTTCTTAAACAAATAGTTCTTCTCTGGCTTTTCTAAATTACCACAATTACCTAAGGTCTATTATTACTTTTCTACAATTTTCTATGTCTTGTCTGTAACTCAGCCTCAATTATTTGACAATCATCCCACAATTCAAGTAGGGCCTTACTTATAGGTCTTTAAAGACTGTACAAGTTTTTGTCTGAAGTCCTGCAATTTAGATTTCTTTAATTATTCATTCGTAGTAGTACCACAGTACGATCCCTTCTGACCCAAGTGTTTTCAATTACTTTGTATGTTGGCTGGCGTTGGATAACCCACACTGTGATCACAGAGGTAAATCAGATGTTTGGGGTTTCTAAAATCATTCCATGTGCATCGTTTTTACACAGAGGGTTAGATTGTTTTAAAGCCACAGCCAGGCCACACTGCACTTGGAGCCTCTGGAGGGGTGGAGTTCAGTCAGGATTTCTTCTCGGGGGCACACATTATAGCACTTCTGCCACTCTGAGACAGAGTGTAGCATGCACTCCCCTCTACTAGCTGGTGTGCAGAGAGGTGGGGCCACGGCCTTGACTCACTTCATTGCTTTTGTGGAAGTTTGCCGTACTGACAGCACTAGATGTGTACAGTGCTTGTGCTCCCAAGCTACACAAGCACTAGCCCAGCTCAGGGGCAGGCAGCAGGGAAGGCACCTCATTCCCCCCCCTCCCCCCCTGCAAACTTGCTAAGGGCCAGTCACAGTCTGGCCTTAAAATTCAGAGTGAACAGAGCTAACTGAAGAGAGGGGTCATTATGGCTTTAGACTGTCTTCTATTAGCAGACCTCACTTTTCCTCTCAAGACAGGCTTGGGAAGTGTATGATACACAAAGCAGAAATAGCCCTGCCCTTATTATCCATCGACTCTACACCCAAGCTGACAATTGTCTCCTCTGTTAAATGCTGCTCATTGCTTTGGGAATCTGACAGACTCAGAAGATTCTGACAAAGTGAGAAAGTCACTGTAGGGTTTGATCCTGTCAGAGTTAGCTTTTGTGGGCCATGTAGCCCAGGGTTGTACTCTGCCCGCCCCGCCATTTTTGGAAGTCTAGCTAGGTCAAGGCTAATATGAGCTCTCATTTCATTTTTCATTCTAAACCTTTTCATTGTGAAAGTAGCATGGCTGTTGTGTCAGTGATTTTTTTTAACCAAAAAACATGGATTGCATATATTCCTCCCCACAGCTGTCCAGAGGTGGCCCTTGGGATCTGTGAAATCAACAGCCAATCTTTGTTGATTTTGGAGGGAACCCAGACCAAGTCATTGTTGGGGGGGGGAATGCTAGAAACTGGTCTGGGTTCCCCTCAGTATCAGTGGACATAGTTCGCCATCACAGGGGATAGGGGTAGGAATGTTTGAAAAATTGTTGTGGCAGTGACCTGTAATATAGTCATTTAACAGTGAGAGAGTTGCTAAAGGGGTTATCTTTAGGTGGTGACTCTCTCAGCTCTTGTTGATCCAATCTAAGGCCTTCATCCTACAACTGCATCCCAGTGGCTTGAATGAGGCTCAGTGTGGGGGCAAGGGTCCTCCTGCTTATTGCAGGATGAGAGCCTAAGAGTCCTGGGTTAACTCGAAGCCAGGTATCACTCCCAGGTGATGGCCAGAAGCACTGTTAATAAACAAGATTTTTATAACTTTAGGAACTTTTCACATTGCCTTATTTCAGCATGTAACATGACCAATATTATACTGCTTTACATGGAACATCCCAGTCCCTAGTTTTGCCAGTGCACCATGCATCCAAGGTAACAGTAAGATTGATTTTTCAGTTCAAACACTCACTAATGTTTCCAGTAGAGCAGCATTATCCTTGTAAGATTAGTCTTTCTCTGCTGTTTGCTGGTTGAATTTTAATCCAAATAAAAGTTTAATTTTCACTCCTAATTACTGTCTTGCAAAACCCATAGAAATGATAAATTTCTGGAATCAAAGAAACTCCACAGAGTATATGTGTGTGGCTTAAGTGATATAACATCAACATAAGAAATGAAAACTCACAAACTAACCAGGGGAGGGGGTTATATGAAGGCAGCCACAGGAAATTGTCCTGAAAGTGTGTGTGAGGGGCGGGGGGGGGGGGGAAGACAACCAACCAAAACAAAATGAAACAAAAAAACACTGAATAGTCCAACTAAACCTCCTGATGACAAAGTATGCCTGACTCTCAGAGTGTTTATCAGGGATGAATAGTAAACAGCCAGCCAGATCTTCAGCTGCTGTAAACAAGGAATTTACAAAACGTTGTGAATGTCAAGACTATAACAGGATTCAAAAAAGAACTTGATAAATTCATGGAGGATAGGTCCATGAATGGCTATTAGCCAGGGTGGACAGGGATGCAAAACCATGCTCTGAAATGTCCCTAGCCTCTGTTTGCCAGAAGCTGAGAATGGGTGACGGGGGATGTACCATTTGATGATTATCTGTTCTGTTCATTCCCTCTGAAGTATCTGGCATGGCATTGGCCACTGTCAGACAGAATACTGGGCTAGATGGACCATTGGTCTGACCCAGTATGACCGTTCTTATGTTACATCAATTTATACTGGTTGAGGATTTAGCCCATATATTAACATTGACTTTCAAAACATCAGATTAATTATACAAAAGACTGAGCAAAACAAAACCGGGTACCTATGTTGTGGAAAAGTACACAAAACCACCATTTCATATGTAAGGTGTTATTCATAAGGGGTTGTGTATGTTTGTGATATATTAATATTAATTAGCCTTCATCTGGTATAAAATGCAGCAATACTAAGATTGTAAATTTCAGACATTGAAAGCTTCTGGGCACTTTCAGACAGGTCTCATTTTTAAATATAAAAACAATCTTCCCAGAGCCTTCTTTCCTTCAAAATTGTGGAATTCTTCCCCTAAAGTTACCCTGTCCCAGGCACAGGACAGTAATCACTAGTAGACCAAGGAGAGATTTAAATTAGGGCTGTCAAGCCATTAAAATAATTAATCATGATTAATCGCACTGTTAAACAATAATAGAATACCATTTATTTAAATATTTTTGGGTGTGTTCTACATTTTCAAATATATTGATTTCAATTACCACACAGAATACAAAGTATACAGTGCTCATTTTATATTTAGTTTTGATTACAAGTATTTGCACTGTAAAAAAAACAAAAGAAATCGTATTTTTCAATTCACCTCATACAAGTACTGTAGTGCAATCTCTTTATCATGAAAGTTGAACTTATAAATGTAGGATTATGTACAAAAAACTGCATTCAAAAATAAAACAATGTAAAGCTTTAGAGCCTACAAGTCCATTCAGTCTTACTTCAGCCAATTGCTCAGACAAACAAGTTTGGTTAAAATTTGCAGGAGATAATGCTGCCAAATTCTTGTTTACAATGTCACCTGAAAGTGAGAACAGGCATTCACATGGCACTGTTGTAGCCAGCACCACAAGATATTTATGTGCCAAATGCGCTAGATTCATATGTTCCTTCATGCTTCAACCACCATTCGAGTGGACATGCGGCCATGCTGATGACAGGTTCTGCTCGTTAACAATCCAAAGCAGAGCAGACAAATGCACGTTCATTTTCATCATCTGAGTCAGATGCCACCAGCAGAAGGTTGATTTTCTTTTTTTGGTGGTTCGGGTTCTGTAGTTTCTGCATCAGAGTGTTGCTCTTAAGTCTTCTGAAAGCATGCTCCACACCTCGTCCCGCTCAGATTTTGGAAGGCACTTCAGATTCTTAAACCTTGGGTTAAGTACTGTAGCTATTTTTAGAAATCTCACATTGGTACTGTCAAGGTTCCTCCCCCACTCTGAACTCTAGGGTACAGATGTGGGGACCTGCATGAAAAACCTCCTAAGCTTATCTTTACCAGCTTAAGTCAAAACTTCCCCAAGGTAAAAAATATTCCACCCTTTGTCCTTGGATTGGCCACTACCACCACCAAACTAATACTGTTTACTGGGGAAGAGCTGTTTGGACACGTCTTTCCCCCCAAAATACTTCCCAAAACCTTGCACCCCACTTCCTGGACAAGGTTTGGTAAAAAGCCTCACCAATTTGCCTAGGTGACTACAGACCCAGACCCTTGGATCTTAAGAACAATGAACAATCCTCCCAACACTTGCAGGTACCTTCTTTGCATTTTGTCAAATCTGCTGTGAAAGTATTCTTAAAATGAACACTTCCTGGCTCATCATCCAAGACTGCTATGGCATGAAATATATGGCAGAATGCAGGTAAAACAGAACAGGAGATATGCAATTCTCCTCCAAGGAGTTCAGTCACAAATGTAATTAACGCTTTTTTTTAACAAGCAGCATCTGCATGGAAGCATGTCCTCTGGAATGGTGGCTGAAGAATGAAGGGGCATACAAATGTTTAGTGCATCTGACACATAAATACCTTGCAACGCCGGTTATGAAAGTGCCATGCGAACGCCTGTTCTCACTTTCAGGTGACATTGTAAACAAGAATTTGGCAGCATTATCTCCTGCAAATTTTAACCAAACTTGTTTGTCTGAGCAATTGGCTGAAGTAAGACTGATTGAACTTGTAGGGTCTAAAACTTTACAAGGTTTTATTTTTGAATGCAGTTTTTTGTACAAAATTCTACATTTGTAAGTTCAACTTTCATGATAAAGAGATTGCACTACAGTACTTGTATGAGGTGAATTGAAAAATATGATTTCTTTTTTACAGTGCATATATTTGTAATCAAAAATAAATATAAAGTGAGCACTGTACACTTTGTATTCTGTGTTGTAACTGAAATCAATATATTTGAAAATGTAGAAAACATCCAAAAATATTTATTAAATTTCAATTGGTATTCTATTGTTTGACAGTGTGATTAATCATGATTAATTTTTTTTAGTTAATTGTGTAAGTTAACTGAGATTAATTGACAGTCCTAATTTAAATCCTAGGTGGTTTTTTTTTTAAGGCCAACTCAGCGTTAGAAATGGAAGCTTAATACTTGAAGATAGCCAGAATTCCTCCTCTATAATAGCATTAGGCATATGATTCTAATCTAGGTACACAATGATATATTGGATTTTAAATGTAGAACATTATTTTATAAAGAAAAGCAATTTTAGGGATTTTTAGAGATTTCTAAATATTAGTTATCATTTTTCACTCCTTCCAAGGCCAGTTCTATTGCCATGTGAAAGTGTTTGGTTTTTTCCTCTCCTGTCAGTGTCCTCTATCCTTAATTCTAGGAAATTAAATATCTTCCATCCTTTCCAAGGATACAAGCAGGATCCTGTGCGGATAGAAACTTGACGGCAATCAGAATGATATATGGAAATATAGAATGTGAGAAATGGACAGAATGATGGCAAAATGGCTTATAAATCTGTGCAGGGTATCTGCACAAGCTGCGAGACCTATATCTTCACTTGTAACTTGGTTAAAACACTAAAGGCAAATTTCTTTTCTCAGATCAACACAGCATACTGCTCTGCTTTGGTATTATACTTTCACTCCATGTACAGCTCTCCCATTGACATCAAGGAGAGAGCCACAGATCTAGGGAGAGTGGGAGATCAAAGTTGAATACTGCCATAGAGATCTGAGAGCAACAAATTTGCTCTACGAATGAATGTGAAAGTGTGTAGTAAAATGAAGATATTAAAGAGCACCCTGAAGTCGGTGTGTGTTTGTGCATGTGCATAACTGCCCACTACTGAAATAAATATATATGGAACTTTGTCAGAGCTATTTATATGATAGTTCTCTAGTACTGGATTTTCTACTTTAGCTCATAAGGGAAAACTGGTGGTTTTAGTAGCAAAAGATGGTGCATTTGATTCTTGATGGTCTTTGGGAAGTTGAAAGAGCAGAGGAGGTGCTCTGGCATCCATGGTATTTGCATATATATTATATCAGAGAGGCTCTACTATAGTCCAGGTTGAAAATCACTTACTGTTTAAGGACAACTATTCTAAGCACTCTAAAATCCATATGCTGATTCAGATAGTCTTGCAATTTGCTGTACCTCTTGGGGGTGAAGGGTACAGTAGGTTGGCTCAATGTGGGGTCACTTGTGCAAGAAGTTCCTGAGAAAAACCCCCTCATAAAAATCATATATTTACAAAATCACTTGGTTCTTATATTTTTTTGTGCACATACTGTCACTGTAAGCTACCCACTTGGGATTGATCTCAGCTAATGCACAGCTCCATTGCTCCTTTGAGGAAGTAATATACAAAAAGATATTGGAGTGAAGTTTGGAACTCCAGGTAAGAACAAGTTAAACTGATGCAGCTAAGAGAATTAATTGTATACCTGCAGCAAAGATTAGGGTTCTGATGAAGCCAAAAAGTTTGCAGACAGTCTGTCGTAACTGTGACTGGGGTGGCTCAAGCAGACATGCTGTGGTCATTGAACCTGAGCTACATTCATGTGCCTTACCCTTGGCAGCTTTCAGAGAACATGTGTTCTGCATGGTCCTTACTTTCTACAGAGGCTGCTTTTGGAAATTGTTTCCTACGACCAAAAGTATTGTCATGGAAATCCGCATTAATGAAATAAAGGGAAGATGACTGACTCTAGTAAGTAGTTAGGGTATAAGAAGAGCATGAATCATAATTATTATAGGTTTCAGAGTAGCAGCCGTGTTAGTCTGTATCCGCAAAAAGAAAAGGAGGACTTGTGGCATCTTAGAGACTAACAAATGTATTTGAGCGTAAGCTTTCGTGAGCTACATTTTCCTGAACAATGGAACTGAGTGTGATCAGATGAAAGCAAATGGCTGGATCATTTGGTCAAGGGGCTCCTGATATAACTTTTCTGGAGCAGAGCTAGGGAATATGGGGAGCGTATTACAGCAGTGAGGGTGAAATGGGGTGGAGAAGACATGTTAGAGCAATTCAGAGTGTGGGGGCTGCAAGGGTGCAGAGTGGGACCTCTGCCTTCTTGCCAACCTTCATCCCTTAAGACTGTGCTCTGACACAGCTACTAAGGTGTCAGCACACCCCTAGAAGACAGAACATCCCAATGCTGTTTTTAAAGCCCAGTTTGACTAGAGTTCGATGAAGAATTGGGTTTCCAAAAAAAGTAGTTTTCTGTGATCCCTCTCCAAATATGGGTCATTCCCAAAGGGACCTTTGCTGGCTGGGAGCTCAAAAGTGCTGACAGAGCAGAGCCATAAAGGGGAAAGTTGGGCATCTTCCCCTCCAGTAACATTGGTTGGTGCTACTTCTCAGATAAGAGGGGAGGCCAGAGCAGTGCAGGGGAGTGTGGAAAGGAAGGGGTCAGAACTGTGCAGTGGGGGAACATAGGGAGCATCTTCTCTGCCCCGCAAACCACTTCCATACCCCCCATTTCTGTCTCCATGTCAAAGCATGTTTCCAGAATGCCAAGACTGGGATGGGGATGAACAGGTCTAGTGGATGTCACAGGCACCAGTGCTGAAATGGGTGGGGAGCTGAAAGCAAGGGTGCTCAGTACATGGCACTGGCATACAAGCAAAGACTGGAGTGAGGAGATGGGAATGGGTATAACAGGAAAAGATGGGGTCCACCTGACCAGGAAGGAGAACAGCATCTTCAGAGACTGACTCTTCAACCTACTGAGAAGAGCTTTAAACTAGGTTCAAAGAGGCTGACAAAAGCCCACAGGTGGGTACAAGAAAGGGTGACCTTAACAGAGGGCTACAAGTTAGGAGAGCAATTATAATAAGGTTGTGAGGCTTGCAGGTTGCCCGCTCAGACCAAGGCAGCACACTAACTCATTCGCATGCTAATAGAAATCAAAAAGGCATTGTAAAGTGATCAGGCCACTTCACTTGTGTGTTGGCATAGTTCAAAGGCAATGTGATAGTATTGTCTTCATTTATCTGTAACCAGTTGAATGCTATTGCATTACAATTTGTTATATATGTAGACCCTGTAATTAGATAACCCCAGATCAAAAGTGTGTGATCGTTTTGGGATGAGAATTTACTTAATGCATAAAACTGCATGAAAACTAATGAAGGATTGTTTCTGGCTATCACATTATTCATGAAAACTAATGAATGATTATTTGAATTACTGTAACTAAACGCATTATGCATATATCTGAAATCTAATTGCCCATGAAATGGGATTGAAGCCTTAGAACTGTAAATGGAGAAGCATGCAAACTGCAAAGCACAGGTCATTGTATTCAGCAATGGGGAATCTATAGACTCATGCTGTAAGGGACCTTTGCCAGACTGCTTTCTGGGGAAAACAGCTATAAGCGATTCTGTATCTCTGGACTGATGGATTCTGACACGGTGAAACACTGAGCGATTGGACAGAGAACTCCAAAATTATGTTGGGTAACCCTGAGAGACTTATGGAAAGCTAGCAGGTCATTACATCTCTGCTAGCACTTTGGACCTACAAACTTGGAATCACCAGTTAATGTATTTTACCTGGTTTAATGTCTCAATAACTCTCATTTCTTTTTCTTAGCATTGTCTTTGGGGTGAGATCCAGAGTATCCACTGACCTGGGGTAAGTGACCGACCCCTTGGTTGGGAGTAACCTATGGTGAGATGATTTTTGGTTTTAATAACTTTTCATCACAAAGTTGAGTTTGTCTGGGCTGTAAAGAGGGGCTGGAGAGCCTAAGGGGACTGTTTGTGACTCCCTGGTAAGACTAATGTAGTGATCCAGGAGTACACATTTGTTACTGGATTGGTGAAATCTAATTATGGAAATACCACCAATTTAGGGTGTCTGCCTTGTTTTCTGACAGTCTGCCCTGATTTTGGCACACTCAGTTGTAAGCCATGCCAGACAGCATGACAAAGAGGAATCATAGATGTCCATACACAAATACCAGGATCATGGGGAATAAATAGGAAGAACTGGAAGTGTCAGTATACAAGCTAAATTGTGACTTAATTCTCATCACTGAGTCTTGATGAGATAAATCTCATGGGTGGAATATTGGTATAAAGGGGTATAGCTTATTCAGGAAGGACAATCAGGGTCCTGGGACAGGTGTCAGGGCATGAGCTGCTCAAGGTCAGATTTCTGGGCTGAGGTCATTACCAGTGGTTAGAACTTGTGTCAAGATTTCAGGTCCAGAGAGAGAGTCCGAGTCCAAGTCAAAGCCGATGCCAGAGGTTTGGGAGCAGAATTGGTTGTGACAGTTCAGCATGGATCCACATTGTTACCTAGACATTTCCTGGTATGCTCCATGATCTTATATGAGGTCAAGGGGCCAATCAGGAGCCTCCAAGGCAGCTGCTAATCAGATCTCATGGGAGGGACTTCCTGTAGTGTACATCTGCAGTGGTTTGTGCATTGTTGTTGTCAAGTAGTGGTGTGGAGGTGCCTGTTGCTTGGTGGCTCTGCTGACCTGGGTTTGAGTCCTGCCATTCCTTATGTGACTTCTTTCTCTAGGGGCACCCCACATACATACCAGGCCAGATTTAACTGGGTGGAATGCATGGAAGGCTGTTACAAAGTCAGGCGCATGGACCTGGATGACCATCATCAGGAGCACTCCTTGGGGCTGTAACCTTACCAATCAATGAGGTAGCAGAGGGAAGTGTTTGATTTTTAGAATCCAAAAATCTCACGGACCTCATATTCATCATAACCTTGGGCCTGTACTGGAGGAAGTGGCAGTTGTTGTCAGTGAGCAAAGGAGTTATTGACATGCGGTTTCAGCAGCAATACATGGAACATTTAGTGAACCCTGCTGGATCTGGACAGTCGGAGCCTGACAGTTACTAGGTTGATCACCTGGCTAGTTTGCAACAAAACCAGTCCATGTGTTGTGCTGAGAGCCAGACCTTCTGTCCAACTGCAAACATTGGGCCTTTCTGGTCAGTGTATCACTAGTACTCCCTTTTTGCATTTTCAAGTTGCATCTTAAGCTCTTCCTGGACTTTGTGGATGTGCCAGACCCAGCTCGTGGCTGCAGGGTTTGTGGAGATGGCAGGTATAGCCAGATGGAGACAGGGATGGAACCCAAAGTTCAAATAGAATGGACTCTGCCTGCTGGAGACATGATCAGCATTATTGTAGCAAATTCTGCCTGGAGCAGGAAAGCTAACCAGTCATTCTGATGACAATTTTAAAGTGCCATAGACACTGTTCTAAAACCTGATTCACTGTCTTGGACTGGCCAATGATCTGGGGTAATAGGCGGAGCATGTGTAGGCACAGACCCCAAGCAGCCACAGGGTATTGCACTAGAATTGCAAAACAAATTGCAGACCTCAGTCAGATGTGATCAGTTTAGGGAGTCCATGGAGACAGACAATCTGCACCACCAGGAGCTGAGCCATCTCTTCTCTGGTGGGAAGGTATGCAATGGGGGAAAAGTGGGCCATGTTGGTTAACTGTTTGACCATGGTGAAGACGATGGAATAACTGTCAGATACAGGGAGCTCCACTATAAAATTGAAGGTGATGGCCTCCCAAGGTCTATCAGGTGGCTTGCAGAGTGCCGAGCGATCTTGTGTGCAGCCTCTTGGTATGAGTGCATACCTTGAAAGAATCTACCTAGGAATGCACAATTGCACACATCCAGGGACACCAGAAGGAGCAGGCAATCCAGAGAAGGGTCTTGAGGTGGCTGAAGCCTGCTATCAGGAGTTGTGGCTGAGTCTCAGTACCTCCAGTTGTGGGCATCCTAGCAGAACATATAGGTGACCGTACGCTGAGAGTAAGCCATCCCATATCTGATGTTACCTCTTGCTTCCAATCTTGAATTCCTGGGAGGATGCTCCTCCCCCTTCACTGACCAGATTAAAGATATGAGGGCTTGGGAAATGGTGGTGTCCAGAAAATTGCAGGGCGTAAGGATGCATGGTGGTTCTGTACAAGTCACCCTGAGTGACCCTTGGTGGCCTTGTTCTGGGGTGGTAAGTTAAAACATGTGCAGGACAGGACCCAGAGTTGTTTGTGGTTTAGTATGTTAGCCTTGAGAAGATATAAATTTTTATGATCCATGTACACTTTATTTGGTGCTGGGGCCCTTCTAGGTAGTGGCATCACTTCAAAGGCAGGCATGTGAGACCAAGTGGTATTACCAAGTATTTATAATGGCCATGCCTGGTTTGAAAAGCCATCTTCCATTCCTGCTCCTATCCTGACCAGTTATAGGCTCCTTGCAGGTCAAGCTTAGTGAATAACTGGGATGTTTGCACATGGTCAGACAACTCCAGGTTGAGCAAGAGGGGTACAGGTTTCTGAAAGTTACTTGTCCGAGGGTCCCGTAATCCAAGCGTAGGTGCAGGATCCCCCTTTTTTGACAAAAAGAACTGGGGCTAAACCCATTGCCCAGATTCTCCTGAAGACAGGAATGTAGAGCAGCTAGTTCCGGTTCCAGGATTGCGTAGATGCAGCCAAAGAGTATCTTGTCTTCAGGTTGTAGCTCAGTCAGATAGTCATCGTTCCAACGCCATAGTAGGACACTGTCATAAATATAAAGGGAAGGGTAAACACCTTTAAATCCTTCCTGGCCAGAGGAAAAACCCTTTCACCTGTAAAGGGTTAAGCTAGGATAACCTCGCTGACACCTGACCAAAATGACCAATGAGGAGACAAGATACTTTCAAAGCTGGAAGGGGGGAGAAACAAAGCCTGTCTCGTCCGTGTGCTGCTTTTGCCGGGACCAGAGCAGGAATGCAGGTCAGAACTCCTGTAAAGGGCTAATAAGCAATCTAGTTAGATATGCGTTAGATTCTGTTTTGTTTAAATGGCTGATAAAATAAGTTGTGCTGAATGGAATGTATAGTCCTGTTTTTGTGTCTTTGTAACTTAAGGTTTTGCCTAGAGGAATTCTCTATGTTTTAAATCTGATTACCCTGTTAGGTATTTACCATCCTGATTTTACAGAGGTGATTCTTTTACTTTAATTAAAATTCTTCTTCTTTTAAGAACCTGATTGCTTTTTCATTGTTCTTAAGATCCAAGGGTTTGGATCTGGGTTCACCTATGCAAATTGGTGAGGATTTTTATCAATCCTTCCCCAGGAAAGGGGGTATAGGGTTTGGGAGGATTTTGTGGGGAAAGACGTTTCCAAGTGGGCTCTTTCCTGGTTATATATCTGTTAGACGCTTGATGGTAGCAGCAATAGAGTCCAGGGGCAAAAGGTAAAATAGTTTGTACCTTGGGGAAGTTTTAACCTAAGCTGGTAAAAATAAGCTTAGGGGGGTTTTCGTGCAGGTCCCCACATCTGTACCCTAGAGTTCAGAGTGGGGAAGGAACCTTGACAGATACCCATGTTTTTCCAATGGACATCTGTGTATTCGCAGTACTTAGTGGGAAAAGCAGGGGTTGATCTGGGTGCAAATCACTCTGAAAAGTAGCTGCGAAAATAGCCTTTTTGGATTCCATGTTTAGTGGCTTTGAGGCCCAGGTCCACAAAAGGACTTAGGGATTGCAGTGCTCAGCATTGTGGTGCTTAACTTCTAGGCACCTAGAAATCACTGGAACAACAGTGTGATCCACAAAGCCTGAGTTAGGCACATAGGCACTGTCAGTGAGATCTCAATATTGATGCAAAATTGTATTAAAATTATTATAATTTTAATATCAGCTCATTAAACATGACTGTGCCTTTACTGAAGCTCACAATATATTTATCATTACTTTCATATATATGTGCTTGGAGGAAAGCACCTCATATGCATATCTATTTGCTTAATTATAGGAAATATTCAAGCTGACCAAAGGAGTCTCAGGAGGTTTCTACCTTATCTTCAAAGGACAAGCAAATGTCAAAGTTAAACATGGCTTTATGGCCTTTATTACCTTCAAGTGTGTTTACGCATATTTTGGAATCCAACATTATAACTCCTGTTTTGCTTTAATATTCTATACTACTTTCTTTTATACTGTGTTTTTAAAGATGTACATAAGTGTTAGTTATTGTGATCTGTCCTTTGTATAGAATACTCTATATGAGTTTGTAATTACTGGGGCAGATATGGCAATTTTCCTGAAATATTTTTAGGAGATCTTACTATATTGAGTTAATGTATCATTGTGGGACAGGGATTGCATGTAATTCTAAGGTGGAGGTGACCACGGATTTTCCAAGAACTAAGAACAGTGTGGGTGATTAGGCACATTCACTCATGTTGTAACACCTCCAGAATCATCACCTGGAGAGGCTTGTATATACTAATTTAGTCTGAATTCTCCAGACACCAACAGACAAGGAAAGGACTTTTGGATAAGTAGCCTGATTTTTAAACTGAGTTCAGGAAGCAGGAAACAGAACAGGAAGGTAACACACAACACCACTCATCACAGCTTGGAAGGACTTTGGCCTACTGAGGCACCATAAGATTGATGAGTGATCTCTGATAAGCTGTTAGCAAGCACATAGGAAATGTTGTTGTTTTTATGTTTCCTCGTAATTCTTTCACCTGAAACGTGCTTTCTGTGTGGTATCTGGCAAAAGCTGTTCGTACCGTTTGTAGAGAAAGCAAAGTGCAGACACTGGCCTGTTTAGGCAGCCTGGCTTCCTGAGGATATCACAGTGTCGGCAGGGAACTGTACAGCCTGAAACAAACCCAGTCAGGAGGGAGAGAGATACAGGTCTCCACTCAAGAGAGGTGACAGCTGAGGGGCTGGGAGCCCAGAGACTACAGAGAGGAAATATAGGTGCAGTTACACTGATCTGTGACAACTACAAATTGCAATATAGTTATAAATGGTAGGTAGTAAATCGGGAAACCATTTGGACAAAAGGCAACCAAACCTATCACAGTCTTATCAAAGGATAGGGTCATCCCTCTTGTAAAAGATCATATCTATACCAATTGGGATATCTTAGTCTAACAGATTTTGTAAATTATTTGTGATTGAGAAAGAGTTCTGGTTGTGTCAAAATGTGAGGATGTTTTTATTTTTATTTAGAAAACTCCAAGAAGAGGCAGGCCTAGGGTGTGTTATCAAACCTATAAACCACGTCAAAGTGGTTTTAGCCCTCATCTTTGCAAAGAGAAACCTTAGTTTAAACTCACCAAAGGATTCTAGAAATATTATTGAAATTGATTTCTTTTGTAAACACACTAACGTCTTCCTTATTCAAACTTGGAGAATATTTATGGTGGGAAATCTTTTATAGAAGATATTGGTTACTTCCAACTCATGTGTCCACTGAAATTTGAAAACTTTGTTTTTTTTTCAAATGCTGAAGATAGCATAAATGTCTTTTAAAATTTATATTTTTATCTAAATGCAAGTCTTCATATAGTAACTGTCTGATAACATTGTTATGTGAATAGTAAGATGTTTTATGTACAAATATCACAAGGTCATTTGATGCTAAACTAATTACTAGTGTAAGAAGCCATTTAATTATAGAATATGTATATTAATAGGAAATTGATTAATTACTGGCAGTGCTCAGGCTACCCTAAACCAACTCTGAAAGACAAGATTCATCTCTCCAAAAATTATTATAAGATTTTTAATTATTTAAGCTAAAGGCTTTGTAAGACTTACTTAGTTTTAAAAGACTGTTCTGAGAACTAAGGACTTTTCTATAAAGAACAGGACTGTTTGGACTCTTTGAAAACAGAATTTCATTTCCTGTCAAACTCTAATCAATTGAAAGAATATCTCAGAGAATGGATGAACAAAAGAACTTTCAAAGTTATATTTAGCTCTTGCTTTCTTGGCAACTGAGCCAACCCTGAAGGCATAAAGCCAATGAAAGGGTGACAGCAACAAATTCTGAATCTAAACATGCTGGAAGGAGGTGTGTTTTTTCTTTCCTTTCATGACACTAGGAAGGAGAAGGGCCTAAAGACTCTGAAGTAAGCATCACTTCCCTCCCACCCTCTGCTACCTTGCTTAAACACAGCACTCTAGAAGCAAGCTGCCTCAAACAGCTAAGAAAACAGAAGTCTCCAGAAGAAACCAGCTCAAGTAAAACCTCCCGTAAACTTCAAAATGGATTGGTGAGAGAAAGTTAACTAACACTGCCAGGGAATTAGGTTTAAAACTCCTGTAATGATTTTATTGGAATATCGAAAGGCTGTTGTAACGTAATTTACTGAATGTTTCTGCTGTGAATCACCAAGTGGTCAGACCATGTATTCCTGGAGAAGAGACAGGGCTAAACTCTGGGGGAAAAGAAAGATAGTGGGATTTTATTTGGATTTAGGATTATTAATATTCATAATTAGCCTGTTTTTAAAACCGTTCTGTAAATGGCTTTTTCTAAGTAACTGGTTTAAATATTTTCTTTGATTCCATTGGATTTAATTAAGATTGCCTACTTTGCCTGGCTATCAACTGTTGAGATTATTAATAATAAACAGACTTGACTTGCCCTTAAATAAATTGTTTTGCCCATACTTAAAGGAGTTTCAATTGTCTGATAAGATTCTAAAACTTACTTCACAATAATTTGAGAAACAATATACTTTAGTCTTGATTTACCAAGAGAAAAGTGCCCTGCCTCTCTCAGAGTTGGGCACCTAAATCTAGGCTGAGGGGAGGAGCCTAGCCCTGCTTAATGATCCACCTCTGGGAATCTGCCATCTGCAGATAAGAAAGCTTAGGCACCTAAGTTGTTTCTTGTGAGTGAGTTAGGCACCTGCCCCATTCCTTGCAAAGTGGCCAGTGGTGATGCTCTCCTTAATTTTTAGCCAGTGGTTAAACCACTCACCTGGGATGTAGGAGAGCCAGGTTCAATTCCCCCTGCTTGATGTGGAGAGAGGATTTGAACAGGGATCTCCCACCTCTACAGGGGAGTGCTCTAACTATTGAGCTATGGGATAGTCTGATGTGGGTTCAGTCAGTTTCTCCCGTTGAAGCTGTTCCACTTTGTATAACTAATTAGAGAGCCATTGAAGCACAGGGACTGCACCCTGGATCTTCCCTGTCCTAGGTGGGAGCCTTAACTATCAGACCATAGAGTGATTCTGATTCTTTCTCTGGCTATTAAAATGTTCATCCAAAGTGGAACAACTCCAACAGGAGTGACAGGGAACCCCACATGAGAATATCACATATTCCAAAGGTTATGGCTTTCTCCTGAGAGGTGGCAAGACTCCCGTTCAAATCCTTCTCCCCATCAGACAGAGGGGAGAATTAAACCTGGCTTTCCCATATGCCAGGTGCGTGCTTTAACCACAGGGCTAAACGTTATAAGGTGGGCACCGTCACCACCATCTCTTCCATGGGCAGATTTTGAATGGAGTCTGAAGCAGTAGGCAGCCTCTGAGCATTCCTACCAGATCAGGCCCGACAGGTGAGAGAGGTGCTCCTCTGCCTAGCTTTCCTCAGTTTGTGGATTGTGCTGGGGCTAAGGCAGAAGATGGGCATCTGGGTGCCTAGAGAGAGGCAGCAGTATGCATGGCCAGAGTCAGACATAGGCACCTAGGAAACTTTTACCCTGACAGTTTAGCTGCTGAGTGAGTTTAGGTGCTTACAAGATGAGAAAGCAGCTGAACAGAAGTTCTGCAGACCACAGTGAAGCCTAAAACTGGGATTTAGGGGCCTAAGTACCTTTGTGGATCTGGGCCTGAATTCTTTCTGTATCAAATGTGCTCAGCTTACAGGGACACAAAAAACTAGCTAGCCCTGCAAACACAAGCAATGGAAAACTTTTCAGAAGTGCCTACATGTCTCTTAAGCACTTTTGAAAATGTTGCTGCTGTTTGAGTTTGCAGGGTGAAGCCAGTCTTGTTCTTGCAAGTTTCTCTACCCACCCTGGCAGTGTGACTGAATCCTGAACTGGAGAGAGAGAGAGGGCTCACATCTAAGAATGAAATGGTAGTTTGGTCTCCTTAGATATGTAGCCTTCAGTCTCTCCACTGAAACTGCTATGAAGAATGATCATTAGTGTTGATTCTGACGATCATTCATGCATGCAGATTGCTGTCTCTTGATATTTGGACCAAGACCATCCATTTGTCATACCTAGACAACCAATGACAGATGTGGCTTTTTATTACTATCATAGAAAAGGAAAATAGTTGGTGACATAGATCAAAATTAGTCTCTTTTAGGACCCAATCCTCAACCTTTAGCCATGGAATCAGTTCTCACTTATATTAATCCTTGATTTCAATGGACCTATTCAGGTGATTAAAGACTATGCATGTGAGTGAGGGCTGAAGGATACTGTCTTAAGCCCTTCGCTCATTAAGTGATCAGTTTGACTTGACACTCATCTTGTATATCACTGTGTCATGACCACTGGGTCCGTAATCACTGGCAAAGCCTATTTAGGAGGGTTTGTCTTCCCTGAGCAAGGAAAATAGCCAAACACGTCCTTTTAAAAAACAAAGTGTCATACTTTAGAGATTACCACCCAATCTCATTGCTCAGACTTTTAACTCTTATTTTCATGGAGAGAAAAAATCCAAAAAGCAAGAATGGATTTTTAATATGGGATTGCAAAGCAGCTTTTATTTCTCACAGGCTCTTGTTTCTGCATAATAATCTCCACGACAAACTCTGCCTTATGCTGCTCCTGTTGATGTACGTGGAAGAACTGCTATTAATTTCAATGGGAGCAGCAGATACTCTATATTTGCTGCTGGGGGAGGGACGGGGGACATTTTCTCATAAGTTTTAAATCAAATTTCTATGCCCCCCATCTCCTGCAGCCTCTGTCTGGAGGCACAGAGACCTTGCAGTAGCTTAATTTATTATATCACTATCATTGTCATGGCAACAAATTACAATGTCAGAGTCCCAAGGACTGTATTGTTACAGCTCACCAGCAGAGGAAAAACGTTACTAAAATTTCACTGAAGGCATATGACAGAATATGAGGAATGGTAGAAAGAAAAACACATGAAAGTCTGTCTCTGTGCATGAGGTGTCTCTCCCTCCCTCATCTGTTCAAGTAACCTTTGGCTTTTGGGAAGCATTGCTAAAAGTAATTGTAATATATCTAAGACTTTCTTTTTGGGAAATATCCCAGTGTGCTGCCCCTAAGGAGCTGATTCTGGCAAAGGCCAGAAAATGTTTTTTACATGGGTGTCAGCTTGTAGCTAGTGTTTTCACATCCTTGTTTTTCAAATCCATCATGGATCCTGGAGGGAATCTAGCTTCAGCCTTAAGGACTATATGAAACAGCTCCATCATAGAGAAGGACACTAAATTAATATTTCTTATGACCGCAGTATTCCAACATCCACTGCTGTGTGGATTGCTTTTAGGAGACATCTTAAGAAATTGAAGAAAATTCCTATCATCACATGTATATAAACTCTGTGTATATGTGTCTGTACAATTATGTATATCTTTTGGTGAAATAGTCCCATGTTTTAACACTGCAACAACACCTTTAATCTCTGAAGCAGCCTCCAAAGAACTGCCTGCATCATACTGAGTGCAGGAATTGGTATGTAAATTACAAGGTAAGGATTGTCTGCATGGAGAGTTATTCCAGAATAGCTGTTCCTAATTAACTATTCCTGATTAGCTCCATGTGTGGACATTCTTATTCTGGGATAAAAGTGACTTATTCTGAATGAGTTTAATCTATTTTGGAAGTAGATTAAGCTAATTCAGGATAATGTACTCTTATTTTGGAATAAGAACATGTACACAGGGAGCTAATCAAGGTTGGCTATTCTGCTTAAACGTCACACCCTACTTAATTCTAGATTAATTCCCCCATGTAGACAAATCCTTAGTTTTTGAAGGAGTGTTGTATTTTGATAACAGCTTTTCTTTTCTTTCTGTACTGAGTAGACTGGCAGGTGAAATTATGAAGGGTCACTGGCCCAGAAGAGGATCTGTGAAATGAGGTAATTAGAATTTAAGTGTGGTTTCTGAGGTTTTCCTGTGGAGAGGACTTTCTCTGAGATTTTTGTAAGTCTCCCTTTCTCCTGAATAAGTCAACATTTGCATAGCTGGTTCTGGGAATGAAGTTGTTAAAGTAAACATTCTCCAGCTGTGAGGATAGATATTCTGCAATCATTTCAATTGACAACTGTAGACTTCAGTTAATAAATTTAACAGATGCTTCCTCCACACTGCACAAAAAAATCCTTCTTTAGTTCAAGATTAACTTCCCACCCCCGTCATATCTAAAGAAAATTCTGAGCTTTATAGTCAGAGCCATGACAGGTTAGCTGAAGGTCCTTGCAAAACCACAGCTCACTTTAATTTAGCTAGAGATTGTAAATAATGGGAGTGATTCCCAGTGCACTTTGCTTTGTACATGGCACAAAATTAACACTGTCCCTGACCTGGAGTCCGTACCCTTATGGCTAATGGAAATAGAGAAGGCAGTGTATATTTTTAGAAGTGCTAAAAGTGTGAAGGAAATTAGTTTGAAAACATAAGAAAAACTCCAAGCTAATTGGATTGTCCAGAAATATGCATTTTAATTAAAAGTAAATTGTTATGGGAAAAAAAATCTTCCTATATCTACCACCCAGAGAGAAAAGAATTACACTCTACATTGGATGGAGCTGAAGAGCTGACAAAACGCCACTCTTTCATCTTAAGAGATGGGTCACGAAGGACAGCTTGACTCGATAGAGAAAGAACAATGCTTTTAAGATTTTTCCTAGAAGTCTAATTCAGTGCTCACAATATGTGCACTACCAGATTTCAGCAAGCAAGGAGCATTCTATCCAGTTATAATTTAGTACTGTGATTACCAGTTTCTTTTCTTTTAGTGTTTTTCCCCTTGTAAGGAGATGTGTTCTAGAGGCTATTAAATGGTTATCTGGTTACTTTTGAGAAGGATTTTGTGTTCTGGTTGTTTGTGAGGAAGATGACATGATGTGTCTAATAGGACACCCTTCTCACTGGTCTTGGATCTACTTCCACAAACAGGATGGAGTTCAGTGGCTTTATACATCTGTAAAATGAGTGTGAGAGAAGAGTTGGGCTGAGGGCCTAGGCAAATATTTGCTGAAGCAGGCTGGTCACTGGCAACATGAGTATAGAAAAAGGTGGCCGTACAGCTGGTGATCCCAATCAGGAAATAATTATATTCTATATCTAAATTTCCATAGCAGTTTCAATGGCATGTGATATTTTTCTTAATATCCTGCTCGAAACTATTGTGTAACTTTACCATGAGCTGTGAAACAACTGCCAGATCCTGCCCCAGAGGTGATTGTGTTTTAGTGGTGGAAGAGTGATTCCTGCCCATCTAAAGCATCCACAGTGCTATGTAAGGTCCAAGGGCCAGGTCCTCAGCTTGTGTAAATCAGCATACTTCCATTAAAAATCTATGGAACTGTGCCAGAATACATCATCTGAGGATCTGACTTTTATTATTACTAATGGTTATCAGGAAATGGTTAGTGTCTCTCTCACACACTGTTGTTCCCAGAAGTGAGATTATAATAGCCATGAGTCTTTCAGCCTTTCCCCCTTCTTCTACAAAGCCCAAATATATATGTGACAGTCTATACTATTATGGTCACCCCTTTTGCAAGACTGATACATATTTTGTACAAAATATCATTTGAAAAATCAAAATTTGCTGAATACCATTAACTTGTTAAGATGTGTAGCAACATTGTATGCCAAGTTATAAGATTCTACTGTATTATTACTGAAATATGCGTAATTCTGGATAATACCTTTTTCAGAGACAAAGACATACTAGCATCCCAGACAGGTGTTCACAGGCCATTACCCATTTAAGTGGCCATCCTCCAGCGGAGGAAGGTGCAAACAAGAAATTTACATTTCCTCACAGGGACAATTCAAACCTCACATCCACAATGGATTGTGTGTCACCATGACTCAGCAAGGATGTTTCTAATACAAAGAACTGAATTATAAAGCAGGAGGAACATCAAGGACTCTGAAAGAACTTGAACTAGGGGGAGTGGTCCCAGGCTGAAAGGAGAGCCAGCCTATGAAATTTACAGCAGCATATGGTGAGACAAAACCTTTGCTTTTAGGTGCACTTAGCTTGTTAAATTAGGTATTAGCATGTGTATTACTCTTTTTTATTTTTTTGTACCCAAATCCTGACTTTCATGCAGCATCACTTGTAATCACTTAAAATCTATCTTTCTGTAGTTAATAAACTTATTTTATCTTATCTTAACCAGTGTATTTGGATTAAAGTGTGTGGGGAAACTCCATTTGGGATAATAAAACTAGTGCATTATCTTTTTCATCGGAAATGATGGACTTTCTCTGAACTTGCATTGTACTGTCCAGCACACTACTGAACAAGACACACATTTCTGGGGGAACAAGGCTGGGACTACAAACTTCCAGGTGTCATCCTGTATGTAATTCATGAGTGACTGGTCAGAGTGCTCATGGTTTTAGCTGGGAGTGAATTTGCATGCTGAAAGCTGAGCAAGCTGGGAATGGATATTCTGACAGCATAGCAGTGTAAAAGGCACCCCAGGCTAAAGAATTAAGGGGATATAGCTGTTCAACAGTCCAGATTGTACCCTGAGTAATGTCACAATACACTGTATTCCTAATGCACAGTGAGCACTGCTCACTTCCAAAATTGGCACTGAGGACCTGATAGGATCACCTTCAGGCTGCTGCAATTGATTCATTTGATTTACTTGTCTACCTTTTCAATTACGTTTTGTTTCAGTGGCATATTTCACAGTGAAGCATTGTGGTGTGTCTTTACAACCTCTTGTCCCTTTCTGAGTTGGGCAAACTTATGGGGGAAAATAGTGACTTGTACAGTATGTAGGGAGAAAGGGGGGGTTCTGAATAATTGAAGTGCAGCATCTTCTTGGCTACTGTACATGTAACGCTAACCAGACATTAAAGGAGCATACATATTTTATGGAATGGGTTTTTATGTGGACAGACTGATTCAGAATATTAACAAAAGCTGAACACCTGTACTGGGTAAAGTTGCTGTGGCATAAAATTGAGTAGAACTTCTGTGCCTGAACACTGTAAATAGAATCCTTGTGAAATGGCCCTACACATGTGATGCTAAAAGCTGGGCTCCCAGTTTTCAACTCTTATTATTTGATATGAATTTTTCAGAAAACGTTATAGTATATTCACGTATTTATTCCCAAGGAAGAAGCCTTGTTTTTCCTCAGGTATCCTGCTGGATTCTGTAAGTGCTCGGGCCACAGTTTCCATCAGAATGTACCAGAATCATCCCTATGGATAAGCACATTTCCTGGATGTACTGGGACTGCATGGAAAATATTAAGCCCCCTAGGAAGGGAGAAAAATAGAACTCCCTCCAACCCAATGTAAAAGAGAGAATTGGTAGGTCCAGAAGGAACCATTGTGGTCATCTAGTCTGACCTCCTATAAACACAGGCCATAGAACCCCCCCAAAATAATTCCTAGAGCAGATCTGTTAAAGAAACATCCAAGAGCACAATGGGCTCTGTATTAGGGTGCACTTCACCATTTTGTAAAAGATCCTGGATAAAATCGGACTCCCTCTTTCAATAAGGGTCAGAACCCATCCCTAGCTTTGAATGCCACTGAGATACAGGAACACTTCTAGTTATTCCATACAACTTGTTAATGTGGAATTAAAGGTAGCTGGAAAAGGCCATTATATTTCCAGATGACCGACAGATTATCTGGCTAAAATAACTACCCTATCGAGGAAAATAAAATAACTACCCTATCGTGTGTGTGTGTGTGTGTGTATATAAAATAAGTGGGCCCCATTACTCTGTGGGAGGTCGTCCATGGTTCTTTCAATGGTGCTCAGTAGTGAAGAAATATTTCTGAAAACAGGAGAGGAGGAGTGAGCTGAAGGAAGATTATAGACAGCACCAGATTTTATAATACATATAGTAAACCCTAAAAAAAGAGCCCCCAACTCCAGGACCCTATCCTTTGATTCCTTAATAACTAATTGTTAAATAAGTACCGAATGCATTTTGACACATTAAATTGTATGTATTCTTTCATCCTATCTGCTATATGTAGACATGCTGAGGAGGAGTTCTACACAATATTGGTCCTCTTTACATAGTATAGATCTGAGCACTGGAGGGATCTTGTAAATACACTTAATGTAGGGATGTAGTACAATGGCATGGGTATGGGGTAAAACAGCAAAGTCAAGGATACAGAGATAACACCATGCACATGCATAGTGCTAAATATGTAATAAGTAAGAGGAAATATACAAAAGTCTGATAAGGTCACCAAAAGTCCATTATGCTTGTACTCAGGTACAGGTAATCTGGGTGTACTAAATACACAGTAAATTTTCTAAAAAGAAAAGGAGGACTTGTGGCACCTTAGAGACTAACCAATTTATTTGAGCATGAGCTTTCGTGCGCTACAGCTCACTTCATCGGATGCTCACGAAAGCTTATGCTCAAATAAATTTGTTGGTCTATATTCTCAAAAAGAAAAGGAGTACTTGTGGCACCTTAGAGACTAACACAGCTGCTACTCTGAAACCAGTAAATTTTCTGTTAAACTCTGATAAAAGGCCTGGTAACGTGCGGTGGTGAGTGCCTCCTTCAAGTTTCTAAGTGCCCTCACCTCCTATTCACTTTTTTAAAACTCTCCATGCAGCTGTATTTTTTCCTTAATCTAATCTTCCACTGCTATTTCTAAAGTGCGTATTGCTCTGGTGTTTAAGTGCCAAATGCACTGTCCTGAGCTCTCAGGATTTTTGACTCCGTCCCAGCTGGTGAAAGGGGTATCACTTCAAAAAAGGAATTATACGACTGTGGCACTAGGAAATGAATCCTGTTGATGTTCAGAGTCAGCTTTTCAAAATGTGGCCTCTCTTGCTGTATCCATGTCTATCTGTTGCACACAAACATTTCTGTAGGCAAGGCACCCGTGCTTTTTGTAATAATGTTTAGCTTTTCTCATCAGTAGATCTCAAAGCACATTACACCACAGGCCTAGCTGGGAGTAGGAATTCATACATTGTTATTTGTGTGCAAGGGATAGCATGCAAAGCAGTTGCTTGGGCATAATGACGGCCCCTTGGAAAATGACAGGTTTCAGAGTAGCAGCCGTGTTAGTCTGTATCCGCAAAAAGAAAAGGAGGACTTGTAACCCTAAAACTTGGGAGCTCAGCTGGAAGTGGTAGGAGGGTCGCGGTCTCTTCTTCTCTTGCCCTGAGATTGGCAGGGAGCTGGGAATATCAAAGGAAAACTAAAATTTCAGTTTGCTGGAATAGTGTCTGGGAGCCAACAAACTAACCGTAGGAAAATAATCTCCTGCATTCCCTGCATGTAGAACACAGCTGCAGGAGTGGAGCACCTCCAGAAGTTATTGGCACAGTTTCTTTTGCTAACTGGAAAGGCAGATGAGGAAGAAGCCACAGACATCTGGGCTCTCCACATTGCAAAAGGTTAAAACACATGTACAAAGTACTTATTGCAAGTGCCGTTTACAGGGAAAACAGTAATCAAACATAGGACCTTGAAGTTGGACTTCTAAATAAGGGGTCTGGTTTTCCAACACCTATTGAGTTCAATGGGAGCTCTAGGATACTCAACACTTTCAAAAATCTGGTCACTTAGGAGCCTAATGTGGGATTTTCAGAAGTGCCTAAAGGAGGTAGGCACCCAATTTCCATTGAAAGCTAATGTGAGCGAGGTGCCTTTGTGTGTGTGTGTGTGTGTACATGTGTTAAGATCCCACCCCTAAATATGGATGTTGAGTTGATTTTTAGATGTGTAATGGACTGAGGGTGCAAGTTCCATTGACTTGCAGTGGGTCTTGGGTTCCTAACACAGATGCCAACTTTGTGGGTGCTCCAAGCCTGCTCCACGGAAAAAAATTAGTGGGTGCTTAGCACCCACAGGCAGCCAGCTCCTTCCCTACCCCTCCAGCAGCCTTGCCAAGTAACTGCTCCCCCTCCGTTCCAGTGTGTCCTGCCTGCCACAATCATCTGTTTCGCGGCGTGCAGGAGGTGCTGGGCAGGAGGGGAGGAGCAGGGATGGGGCATGCTTGGGGGAGAGGGCAGAACTGGGGGGGGAAGAAGTGGGGGTTGGGGGAAGGTGTGGAGTGGGGGCATGGCCTGGGTGTTGCTGAGCACCCTCAGGGCAAGGAGGAAGCTGGCACCTGTGGTTCCTAAATCCCTTAGGTGTTTTGAAGATTTCCCTCTTTGGAGCCCAGCTTTAAGCTTCTAGTTTTAAAAAGCAAAACTTGGCTAATGGAGATTTTTGAATAGCAATTTTTTTTTGCAAGGCAGAGTGTGGGCCCAATTTAAAGATTACTAAAATATATGTTTTGTTTTTTAAAGAGATGCTTTAGCTCAACCAGAAGTTATGCTCTCCAGGCAAGAATTATTGGCTGAAAGGCTATCGACTGGGTTATGCAAGAAGTCAGGGTAGATAGTTGTAATGGCCTCTTTTGACCTTAATATCTTTGACTCAATGAAAATTCACTGACTCAGAATCCTGCAATAATTCTGTGATCTCTTCCTATAACTAGAGCAGGAGACACCGGTAGTACTATGGCCACAGGGCAGTGGCATGTGTTTCTACTCTTTCCGCTTTTTTTTTCTTTTGGTCCTGTACAAAACAAAGAAGTCACACTATCATGGCAGTACAATAAAAAAAACTTATACAAAGAAACATCTCAGTATTAATTTTGACAGGGATGATCTAGATAGACTCAATCTTGCCTCAGCATGGCGGGGGAAGGACTAGAGGTCCCTTCCAGCCTTACATTCCTATGGTTCTGCTGTGGTGTGATTTTGATTTGAAGCTTCTCTTCATTCTCTTCTTCCATCTGAGAGTACTGACATCGCACGCCATAAATCAGTCTTATAGGCTCATGAATTAGCAGGCCTCCAAACATATACTGACAGGCTAATTAAATGGTCCAGAGAAAACTGCTTTCAATCCCACACCAGAAGAAAAGAAAAGGGAGACAAAGAATTTATGAATGCTTTGAGTCAACTGGATGTTCTTCATAGCACTTTCTGTCAGTGTCTAATAATTCTGCACCCAGTGATGGGGGCCATCACTTCTAATGACGTGAGTTTCATCTAACATGCCCTGGTTATATCACCTCAGCTCAGTCAGAGAGATGCATAGAACCAGACCTCAGAAACTCCAGTGTCTGAGTGAGCTATTGCTTGCTCCAGATTTCAGTTTAAGTGGTTGGGTCTGATAGTCCTGCCAGAATTATCAAAATTAGGCATTTCACCCTCATAGGAAGTATCCTCTGAAGACAAAAAAAGTTTCTCTTTCTAGAATTTTATTGCTGCCCTTTTCCTCTCAATATTCCTTTTGGACATAAGAATTGCCATACTGAGTTAGACCAATGGTCTATTTAGCCTATTATCTTGTCTCTGACAGTGGCCAGTGCCGGATGCTTCAGAGCGAGTGTACAGAACAGGGCAATTTCGAATGATCCATCCCGTCTCAGCTTCTGGCAGGTGGACGTTTAGGGATATCTGGAGCATGTTGTGTCCCTGACCAAATAGCTATTGATGGACCTATCCTCCAGATTTCTTTTTGAACCTAGTTATACCTCTTAGTGCATGCTGTAAGTACTGACTAAATCAATCTAAACTAAGGAGACTGCTGTGGAAGTGACTTACACTTTTGTTCTATTGTGTCATACTGACATTATTGCTTGGAAACTAGAGGCACACTTGCTTAGACTGGAATTAGGTTGTACTTAACTACAGTGCTAGTAAATGTTGAAGGGTTTAAATAAGATTCTATTAATTTTTTGGACAACAAACAGGTTATACGAGTAAGAACTAGCTATATATGAACATTTTCCTCCAGCTCACGTTTGCTGTCTGATTGTCAATAGAATCCCTATGCAGACACATCCTTCCCCCATAAAAAGAACCTCATACCACAAAGCCAGAAACAAAAAACCCTGACTTGATCAAAGAGTGGATATTAAAAGCTGGAACCATCACCATGGGCTACCTTTTCAAAGTGTTTGGAGCACTACGTCCGGCCTTAGCATATGCAGCAACAGGCATCAGTGGTGCATGTGCCAACTGAAAATTTTCAAAGGAAGGTCACAAGTGGCATATATATACAAAACGTTACTCCTGACAAGAGGGGTATGATGGGGTATTGCTGATAATGCACACACCTGAGTGCAATCGTCATTCTTCTGCAAATCTATTGCCCAAACATTTGTGACAGCTTGAGCCAGCACAGTGTGAGCTACACTATGTCTGCATTCCATTGCCTCAGTCATACCACCATTTAAAAATCCAGTTGAAAACTAATACACTCAATTGCAATTTATTGAATGATGTGGCTTGCTCGTTCACATACAACACAATGCGTGCACATATATCTCAGGTAAAAAGTGATTGATTGGGGAATCCCTTGATTTGAAGATGATCTCTACCCTGGATTTACATATGGGTCCTGAGATGACTCAGGAGTCCGATCCTGGTACTGGAAGTCCACCCACAGTAGATACAGACATTTTGTGGCAGGCCAGCAGCCTGCTGGGAGAAAGTTCTTTCTTTTTCCTTCATCTCTCTCTTTTCAGCTTCGAGGGTAAGGCACTTCTCCTCGAAGCAGGCTACTGCCTGATGGAGGATGTGGTGCCATTGAGGATGGTTGGTGGCTTGATCTTCCCAGCTTGTGATGTCCACTTCAGTTTTCTTAAGATATGCTTTCAGTGTGTCTTTGTAGTGTTTCCTCTGATCACCACAGGATCTCTGACCATGGGTGAGCTGAGAGTAGAGGACTTGTTTTGGGAGGCAAGACTCTGGCATCCGCACATAATGTCCAGCCCAGCAAAGTTGGTGCATGAGGATCATTGCTTCAATGCTGGTGACATTGGCTTCAGCAAGGATGCTGGTGTTAGTGCGGCGATCTTGCCACTTGACGCGAAGGGTCTTCCGGATGCATCATTGGTGGTACCTCTCCAAACTCTTGAGGTGCTGTCGATAGGTCACCCAGGTTTCACATCCATAGAGGCGTGTAGGAACAATTGTCTTATAGCCCTTGTCAAGGTTCCTCCCCCACTCTGAACTCTAGGGTAGAGATGTGGGGACCTGCATGAAAAACCTCCTAAGCTTATCTTTACCAGCTTAGGTCAAAACTTCCCCAAGGTACAAAATATTCCACCCGTTGTCCTTGGACTGGCCGCTACCACCACCAAACTAATACTGGTTACTGGGGAAGAGCTGTTTGGACGCGTCCTTCCCCCCAAAATACTTCCCAAAACCTTGCACCCCACTTCCTGGACAAGGTTTGGTAAAAAGCCTCACCAATTTGCCTAGGTGACTACAGACCCAATTGGATCTTAAGAACAATGAACAATCCTCCCAACACTTGCACCCCCCCTTTCCTGGGAAATGTTGGATAAAAAGCCTCACCAATTTGCATAGGTGACCACAGACCCAAACCCTTGGATCTGAGAACAATAAACAAGCATTCAGTTTCTTACAAGAAGACTTTTAATAAAAATAGAAGTAAATAGAAATAAAGAAATCCCCCCTGTAAAATCAGGATGGTAGATATCTTACAGGGTAGTTAGATTCAAAAACATAGAGAACCCCTCTAGGCAAAACCTTAAGTTACAAAAAAGATACACAGACAGAAAGAGTTATTCTATTCAGCACAATTCTTTTCTCAGCCATTTAAAGAAATCATAATCTAACACATACCTAGCTAGATTACTTACTAAAAGTTCTAAGACTCCATTCCTGGTCTATCCCCGACAAAGAAGACTACAGACAGACACACAGACCCTTTGTTTCTCTCCCTCCTCCCAGCTTTTGAAAGTATCTTGTCTCCTCATTGGTCATTTTGGTCAGGTGCCAGCGAGGTTACCTTTAGCTTCTTAACCCTTTACAGGTGAGAGGAGCTTTCCCCTGGCCAGGAGGGATTTCAAAGGGGTTTACCCTTCCCTTTATATTTATGACAGACCTGGATCTTGGTGTCCTGCTGTAGGTCACAGCCCATGAAAATGCATTGGAGGAATTTCCCAAAGAAAACACTTGCACACTGGATCCTGTGCTGGATCTCACTGTCAATTTTTGTATTTTGAGAAAGTTGGCACAGAAGTAGCAAAAGTGCTTCACAGTCTCCAAAGTCTGTCCCTCGATGGTGATTTGTGGTGGGTCATGTGCAAGGCCTGAAGCAGGTGGATTGAGCACTTTAGTCTTCTCAATATTGAGTGAGAGTCCTAGGCTTTGGTAAGCTTGTGCAAAAAAATCCAGCATGGACTGAATATCATTCTCAGTGTGCGTGAGGATGACACAATCATCAGCATACTGAAGCTCAGTAATGGATGCCTTGAGGACTTTAGACTTTGAGCGGAGACGTTGAAGATTAAAGAGCTGCCCATCCGTTCTGTATTGAATGTCAACTGCATTGGGGAGGTGGTCTTTAACGAGTACCATAATGACTGCTAAATAGATGGAGAACAGGGTTGGGACAATAAGGTATCCTTGCTTAACCCCAGTTTTGATGATGAAAGGTTCTGTCTCCAGGCCATTATAGAGAACCGTGGCCGTCATCTGATTATGGAGAAGCCTTAGGACCTTACTAAATTTTGGAGGGAAGCCAAATCTGGCCAGCACTTTCCACAGGGCTTTGCGATTGACAGAATCAAAGGCCTTTGTCAAATCGATGGAAGCCATGTACAGGTCCTGATTTTGCTCCTTAGACTTTTCCTAGATTTGGCGGGCAACAAAGATCATGTCAGTTGTCCCATGGGATGGTCTAAAACCTCACTGAGGTTCCAGCAATATTTCCTCAACAAGGGAAAGTAATCGGTTTAAGGGGATACAGGCAAGAATTTTCCCTGCTGTAGATCGCAAGGCACTGCCTCGATAGTTTCCACACTCTGGGTTATCTCCTTCCTTAAAGATTGTAACAATGTTAGTGTTTCTCAAGTCTTCTGGAATCTTGTCATTATACCAGAAATGAAGAAAAAGTTTGTGGAGCTTTCCTACCAGTTCTTCACCTCCAACTTCTCCTCCTTTTTGGAGGTAAAAAGTAATGGACAGGAGGTGTGCTAGGATCTGTCCTTCCTTCCCTTAGAACAGAATCGATCAATGAATTAATTCTGGCCAAGAAAGAAACCTTCAAAATATATTCAGTCACATACAGACAAAATGAATGTAGTGGAATACATGTTTGCACCCATACATTTCCAACCCTTTTGCCTCACTGCCAGTATTACAGTTGCAGGAAGATGAGAAACTAGGCATCAGGCAGGGAAAAATATGACCACATGCTTACTCTGGCTATGCACGATATATGACAGGCTCACACAGTTGCCAGCACACAGTTTAGCATGCTGTTGTGGGATGAACAAGAACTGATGTGCCATATAACTTTTGGATGGCAAGGATCAAGAGCCGCATAAAGTTTCTCCTTCCACTTTTGACCCTTGGCAAACAATAGTTATTTGAAATTCAGCAGAATAGAAAAATCCATATGTTAAAAACTCCTCTAAGCCCCATAACTGCAGCACGAATGACAAAATTGTATTAAATATATAGAAAAGCTGCACTAGTGAAACCCTGATTTGTTACCAGAGACAATTTGATTCTGCTTTCCAATGTCATTCGGGTCTTGTGTACAACGTAAGTTGTATCTTTTTAACTGTACCAGTAGAGTACACTACAATCTCCCTGGTTACACTGTTATACTGGTACAACGGTACTTAGCCTATTATAACTTCTTCCTGTATGGGAAGAGGGATAAAGCTGAATGGATATAAGGCAACTTTGTACTTATATAACTCTACTGACAACTTTAGGAGTTGTCCTGGTATAACTATTTTGGTGAAAAATCATACCCCTTGCAGACATAGCTATATTAGTACAAAATGTGTGGGTAGACCAGACCTAATGTTATCTTTTTCAGGTATGAAGTGATACACTTGTTTGGTTTGTAATTAAATTTCTGTTTGAAGTCCCACAGGTAATATTTTCTATTCTCATTGTATAGAAGTAATTGTTACTCTCTATGCTATGAAATAGTCACAACTATTAAAGTGTTAAAAAGAAGCTCTTTAGGAACTAAAGATATACTAATTATCCATGGATAATGGTATATACTGTACAACGTATCAAAGGAGATTATGCCATAGCTGTAGTGCTGACTCTGGTGTTAAGCAGTTGCATAAGCGCTGACTCATATCTGTACATATTTTCAATTAATCTCTTTCTCTCTCTCTTTTCAATTTAAATGATTCCTCCCAAAAGCTTAGAAACTTCACATTGAGTCTCTTCAGATGCTCAATGGTGGGGAGCACCCTTTACCCCTCTGTTCGTGGACACACTGACAGGTAAATACAGTGGTCAGCTAGGTAACATTTTCTAAAGTGCCTAAGGGCCAGATTTTGAAAAGGTTTCAGAAATATACCTTGTAGTTAAAATGGAGAATAATGCTAGAACTGATAATTTCTCTAGCACCTAAGTAAATATTTTGAGTGTGCCCACTATTTGCTGTTCCTAGGGGTTCCAGCAGCTGACCCTAGAGGGTATAGCTACATGGCAAAAACAAACAAACAGACAAACACAGCAATGAGTCCCAGAGCCTGGATCTACAGACCCAGGCTTCAGGGTTTGTGCTATGGCAGTAAAAGCAGCTGAGTAGACATTTGTGATTAGACTGGAGCTTGGGATCTGAAACCTCCCCCCTTTCTCAGGCTTCAGAGCCTGAGCCTGGGAGTCTATGGATATGTCTACATGGGGATAAAAAACGCCATGGCTGGCCTGGGTCAGCTGACTTGGGCTTGCAGTGCTTGGGCTGCGGGGCTGAAGAACTGCTGTGTAGACATTTAGGCTCAGGCTGGAGCCCAAGCTCTGGGACCCTACAACGATGGAAGGTCTCAGAGCCCAAACTCCATCCCAAGCCTAAACATCTACACAGCAATTTTTAGCCCTGTGAGCCTGAGTCAGCTGACCAAGGCCAGCTGCAGCCATGCCACTGGGCTTTTATCCCTGAGTAGACATACCCTCCATGGCTATTTTTAGCACTGTAGTGTGAGCCCAAGTCTGTAGACGCAGGCTACAGACTCGCTGCCACAGGGTGGGGGTTTTTTTATTCTTTTTTTTGCCATGTAGACATACACAGATGATCCCTTGCCTTGCCTCACTTGTGATTTACATTTGGGGTAAATATTTAAAAAGCACCGAAGTGACTTAAGTTGCCCAGTCCTAATTGCCTAACTCACTTTTGGGAACGGGACTTAGGCTGCTAGGTCACATAGGTGCTTTAGAAAATATCACCCTTCCCTTTGGGCTCTATAGGTCAAAACCAACAGCTTGAGTTCCAGATGAAGCTGACTAATGTGCCCTGCTATGCTCACCGCTCGCTTCCTCACTCTGATGAGGAAGTTGCCATGTGCTCCCTGAAAAGATATGTCCAACTTAACAGCTCAAGAATAATTTCCAATGGCCCACATTTGTGTGCTTTCTCTCAGCCTAGGGACATTGTAGTCTGTTACTAAAACAATACTGTACCCTAGAAAGCTCTAATCAATCTTCATCCTTTAAGCTAAACTCAGTTTGCATCTTTTCTTTGGTTCTGTTCTGTGCTTTCTTTCAACAGGAGTTTTGCTTTATGGTTTTGTTGGTTAAAATGACTTCCTGGCACCTTTCAGCTCCTTGAGACTTCACCCCAGGATAGGGTTCTGTACAATAAATGCCCCTCTCCATGGTGTATGCACTCATGTCACTCTCCCATCTCACCCATGCTGCTGTTCCTGTTGCCATCAGCACCTGTTCTGGCTTGTAGCCTGTTGTCTCTCTCGCTCCAGGTGTGCACTCCCATTTTCCACGCTGCTGATTACCAGCTTGTGGGTCATACTGATAACTGACAGTGGAGATGTGGGCATATGTGGTGTGCTGTGCAACATGGGGGTCAAGGAGAGGTGCTGGCAGCCAGGAGCTGAGAAGCAGTTTGGGACTGCAAGAGGTCCAGTGTGTCTAATATCACTGCTACAGGAAACTCTCCTCAACTGCTCATCAAGTGACCCCAGCCAGGCTCCTGAAAACCCAGATAGATATTTGCCAACTGTCAGCTCTCTGAGGGTTAATGGAAATGAGGCGCTCCTGCACAAAAATCATAGTCAGCCACTACCTCAACAATGGATGTTTGAATTGATGTTTGTTCTTGTGTTGAGGGAAGAGATGTGTCCTTAGAACCACTAGAGCTGTGCCTGGATGAGACATATTGCAAAAAATTATAGATCCATGGACTCAATTCATAAGTCAGACAATGTAACAAATACTTGTGCTCTTCTCTTTTGACTCAAGTTATCTTTCTTTTTGATTAGTGGTTTTAAATACTTACTTTCCTATTTTACCTTTATCCATTAGAGACGCTTTGTAATCACATTCAGATGGAGATCACAATATATTTACCTAAAGCCATAACTTTTTTCCTTTCAGAATGAAATAATACTGCTGAGATAAACAGCTGAAAATATTTTACTGAAGTATTAACAGCCTCCAGATCTGTAGTTAATGAAGGGTTTGTTAGAGTGTGAAATGCCTCCCAGCTTCTCCTCAGGATGCATAAACTAATACATTCCTGTGACCAACTGACGTAATTCTCCTTTCACTTTCACCAGTATCACTTCATTGTCTTCAGTGAAGTCAGTCCTGATTTACACTAATGCAAGCGAGAGAAGAATCAGCCCCAAATTGTTTAAATATCACCTGTTTTAAAGGGTAAGTTGGCAGCAATGTCATTTACCAAAACAATTTTATAAAGTATGTATAAACCATGCTATATCACACTTCCATTAATGCATCCATGTGCCACCCACTGCTAGGGTAGTTTCCCCCATTTTGGCACTGAAGTAAAGATATTTTTTCCAGATGTCTACTTGACTTATTCTTTCAGCCATCCTTGGCATTTCAGACTGTTCTTTGAAAAAGAAAAAGGAAACGCGGGGAGCTAAAAATTTCAAGTGACAAGACTTGTATTTTTGCTTTGTTTTGTTCTGAACTTGGCAATAATGAAAATCCCCAGTGTTTTTTCCCCTAAAAAAAGGAAATTGTTTGAAAACGGATTCTGTTTAAACATTTTTCTGAACTTTAGAGATATGTGTTGTTTGAGAGGTATGTGTGGATTTTGAGAGAGAAAGTGATGACTAAAGCTTAGAACAAGGGATGGGGAGACAGGACTTCTGAGGCAAGAATTTTTTTAAAATAGGGTTGGGATTTTCAAAGGAGCCAAGGGGAGTGAGGCACACAAATCCCCAAAACCCAGCCCAGGAGGCTAAAGTTGCTGTCTTATTTAGGCACCTGCCTGAGTTTTCAAAAGTGCTGAGTGCCCAACAGCTCCCATTTAAATCAATGGGAGCAGTTGGACCTCAGCAGCGCCTCTGAAAATCAGGTCATTTATTTAGGTGCCAAAATACAGAATTAAACCCTTAATTTTAGTCTCCTGTTTTTTAAACTCTAGTTGCTGTGTTGTATGATTAGTTCTGCTGCTGATTTGCTGTTTAAATGACCTTCATCAAGTCTCTGAACCTCGTCATTTGTCAGTTTTCACAGTTGTAGAATGGGTTTAACAATATTTACCTACCAGTCAGGAGTGTTGTGAAGCTTCATTAATTACTGTAAAGCAGTTTGCAACAACAACTGAAAGCAGCTCTATAAATGGAACTTTTCACATACCTGCCCACTCCTGGTGACAAGAGGGAGGCTAATGGTGGATCCTGGGAGCGAGAGACTGTAAAATGTGGATTCTGTACCCTGCCAGCCTGCAAGAATACCTAAATGGGGAACAAACAGCACGTGATCCAACAAAGGTATTAATATGGAGCTTAGCAGAGGTTGAGAAGTAAATTTTCATTTTCTTGGGTAGAGCATGGTTTTCTGGAGCACACAATGGTCCACTTTCTGCTACCCATGGGAACTTCTGTAAAGTGTGTTGTGTAAGACTGGTGTTCATTTAGCAGTAGCCTGGACAGCAAGTGAATACGATCGAAACTATATTGTCATACAGTGAGTAGATTTACAAAGGCAGTGGAGCACTAAAAAGTTTATGTCAGCTATGTACCAGGCTTTACTTCAGGCAGCCAACTTCCCATTCTCCAGGCATTTTCAAATGACAGTCCCCTAACTAGAGGATGAAACTTACTGTAAATTAGGGTGACCAGAAGTCCCGATTTTATAGGGACAGTCCCGATTTTTGGGTCTTTTTTCTTCTATAGGTTCCTATTACCTCCGCATCCCTTGTCCCGATTTTTCATACTTGCTGTTTGGTCACCCTATTGTAGATGCTTGTGGATTCATAGGTCATGCGTGTAAACCTGATCTGGGCATTACTCAGCTCTGATTAGTTTCAGAAGTATATTTGGAATGAACTCATTTAAAACTGACTAAATGAAGCGTAATTTTGATATTTATATGTTCTCCCTAGTCATGCTTGAATTTATCTTCCCAATTATTTTTATCAATAAACATTTCCAGATTGCTTTTGACTTGGCTATTAAAATATTCTTGGTGCTAATCAAGTCTGTGCATAATCTACTTGATTATGGTGCATAACCATATCACTCTATCAGCTGGCATTAGATCTGTAGAGGTGGCATATGTCAGGGGGAAAATAAAGATTCACTCATTTGCTTATCTATCCAGCTATTGACTTTGGAGAAGATTATGTATTTTCTGGGGGAACTAAAGGTGGTGGTGGGGAAATCAGGAAAGTTGGATGGAGTTTGCCATATAGTACTTGACAACAATCAGATTACTAAATACTTGCACACAGGAAAGGACCAGCAAAGACACCCAATGAAACATGCTCTAGTGCGATTTTCTAAATAGTGTTGAACAAATTAGCTTCAGTTCAATCTAATGGAACCAACTCATGAAAATCAAAATGAATCAAACCCAGAATAATTTAAAAAAAGTTTAATACATTTCTGGATTCTCTATTTTAGCTTATTATTTTATTAGTTCATTATTATTTGTACTATGGGTGACCATATGAGCCAAACATTTTCAGAATCACTGTTCTCTCTTTTTGAAGACAGCTGCACAGAGAGAGATTCAAGACAATATTTCAGGTCCTGATGTAGCAATTTAAGAAGAAGAACTGCATGTTTCTACTATTTGCTAATTATAGCAAAGGGTACTCCATATCTGGGTATAGATTCTGATCTTGCTTTACTCTGTTTTGTATCAGAGTTACCGGTGCTGTGTGTATTTACATAGGTTTCTCTTATTCTTCAAGTTAGACAGTCATACAATGGACCCGGTTCTGCTCTGGGGAACAATCAGTAGGAGTTTTGCCATGAAATTCAGTGGGAACAGGACTGAGCCCAACATTAAATACTCCTCAAAATCTGCTAACTAAAAAGTGGTGGCATAAAAACTGAGCATTGCAATGGATGGCGACACACTTCACTATTTCTCAGGTCACAAATTAAGCTTTTTCAACAAAAAATTAATAATAGAAACTACCACTGCAGTCTTCATTTACCCATATCTTAAAGGCATAATATCCTACAACTATTTTCTATTGTGAATAAGCCCTACTACCATGAGAAGTCTGCTCCCAGTAGTAACTGTTTGCAACACTAGACCCTAAGTTTGTATCTCTCCTGTTCCTAAAAAGCAGAATATACATGTATGAACTATTACATCAGCTTTATTCATTGCTATGAAAGGTACCATTCTGATTCCAAAGTCTGACAGACATGACCTCAAGTATTCATAATAATTCTTGGCACTTGTGATCTTTAGAAGCAATAGGCCATACTGATATAGTAAGTGAATGGGCTTTCCCTAGTTATAATGAAACACTTTAATTTTGCTTCATTTTAGGCTCAGTGTCTCACAGCACAGATTAGAAGAGGACAGCAAAAGACAGACCACGGCAGACACAAGAAACATGATCATCTTTAACCCTGTTTGTTCTCTGTTCCATCATCCCCAAGCCCACAGTAGAGTTTTGCCTGTGCAAAGATAAGCAATGGGCTACTAAATTCACCCCTATGTAATACCATCAATTTCAGCAGAAGTACATAAAAGATTTATTTTCCCTTTCCTGACATTCATGTTCTTTTTGTGGTTCCTAAGGCAGTTGATAAGAAACTATTCACCACTAAAAGAACAGGAGTACTTGTGGCACCTTAGAGACTAACCAATTTATTTGAGCATAAGCTTGTAGACCACGAAAGCTTATGCTCAAATAAATTGGTTAGTCTCTAAGGTGCCACAAGTATTCCTGTTCTTTTTGCGGATACAGACTAACACGGCTGCTACTCTGAAATCTATTCACCGCTAGTATATTCAGATTCTGGTTTTCTGCTTTGCAAGGAAACTATGAAAAATAAGAGTGTGCCATCTATAGATATAAACCTACTCCTTCAAACAAATTTGTTTAATCACTCTTTTTGTTAATTAATGAGAACATAGGATTTCAGATTTATTAAAGAATCATAGTCGCTACGAAAAGTATCTCGGGAAACATTTAAATTCATACCTGAATGTCACTCTTTTATGACATTAAAAAGAAAAAACTATGAAGATTATATGGAAGTGAGGCTGAACAATTCACTTATATATGACAAAGCATATGTAGTTGCCCCTATGAAACAGATCCCTTATAACTTTTCAAACATAGAAAAACCTGAAAAAGAGAATCAGTCTCATGAACAGTAATTTAAGGAACACACTAAAAATCCAAAGAGGGATACAACATCCATATGGATGGTAACAGCTTAGGAGGAATATAGCTAAAGATTGTCCTCATGTAATTTATGATCACTTTTACCCTTATAAAGGGTTCCAGTGCCTTACTTCCAGGGTGGTTATGATTAGACAGTTACCTAAAACTGACATGTGTGAGCCAGGGTGTGAATGAGCTCTCCCCTGCCAGCTATGGATGAACTGGGGCAGAGGAAGACCTCAGGAGGTGACTGTAGTTGCATAGACACACATACTTTTCCTAGGTGATCAGGGATAGAGCTGCTTTGAGAAAGTGATCGATCTTGGCTGTTTGGGGTTAAAATTCACTTTAGTATTGGCTGCAGGGGCAATGAAATGTTGTTATCCTTATCGTCTGACTAAAGGGCTGAACTATACGTAATATACCCTGATTTAGCAGGGTAACCCTAAATTCAGCCTCACTCGCTAAGCAGGGTGTAGTAATGCCATGTCCAAGTGGAAGTCAGAGGGAGTGGGGACATGTACACTTATGTGGGGGTGTGGCTGCTATTTAAAGAGTCCGCCATACTGCATGACCTGTCTCTTCAGTGTTTAAAGACAGAACGGATCAGACTCAATTAAGAACCCAATTTGGCCCAACATCTAAACAAATATTTTGCCTCCGTCTTTAATAAGACTAAAGAGGATCTTAGGGATAATGGTAGCATGACAAATGGGAATGAGGATATGGAGGTAGATATTACCATATCTGAGGTAAAAGCGAAACTCAAACAGCTTAATGGGACTAAATCAGGGGGCCCAGATAATCTTCATCCAAGAATATTAAAGGAATTGGCACATGAAATTGCAAGCCCATTAGCAAGAATTTTTAATGAATCTGTAAACTCAGGGGTTGTACCGTATGATTGGAGAATTGCTAACATAGTTCCTATTTTTAAGAAAGGGAAAAAATGTGATCCGGGTAACTATAGGCCTGTTAGTATGCAAGGTCTTGGAAAAAATTTTGAAGGAGAAGGTAGTTAAGGACATTGAAGTCAATGGTAAATGGGACAAAATACAACATGGTTTTACAAAAGGTAGATCGTGCCAAACCAACCTGATCTCCTTCTTTGAGAAAGTAACAGATTTTTTAGACAAAGGAAACGCAGTGGATCTAATTTACCTAGATTTCAGTAAGGTGTTTGATACTGTGCCACATGGGGAATCATTAGTTAAATTGGATAAGATGGGGATCAATAGGAAAATTGAAAGGTGGATAAGCAATTGGTTAAAGGGGAGACTACAACGGGTCCTACTGAAAGGTGAACTGTCAGGCTGGAGGGAGGTTACAAGTGGAGTTGCTCAAGGATCAGTTTTGGGACCAATCTTATTTAATCTTTTTATTACTGACCTCGGCACAAAAAGTGGGAGTGTGCTAATAAAGTTTGCGGATGATACAAAGCTGGGAGGTATTGCCAATTTAGAGAGGGACAGGGATATCCTACAGGAGGATCTGGATGACCTTGTAAACTGGAGTAATAGTAATAGGATGAAATTTAATAGTGAGACGTGTAAGGTCATGCATTTAGGGATTAATAACAAGAATTTTAGTTATAAGCTGGGGACGCATCAATTAGAAGTAACGGAGGAGGAGAAGGACCTTGGAGTATTGATTGATCATAGGATGACTATGAGCTGCCAATGTGATATGGCCATGAAAAAAGCTAATGCAGTCTTGGGATGCATCAGGAGAGGTATTTCCAGTAGGGATAAGGAGGTTTTAGTACCGTTATACAAGGCACTGGTGAGACCTCACCTGGAATACTGTGTGCAGTTCTGGTCTCCCACGTTTAAGAAGGATGAATTCAAACTGGAACAGGTACAGAGAAGGGCTACTAGGATGATCCAAGGAATGGAGAACTTGTCTTATGAAAGGAGACTCAAGGAGCTTGGCTTGTTTAGTCTAACTAAAAGAAGGTTGAGGAGAGATATGATCGCTCTCTATAAATATATCAGAGGGATAAATACTGGAGAGGGAGAGGAATTATTTAAGCTCAGTACCAATGTGGACACAAGAACAAATGGATATAAACTGGTCATTGGGAAGTTTAGACTTGAAATTAGACAAAGGTTTCTAACCATCAGAGGAGTGAAGTTTTGGAATAGCCTTCCAAGGGAAGCAGTGGGGGCAAAAGATCTATCTGGCTTTAAGATTAAACTCGATAAGTTTATGGAGGAGATGATATGATGGGATAACATGGTTTTGGTAATTAAATATTCATGGTAAATAGGCCCAATGGCCTGTGATGTGATATTAGATGGGGTGGGATCTGAGTTACCTAGGAAAGAATTTTCTGTAGTATCTATATCTAGCTGGTGAATCTTGCTCATATGCTCAGGGTTTAGCTGATCACCATATTTGGGGTTGGGAAGGAATTTTCCTCCAGGGCAGATTGGAAGAGGCCCTGGAGGTTTTTTGCCTTCCTCTGTAGCCTGGGGCACGGGTCACTTGCAGGAGGATTCTCTGCTCCTTGAAGTCTCTAAACCACGATTTGAGGACTTCAATAGCTCAGACATAGGTGAGGTTTTTCGCAGGAGTGGGTGGGTGAAATTCTGTGGCCTGCGTTGTGCAGGAGGTCAGACTAGATGATCATAATGGTTCCTTCTGACCTAAATATCTATGGGAAAAAAAAAAAACGTCCTTTCATCTCAGTGATTACTGGAGCTGAAATCCCTAGTCCAGGGGCTGAAGTTTAGACCTGGTGGAGGGACAGTGTTGCCTGAGTCCAAATGTCTACACAGCAATTTTTCAGCCCTGGTGCCTAATCCCTGTGAGCTCGAGTCAGCTGACCCGGGGCAGCTGTGGGTTTTTATCCCCATGTAGATGTACCCTTAAGGGTACCCAGAGGTGATGGCTAGTTTTCCCTGATCTCTGGGTGGGGGCAGGAGTTGGTTCTGTTAAGAGCAGGGCCAGCCTTAGGGGAAAGAGCAGGGCCTGCTCTTAGGGGAAATGAGGCCACTCAGCAGACAGAACAGCAGCAAGTGGAGCCAGGATGGTGCTGCAGGTGTCATGCTGCCAGGAGGGTGGAGTGGGAACGTGTGTGAGTGTGTGGCTCCCACATTGCGGCCCTGTTTATCCCCTCCCCCTGCCTTCCGGGTGGGCACAGCCCTCCTGCAGCCTCTTGACCACAGCGCTCAGGGCGGTCGCCCACCTGTAAGGCCGGCCCTGGTTAAAAGGAACCCCTGCATATTAAACCCCTTGTTGCTGCCAATACCATCTGGCAGAAGGCTTACACACATCGGAGTTGCATATTCAATGTACACTAATAATGTTCATAACTCATCCGCTGCGTTTATTTTATTATTATTTCTGTGGCCCGATAAATTACGCATTACAGATAAATAAAAGATGTCCCACAGCAGCTTCATATTTACTGCACTTCAGTAATTACCATAACACATTTGCCAAGCCTACAGAGTCAAGATGCATGAAAGGTGTGAACAAACATATGGGGGAGATTAGGGGAGAGAAGGAGAAAAGCAGCAGTGATAAGGTAATGTGGGGTGCCGAAGATGTCGGTGCACACATCTTGAGGATTAAGGTTTTTTCTTTGCTATGGTATCTATACCATCCCCCATACACTGGAGTGTACGAGAGCAGAGAGGTGAGAGGAAGCTATAGTGTGTAGCTGGCAAATTCGTTAGTTGCACGACCTTGAGTAAGTCACTCCAGTTCTTTGTGCCTCAATTTCCCATCTGTAAAATGGGGCTAACACTATTAACCACAGCATCCCTGTGAGGATACCGGCATAGATGGTGAGGTGCTCAGACACTATAGTACTGTGGGGACATATGAGCACTTAAAAAAGAAAAGATACACATCAGAAGATGTATAAGAAGTAAATGGAGTGTCATTTTTTCAGTCTGCCTATTACCACACAGAGCTTACCCAGAACCTCTTTCTGTGTTGATAGATGTAGGAGGAGATTATGATGCCCATCCCAGCAATGAGCATATCATCCTAGGAGAGGTAAATTTATAAAAAACAGTTACTGTGGTAAATGGTTCTGATTTAATAACTTATGTCTCTCTAACAAACATGAGGGCTCACACTTGAAAATCTTTACTCATGAAAGTAGTTCTTACATGATGAGTCCCTTTGCTGACCCCTCCCCCCACCCCAATTTGTGTTCCAATTGTTAATTTAAATTAGGATTTGCAGGATTATACACTGAGATATTTAAGTGCTTTTATTATTTGAATAGGTAAAAACCCTTCAGGGCTGGATCCATTGCATCATTTGAAAAAACAAGGTGGGTAAGCTAATATCTCTTAGTGGACCAACTGCTGTTGGTGAGAGAAGCAAGCTTTTGAGCTTGCACAGAGCACTTCATCAGGTCTGGCAAACGTACTCAGAATGTCACAAGGTGGAACAGATTGTTAAGCATAAGGAGATAACACATGTCGCAAGAGACCATTCAAGGTGAAGTGGGCAGTTAACATCCCTGTAGTCCTTGGACAAAGTGTGGGGGGTGGGGTGGGGGTGGGGGTTACTGACTGCTGTAGGGCACCACAAATTCTGTGTCTTTATTGGGGCCATGATTTCTAGTGTCTAGCAAAGTTATGAATTTAAGCTCCCAGGCTCGTCTTTTGAAGGTATTGGGCAGGTTTCCTTTGAGGAGAAGGACTGAGGGGGTCCTATATGGAGTAACTGTTTTGTGAAAAGTGTTCACCCACAGGTGATAGGGTGTTTTGGTCTTTTATCATTTTTCTATGTGAGCTCATTCTGGAGCATAGTGATTGTCTCGTTTCACCCACATAGTTGTTATAGGGGCATTTAGTGGACTAGAGATATACCACATGTTGTGATAGGCTTGTGTAGGACACAGGATCTTGACAGGTGTGTTGTGGGGATATTGATCATTGTAGCATTTGCATCTGTTGTTCTGGCAGGGTCTGGTGCCGCTTTGTTGTACCATGGGTACTGTGTTATATAATTGATTATGTTTTGGCTATATACATTGTATGTTTTTTAGTAAGAATTAAGGTATTTGAATAAATTAATAGGATAGTGGATACTAGTATTAGCCATTTTCTTTTCATGCCTTGTAAGTAACAGACAGGATTTTGTCTGTGTCTATGTTAATTTCGGAGGCCCAGGCCCCAATGTGGGAAAGGACAGTTACAAGATTTAGTAAGGTCTAATTTATGATGCCTTTCTTGTTCAATATAAAACACTGCTATTTGTTACCTTTTGAAGGTCTCTGCAAAGAACTGTTTGTGTGAATGAGGAATGTATGCATCAGGGAAAGATAAGATGTGAAGGCCATTTTTGAAGTCAGATGGCCAAGGGAGGAGGAGTGAATAGACTCAGAGACACCAGAGAACCATCAAAGCGCATCCATGGTTGAGGAGGGGCAGACTGACGACCCTGAGGTGAAGGCTGGCATCCTAAACCATAAGATAATTGATTAAATTGAAACCAGACACAATGACCCTCCCGGAGGTGTTTTGGACCATCAAAAGCTAACACTCACTGAGGAGTAACCAGTCATAAACTGACACAGCAAAATCCACAGACTTCAACGGAGGAAAAAAGACTATAAGAACAGGGTGCTTTGCCATGGGGCTTTGGGTTCGTCTTGCCAACAACTCCAGGAGCATCAGATCATGACCGACAGAGCCCAGCTCCCCTCTGTGACCAATCTGGCTGGCCACTAAATTTGATCCAGACTCTGGACTGGTAATTATAAACATCGACTGGCGGGACTGTGTGCATGGTATGTGTATGTGTGACTGAAAAGTATATGCTAACTGCTGTATTCTCAATAAATGTGGGGTGTTGCCTTTTCCCCTATAAAAAGATCTCATGTGCTTTGTATAAGCATAACAGCTTTGTGTTGGTACATCCTAGTCTGTGGGTAGTTTGCTTCTGATGTTCAGCTTGGCAAGGTTGGATGGTTGTTTAAAGGCCAGAAGAGGAGGGTCTGGGAAAGATTTCTTTCAGGCTGTGGTCCCCACACTGAATATACATTGTGATTGTTTGGGGTAGTAAGTGTGGGATGCTAGATGACAACTAGGCATGTGTGGTTGGTGGTCCCCCCCACCCCTCGCCCCTACATTGAAGCAGCTTCTCTCAGGGTATTTGGGTGGCCCAAATATGCAATCTATTTCTCTAGCGGAGTGTACTTATTTGGAGAAGGTGGTTTTAAGTGTGGTAAGTTATATATACCAGACTTTGTCCTCGAAGTATATTCCGTAGTATCTGAGGGCCTGGCTGTAGATTACAGATTTTTTGGTGTGTTTGGGGTGGTTCCTGGCTCTGTAAAGGGACATGTGGTGATCCCTGGGTTTCTTGTATATAGTTGTCTGTCGGGTTCCTTTCAAGAGCCATAGGTTGGCGCCAGTAAAAGATATTACCTCGTCTTGCTAATATCCTGGGATCAGCACGGCTACAACAGCACTGCCAACATCATTTGAAAAGGCCTTTATGTATTGCGCTGGTACTTTAGTCAGGAATAGATTAAAGGTGTTCAGGTAATACAATGCCTTTGATCCTGTGGTGTTATTAGTTGCACAGCACTTTCTCCTGACCCGTTTTCTTTAGCTATCTGGCACATGAAGCTGCAGCTGTGACAAATGGTGCCTGCAGCTGGGTACACACTATGTACCATTGGCAGTAGGGATGCTCAGAGTGGGGAGGGGAGCAAAAGGGGCACTTTGCCGCAAGCCCCTGGTTTGATAGGCTCCCACACCGAGTGGCATTGGAACCTGGTGCATGGGGGTTGCAGTGTCACTCAGGTTGGCCTGGTCGCGCCTCTGTCTCCAGGAGCTTCCACTGCGAGGTGTGTGTGTGGCGGGCTTGCTCTCCAACCCAACAGGAGCTGAGTATGCGCCGACTTGGTGGGTGAGGTGCTGGGGCCAGTGGCTGCTGTGGGGATGGCTCCACAGGGATTGGTGGTGATTTGTGGGATCTCCCTGGCTCATGTGATACATGTATGTACCATGTGAAAAAATTCCGGGGGCACCCCTGGCTGCTGCAAAGAGGCATGACGGAGTGGGGAGGCTGTGTCAATGGTGGCAGAAGGAACAGGGGTGGGCGTGCTGGCAGAGACAGAAAGTGAGAGGTTCAGTACCAGTCCTGGGCTCCCCCAGCCAGATTCTGCCTAACCCAGGTATCCAAGAGCTTTGGGATCCTATGAAATAAGAAGCACTTGACTTATAATGAACCTGCACTGTGCTATGCCCAGGTCTGACAGCCAGTAGAGGATTGCATAATCCCCAGAGTACAGGAAAGGGAAGTACTCCTTGAGGTCAGAAGGGAGCAGGCGCAGGAGAGAACCAGAGGCTGCATGGGAGGAGGGGCAGAGACTAGAGAAGCTGACTGTGGCGCAAAGACAAGGCAGTCTAAGAACTTGGAAGACATCTCCCCATCCCCAGTGGCTCGCAGTAGCTGCAGCAAGAGGATACAGTGGAGTGGGTTGGTGGCAAGAGGATAGTGAGATGGGCTGGGCTGTCATAGAATCATAGAATATCAGGGTTGGAAGGGACCTCAGGAGGTCATCTAGTCCAACCCCCTGCTGAAAGTAGGACCAATTCCCAACTAAATCATCCCAGCCAGGGCTTTGTCAAACCGGACCTTAAGGAAGGAGATTCCACCTCCTCCTTAGGTAACCCATTCCAGTGCTTCACCACCCTCCTAGTGAAAAAGTTCCTAATTTCCAACCTAAACCTCCCCCACTGCAACTTGAGACCATTACCCCTCGTTCTGTCATCTGCTACCACTGAGAACAGTCTAGATCCATCCTCTTTGGACCCCCCTTTCAGGTAGTTGAAAGCAACTATCAAATCCCGCCTCATTCTTCACTTCTGCAGACTAAAAAATCCCAGTTCCCTCAGCCTCTCCTCATAAGTCATGTGTTCCAGTCCCCTAATCATTTTTGTTGCCCTTCACTGGACTCTTTCCAATTTTTCCACATCCTTCTTGTAGTGTGGGGCCCAAAACTGGACACAGTACTCCAGATGAGGCCTCACCAATGCCAAATAGAGGGGAATGATCACATCCCTCTATCTGCTGGCAATGCTCCTACTTATACAGCCCAAAATGCCATTAGCCTTCTTGGCAACAAGGGCACACTGTTGACTCATATCCAGCTTCTCGCCCACTGTAACCCCAAGGTGCTTTTCTGCAAAACTGCTGCTTAGCTGCTTGGTCCCAAGTTTGTAGCAGTGCATGGGATTCTTCCGTCTTAAGTGCTGGACTCTGCACTTGTCCTTGTTGAACCTTTTGGCCCCATCCTCCAATTTGTCTAGGTCCCTCTGTATCGTTTCCCTACCTTCCAGCGTATCTACCACTCCTCCCAGTTTAGTGTCGTCTGTCCTTAGGGATGGGTTATGATCTGTGTTGATCTTTTCCTTGTAACTGTTAAAAGCAGTTGGGCCTAGGGTGTTTGCACTTTGTGTTTCTGGAAGCTGTAGGAAAGCAGTCCTCGATTACTCAAAGTGTGTATTTATAGGAATCCTGTCGAGCCTAGTGTTTGCAGCACCTACAGCGTTTGCCTTCGAGCTCATAGTACACAGAGCACACAACCAGACATGTAGGATATGTCTACAGGTGAGCTGAGGGGTATAATTCCCAGCTCAGGTGACCATACGCATGCTAGCTTTCATCGAGCAAGTGCGCTAAACATAGAAGTGGGGCGGCATGGGCAGTGGGACAGCCTGAGCAACTTGACTAGATGCCTAGAGTACTGGTGGGATTGTACTTGAGTTGGCAAGCCTACTCCTCCACCTGCACCACCCTGGCTAACACTACTATTTTAGCATGCTGTCCTTATCAAAGCTAGTATATGTGTGGCTGGAAATTACACCCCTCGCTCAAATGTTGATGTACCCTTCCAGCGGACTGTATACCACAGCACTTACTCTGATATTCTGCCATGTGGTGCTTACAACATGTAAAGCATCTTCAGGCATTATAATGCAGTTAATATCTATTAGAATCACTGGAAATTGTTATTCAAACCTATTTGTCTGAGCTTTCTACAGCACTGTCCTTCCCTCTAGGTTTGTTGATGTTAAACAGTTTTCTCATTTATAGTGTGTGTATTCAACACAGAAAATGAATAGTGGACATCAGCAGTGACTAGTATTGATGTAACTGGGAATTTTGCTTTTGAAAGATCCCACCCCAGGGACCCAATTCTCTACTCTATCACTTAGTGTCAGAGCCCTAGTCAACTAAAACCAGACTTAAGTACATAAACATTAAGCATATGACAACAAAGCACTCATGTACAACCTTAAAAATTTACTTAGAAAACTTCATTTAAAAAACAAAATGTACAATAACTGCAGTGTCCTTAGTGTGATGTTCACCAAGTTACACGATCTGGATCTGTAGAAACAGATGCATATTTTAAACCAAACTTCTCCATGCTCTGCCTTACTCCAGAAACTACTTCTTCCCGAAAGTGCGCCAGCAAAAGACAAATTACTTTCTAAGACATGCAGTGCATAATCTTCAGCTTCATTTTTGTACTCAGTCTCTTGGATCCAGGCAAATGTGTCTTCTGCCATTTGGCAATCCAAACCGAAGAGTCCAGTCAAACAAAAGCTGTCACACAGAAATTTTGAAGGGTGAGGATTATCTTTATTCAGTCTTTGTCTTCATAGAGAATACTTTTGTCAAGGGAATGGCACATTACTGAAATAACAGAGATCACATTGCTAATGTAAAATACATATTTAATTTTATTTATAATGGTGCTAGATTTTAATAATTTTGGAATAAGTAGGAAGAGGTCAAGAATTGAAGCATCCTGGGTTCTATTCTATTGCTCCCTTTTGCTGTGTAGGCTGGGGTAAGTGATTTAACCTTTTAAGCTAAAGTCTGATTGAGGTCTAATTTACTTTGAGAGACAATGTATATATTATTGCATATACTCTTCATTACAGTCATTCAAGCACCTAGCTTAGACATCCATCTAGCTATGTAAACCTCAGAAAGTGCTGTTATTTTTAAACTAATGATCTAAGAAAGCAATGAAACTGGAGCTCCAGAAAAAGTTTACAGCCTGATTTTGTTTGGCACTATGATTAATCAGGAATAGCTCCAAATAAATCAATGGAGCTACATAAAACTATGAGCAGTGTTAGGTTCTAAGTTTGCAGCCAATTGTTTGCAATCATTTTGATATGAAATTTAACTGGTTAACATTGTTTCATACTTTAGGATTATGCACTTTCTACAGACTGATCACATGGCTGTTTTCAGCCAATCATTACCCAGGATTCTTCCTGAATGTGACATTTTTTCATTAAAACCTCAGCTAAATGTTGAGAATGAACTCCTGCATTCCCACTGGTACTTATCTGGTCATTAACTGCTCGCAAATGCCAGTATGGTAAATGCAACAGTGGCTGCACACAGAGCTTGAGACAACAACAGGTTTCCTACTTAGACATCATAATACTAACTACCACAGCTGCTTGCTCCCAGGTGTAATTAATGTTTGTCAAGTGCTTTGCGATGCTTGACTGAAAGGCAGGGAAGGGCAAAGAATGATTCCTTAGGATTTTATGCTGTAAAGGTAACAGAAACAGCCAATGTAAACTTCAAGTCCATTAATGGCCAAAATGTATTTAAAACAGAGTATTGGTGCACTGCTGCAATGTGATTTTAACCTTATTTAAATTAGGGACTTGTTGAATAAGGAAGCAAAAGGATAATTAAAAAAATCCTTCAATTTCTCTATTTCTAAGCATCATTTGTCCCCATTGTGCAGAGTGACATATACCACAGTGGCAAAATGATTTCTATGTACAGATGTGACGAGCGGTAAATGAAGTTTCTGTTTGCCACTCGCTAGCACAAAAAGTCAGTGTCACACCATTTATCAAACGATAACATGATGTCACTAACCCTTCAAAAGCAGCCCCTGCCCTCTTCCCGATACGAAAAAAAAAAAAAGCTAACCAAGGAGGCAGTGCCTGAGAGAGGGACTCATTTACAGGACATGTAGGTATTGCACGGAGACAAATCTGTTATTTTTTGACTAGAACTAAACTATGAATCATTGTGTGTGTGTATATATATATATATATATGGCTTTATGAGTAAAAGTAAGGAACATTAGTATGCCTTGTTCAGAAGAGATCTTGATTGCAACAACCATGACCTTAAAATACACGTGAGATAAAATGACAGTGTATGGTGAGATAGCCACGTGCCTCTTTCAATGGGATTTGTGGGTGCTCAACAATCCTGAACATCAGATCAACCTAACTTCTGGCATCCAGGTGTGAAAATTTTGACCCTAACTATTTACTCCTCTTCGTATTGGAGAGCCAACAAAGGTATACAACTGTGAACTGGAGTCTAGACTGTCTTGTGAATCATCCAGGAAACTTTCAGTTCCATTATGATTGCAGAAGTTTTGATGTAAGAAACAGAAAACCATTTGAGCTTGTTAGGCTTGAATTTGTTAGGCTGATGCATTACAAAAATTAAGACTTTGCAAGCATTGTAAACTAAGCACACAGTACCTGATAGGGAAGTCAGCACGAGAATAAGTATAGAATTTTCACAATGCCCTTTTTAGTCACTTTTCTAACTATAATTTCACTTTAACGATTTGTAGACTGAGGACAGATGTATGTGCACAATATAACCATATATACAAACACTACACGGTGTATCAACTAAGGTAGGTTGCACAAAACAGGTCAGAGCCTCAGCTGTAAATCATCATAGATCCATTGAAAATAGCTGACTCTCCATTCCACCAGATCTAATGCAAAGGAAACAAACCAGTTCCCTGTCTATCTCTGCGTAACCTCTACTCTTCCACCCAGAGATGAAGACTTCACTAGTTGCACAACCACCATCTACTACATACCACACATCAGTAGAGGCATCAGAAACAAAGTCTCAGATTTGCACCCATTTCATTACACAGAACAGAACCATCATCAAAGGTAGCTAAAGAGTTTGCAATGCTACTGGCTCTATTAAATGTAACTTCCCAATGCATTCCATTACAAATTCAGTTTTCGTTCAGTAATCCAAAAACCAAGGTTTATTTGGTCCTAGTGGTCATAGGGGAAGCCATTTTCAAAAAGACAAATGCTTTGTTGCTTTTTGTAGAGTTGGATGTTCAAAGGGTGCTTATGCATCCTTTTTTTAACAGGTGGCAGATGGAGTCATGACAAGTAAAGATATCCAAATGAATACGCTTTTACAACGAAAAAGAAAATACACTTTCTGAATCGAACTATAAAAAATAAAATACAATACTTTCTGCTTTTTTCTGAGACTACTACAAGGTTACCAACACAATGGAGGAGAGCGAGGTATGCAGTTGTTATTTGAGTGTGACTGTGTCTTGTTGTGGAAGTGCACCTTAAACCTTATTTGCTTGGGTTTGTAACTTTTTTATTTTTGTACGTTTTTAACTTGCTCATCATGCAATATGCTGGTATTTGCTCAAAACCGTAACAGGTTTCTTTGTGTGGGCTGATATATTATGCAGCATCTCCTCTTGTTTAAATCTGCTTGTTAAAATGTGCACTCACACACACCCGCAATTGAAGCATTCACTCAGCGGGCAACCTGGAAAATTCTAGCATTCTAACGGAAGGCACGTGGTTAAATATAAACTCACCCCAATGAACCCTTACCTCTCAAATCAGACTCTTGTCTATTTCTTTAAATCTGGTTTGAGTTGCAGAGCGCTTTGAAGATTTCAAAAAAGGACTTTGGGGGCAAAGTTCCTGAAAAGTCTGTTAAATTAATATCATGGTAAAACCCTCTGTGAAGAGAGAATACCCTAAAGCAATTCAGTGTTACAGATGTCCTCAGAAGATGATGATGTGACTCCCTACTTTACTGTTTGTTTAACATCCTTAAGTCTTTCTAAAACTTAAGCCCCTAAAACTCTGCTTCAGTGATATCCCCACCCCTACCCCCAGAATGCTTATTTTGAGATGTCCTGGAGGTATGGAAAAGTGATGAGCTCTCTGCATTAAAATAAAATAAAAATACTGGACTTGTCCCCTCTAGTGTTTCTCTACCAGTAATCCCTTAGGACGACTTAGTAAAAAGCTGCCCCCAAATTTGACCTACATCAATGTGCTGAAGGCTTTTACCTGAGTGAAATCCCAGTAGCATTTACAATGTTGCAGACCTTGAGCAAACATACATAATAAATTCAGAGAGATGCCTGATGTGCTCTTCAATATTTGATGCCCCTGCTGCTTTTTATAGCTGAACAAAAAGCTGAAAGGCACCACTGTAGCTACATTACCCCAGTATCATTGGCTTCAAGAACAACAGTCTGTTATTGATATCCCTGCATTTAAAGGAAAGCCACGTTATTTTAAGGTAATTGGTCCTTAAAACCTTTCCTGAAACCCCATTTCACATGGCTACAGATTCTCTTCATTCCGCTATAAATGCAAGCCAAGCTGAGCTTTTTTTTTTTATAAAGAAAAATGAGTTGCAAGCATTTTTCAGACAGCCATCTATTTCAATATTTCACTAACCCTTTTTATTTATGGAAATTCAGTTTCTGAGTCACAAGTAAAGAATTGAATATCTAGTGCCATAAATCAATACAGCTCAGAGCGGGGGGAAACTTGAATTTTGCTCTGAAGCCAAAACTCATCTTGAAAACAATTTAACAGTGGTAGACTGAGTTGCTCAGGGCATTGATTATGAGGTCTAGAGCTCTTCTCCTCTAAGTTGCTGGTGTGAATCCACTAAACCTGGGTAGTGACAGAAAGTCATTATCATCTGATGGCTGGAGGATATCATATGTAAAATGGGTTGATTTCAATCTATTTCCTATTTGACAGGACTCCACTTCACTGAATCCACCAACATGATTAGCTCTGTTTGGCATAGAAGCCAAGGACCGAAGGAATACAGAGAATGAATTACTGACATGCCCAGACCCCAAGTTGTGGTTTCTGCACAAGGATTTGGTATAAGGAATCTTACACTGCCATTTCCCATGCTGCACCTGTTCTGCGGATAAACAGAGCTCATTGCTTTTAGCCTGTTAATCTATCTTAGTCTCTTGGGCATTGTATTTTCAGTCAATCTGTAGGCACACATTGCCATGCATAGATATGCAGTCCTGTGTGGTGCACACACTTCTAGAAGTGTACACCCACATCTTCTGCCTGCCCAGGCACATGGTTAGCTAGACACCTATCTAGTCAGGTGCATATGCAAATCAATCAGAAATGCATCCAGTACTGCACAAGCCCATAGGCGCATTTATGTGATTTTGAAAACAGATTAAGCAGCAGCTTCCTTAGAGATGGAACACTTTGAAATTTCAGGTGCAATATGTAGCTTTTTAGAACATTTAAAAACATTTCACGACTCAACATTTATGGCAACAACAACAAAAATGTCCACTTGGTGTTTATTTGGAATTCTCTACTTGCCAGCATGGCGAGTTACATTTTGTTAAGGGGGCAAATCCATTTTCCAGTGACCAACTCAAGCATTTGAGCTGGGGCTAGGAGGATAAGTGGGGAAAGGAACCCTCTGATCCTATGCCATGGAGTGTGCAGAGACCTGCTCTAGTCTTAGCTAGCTGCAGGAGCAACCATGGCTCTCAAAGCACCCCTATACAGGAGGCAAAGCTCCAGAGCAGCATATTTTCCAGCCCTGCCTTCTCCCACACATGCTCTACCCTTACCTGCCCTCATGGTGTGCAGTGAGCCATTGCAAAGCAAACCCCTGCATCTCACCGGAGCTGCATACCCACTGTGCATTCCCCTAAATCAGGTGCTACCTTACTATGATGCATCATTTTCCACTGCCAGAAGATCTTCCACAGGCAATGAGACAAGGACATTATTTGCCCTAAATCTGCACCAAAGCAATAAGACCTTGTGTCTTCATGCATCTCCCATCACACGTCTATGGAAGATTGAGCCCGAGTCACCCTTCAGACACCCTAGTGTAAATCAGGAAAACATCCAATGAGTTACACCCGTGAAAAACTGGTGTTTGCATAAGTTACTACCGTTTTAAATGCAGAAGTTCTTGCAACAATGCTAAGAGGAAGGCAGGATGTGGGAAGCTGCAGCAGGAGGGTTGTGGTGGGAGTCGTGGGGCATCTTCCCCACTCTATCCCTCAGAGAGCCTCCATACCTCTCTCCTGTTCATCTGTATCATGAGAGTTGGGAAGGTTTTGGGTTCCCCCCCCTCTTTGGGTCCCCTCCTTCTGTGTCTCTCCTTCCCTGGTGAACCTTTGGATTCTCCCTGTGCACCCACCACCATGTCCCTATGTGTTCAACATTTCCACATAATCAACCCCCACCCCCGATTAATTCTGTCTTTTCCTTTCCCAAAACACATGATTTATTTTGTGCAATAACTGACCCATTATAGACAGGAATCCTGAGTAACAATGTCCTTCCATTGATAGATTGTTCCCAACTCCATACACAGAAATCCTGCGCATCTCTCATTCACAGATCTGGCAATACCCCTTCGCCTTCCTACTCCCCTTTCCGCCACATATGCTTAAAGTTAGGCATGTATTTAAGCACCTTGCTGCCTCAGTGCCTTGCCCTCCTTCCCTTCTTGCTTTTCCACTGCTTCACCTTCCCTCCTTCTGCTGCTTTTTTCCTCTTTCTTTCTTCATCCCACCCCATTTTCCCTCTTCCTAACTGCCTTTTCCCAGCCTTTCCTCTGTAAACTTTGTTCCTATCTCCCCATTCCGTTATCCCTTTTACCTCTTTCCTTTCAATAAGTTATCACTGCAAACACCCTTAATTCATAAATTACATTCTATGCTCCCTGCCCTGAGTATTAAATCAGCCCTCAACCTCTCTGTGCATAATTTCCAACGTTATGATTGCATTTAATTACGGTAATGTAAATGCTATTCCCACAGGATTACTTATTTAACATATTTTTCCTGCCACCTTAAAATATTATTTTCAGAGGCAGAATACATAAAAGTTTAATAGCATTTATTCAATGAAACTACCTTAATTTAAGTATTGGGGGTAGCCGTGTTAGTCTGTAGCCACAAAAACAACAACGAGTCCGGTGGCACCTTAAAGACTAACAGATTTATTTGGGCATAAGCTTTTCTGGGCTAGAACCCATGCATCCAATGAAGTGGGGTCTAGCCCATGAAAGCTTATGCCCAAATAAATCTGTTAGTCTTTAAGGTGCCACTGGACTCCTTATTATTACCTTAATTTAAGCCATTTTAATCATGAAAACTGGTAGATGTTTGTTCAGTTTTCAAGTAAATACATAATATAACTTCATAGCTACCCCAAATATTTTTCCTTCATCTCACTCAGCTGTTTACTGTTTTTCTTTCCCTCTAGCTGGTTATTTCAGAAATTCTCCTGTTTGCACTCATGTTTATTGTTGAACTGTTGCTGTTATTGTTGTTGAACTCATGAACTGTTTGTTCATGTTTATTGAAATAAAAACTTCAAAATAAAAAACGAGAAATTACAGTCACAATCAGAATAAATCCCAAATACAAGAAAAAATCATCCACCCCCTCCCACACAGACTCTTTGGCCTGAAAACTAGAAGATTAATCCAGTATCATAAGTTGCCCTGTACTGTTCATTCCCTTTGAAGCAGCTGGCATTGGCCACTGTCAGAACACAGGATTTTGGACTAGATGGCCCATTTGTCTGACCCAGTATGGCCATTCTTATGTTCTCATTCCTGAAGCACACTCTGATATAGTGCTCTCTAAACTGTGAGCCACAGTGCTAGAATGCTGTTGCCTGAACTTGCCAATGGGAAATGCATCTTAAAGTTGTATGTAAGAGAGAGTCGGCTGTGCTGTTGCAGAAACAAACAAACAATTGTAGGGGCCTCATCCCATTTTTCTTACCAGTACTCTATTTCTTCCCTTGTGACATTTCCCAGTAACACTGGCATATGAGTGGCCATGCATGTGAACTCTATGAAAATTAGAAAACAAAACCCAACACCATCAAGAAATCTTCAGGGCAAACTGTCCCCAAACTCCCTTCTTTAGCTGGCAGGTAGATTATACTTCTCTTCATTACCCCAGAACATCTGTAAAAATAACCCGGTCAATTTCACCCACAGTTTTCCGGGGGAAGGATACACATATGCTGTATAAATGCTAAGGGGTATCCGGGATGTTTTAATTAACCTCGCCCTTTTTGCCAATATCATGAACCATCTCTTCCACCTCAGTACCTTAACCTGGTGGGAGGCAAACTACTTCTCCCAGTTCACCTTAGTTACTGAATCACCACCAAAGAAGAATCACAAAATATCTATCACCCTGGGAGGACTCATCACAGTTATGGACTTCTCTGGAAGCGAGAAAGAGCACCCTGAAATCCCCACCCACAAAGCCTTGCTCTTCATGTTAATCACTGCTGCAGCCACAGCTGAATAATTATGTGACGTGCCAAAGAATGTGTCCCTACCTTCCTCACTGCCCACCAGCACTCTGCCATCATCTGCATGGGTGAGGCTTTCCATTCATAGCATGCAATTCCTCTCCCCCTTAATCCCTGACATCTTCTGTCACCATTCACTGCCCACAGCAAAGAAAAACCATACAACAGTGGACTCAAGGGAAACCCAGGCCTTATCCCCAAATGTGTCTGTATAGCCTTTCTCCTCCACCCATTTACTAAAGAGATGCTTAGTGCATGAACATGCAGGAACCTCAGTCAGTTAATAAACTGTGGGAGAAAACCATACAATCCTGTGGGAGACAGGACCGACAATAAGGAAGGAAGATTCACGCTATCAAAAGCTAACCCTGCTATTTTCTCTGTGGCCCAATCTCAATTACTTCTCATAAACTACATAAAATGTCACCATGTGATGTTTAACGGCATTACACTGAGAAGGATGCAATAATTTCCCTGCTATTTCCCTCAAACCCTTGCCTAGAATGGAAGCCAAAATTTTGTAATATGTGTTCAAAAGAGGAATATCTCCCAAATCCTCTTTTTAAAAAATATTAAAAAGCCTTCATAAAAGGAAGATCCCAGTGTGCCTTTAGGCAAGGTATCAGTGACAGCACAAGAGCATCATTGAGAGTGGATCCATAAACTTCTGAAAAAATGCCATTCAAACTGTTAGCCCCCAGGATGTTCCTTTCTTCAATGACAAGCTAGCTGCACAAACCTCCATTTCCTCTATTGGTCTCACAAGTGACTCCTGTTCCTTATCTGCCAGTGTTGAAAAACCTGCAGTACTGTCCAACTCCTGCTACAGCTGGGAAGGAGAAATGGTTTGTTCCTGAAATAATTTACTGTAATATTCCTGAACTATCCTCAACATGCCAACATTCCATATCCTGCTGCAATCTCTTTTCCTTACATCCTGAAAGTATATCAGAAGAGGCCACCCCACCTTTTGTCCTAAAGTCCTTTGTAAATTTAGCTGATGCCAGCTGGTCAGAAAACTACAGTTTGCACTGTAAATCATCTGATCACTCAAGTAGTTTTTGCATATACCCTTTGCACTTGGCTTTACTGAATTTCATCTTTTTGATTTCAGACCCTTTCTCCAATTTATCATTTTTTGAATGCTAATCCTGTCCTCCAAAGTGCTTGCAACCCCTTCCTAGCTTGGTGTCATCCTTAAATCTTATAAGCATACTTTCCACGCTATTATCCAAGTAATTAATAAAAATATTGAATAGTACTGGACCCAGGACTGTATAACTGACCACTGTGAGGACCCCACTAGATACACCCTCCTAGTTTGACGGCGAACCATTGATGACTATTCTCTTTCAAACAGTTCTGCAACTACCTTATATTAACTTCATCTAGAGCCCACTTTCCTAGTTTGCTTATGAGAATATCATGTGGCACTGTGTCAAAAGCCTTACTAAAATCAAGAGATATCATGTCTACCGCCAGTAACCCTGTCAAAGAAAGAAAGTAGATTGGTACAGCATGATTTGTACTTGACATATCCATGTTGGCTGTTACTTATTATTTTAAACTTCATGCTGTGATCATCGAGTCGCTCCGCTTAGCAGCATGTCACCATTACAGAATGAGCCTCTTTACACATCCAAGATGTGTTGTTTAAGATGGTATTATTAAATTGAGTAAAACTACAGACTCTGCTCAGACTTACCAAATCATATATGTTTATCACACGTCAGTATTCAACAAAATTGGGCAAGTGTGCTAGTATTTTTGCCGGCAGATATACTGTGAGTATTGAATAAACAGTAGTCAAATATCTAAGGATATATTTGTCCTCTGCCTGTTTTGCTGGTATTTAATTGGTGTGAGAGGTACAATGTTCACCAGTCTCCAGGTCTCTGGGACCTCACCCCTATGTTTGTATGGCACCTAGCTCCTGACTGAGGCCTCTGGGCACTACTTAAGAACATCAGAATGGCCATACTGGATCAGACCCATGCTCCATCTAGTCCATTATCCAGTCTTCTGACAGAGGCCAATGTCAGATGCTTCAGAGGGAATGAACAGAACAGGGCAATTATTGAGTAACCCGTCCTCTGTTGTCTAGTCCTAGTATCTGGCAGTCAGAAGTGTAGGGATAACCAGAACAGAGGGTTGAATCCCTGACCCTCTTGGCTAATAGCCAACAATGCACTTATCAGCCATGAATTTATCTAATTCTTTTTTTGAATATTTATCAATATTCAGTAATGATGATGGTGATAGTAGTAGACATTTTTAATGCGTTTAGTACTTTGGGCAGAATTGACTTTTAGAGTTGTCTCCGTCATTTTGTTTGCCTGTTACTTTTGTTTTCACTAAATAGCCTGTCCTCAGGCATTTGAGAAATGTCCCTGAGCGCCTGGTGGATAAAGATCTATGAGAAAATAAAAATGTATACTGCTCATGAAAATTCATGTTTTTGCTGAATTCTTAATCATTTCATGCCTCCACCTGAACATTATGTCATTGCAAAAGGCAGTTTCTACTGGGAAGTCAGAGAATATGTTACAGCTGTGTTATGCAGGTTTTGCACGTAAGGCTAAAGGCGGAACTTGGAAGCTCCTGGATATTGTATAGCATAACCCCTTCCCAGGTCCATCACTAGATTGAATGATGCCTCAGGGCACAACGTTAGCCCATGAAAGACTCAAAGGCCAAGAATAGAATTAATTCAGGGCATGACACCTCAGAAAACCTCTCTTCAATGTTTCTTTGGGCCCAGCAAAAAATATACTTATTTTCATTGTTGTGAAATTTCACAAGAATTGTGAAAAAATATCTCATGGTGCTATTTGGGTTCTCCTGCATCAACCTACAAACACTTCAGTGCAGCTCCCCTTCCTTCTGTGTTTCTGAGGTGGCTTTGCCTTTTTCTATGCTTCCAGAAAAGCTGTAATTCTTCCCTTTTCAAATGTTTTTATGTTCTTCCCTTCAGTGCTACAGAAGACTGGATTGAACCTTATTACACAAAACAAAAATAATTTGCAAAATTAAAAACTTTCAGGCAAGCAGACTGCTTTTCAAAAAGGCAGAAACATTTATCGAGGAAAATACCATAAATCATGGGCTGGACCATAAACCAAGAGATTATCTGAAAAATTTCTGAGTTCTTCGAAAAAATGCAGTATTTCTCTACTTTACTATATGGGAAGATGGGGACTGATGTAATTAATCATGTTTATTTCAAAGAAACTGGAAAATAGTTCCATAATTACATTGGTGGGAATAGTTGGTAATTATTCTAATTATAGTAGAAAGGAGTAGATATAAAATTTTCCAAAAGTGCATAAACCCAAGAGGCTGAAAATCTTCTAGACCTTTGGGAGACATTTATTGTCTCATTCATATATCGGTATGGTTACCATAATTACCTCTAAAAGAGCTGCATCTCGCTATACATAATTATTCCCATTTTGAGTAAGTTTAGGCCAGAGGTGGGCTAACTATGGCCCACGGGCCACATCTGGCCCAGCCCTTGAGCTCCTGGCTGGGGAGGCTAGCCCTGGCCCTTCTCCTGTTACCCCCCTCCCCTGCAGCCATGCCGCCACGTGGGCAGTGTGGCTGGCTCCGGCAGGGCGGTGCGGCTTCCAGTCCTGCCACTCTGAGCGGCATGGTAAGGGAGCAGGGAGTGGGGAGCAGGGGGGTGGATAAGGGGGTTCTGGGGGGGCAGACAGGGAGCAGGGGGCAGTTGGATGGGGCAGAGGTTCTGGGAGGCAGTCAGGGGATGGGGAGCAGGGGGTGTTGGATAGGCATGGGAGTCCCGGGGACCTGTCAGGGACTGGGGGTGGGAATAGGGGTCAGGGCAGTCAGGGGTGGGGTCCCGGGGGGTAGTTAGGGGCCGGGGGGGTCCCCAGGAGAGGGCAGTCAGGGGACAGGGAGCAGGGGTGGTTAGATAGGGGGTGGGGTCCCAGGGATCCGGTTAGGGGTGGGGGGTCCTGGAAGGGGGCAGTCAGGGACAAGGAGCTGGGGAGGGGTTGGATGGGTTGGAGTTTCTGAGGGGGGGAGTCAGGGGGTGGATAAGGGGAAGGGGGCCAGGCTGTTTGGGGAGTCACAGCCTTCCCTACCCAGCCCTCCATACAGTTTTGCAACCCCGATGTGGCCCTTGGGCCAACAACTTTTCCCACCTCTGGTTTAGCCCATTGAGACTAACAAGTAGAAACTTTCTGGAAATTGGGTTTAATTTGATGATGCATAGGTGCCCCATTAAAGAGGTTTTTCATGTTAAAAATGGGAGACTGGCTTTGGACACTGATTACTCAAAGCAGATTGGACGGGGGTGGTGGGGAATCTTTTTGATAATGTCACATGCATGCACTAACTTCTTGTCATACTTAAGTGCTTTGCTGGATCAGTGCCAGGGTGCCTAGCACCTTACAGGATCAAATCTTTAATTCTTATGGTTATAACTCTGGATATTCTGATTATCCATATACATTTCCTCCAAATTATTGTATGATTAGGAAAAAATAAGGTACAAATGCTGTTTTCCACACATGTTCTAATAGTAATCAGCTATTTCTGGATGTGCATTATTAGACTTCGTGCCCCACAGCCTATCTGAGGCTTGCTGCACTAGCTTACTAATGCATGTCATTCTGTGGCTTATTGCTTAATTACATTGCCTTGTGGCTCAGTTTGCTGAATTGCTACAGCTGATTGCCAATCTGGTTGGGAACGAAGTGTCATACATTGGTTTGATTATCTCTGAAGTAGCAGTATAGTCTTCCATATAAAATCTTGACTCAGCCCTGGGGGACTAATTATGTAGAATTATAAAATAAATTTAAACATAGTTCCAGCCCTTGTACTGAATTTTTTTACCACCATTTGGCTAGAAAGTCACTAGCCACAATAACATCTCCCCTCTCATTTCAAAGTGCTCTGCAAAAGAATGTGTGTGAGAAAGGAAGGGAAAGTGAGGGCTGAGAACAACCAAGGAAATGTCAGGCCTTTTTGATACTGGTCTTGGCTCTGCCACTGACTCCGGTTGACCTTGAAAAAAAAATCATTTCAGTACATTGGCCCAAATCCTCAAAGGTATTTACTTCCATTGAAATCAAGACACAGATTATAACAACCATTTCACAAATGGATAAAGTAGGCACAATGGCCCAGATCCTCAAAGGTAATCGATGGGAGTTAAGAGTCTAAATAAACACCTTTGAAGATCTGGGCCATTGTGCCTACTTTGCTCATTTGTTAAATGACTATTATAATATCTGCCTTTCTTAAAGGGGTGTTGTAATGTACTGGTGAAGTGTGTGATAATGTCATTCTCAAGCATTTGGCCAACATAAGGGATAGAAGGGCCTACTACTTCTTGTACTAGCAGATAGCTCCCACTGTTATACCAGCTCCAGCGGTGAAGGTCGGTTATGTTGGAGTTGAAAGACCAAGGTTTGTAGTACCAGTTCCACAGGGGCCTGTACTGTAACTGTGTCTACGTGGATTTATTGCACTGTGGGGCTTAATTTAGTCATATTTATAAAGTGCTTTGAGCTCCTCAAAGGAAAGAGGGTTATTTAAATACAAAGGAAGTTGTCTTCTTCACTGGGGAGGAAAATATGGTGTGATTTTCATAAGGTTTGAATAGCTTCACTTCCGGGCCATGAAATTTTGAAAACTTAAACATATTTTCTTTTTCTTGTGATTTCAGTTTTATAATAAAACAATAATAAAAATACAGTACTTTGGACTTTAGCAGCCCCTTCCATCAGACAACATCTAAACAATTTACAAATGTCAGTGTATTTAACTTCACAACACCTTGCTGAAGTAGGATTGGTGAGCAATATTATTTCCATTTTACAGATGAGGAAACTGAAACACAGTGGAGTTAAGTGACTTACCAAAGGTCAAATTGGAAATGTGTGTCAGACTCATCAAATAGAACTCAGGTTTCCTGATTCCAAGACCTTTGCCTTAAACAAATATACATAACAGGCTTGGAAGAAATCGCCAAATGAATGATACTGGGACCTGATTAATAAAGAATTGAAGGAGGGTACCGTAATTATTGCCAATCATCATGGATTTATGGTAGATGGATCCCATCAAATTAATTTATCTTTTTTTATGAGATTGCAGGTGACAGTGTTGATGTAATATACTTAGATTTCTGCAAGGCATTTGACTTGGTACCATGTAACATTTTGATCAGAAAACTAGAAAGATATAAAATTAACATGGCACACATTAAATGGATTAAAAACTGGATAATTGTTAGGTCACAAAATGTAATTTTAAATGGGTAATCTTCATCAAATTGGTGTGTTTCTAGTGGGGTCCCTCAGAGATTGGTTCTTGGTACTATGATATTTAACGTTTTTTATTAAATACCTGAAAGAAAACATAAAACCATCATTGATAAAGTTTGCAGATGATGCAAAAATTGGGGGAGTGGTAAATAATGATGAGGATGGGTCACTGATACAGAGTGATGTGGATCGTTTGGTAAGCTGGGCTTAAGCACACAATGTCCGTTTTAATATGGCCAAATGTAAACGTATACATATAGGAACAGAAAATGTAGACCATACTTTCAGTATGGGGGACCCTATCCTGGGAAGCAATGACTCTGAAAAAAGATTTGTGGTGGTGTGTGGGACGGCTGTGGGTGGGGGGGTCACAGTGCACAATCAGCTGAACATGAGTTCTCAGTGTGACACTGTGGCCAATCCTTGGATACATAAACAAGGGAATTTCCAGTAGGTGTAGAGAGGTCATTTTACTCTGGTTTGATGATGATGTGACTGCTGATGTAATACACAACTGCTGGTGCCCACAATTCAAGAAGGATATTGACAAATTGGAGAGGGTTCAGAGAAGAGCCATAAGAATGACTAAAGGATTAGAAACCATACCTTATAGTAGTAGACTCAAGGAGCTCAATCTACTAAGTTTAACAAAGAGAAGGTTAAGTCGTGACTTGATTACAGGCTGTATGTATCTACATGGGAAGCAAATATTTAATAATAGACTCTTCAGTCTAACAGAGAATGGTATAACATGATCCAATGGCTGGAAATTGAAGCTAGACAAATTCAGACAGGAAATAAGGTAGCTACTGTAGAGACTGATTCTTCATCCCTGACTCACTGAGACAAGGGCATTCCTCTGGAACAATGCAGCTAACCAATGCACTCTGGAACAATGCAGCTAACCAAACCCAGGATGAGTTCAGGAGACCTGAGATAAAGTATTCACGGCTGAGGCACAAGGAACTACTAAGGGAGATTAGAATGATCCAAAGTCTGACAAATTTTAGAGAGAGACAAGATAGGCAAGGTAATATATTTTACTGGACCAACTTCTGTTGGTGGAAGGTACAAGCTTTTGAACTACTTGGAGTTTTCCTTCAGGTCTGGGGAAAGAAATCAGAGTGTCTGAGCTAAATACAAGTTGGGACAGATAGTTAAGCATAAGGGTTAACACATGTTGTAGGATCTCACTTGAGATGGAGTGGGCAATAAAGGTTGGATTGTTATATATAAGGGGTTTCAAGAGGGCCATTAACAGTTAGCAGGCAGGTGTATGTCACAGATTGTTGTAATGAGCCATGAAACCAATGTCCCTGACTATCAGTGTCCAGCAGCGTTATGAATTTAAGTTCCCAGGCTCGTCTTTTAAAGCTGTTCTGCAGAGAAGAATTCTGTGTAGTTCAAAACCTTTTCTACCAACAGAAGTTGGTCCAATAAAATATATTACCTTACCAACTTGGTCTCTCTCATACAGCAACACTGCAAACAAATTTTAGAGAGCACTACAAGACTTATTTATTTGATAAAACTTGCCCAAAGGCGACATATTTAACAACACTCTCTTACGGAGAGAGGACAAAGCCCTCTCAATCATGTCTCCCTTTCTTCTACTTCACTGAGATTGTCTGTGAATGCATAGTGGAGGGGAAAGAGACAGGGAAATCTATTCATTTCTTTTCCCACAGAAACATAATGACCACAAGCAAGGAGGCAGTCAGGCAGCACCACTACGCAACAGGCAGACAAAATTATATTAAGCAGCACTGATTGAAAATGTTTATAATTTACTCTGAGAAGTCATTGGTGCTGGAAGGTGGAAGACCTCATAGCGGACTAGGCTTATACTCTACAAGGACAATTTCTGAAGCATACCTTACATGTGATGAAATCTTGTATATTCCAAAGGCAAAAGTTTGCTCTTCAGAAGTAGGTTATGAGCTCAGAGAGAAGAGTTGTATTTGGAACGGATAATCAAGCTCTTTGTAAAAAGGAGGTGACCCTTCAAATTAGACCCAGGGAAATCTTTTCTGCCTGTGCCTTCAACTTGGCTGCAGAATTTTAACAAGAAGCTCTGGAGAGCTCCCAAATTCCTCCACCACTTCCCTGAAATAGCTCTCTTTCTCATATCCACAGTCTTCTCTCCAAGCCAGTGAGATAGCTTGGAAATCTGGCTCATGAGCACAGCTGATCAAAAGTCAGAATTTCTGTCCTCTGGGAAATTCCGATATTTTGACACTTGTTTTCATCCTGATGAAAAGGTGAAGTATCAAAAATTGTCACAGAACAAAAGGTTCAGAAGAATTTTGATTTGGAAATAGCCAAATGTTTTATTTCAACTTTTTCTATCAAAATAAAATGTTGTCATATTCCCGAATCAAAATGTTGTGCCACATGTTGGTTCAACATTTAACTGCATCTGCTTGCTCTGTCGTGGTGCATCTTGCCCCTATTCTCCCGTAAGGGCTGGGCTTCCCTGCCAGACTACAGCTCCCATGATGCACCTCAATGGTTCAGCCAGAGGGAGACCAGGGTGTAGCACTGGAGATGTGGCCGGGTCCACAGAAGTAAATAGGGGATGAGGCACTTCAACGGCAATACCCACGAAGTACTAAGATGGTTCAGGCAGATGCAAATTAATGGAGAATTAACCCAAAATTAAAGGTTTTAATTCCGGTCAACTCAATCCAAAACTAAACATTTTGTTTCAATTTTCCCAGCAGAAAATTGAAAATATTTTATGGCAAAATTCTGTTAATTTGATGACTGAAGAAACCACATTTTCCACCGGAAAAAAAAACATTTTCCCAACCAGAACTAATCATGAGTTCTACTTGCATAATCTAATATTTAAATTGTTCAAAATGCACTAAGAACATGGTGTACTATAGAACCATAACACACCCAATGCATTAACTCAAATCTGCCAGAAGACTGTGTTCTCATTATGAAGAGTTCAGTTAACACAACACACTGTGAGAGCTTAACCAAAATCATATGAGCTATTTCTTGTAATAAGGACCTAATTCATGCAGTGGTTGCCATTATACCCAGAGGTTGCTGAAAATACTGAGTTTTGGTGTGGCATTCTGTTCACTGGGCTGATAAAGATATGGTGATAGGACATCAAAAATCTCATTCAACTATTTGAAAATTTAACAACACAAGCTTTGAAAAAGTATGTTATGGAGTTGAACATCCATCTTATGCCATATCATGTTCTATCAAAGCGTTGCACTTAGACTGGCACCAACTAATGCAACCTGTGCCATTATAACAGGATGAATTTAAAAGGATGAGAAAATATAACATATATTAATATACAGCATTAATATGCAAAATACATTCTGACCACTTTAGCTTCTTTGAAACAAGGAAAACACAAACTCTAATGCTACATTTGTGCATAAACTCGACTTGCACTCTTTCTGGTGTGTACACTCAACCAGTCCTTTCTGATGCGTAAATTTGTAGAGCACCTCTTGACCCAAAGGATCCCAATCCACTTGCAGCAAAATTGATATCACTTACCCATCACTGAAAAGCAGCCACTTCTGCACAAGAGAATAAATTGCATGCTATTATTCCACTTGGTCACTGAATATTCTTCACCATCATAGGTATGCATAGAACTTTACTAAGCATATGGAAAGACATAGTACCTTTCCCAAAGAGCTTACTGTCAAAGAGTCAAAGAAGATAAGTTGCTGAGTGCTTTCTGTCAGGTACTGAGTATCCTCAAGGCCCATGAAGTTCTTTTTAAAAATAAACACTTCTGATTATGAAGAAAACCATCTGAATGTGAACTAATGCAATGCTGTCCTCTTGAATCCACAAACAGACAACCTGAAACAACAGCTTTAAAAGAGGAGTGGACTGTCCCAATCACCTTAATGGGGGTAATTCTTGAAGTCTAACAATAAATTTCTCAGCATTATTATTTTTTTCACTGATGATCATTCTGACCTTTGCTATTAGGGGATTGTAGGAGGAGCTAAAGTAATGCACTACTGTGACCATTTCCAATAAATATACAGCATGGTCATTTTGAAATTACTTGAAACAAAAAGATTTTCGAAATTCATTGCAAAAATTTTTTTTAAAAAGCTTTGTTATACCCAGTGTCTCCACCTTTGGAAATACCACTAAAAATTCAATAATGGGAGATTCTTTGATATTACATTTAGTCTTCTTGAGTTATTATTGTTAGAATTTCTGTGCTTTACTGTCATTAGTCAGTCAAAACAGCATTGTCTGTCAATTGTTATCACCATGTCTTCTGTTTTCCGCAGAGCCTCCTATTAGCTGGAACCAAAGCTTTCAAACTGTGCAGCCATTGCCATCTGAATTGCATAGGCACCCCTTGATAGGTGAGATTTGTATTAGGCATGGGAGATAAACATAAACAGACAAATCCTGCGACTAGGCAGTCTTTCACTAGACCTGCTAATTTGTGTGAAAATTACTAACTGCCTTGTCTTCACAAAGATTTTACCTCACACCAAAAACTCGCCTTTCTTCTTAGTGAAGATACAGACTTAGAAATGCAGCTGCTCAGCATCTTTCAGGATTTGACCCTTAGTATTTTCCAAACCTGAATACCCATAAGAATTCGCTAATAATGAAAATGGCCCTTTATGTTCGACTTGCTTAATTTTAAAGATTCTAAGGTCAATTACACGTTCCAGGTAGGATTTTTGAAAAGCATGTTTTGCCTAGGCTAGTTTTAAATGACTTAAGCAATGAAATACCCTTTGGGTGATTTTTCTACAATCTAATACATTTTGAGATTAGGATGTTTCCTGATATTCACCCTAAATTTTCCTTTGCTGCTGATGTTAACCAATACCTCTTGTTCCTTAATATTCACACTCTTTAAATACTTGCAAATGGACATCTTATTCCTTCCCACATACACAATTGGCCATGATTTGATCAATTCTTATTATCTTTCTCATATCTCAAACCATTATATAACAATTACTTTTGTTGCTGTTCTCCAAATTGAATGATCTCCAATTCACTGACATCTTTCCGGTACTGAGTTGACAAACTGAACTCGTTTATTTAGGTATGGTCTATGCTTCGGCACATAAAGAAGGACATCTAATACAAGTCTCCTTGATTTTAGTAAAGGGCAGCCAGATCTCTATGGTTAGTAGGAAGTCCCAGTCGTTTCAAGTGGTCTACAAAGTGGGAAAAGACTGGATTGACCTGTGCAGCAAGAGAGTGAGCGAACAAAAAGTTCTTAATTAGGTGTTATTTGCCTTGTTGTGGTTTTCTCCCCATCAAGATTTCCTAGGGTGCTCTAGATCAGTAACCAAGGGAAAACTGGTCATCCAACCGTAGCAGGTTTAAAAAATATAAAAATAAAAAGGGAACAGAACATGGAGCAGTTGAAGTGAGCTGTAGCTCACGAAAGCTTATGCTCAAATAAATTGGTTAGTCTTTAAGGTGCCACAAGTACTCCTTTTCTGTTTGGAAATGTGAACTCTTCAATGTTTATCTTGCCTAAGATGTAAATATAATTTATAAAGCTTGTTGGCCACAAGTTCAGAATTTAGCAAAGGACAGTGATGAACATCTTCAACACTGAACCACTAAATTAAATATGACATTAATGAGACCCATTTAATGCATTCAGCTCTGCTTTGATGGCCATTTAAATTGGATTGCTGCTGTGCTGAACTGAAAAGCTGCTGACAACATCAGAAAACCACAGCTTGCAGTATTGCACCTCACAAGATGTTGCTGGGTCTCAATTTGCAAGTATCGTTTATAACTCGGGTCTCTAGGCATGCACCTCTTCCAGAAATGTAATTTGATTTAGAGGTTGGACAAACACATGGGGATTCATTGTCAACCCTTTGCCTACAAGAGCCTTTCTCCACATGGGCTCATTGCAGTTGAACTTCATGATTGATGTGGCTCTGGTATTGTGTCGTGATTGCAAGGCTATAGGTAGTTGGTCTGTTGATTTAAGGGTGAGATGTTTTCCATCGAGGGATGTGTGCCAACAAGAACCCTAAGTTTAATTTTGAGAGGAAGCAGGTGTTCAGCCTTTATTGTAGCACCTACACACTAAAAGAAGTACAATCTAAAGTGACTTCTTTAAAATTTGAACGTACACATTTTCCCACATAATTGTCACCACATAATTGTTTTGCACAAATATTTCTGTCACTAGGATAAAACAATATACCAGAAAAATATCACACTGGTCAGTGATACTCAAATTTATACGCCTTTCCCCTGAGGGAAAGTATACTCAACCCCCAGGGAACACATGTAGAAAAGTGGCTGGCTGAAGCCTTGGTAAAGGCTCCACCCCTCTAGCAACCAGCAGCTCCTCCTCCTCTTATGGAACTCCACCCAATGCCTGCCACCTGGACTCCACCTCATGCCCCGCTTCCAGCAGCTCTTCTTTCTCCTGTGGCCCCCACACACCAAGTGCCTGAGAATCCCCACCTCCAGAACCCCACTCTGCACCTCATCCCTACACAGTCCTCTGCCCCCTTCCACTCCTTCCCACCCCTCCCCCACTCCCTGCCCTGTGCCTCTCACACACACTGCCTCACAGGACCCCACCCTCTACTCTCCCCTGCTTTCTGCCCCCCCCCCCGCGTCCCACCCGAGAAACCATAAGAGTGCATATGTTTGTGTGACAGAGAAATGAGAGAGAGAGGGAATAAGCATAAGTGATTGCATGAGAGAATGGCTGAGGCATGAGTGTGTGTACGAGGAAGAGGGTGTTTGATAGGTCCAGTGAGCATGATTATTGTCAGCTGAGTTTAACTGGAGTGAGAGGCTGAATTGCCTTAAATTTATCTAAAATGAAGGAATTTGTACCTGGCATTTCAAATTTCCCTGGGAGAGAGCACTCAGATTCTCCATTTCTGTTTTTTGCTGCTTCCCCTCAGCTCTCCAAGGCCTCCCACTTCTGTTTCACTGGCTACAAGCGAATGCCAGCAGAACAGTTGAAAGTATTATTTATTTAGTTATAACATTTATTTTTTTAACCTATAAACACCTTATCCTGAGGGGACTGCTGGTCGAGACAAACAAGATCGGCAGCAGCAGTGTACAAATTCTTAAATTATTTAGAATGAGACATGACAGGTTTGAAATAATGTCAGTTTCTTTTAAAAAAAACAGAGGAGAGAAAGTAGAATGCAAAGCTCATGTTGGCTCATTTCAGATTCCTTCAGCGTGAGGGGTCGGCTATTTCAAATGAAACTCTATCACATTTTCTTTTCATTTCCTCAGTTTAAGTAACAGTCCTTACATGTAAGAGGAATTTAAGATTGGTGTTTGAAAGAAATATTTTTGCTCTTCGTACATGTTTCATTTTCTATCCGTATTTGTGATTTTCTTCCTTTTTCCCCCATGGGAGAGAGAACACTGCCACTGTTCAGGGCAGCTGTACCTTTATTACCCCTCCATGATCCACCAAAGGCACCCACTTTTAGCTTTCTAGCTCTCAGCCATCACCTCTTTTGGGCAGAGACCCACGTCTCTGTGCCTCCTGACCAGGGTTTTCAAGGCTGCACAATTCCCTGTCTTACACTCTGATATTCCCAGTGAGCCAGACTTTCCAAACAGGCCAGCATCTGCACTTTGCTTTCTCGCCAAGGGCTATGAACAGCATAATTGCCCGCAGTTACCAGTTACCACACAGTCCCTTATACTCAAGCACATGTATTCATAAGGTGAAAGCATTGCAAGAGAAAACTTTAAAAACAATAAAAGAACTTACATACAAACTCATCACTTACCAGAGGTCACCCTTCTGTCTTATGGAGCCCTAGTAGGTCAAGTCCTTCCAACCCTTCTGCAAGGACTGGGAACCCCCCTTGGACATAAGGCCCTTTCTGTTTGCTGGATCAGACGGAAGGCCGTGAGCCAGTTTAAACTCACGCTGTTTATCCAAAAGTCCTATCTGTTTCTGTTGGTCTCTGGAAAGTATATGTGAGCCTCTCCAGAAGGTGGTACCTCTTGGGCAGGGGGGAGTGCAATCAGGTTAATTTGCCTTAATCGCCACCCACTGTTTTTAGTTTCTGGAGGAGCTGTGATAGTTGTCCCCCACGGAGTAGAACACAATCATATATAAGCCATTCATTTAGAGCAATGAATCCGAAAGATACTGCATGGGGTTGCAATATCTGTCACATCTCCCCTCTAGAGAGTTACGTACAATCCTGGCCCACAGTGATACATAAATTTAATACAACAATGCCTTCCAAGGATATTGCAGGAAGTTGCCATATCTGCCATGAACACCATATTTTGGGGTAGGAGAGGATGAGGCAAGTGATGGGAACAGAAAGCTGGAAGAGGGCAGGGTGTTGGTGAACCAGAGGAACAGTAGATTTTATTAGAAGGATGTTGAAGGCAAAGAAGAGACACGAATACTGAGTCCAGAGGAGGATGTTATAGGAGAACATAAGCAAGAGCAGAGTTTACAGGGCTATAGAAAGGAATAGTGTCTGGGGGGTGCAAATAATTGGAACTGAAGACTTTAATGGGGCCTGCAGAGACAGAATGAGAACAGCAGACATCACTGAAGCCTGAGGAAGCATCAGTGGTTTGCAGTCTATGTATGCAAGGCATTGCGTGCCCTGCATACCTGACCGGCTGTGCACTGTCCAAATGGCACAAATGGGACAAATCTGGCCAACAGGCTGATTCTGTCTGGCCCTCACACAAAATGGCATTCTCTGCACTGTGTGACCTTGCACCGCATGGAGCACGCTGTGTTGTACCACCTACTTACTTACTAAAACTGTCACGGCATGCCGTTGGGAAGCATGTTTGTGAAAAGGGGAATAGAAGTTCTGCATGCCAAAACTGGTGTGTCTTGGCAGAGATTTCTGGAAGAATTTTCAGCAAATAAACCGTCTTGGCTCTAGTCTGAGTTTAGCAGGCCTTCATCATCACAAATATTATAATTTACCTAAATTAAAAAAGAAAAAAAAGGATACTGTTACTGACATAAATGGTGAGGTGGATTCTAAATTGCACTCTGATGAAGTGTAATGCATAAATCTAGCAGCACAATGTAGTTTGTGGATTAAGACTTGCTTAAAACATTTAGCTTACTTAGGTCAATTTTGGGCATTTGCAATACATTAGGAAAAGTACCTGTCTGTAGCAAAATATGATCTAATTGCATGACTAAGAACTTTTCTCAGGAACTGAAAACCTTTGGCATAATCAGTGCATATTCTATATAATTTGGATATATTTTAGTAGGGTTATTTTGTCACAATGACATAATGAGGGCAAGCTATAAAAGCCCTACACTAGCAATGTGTATTTGCTGTAAATCCTATGCAAAATGTGAGTAAATCACAGGCTTCCCAGTAATTGTGCTGAATTATGAGCATTTCAAATCTGGGAAATGCAACACAAGCTAAAGTACTAGCTTAGAATATCATCCAAATTATGTCTTTAAATGTTTTCCCTTGACAAAGGTTACTATATCACTAAATTGAACGCTTAAGAATAAATTACACATAAATGTACAAACACACTTATTTATGTTTGTATGTATATACACACACACAAATATATGCACGTACATCTACCAGTACAAAAACACACGTTTTCGTACACTAATGAAGTTATTATGTAAAACTCAAAGGACAGGACATATAGCCATTACGTGTGCAGATAACACTAGCACTGACTGCAGACCACTTCCAACATGCTTATGCAATTTCTGCTGGAGGCTGGCATCTAGCAATAATTGATAACATGTGCATTGGGAGGTTTAGCTAGAGAGACACAGACTATGAGATGGGTGGCTGTCTTTGGCTACCACCTACCGATTATTAGATAACTAATTTTCCAACAGGCCTGAGAAAGAGGCATTTGATTACCTGAGGAGTCTTTTAATGAGTCCCACTGAAGGTCCCTTCGGCCAGCTTTTGTTTCTTCTTTGATTTAAGACTTCTGTGATACAAGTAATGTCCTCCATTTATACAGCAAAACATTAGACACATGAAAGGAACTGACAGCAGCTGAAGAATTATAACTTTATTCGCCCTTGCCCTTCATTTGTCCTTTATTCTCTCCTCCCCCACCCCCCACCCCTGCTGGGCGTCACGCAGAAAAACAGCATCATGGTGTGAAGCTTCTTTTCACTCGCAGTGTTCCTCATAACAGAGTCAGTGAGAGAGAGAAGTCAAAGCATTATCCTGGATCAATGTGGCCTCAGCAGGGAACCAATATATTCTGGCCTTGACAAAGTGAGCCGGACCAAGTGGGGCCTAGCGTGGTGATGTTAGGCCACTCTCGCTTCTTGATTCTCCACTTGTTTATGAAACTGCATGAAGGAGAGAATTTGACTCTGATGGTTGTCTATTCTTGTGCATGCAACTGCTAGAAAAGAAAACCAAATAAATGAAACACATTTATAGCCTAGATTATGCCACCCCTTGCTCCCAGGATAAGGCTTACAGAAGATTCTATACATACCATGTGCATACATAGGGTGAAAAAGAACACAGTCACTTTGCACTTCTATAGCACTTCAAGGGTGTCACAGCATTCTACAGATATTAAATTAATTAAGCCTCATAATACTCCCAAAGAGAGAAGTATTTTTATCCCCATATTACAAATGGGAAACCTGAGACATAGAGAGATATCGTGCCCAAAGTTACAGACTGAGTCACTGACAGGGTTGGAAATAAATCTTAACAGCGTGACTCAAGTCCCCTTACCTAAATACTAGAAGCAATGTCTCCCAAGGAAAAGAACAGAGGGCTTACATGGCAATTGTGTTTTAAATTTTCCATAGCTGTCCTGTATAAAATGTGCTATGAGAACATCCAGAGGGTAGTGGGCAATATAATACAGAAGCACTTTATGCGATTGTGAAAGAGTTTCTGGAGCAATCATTTATGTGAGCGAGAAAGATCAATAAAAAGAATGAAAAAACAAATACACAAACCCAGTACTATTACAGCCAATAGAGGATGGTGAAAACTGGAAAGTGCTATTTTCAATCTCATCCTCAGGACTTTCCTTTTAATGGTCCAGCATCTTACCCAGGGAAATGTGAATGATATACCTCATTTTGGTCATGACAAAACTACTTTGGCTTTTTACCAGATAACCAGTTAAGGTTGACCAAATTGTTTTGAATATTTTTTTAAAAGTCCATGAAAAAAGATTTTCAAAATGTTCCAATTAAAATTAAAAAATGTAGCCTTTTAAAATAATATTTAAGTTTTGGAGTCTTCATTTAATCTTTTTTCCTTCCTCCCCCTTTTTACTCTTCCATCCCCTACCCCTTTTCTAGTTTCAACATGGAAAGGGGGAGAAAAAAGTACAGGGAAAGGGGAGAAGGAAGAAAAATTGAGGAAGGAGATACTGAAACATTAAAAAGATGAAAAAAATAGAAAATGAAAATAAGGCAAGAATAATAAATATACTGTTCTTATTTTTTCCACACAATCTTCCCAAGAGAAGCCCGATTTCTGTAGAACAGTAGCACACTGAAAACTCGGCTACATCCAATCCACTAATGGAGTATTGACAACCATAATGGCTTGAAGATTTCTCCCTCAAATTCAAACATTGGGCCAGACACTTAAAATGTGATAAAAATGTACACAATATGGAGTAGTTCACTGAAGTCAGTGGACTGCTCACTGTGCTACTCACCATGCATAAAGTTATACATGTGCATAAGCTTTTGCACGATCAAAGCCTTACATTTTAAAGTTAGATCATTGACAGAAAAGTTTCTGTGAAAATGGCACCATTGCAGAGATCATCTCCCTATTTATATTTTCGGCCATATCTACTTTGCAACAAAAATAAATTTTAACTACTTTTACATCTCTGAGCACCGCAGAGCTATCACAATTCCAGGAAAACAAGCCGAATTCTATTCCAGTTTGTGCATCATCATCAGAATTGTTAACTAAATGCCTATTGCAAAATCCTTATTCCCAGTGATAGTGCACAAGCCAGAAATGGAATAGCTTGACTCTTAAATTCCAGAGTTAGGTTTCAGAACTGATGGAACAGACTTATTTTAACTAGAAAAGTGAGGAAATTCTGTCTGAAGTCATTGAGACAGAATTTACATAGAATCCTACTATACTTTTTTTATAGAGAGAATACAACTAGAGCTTAAATATTAACTAGCTGTTACTCATTTGGGGTATTCCTTTTAGTAACGATGATCTCTCATGCTACGTTAGATGCACCTATACTGGAACTTTTGTTCAATACCATCCCACAAACAGATTGATCCAAATACCAGAAGTGGCCGTTAAATAAAAATTATCCCCAAACTATATAAATCTGAAGTCATGCTGTAATTCTCAGCTGAAAATCTTGTTTAAACAGTGCAGCCTCAATTCAGAATCAGTTCATAATATTGAAGAAACTCAAGAAGCTTCTGTGATGAATTTGGAGCTGCTCTGTAATAATGTATGAATAGTGTTTGTTGACCTATTTATTCAAATGTTTAAATATATTGGCTTTGTTTAATAGGAGGCTGTTGAGATAAACAAACAGGAAAAAAAAAAGAAGAATGGCTCAGTATCAGCCTCCTTAGTGAACAATTAAGTAAAAAGAAAAGGAGTACTTGTGGCACCTTAGAGACTATCCAATTTATTTGAGCATAAGCTTTCGTGAGCTACAGCTCTCTTCATCGGATGCATACTGTGGAAAGTGTAGAAGATCTTTTTATATACACACAAAGCATGAAAAAATACCTCCTCCCACCCCACTCTCCTGCTGGTAATAGCTTATCTAAAGTGATCACTCTCCTTACAATAAGAAAAGGAGTACTTGTGGCACCTTAGAGACTAACCAATTTATTACTCTGAAACCTCTCCTTACAATGTGTATGATAATCAAGTTGGGCCATTTCCAGCACAAATCCAGGGTTTAACGAGAACATCTGGGGGGGAGGGGTAGGAAAAAACAAGGGGAAATAGGTTACCTTGCATAATGACTTAGCCACTCCCAGTCTCTATTCAAGCCTAAGTTAATTGTATCCAATTTGCAAATTGTCATAAATATAAAGGGAAGGGTAAACCCCTTTGAAATCCCTCCTGGCCAGGGGAAAGCTCCTCTCACCTGCAAAGGATTAAGAAGCTAAAGGTAACCTCGCTGGCACCTGACCAAAATGACCAATGAGGAGACAAGATACTTTCAAAAGCTGGGAGGAGGGAGAGAAACAAAGGGTCTGGGTCTGTCTGTAGTCGTCTTGGCCAGGGACAGAACAGGAATGGAGTCTTAGAACTTTTAGTAAGTAATCTAGCTAGGTATGTGTTAGATTATGATTTCTTTAAATGGCTGAGAAAAGAATTGTGCTGAATAGAATAACTATTTCTGTCTGTGTATCTTTTTTGTAACTTAAGGTTTTGCCTAGAGGGGTTCTCTATGTTTTTGAATCTAATTACCCTGTAAGATATCTACCATCCTGATTTTACAGGGGGGATTTCTTTATTTCTATTTACTTCTATTTTTTATTAAAAGTCTTCTTGTAAAACACTGAATGCTTTTTCATTGTTCTCAGATCCAAGGGTTTGGGTTTGTGGTCACCTATGCAAATTGGTGAGGCTTTTTATCCAACATTTCCCAGGAAAGGGGGGGTGCAAGTGTTGGGAGGATTGTTCATTGTTCTTAAGATCCAAGGGTCTGGGTCTGTAGTCACCTAGGCAAATTGGTGAGGCTTTTTACCAAACCTTGTCCAGGAAGTGGGGTGCAAGGTTTTGGGAAGTATTTTGGGGGGAAGGACGCGTCCAAACAGCTCTTCCCCAGTAACCAGTATTAGTTTGGTGGTGGTAGCGGCCTGTCCAAGGTGTAATATTTTGTACCTTGGGGAAGTTTTGACCTAAGCTGGTAAAGATAAGCTTAGGAGGTTTTTCATGCAGGTCCCCACATCTGTACCCTAGAGTTCAGAGTGGGGGAGGAACCTTGACACAAATGAATTCCAATTCAACAGTTTCTCGCTGGAGTCTGGATTTGAAGTTTTTTTGTTGTAATATAGCAACTTTCATGTCTGTAATCGCATGACCAGAGAGATTGAAGTGTTCTCCGACTGGTTTATGAATGTTATAATTCTTGACATCTGATTTGTGTCCATTTATTCTTTTATGTAGAGACTGTCCAGTTTGACCAATGTACATGGCAGAGGGGCATTGCTGGCACATGATGGCATATATCACATTGGTGGATGTGCAGGTGAATGAGCCTCTGATAGTGTGGCTGATGTTATTAGGCCCTGTGATGGTGTCCCCTGAATAGATATGTGGGCACAGTTGGCAACAGCTATTACCAGCAGGAGAGTGGGTTTGTGTGTGTGTTTGGGGGGTGTGTGTGAGAAAACCTGGATTTGTGCTGGAAATGGCCCAACTTGATTATCATACACATTGTAAGGAGAGTGATCACTTTAGATAAGCTATTACCAGCAGGAGAGTGGGGTGGGAGGAGGTATTTTTCATGCTTTGTGTGTATATAAAAAGATCTTCTACACTTTCCACAGTATGCATCCGATGATGTGAGCTGTAGCTTACGAAAGCTTATGCTCAAATAAATTGGTTAGTCTCTAAGGTGCCACAAGTACTCCTTTTCTTTTTGCGAATACAGACTAACACGGCTGTTATTCTGAAACAATCAAGTGTTGTTAAGAGACAAAGCCAGGCCAGGAAAAGGCCAGGAAATCAAAAAAACTGTGGCAGGTTAAAAAAGGAACATTCTCTCAAGGAAGAGAGGTCGTCATTCAGGAGAACCAGACTGAGACACAAGATCCCAGTTGAGAAATGGGGCATAGGGGGCCTGAAGAAGTTAGGCCTGGTTAGGTTACCATCAGGGAACGGTGAGCCTTTCAGGAAGACAGACATGTGTAGACGGTTGGTTCTTTTAAAATCCTTTTTCTCTAAATGCTTTGCTCATATTGCAAAATAAACAGTACTTTGTTGTAAGAAGGCTGTATAATCAGTGGTTACCACTAGTCACACATTCCCAAAGGGAAGAACTGCAGGTATCTGAACTCAGTTGTACCTTCTGGGTAAGCATGGTTTATAACACAACTACTGTAAGCCCAGGGCCCAGGCTAAGAGTGGGAGAATTGTGGAAGTCTGTCCCAGGATCGGTAAAGGTATAGGGCCTGACACTTGAGAGGGTGAACTCAGAGAGACCACAAAGGCAGCAGAGGTACAGCTAGCCCTGTAATCATGTCAGCTCCATCTGGGATTTGCACCTTGTGATCTTGCTTATATTTTGCAGAAGGAAATCAACATCTTGAATTTGCATGTGCTGAACACAAATGTCCTGTAGTAGAGAAGGTATGTGATCATGCATTTCTAACAGAGGGCTTGGAGTTAGTATTCCTGGATCCTGTTCCTGGCTTTACACTGAATTGCTAGATAAGTAACTTTATATTACTGTAAAATGGGTATAATATTACACAATACCACCATTTTTATGCTGGGGTAACTCCATAGTTTCTGTCCCTAAGCCAGTAGCATATGGTGTCTTGGTCTTCAAGTTTCTCAGAGCACTTTACAAACATTGGATGTGAGTCACCACTCTATTAAACCGCTATAATAGAGTGGTGAATGTTGGTAAAGTGCTTTGAGATGTTTAAAGGCAAGTACCACATCCAGTAAGTAATTTGTTTGTACCAAACATTGCACATTTAAAAGTATTATTATTGTAAGTGCAAAGCATTATTCCTGTTGGTTTCAGAATGGCATAAACTGTCGCAATCTGCTTGTGGCCTGATATAATATTTCTGTGATTTTAAAGAAAGTTGTACAAATGCATTGCAAAATCAGTAGCCTCTAATGGCAGCCCACTGACTCAGGATCAGAGAACTGCACCTCTCATTTTACAGGCTAATGTCAAAATTAGTTGAAATTAATTTTTAAAAAATCCTTGTGGTAATGCATCTGGGCAGGACATTGAACCTGAAGACAAATAAAGGTAAATGATTGTGTACAACCCTGTTTTCTAGTTATGTCGGAGGGTACAATTCCCAGCAAAGAGCAAAGACAGGTTATTTTCAAAAGTGTCCAGGGGAACAATACAGGTTTGATAGGACCTGTATCTTACGGACACCTAAAAGTTTAATGTTTGAAGATGGAGATCCACAAAGCAAAAAACACTGCCATTTTGAAACTTCCCTTTACTACAATCTCATCTCACTTCTTATAAAACTGAGATACTTATTGTTAACAGCAAAAGGGTAAAAGAGAATCCTCATGTACACTATAGCACAAGCAGGAGTTAATTAGAAAAGGAAAAGGTGAAATCGTAAAGCTGTCCGTATGGAAACCCACAGCTGTGGCTCTGTAAATGAGGGCTTCAGAAGTATCACAGTTTGGGGTATCCGCTAAGTACATTGATTTTTAATTGCTGCAAAAGCTGTGGTTAGAGGGGCTGAAAATGTGGTGAGTGGCAAGTCTGAGCAGAGAATGTTCTGGAGCTTTGCAGGGTAGGAAGAAAATTAAGAATTAGAGTAATTGAGCAACTATCTGTCAGTAGGTATTAATGAGGACAGACAGAGGGACTCTACCACAGGCTGTTTCCTCCATTCAGGGAGTGAGTTCCATGGTAGCAACTTGTGCAGGAGAATTTACTTTTGTTTTTACCTCTTTAGAATCATCAGTTTATTCCCATGGCTCGGAGTGGCAAATGGGGGGTCGTGGGGAATGCTGAGATCACGAGGCAACTGAGATTAGAATGAAAGACAAACGACAACGAAATAAGCTGCAGAAGAGTAATGAGAATGAGATCATAGTAACATTCTTTTGCAGGGTACGCCAATAGAAAGCAATCACTGTCCCTTATCCTAAGCAGTTTCTGGGAGAAAGAAGTACTTTGTGGGTGCTGAATAACATCTGTTTGGGTGTATAACCATTTCAACCATAGTATAAACAACCCATCCCTTAATGCACCTTCTCTCTTGCCCCTAAACCCAGGAACAAGGGGGATGTAATAGATAATCTAGCTCTAAAGAGAAGGTGTGCAGATCCCTTTTCCTCAGGAACACAATGTTACTCTATAGTAATAGCTAGGATATCAATGCAGGAGGCCAAGTCTAAATTAGGGATTTTAGATAAATAGAAAAGTAAGAAGAAATACACAGGAGGTTGCTGTGAACCAAAACTCATGAAATTTGCTTAGTTATCTTGATTTATCTCCTAACTAATAGTACATAACCTCATTAGCCTAGAGTGTACAGATAACCTTAAGACACCTACGGTGAGAGTCTCATCTCACACTGTTATACCAATGTGTCTCCACCAACGTCAATGGGTTTACCTCCCATTTATTCCCTTATCTGTTGTGGTAAGAGAACCAAGACCAACTTTGTATCAATGCCCTCTAGCGGATCACTATTACATCCTCTTTTCTAGGTGAGGCAGGAGGACAGTTTATATTACATCTTCATTTCTGCAAGGGGACAGTGGCAAGGCAGGGGAGAAGGACACATGAAATAGTTTTGTGTGTGGGCAGAGGCCTCTAGTCCTTGTGTGTGTAGACCACTTGCCCTTTGTTACTAAATCTTTTAGTCATGAGGGTTGCTGTGCGTTTTTTTAGGTCGTGTGCTATTAATTTGTGGTTCCCATCATAGGTGCTGGAACTAGGGGTGCTGAGGGTGCGGCAGCACTCCTTGGCTTGAAGAGGTTTCCATCAGATACAGGGTTTACAGTTTGGTTCAATGGCTCTCAGCACCCACAATGTACAAATTGTTCCTGCACCCCTGGTTCTCATCAACTACCTATCCCAACTGACAACACTGTTTGAACGTACTTGGCATTTCATCAGGAGGGCATCTGTCTGTGTAGTAGCCCAGCCAAACCATCATGAAATGACCAGCTCAGGCACAAAATCTACTCAGCTCATCTTTACCAGGATAATTTATTACTGTCATCATTATGTACATAGCGTCAAGAGTGTGCTGGGCATTTGACAGACATGTAAGGAAACAAAGGTTTTTTGCCCCTGAGATATTACAGTCTGATGATTGATGATGAAAAAAAGAAAATATTTTACTAATTTATATTTTAAACTATTTTATATATTTATATGCATGCCATGCATGTATGTACATTTACATAAATTTGCAGACACAATGTCTCTTTGTCCTACTTGCACCTAATCAGTGCATTCACTCCATACATCTGTACCAGCATTCACTCTATGCACCCTTTCATTTCTCCCCAGTGAGTCAATGAATGGGATTTTTGCAAGGCCAGTGTACAGTTACATTCCTAACAAGTACATGATTATTTACCTTGGACTGTGTCATTTTAGCTAGGAGATAAATACAGTCGAACCTCAGAGTTACAAACATCTCGAGAATGAGCTTTCATGAGCTACAGCTCACTTCATCCGATGAAGTGAGCTGTAGCTCACGAAAGCTTATGCTCAAATAAATTGGTTAGTCTCTAAGGTGCCACAAGTACTCCTTTTCTTTTTGCGAATACAGACTAACATGGCTATTACTCTGAAACATCTCAAGAATGGAGGTTGTTCTTAAATCTGAAATGTTTGTAACTCTGAACAAAACATTGTGGCTATTCTTTCAAGAGTTTACAAATGAATATTGACTTAATACAGCTTTGAAACTTTACCATGCAGAAGAAAAATGCTGCTGTCTCTTTATTTTTTTAGTAGTTCACTTTATACACAGTACTGTACTGTATTTGTTTTTTTTCTGGGGATGGGTCTCTGCTGCTGCTTGATTGTCTACTTCTGGTTCCAAATGAGGAGTGCAGTTGACTAGTCAGTTCTTAACTCTGGTGTTCATAACTCTGAGGTTCTACTGTAAAGGAAAGTGGGCCTATCTAAGTGTTTTTAAATGATAGCATCTTCTTGTTTAATGCATTATACATCTTCTTCCTTAGTTTTTATAACATCTGCCAGTTGTTCCCTGGCTTCTATGAACAGACAGCATTTACCAGCTAAAGAGAAGGCAATGCTGCCTTGGTATGCTCACCATAACTTGGCTGCTTTATGAACCACCTGCAGCTTGGATTTCAGATAAGATTTCCCAGAGCTTTTAGTCTTTCTTCACTTACTTCAAATTGGCTTAATTTATCAAATTCCTCATGTTCTTATTATAAGTAATGTCAGTGCCTGCAACAAAGTATTGTTTTGTTATATTGTGTTTGCATTTTGTTTACTAGAACATTCATTTAAGCAATTATGCTAATGATAAGGGTCTTATCTTGATACAAAGGCACAGACATTGGACCACATTTACCAGTGGTGTAAATGAGGGCAGCTCCATTTAAGTTTGTAGACTAGTGCATACTTTTATACCAACATCAAATTTAGCTCAAATAATCTATTGTTGTGTTAAGAGTATATATGTATCCACAAAGTATTGTTACTTTTATATGTATATAGTTTATATGATAAGCACCACCTATTAATAAGGTTATTTGACACTTCCCATTAGAAGACCCTGTTTCAGTTCCTTATAGCTTTGCCGAACTGTATCCATTTGAGCTAACATTTTCCATACCAGGTGTCTGCCTGAGTATGAAGATTTTTTTTTAAACTTCAGCCAAAACAGTTCAGCCATTTTCAAGAGCAAGACTAGGGGGAAAATATGGGGTTTTGCCCATTAAAAAGAATGCTAGTGACCTTTTTTCTGACAAGCTCTAGTGCTCCCATGCTTTGGAGCAAGGACTAGAAGTCTGGCAGGGATGACTAAGCATTTTCTAGTGGCATTCATAATTTGTAACATTTTAATTACATCATCAATATAGATGGGATATTGTTAAACAAGCAAGTAGCATTAGACCACCTTTTAATTGACCTTCAGTTCTCCAGGAATCCAAAGAGAACTCTGGGACAGGGAAAGCAATAAAAGAGCGAAGATGAAAGGGCACGAGGATCCGGAGACTATATACTAGCCAACATATAGAACAATTTTTTAAAAAACCTAATGAAGAATTCTTTGATAACTGCCTTGGCCAATCTAGAGAATGCAGTGTTAGATATATTTTGGCCATTTTAGTAGAAACCACAGTTCACAAAGCAAGTATCTGAGTTTTCCATCAGTGATAATTTTGGTCTACTGTATTTTACAATATTTTTCGTATTTCCTTATTCCTCTGCGAAATGGAGAAGACTGTGCACCCCTATCCTTCCATAGGAATAAGGAAATATGAAAAATATTGCTAAATACAGTAGACCAAAATTATCACTGATGGAAATAGTAAGATAAGTCACTTTTTGGCTCAGATTCTCAGCTGCCGGCAGGAAGGGAGGAGACACAAATCAATCAGTTTTGCCACCACTGGGCAGGCAAACTGATAGCATAGAACTACTGCTAGCATCATGATTTAAACCTAAGTACAGACTGGGCCTTCTTTGCTATCCTCTCTTACATCTCCCTGCTTGCTTTTCTGCCCCTTCCTATTCCCTTTCCCAAAGAGGCTTAGAGGTTTGTAGGCTAGTAAATGGGCAAGCAGGTTAAGTAAGAAGAGTTACGAAACATGAACTGTGCCTACAAAAAATAGCTTGCTGTGCCACCCTGCTCTCCAAAGTGTTTCTGGCATGATGGCCATAGCTTAAAAAATCCACGAAAATGCTTTTAATATCAAGAAGGATGGTGATAATTGGAGAGGGGTCACAGAAGAGCCGTGAGAACTACTAAAGGATTAGAAAACATACCTTATAGTGATACAGTCAGAGCTCAATCTATTTATCTTAACAAAGAGAAGGTTAAAGGGTGACTTGATTACAGTCTATAAGTGTCTAGATGGGAAACAAACATTTAATAGTGGACTTTTCAAAATGTAGCAGAGAAAGTTATAACATGATCCAATGGCTGGAAGTTGAATCTAGACACATTCAGACAGGAAATAAGGTGTACCTTTTTGACAGTGAGAGTAATTAATCATTGGAATAATTTACAAATTGTCATGGTGGATTCTCCATCACTGGCCATTTTAAAATCAAAACTGGATGTTTTTCAGAAAGATCTACTCTGGGAATTAGGGGAAGGAAGTTCTATGCTTTTTGTTATACAAGAGGTCAGACTAGATGGTCACAACGGTCCTTTCTGGCCTTGGAAACTATGAAAAAAATTAAACTTGTACACTTTGAATGAGGGGAAAGGGCCATTGAGGACTTCTTTAGCAAAATAGCTTTGCCATTAAAATATGGCTATCTTTTCTTTATCTCTTCTTTTCTCCTCCATTCTCCTTCACTTACCCTGCTCTTCCCTTTCCTCTCTGATAGTTCATTTTAAGATTCTCATTAAACAATTGTTTAGCTGATGGCAAGCATTAATCAGCAACTCCAGAACAAACACAGACAAACAAATTGAAACAAGATAATTGGAGGGCAAGAGAAATGATGAAAAGTTTGGACAGTGAGAGCTTTCAAAAAAGATTTTGAGAACTAGACATGTTCAGTCTGGAGAAAAGATGACAGAGTAAACATAATGTTGATAAATATCTAAAGGGATGTTACAAAGAGAACAAGAATCAATTATTCTGCACAAGTGGTGAGGTCAGAACTGAGGTTGCCAGTTAAGCTAGTGCAGAGAAAGTGAAGGTTAAATATTAGTACCTAAATAAAAAAATCAGTTGTTAACTTCACTCATATTCAGAACCAATAAGTCACCAATCAGAACTATGAATTTGTTCCATGAACTCCCTTTCCAGAAAGTGGGGGTAACTATTACAAAGGTCATTTCAACTTAGAGCATTATGGAATATATTATAGTGAAGAATCCTGCATTGGGATGGGGTTGGACTTTTCAACATCCTCTTCTGGATACCTAATTATACCCCCAATGGAATATATAAAAATGCCATTGACTTCAGTGAGAGTGATTCTATCCTGCACAGTGAAAACAGTGTCCCAAGATAGAGGAAAGAGAGAGACTAAAATTAATTAATAAAAATTCCAATACAGCACAAGAAGAGTGATGAGCTGTGTTGCACCAACTACAGATTAGTCCATAAGCACACTAGGAACCACTGAAGTGGATTTCAGAACTTTGTAAATCTCTTTTCTTCTCTATTTTAGAAAGGAGGGGTTTTAAAAGGTTAGAAGAAACTGTTCACTGAAGTTCCAATCTCTGATGAGCAGCTCACAGCAGCATTTATTTAGGGTAATATATCTTAGCTAAAACATGGATTTGGCAATCTTATATTGCTTGCCATACCTGGAAAACATCACCAGACTGGCTGGTTCTCTATACATTTTAATCAATGAGAAAGGAATAGAACCCCCAAGACTGACTAGTAATCAAACACAACATGTCTGTTCTCCCACTAATGAGCAGGGGAGTCCCATTGCCTCATCTCCATATCTCCAGGAGTGAACGCTAATTCCTTTTTATTTTAATGCTAGAGTTGTAAATCATCTACCCATAGATTGAGTCTTAGAGAGAGAATTACAGTAAAAAAGGATTTAATATTCACTGTGCTCTAAATGTAATTTCATATTCCTTATATATGTTTGCTATTTGGGGCATAAAACTAGTTACTATTGGGAGGGGGTTTTTTTCTCTCATCAACAGTTGTGTGACTTCCCTGTTCTTTAATGATAGAACAAACATACTTGTTTGATTACTTGTCAGCCTTGGGATGTTTGTCCTTTTTTTGCTATTTGAAACTAGTGAACTATTGGACTGGAGGGAGGTTACTAGTGTAGTTCCTCAAGGATCAATCACAAGCCTGATCTTATTTAGTATTTTTTTTAATGACCTGGTGCACTCGCCCCGCACTGGATGGGGAAGGGTTAACCCTACATTGTGGGTTGAGGAAGCCATGCCCCCTTTACTCTACTGGGCATGCTCCAGGTGCACTGGTATAATAGGGAGCAGCTCAGCTCAGTTGGGACTGACTGCTGGGGAGGAGGGAAGTGCTCAGCTGGCTCTAGTTGAGGATCAGCCAAAACCCAAGGCCATAGAGATCGGAGACACTGTAACCCAAGCAGACACTAAGGTGCCTACTGAGACCCCGCTACATCAGGAGTCACTGGGGACAGTGCAGACTGGGGAACCTGGAGACAGCAGAGACACCCAGACACGGGTGCTATGGTAGGAAGCAGCCCAGGGGAATTAGACAGTGGCCTGGTTAGTGAACCAGAGTTTTGAGTCAGCATGTTTCAGTTGGAACCCCCCCCACCCGTCTGCTGACTCAGTGGCACATGCGCCTTCCACTACCAGGGCCCTGGGTTGGGGCCCAGTGGTGAGGGAGGGCCTGGACCCCCCTATCAGGGCTGCCACCCCCCTCCTTGTCTGTGCGGCCCCCTTCCCGACTGAGTTTGGCCACTAGGCCTCCCTGCCCTGCCGAGAAGGGCAAATCTATGGACTCTGGCCCGTAAGCCTTACTGCCCTGTCTTCCTGGGGCGAATGTACTGATTGTGGCTACGGGGCCTCACTGCCCTGCCAAGAGGGGCGAAGTTATTGACTTTGGCCATTGGGCTACACTGCCCAGCTATTGGGGTGAATACATGGACTCTAGCCATTAGGCCTCACTACCATACTGAGAAGGGCAAATCTATGGACTTTGGCTGCTAGGCCTTACAGTCCTGCTAACTAGGACAAATCTATTGACATTGGCCAGTGGGCCACACGGCCCTGCAAACTGGGCTGAATTTACTGAATTTGGCCACTAGGCCTCATTGCCCTGCCAAGGAGGGTGAATCTATGAACTCTGTCCATTAGGACTTACTGCCCTGTCTTCCTGGGGTGAATGTACTGATTAGGGCTACTAGGCCTACTAAGAGGGGCAAGTCTATTGTTGCTGACCATTGGGCCACATTGCCCTGTCTCATTAGGGTGAACTTATTGACTTAGCCACTGGGCCTTACTGCCCTGCCGTCTGGAGCCAATTTATTGACTCTGGCCATTGGGCCTCACTCCCCGCTAAGAAGGGTGAGTATATAGACTGGAGTTAGAAGTGTGACGGGGTGCCCTCGCCCCGCACTGAACGGTGTTTTCCCCAACCCTGTCACACCTGGACACAAAAAGTAGAAATATGCTAATGAAGTTTGCTGCTGATACAAAGTTGAGAGGCATTGTCAATACAAAGAAGAATTGAAATATTCTAGAGGAAGATCTGGATGACTTTCAAGCCTGGAGTGACAGAAGTGGGATGAAATTCAATAGTACACAGTACAAGGGCATCCACTGAGGATCTAATTATAAGAATTTCTGCTACAAGCTCGTGTCGCATCAGTTGGAGGCAACAGAGCAGGAGTGAGATCAGAGTGTGTTTGTCAATGACAGGATGACTATGAGCCATCAATGTGATACAGCTGTTGAAAAGGCAAATGTGAACCTAAGATGCATCAGGCAAGGCATTTCCAGTAAAGATAGAGATGTTTGTTAATGCCATTGTACAAGGCACTGCTTAGATCTCATTTGGAACAGTGTTCAATTCTGGTCACCCATGTTCAAGAAAGATGAATTTCAACGGGAATGGGTGCAGAGAAGTGCTACTAGGATGATCAAGGGAATGGAGGTCCTGTCTTATGAGAGGAGACTGGAAGAGCTTAGCTTGATTAGTCTAGCAAAAATAAGGCTGAGAGGGGATATGATTGTGCTCTATAAATACACCACAGAGGCAAATACTAGGGAGACTGAGGAGCTATTTAAGTTAAAGGACAATGTTGTCCCAAGAACAAATGGGTGTAAGCTGGCCATGAACAAATTCAGGCTGGAAATTAGAAGAAGGTTTCTAATCATCACTGGGGTGAGGCTCTGGAACAGCCACCCAATAGGAGTTGTGGGGGCAAACAATTAATTTTAAGAGAGAGCTGGATAAATTTATTAGTATGATTGTATGACAAGGTTGTTTGTAATAGTATGAGCCAGGGCTCAACAGTCCTGGGGCTCACTTCTGGCTTATGTCTTATGTTCTTAAAAGCTCATGCTTCAGGTTTTCAGCCAGTCACCTGCAGGGTGAGGAAGGGATTCACCCTTATCCCCCATGTATCCTGGGTAGGGAAGGGGTTAGTTGTCTTCCCCTGAAGCATCAGAGATGGCCATGGCTGGAGATGGGACATTGGACAGGGGGTGGGCCTGGGCTCTGAGGCAGCACTGAGCATTCTCTCTTGGGTGCTTGGCTAGCTGATTGTTGCTCACGTGCTTAGGGTCTAACTGATCACCATATGTGGGATTAGGAAGGAATGTCCCCCCTAGATCATATTGACAGTCATCTTGGGGATATTTTGCCTTCTTATGCAGCATGGGGTGAAGGCTGCTTGCCGGGATAATCTACATATGTCCCTTAATTAATACTCTGCCATTACAAGGGCCTTAGGAACTGGTGCACCTCAACTCTGCCTATTCTCTCCCCATGGCACATAATAGGTGAGTCTCCTGTGGGCTGTAATACCTTGGTCTAATTTCAGTTGTTGGGTTTAGTGTGGGGGTGGAGTTGGTGGCCAGTGATATATAGGAGGTCAGATTAAATTATGAGCTGGTCCCATCTGACCTTAAATTCTATGACACTAGAATGTGTAGAGAACTAGTCCATTTTCATTTTTCTGGTGCAGATATTGATGTTCTTGAAAAATTGGTAATGGGATAAAGAACCTTTCATTTCTACTAGAATGTGTAGAGAACTAGTCCATTTTCATTTTTCTGGTGCAGATATTGATGTTCTTGAAAAATTGGTAATGGGATAAAGAACCTTTCATTTCTACTTCACCAGTTCAAATGCAGGCAGGTTGGCAGTGACAAAGTCATTACCATATGGTTACTATATTGAATTACTGTCTACGTTGCAAAAAACCCATCACCACTATCAGCACCCTGTCAATAGAGGCCTTGTGTATAGTAGGAGTTTCATCTGCATTAGACAAGTGATCTAAAACCTGTGTTCCCCAATCCATGTTAGATTGAGAGGTTGAAGTGTATGTGGAACTTGGTAGACCCTGCCCACACCACCAGGACATTTAACATGAGCTGAGTCAGTAGGCAGGGACAGCTGAAAATGATAGTGAAGACATAGACAGAGAAGTCAGTAGACATGAAAACAGAACTATCCTCCCACAACTATAGTGATGTCTGCACTAGAGATGTTTTCTAAAACATTCCCATTGCTGCTAACACCTGCTCTGTTCCACCAGAATGTAGCAAGATTGGAAACCATAATGTAGATGGGCCACCAGTGTTTTTAATGCTAACTACTAGGAATTAGAGATTGATTTTTCAGTTTGCAGAACCCAAAAAAAGGTTCATTTTGAACCCAAACTGATTTTTTCAGCTTCTTACTGAAACAAAAACAAAACAAAACAACAAATCACTCAGCTCTACTCTGAACAAGGTCACATGATGCAGTTGTTAACAATGCCAGTGGTGGCTGGAAACCCATCAACACTAGGACTCCCCATGTTGGTAATGCTGGTGGAGGTGGGCCAGTATGTGAATCTTTAGCAAGTTTCCCTTGTGTAGATATGGCCTAGAGGTAGAGATTTGGTTGGAGAAAAAGATTGCCCTACTACTGAAAAAGTAATTCTGGATCACGTTCTCTCAATACGAATAGAGAAATCAAATATCTCCTAGGGGTCAATTCACAAAACTCCAGCCTCATCTTAACATGTAGATAAAACTGACATTACATTTTAGATTCCACATTATTAAAATATCCAAATTATTTTTGATGGACCAGAAATTTTCAATAAGTGAAACGTTCTTGACACTTATGTTATATTTTATTCACATTGCCTGAAATAACACCAGGCACCTTGTTTCTCTTTTCTTAAATCTTTTGATTTGGAAAAAAAATATAAGCAGTTCTATCCTAATTAACTCAAATACTTTATAAGCCCCTCTAGCTGTGACAGAAGTTCTAATGGGTTTAATTAGTGGTTCTGCATCATTCTTCTATGCAACACAAAATCATTGATGCTTCTTGCATAAAAAATATTGCCAGAGTAAATAGATCCAAAATTGAACTTCTTTGCCTGTTTACTCTTGGGAATATTTTCTTTTAAAATAATGAGGAAAATTACCAATTTACACACTAATGAAGAAAATAATAGTGTTTTTTTCCCCAAAAATTTTTGCCTTGCACAAAAACCTCCCTTGATAGTTCTATTACAATCCTGCATATAGAGTGACCTGATTGCTTACCTAAAGAGGGAGGCAGCAAGTGGAATGGAAACATTGCATTGGAATTAGCTTACACAGACACATCATGAATAATATCCCAGGGAGAGTAGTAAGGAAAAGCAAGCACTAATATTAGAAAAGGTAAGCCATTAAATACTATACAATCTCATGTATCCACCCTCCATTTAGGCCTTATCCAAAGTCATTTGAAATCTAAGGGGAGTCTTTCCATTTAATTCAATGGCCTGTGAACATATTCTCAACCAGAAATGCCTCTTATCTCAGCCCCAGTTATGTCCCTTGACATGAGTTGCTCTCTTTCTACACAGTTATCTGGTTGAATGAGTGTGTCCACAAAAGGAAAAAAAAAAAGACTAGACTTCCTAGTTATACAATATGCCAGTTTTAACCTAATGGGATGCTTTTAGTTTGCTTTCTCAGTGTACATTTAGCTCTGGTAAAAGGTGCCAGATGGAGACGAGTGGAGGCTGATGTTCTCTACTCACAGAACAGGTATAATGAAGGCAACCACTCTTAAGCTTCCTCACTTTGTCTTACCAGTACACCATAAACCTAGACTTCTTGGAGCACCTCTAGGAGCGAGTGGGTATTGCAGTATTAATAGCCTTTTGGTCCTCTGAGGCTGCTGATCAGGATGTCAAGTAGTAGCAGCTGTGATATAGGTGCTTGTGATATAGACTCCTGTCCACTAGGAGGCACCAGACTTAGCTAAACAATGTTTTCTTTGAACTGCTGAGCTGTCATTAGATAGTAAAGAATTTCATTCAATCACAAATTGGACTGAATTTGAACCAGTGATCTCAAAGTGAAAGGCTGATGACTCCATTCTCAATTCCCAGAGCCATCTAATCCGAGATAATTTCTATTTTATTGTCAAAATCCACACAGATGGAATCTTCTGGGTTTTATCTTCCTCCTTTTCCTGACTATAAGTTTTAGAGGGTTTTGAGCATAGGTTTTGGAGACATTAGGACTCAAGGTGGTAATTCAGAAGCTGAGCCCAGTACAGCATATTATTTATTATATGGATCACATAGTGCCCAGAAGTCCCAGGGACCCATTGTGCTAGGTACTGTACAAATCATAGAAGTGTAGGAATGAAAAGAACCTCAGGAAGTCATCTAGTGCAGTCCCCTGCACTCAAGGCAGGACTATGTAATAACTAGACCATTCCTGAGAGGTGTTTGTCTAACCTGGTCTTAAAAACCTCCAATGATGGAGATTCCACAACCTCCCTAGCCAGTGTGTTCCAGAGCTTAAATAAATGCAGAACAAAAAGACAGTCCCTGCCTCAAAGAGCTTACAATTGAAGTAATCTGCTTCTAGGCATTAATGTGTGTTAAGGAAAGGCTATCCAGGAGCAGGAGGCCAATTTAAGGCCTGACAGAGTTACGTCATTAAAAATGGACGCCAGCAGAACTAGGAGAGGAGAGATCACAGTGAGATAGGGGAGACACAGTTGCGTTAACTTGGATGGGCTAAATGAGCCCAGAGGGTCAAAGGTATTAACATGACCTTGTCACCATGCAACACTGAACAGTTAAACTAGGTTCAAGGTTTTGAGCACAGAGATCTTGGTCTGATTGGCTCCAAGGCACAAAAACGAAAATTCATGCCAAAATTGGAACATACATTGACTGGGATACACAAGTGGAAAAGAATCAACAATAAAACAAAGCATTTTGAAACTTAAATTGTCCAACAAAGCAAACAATCAAAACTGATTAAGTCCCTTTTTGAGAGAGAGGATATCGGTTAGACCTCCTGTTCTATCATGCAATCCTTCTGAGAGTGGGGAAGAAAGGATTAACCCTGTTGGATTTTGAATTGATCACTGAGAACAGTGTTTACATTTTCTGCCTTTTGGCAAAACAGACAGACGCAAGAGGGAAAAGAGATAGGAAAGTACAGGTGGGGGAAACATGGCTTTTGTTGATGTTCTCAGGATACAAGGTTGCTGGTCAATCATGGATGGATACCATGAGCTAGAAATTTGATAAGTTATTCTAGATTCTGGCTTAATTTCTTGCTATGGGATGCCACCCGACTGATCTGGTAGGGTCCCTTGCTTTCACTGGTCCTTCTCAAACAGGGCAGAGCTGAATGGGCAGCCTCATTCCGGTTTGTTGTGCTGTGTGGTGCAGCTGGTCTTAGGATCAGATGAAAAGCTGAGAGAGAGAGAACGAGAACACAGGAGAAAAATAGTGGGGGACATAAAGGAACACGTGAAGCAACAGAAGAAGCAACAGGATCTTACATGTATCAGGCTGGCGTACTCACTGGTTATTTAGTGATTTTCAGGCATCCTCACCAGTGTGGGTCAGGAGGACACCCCCATAATTGACAGGTTTCAGAGTAGCAGCCATGTTAGTCTGTACTTGCAAAAAGAAAAAGTGAATGGCAGAAGTTCTGGAGTGAAGAAGAGCCCTGTTGGCCACTTTGGTCCCAAAGTTTCTCTTTTTAAAACTTCAAGGAGTGATGAGTGGCATAGGCCATTCTCACATTTATTTTGTTCACTGATTAGGCTTAACTTCCAACACACCAATTTTGGCCCACTGATTGCTGATCCTATTCTCTTCTTGTTTATCAGTCATGACCCTAACACAGTGCTTGGGTAGCATCAGTCACCCCTTTTATTTGGGCTAATTCAGCCTGTTTCCTTTTCATATCTTTTCTATCAGCATTCATTGTTACTGGTTATTGTAACATTTTATGAACTTGTACCTACTTTCCAACAACTGGGCTTACAATTGCAGTAGATCAGATAGGCGCTGATTATTCCAGTAGCACTTCACTCCAAGAAATGTTTAAAGAGGGTCAGCAAGGTTTTTGCTCCCACATATAGAAGGGCTAGGGAAGCTTGGCGTGTCATGTAGTCATGGTGCTTATGTTCTAGGTACTGCACCTTTAAATTTCTATGTGCTTGCTGTCAGCAAAGACAGTTGTCATTGTGCGGCAGCTGGCAGAGCCTGTATCAGAGAGATACTGTTCTTTGTTGGTTTGTTCTTCTTTCCCTTTACCTAAAATAAAAGCAATTAAGACTAAACTGTGTCATTGCTCCTTTTTTTATTGAAAAACTAAACAGGAGAAAAGACGATGAGCGAAGAGGGTGGTGGCCATTTAAATTCACGAAGCAGTGCTGCTGGATTCTTACTAAGGCAAGTGGTCTCAGAGAAGAGTACTGCAGAAAATTGCTCTGGGTGAAGCACCCAGTGCAGTAGGGACTGTTGCACTCAGGAGAGAAGGGTAAATTGAGACCCAGTTGGGCCCACCCCTACAGCCAGGACCCCCACCCTGATACTCAGAACTGTGTATGGGTGACAGCTCCCACACACTCTGGAGGCTCCAGGACTAATGTGTCATTAGGGAAAAACTGCAGAGGAAACAGCCAGTAGGAGCAGCTGCAGAAGCAGCCAAAGCTGGGACCTGTGGACATTCAGAGAACTTTCTACAGTTTGGACTGGATTTTCTCTGCCTTGTGCTGATTGACTGTTTGCGCCAACCCTTTCTCTCTCTGTCTCTTCACCTCAGCTTCACTCCAGAACTGTACCTCTTATGCTCTTCTCCCCGCCCATCACCGTCCCCACTCCTTTCACTTGTCTCTCCTTTTAGCTTATTGCCTAACTAACCCCCTTCCCCTTCAAAAATGGGGAATTAATATGCAGTTAGCTGCCATCACATTGTTCATTCTCTGCGTTATACCCCTTCCCTGTCTGTGTCGTCTATTTGGATTGTAAGCTCTTCAGGGCACGTGGACCATCTACCACTGTTTGTTCAGTGCCTAGCACAATGGGCTCCCCATCCTGGCTGGTCCTTAGGTTCTACTATAATAAACTTGTTCAATAATAATTCACCACCACAAGCTCTATGTACCACTTACGCATTCAAAATTGGGCCTAAGTGTCACTTAGATCTTGCAGTGGCCGTTTACCAGGGTTCAAATAGCCCATCCCAGACAAGTTGGGCTATTTGATTGTCATGCACATTGTGTAAAGAGTTGTCACTTTGGATGGGCTATCACCAGCAGGAGAGTGAATTTGTGTGGGGGGGTGGAGGGTGAGAAAACCTGGATTTGTGCTGGAAATGGCCCACCTGATGATCACTTTAGATAAGCTATTACCAGCAGGACAGTGGGGTGGGAATAGGTATTGTTTCATATTCTCTGTGTATATATAAAGCCTGCTGCAGTTTCCACGATATGCATCTGAGGAAGTGAGCTGTAGCTCACGAAAGCTTATGCTCTAATAAATTGGTTAGTCTCTAAGGTGCCACAAGTCCTCCTTTTCTTTTTGCGAAGATAATTAGGCAGGTTGTTCCATCCCGGGGTCCCAGTCAATGAAAACCCTCCGCACAAGCAGCCCAATGGCTAATTATTTTTACATTTTAATTTTATACATATAGTGCTATTATATGTATGATCAAAAATTTGGGTCAGATTCTGCCCTCAGATGTGCTCCTACTGAAATCGATGAGAGCCAGAAGCAGGCATATCTGATGGTAGATTCTGGCTTCGTAAACATAAGAGTGTCTCACTAGTTCCTTTCTAAACAAGGTTTGCTCTGTCTCAGACAGACACCCGAGTAGCTTCCATTGCAATGACTTTGAATCAGAGCTTATGAGGAGTGGGAATCTCATAAAGTAACTGAATTGCAAAGCTGGATCTGTGGGACCCAGGCTTGGTGTTTCCAAGCCCACCCTTTTGCACCCGCACAGCATTGTAAACCTGGGTTTACAGTTGTTGGAGTTGGGTCACACAGCTGTGCTAATGCACCAATACTGCATTATGCAAATCTTCTGACTTGGGTCTGCAACTTGACCTGCATCCACACTGCAAAATGACAGAACTTGGGCCCAAGTCAGAGAAGGATCCCGTGCCCACACCCACTCCCCACCTGGGTCTTAGGACCCAGGTCCTAAGTGCTTGCTGGCCTGAGTCAGACTGATTTGTGTATGGATGGAGGGAGGACTTGGGCTCAAACCTGAGTCACAGCCTGAGGTTCGTGTGCATAGTAGACATACCCATAGACTTTGATGGCTGTAGGCTGTCAGATTCAGCACCAGTTCCGGGTGCCATGCTCCACCAGTGCTAGTGGGATAGTTAATATTTGTGTCCTTACGCAACACAGCACTGAGCTTGAGCCACTTCATGTTTCCTGAGAACTCCATACGATAATAATTCAAGTGCCTCTGGAAAGCTATATTTCTCCCTCTGTATGTGGTCTTCACCGGGGTACATCATATGGTCTCACTCCTCTTTAACAGGAAACCTCCATCCAGTGCTTTCTAACTAGCTATGCAGCCGTACACACGTTACTAATTCCCTTTCTCCTCCACGCTCCTAGGATTGAGCCTACCCCCAACCTAGATTGTACAGGAGTTGTCATCAGAGTCAGGCAGTGACACACTGAATCATCGACCTCAGAACTGCAGGCTACAATGGGATGCTTGGATCAGTTGTTTCATTGTGTGATGGTGTCACATGATGCTTTCCGATATGGCACAATATGAAAATGCAGAACTGAGAGAAGTGAGGTGTGCTGCCATGTCACCGTATAGGAAATGGACTGTACTCCTTGTAGAAGCACAAAAGGCTACTCCTGCTTTTTGAGAAGCAGGTGATATGGTTCCATTGTGCTCCACACTATTTTAACTACTGATGGATAACCACTTACCCATGAAACTTACTCTGAAACCTGTCACTTACCCATGATGATGGAAATGTTCACTAAAATGTGGGCTCTCATGCTGAGTGAAACTAATCATAAGATTTCAATTAAACTGCACCCCAAAAGAATGCACCATGAAAAAAAATAACAGATGTCACACAAAGAGGGAATGAATATGCAAATATGTAAGGCTGAATATAATTATTTATCACCTATTCATGTGTTCCTAAATGTGAGAATCTACTAGCAATTCTATTTGTAATCATAAAACATTTGCAAATGTATATTAAAAAGTATACATGTTTGCTTGCAAAAGAATCAAATAATCTCTTTGGGTGCAAGGACTGTATCTTTTATGTATTTATACAGCACCTAGCACAACGGGGCCTGATCCTGATTGAGCCTTCTGGATGCTACTGTAATATAAATAAAAGCAATGTATTAACTGTACGTACACACACACCTATATATAATACATATTTTATTAGGGGGAAATGATAGCCCTGACATTCAAACAAAGGAATGGAAATGAGGACTTGAATTTTATTGCAATCACAGCCATTTGTCATGGGCAAGTCATTTGATGTTCTGTGCCTCAGTTTCACCATATGTAAATTTGCGAGGATACAATTTACCTGCCTCACTGGAGAATTGTGAGGTTTAATTTACTAATGTTTGTAAACCACTTCAAAATCCTGAACTGGAACATGCTATAGAAGTCAAAAGTATAAGATACAAAGAGGTGTGTATAACATTAATGATCATACAAAACCTAGTTCAGAAAATGCTCAATTACTTATGAAATAGCAATCACCCAAGAGTCTGATATTAAATGTACTACACATGGCTACTTTATCATTCTCGACATGCTTCTGCCTTGAAAAAACAACTAGCACATGATATTGTTGGAAGAGGGTTTGGCAGAGAAACAAATGAATAGAAGCAGGTCAGGCCCTCAGCCACTGTAAGTCAGCACAGCTCTCCTGACATCAGTGTTGATTTACATCGGTTGAGGGCCTGGCCGAATTTTGCATGGTGTGACCAAAAGGAAATGCTGGTAAATCATTTAGCAGGCAAAGCATTTTAGGTTCTCCACTGAAACTTCCAGGGATAGTGCTTCAAAAGGGAGATGATGAAGCTATTAGCTGGGCTATGATTCCCCAGATACATTTACATACTCAGTTTTAGTTGGGAAGATTATGCCACATGTAATCTTTGGCAGAATCTCTTTTAATTTTAAAAGACACCTCTTGGGAATCCAGGTCATAATGATATTGTGATAGCTTGGAGAATTAATATAATTACTTTTCTATAAAAAGAAATGTCATAAATATATTCAGAACAACATATTGTAAATGTGTATACAAAAGTTTACTGAATGCATTCAGGTGGAGTCATAGAAGCATTTCACTGAGAGGAGGCAGTGTATAGCTGATTCAAATGAGTTTTATTCTTTTTATGCAAAAATATTAATTGTAGCAGTGCTTTGCTTATGCAACACATTAGAAAATTCTGAGTTGGATGTTTAGAGATGGTTTTCTTGGGCTGTTAATGCATACTAACGTGAAAATTAGGAACTCCAATTCAGCCATGTTGTTGTATGGTGAGAGGTCAAAAATAATCAGAAGTATTTTCTGATGCATGCCCAGCTAATATGAGAGGCAGTCACCCTAAAAACTTTGTAATCATTTTGCCCTCAAAAACAAAAGTGAAGAGACTTCATGCCAATTAGGGTGAGATATTCCTTCCATAGCTTAGTGATTTCCTATCTTCTGTTATTTTCCATTTTATCAGGTCTCGATTGATTTTAACCTACACTTAAAAATAAACTATAGTTAAACAAAACACTTAAAAATAGGCCTCAAACCTGAAAAGACGCATCCACATGCTTAAGTTTATGCATTATGAGGAAACCCAATGAAGCGACTTCAAGTTAAGCAAGTACGTAAGTCTTTGCAGGATCAGAGACATGACATCTGCCTTCCTTCTTTCTTTCTCTTCCTACAACAGCTATCAGCCTCGTATATGAACATCTGTGTTTTCCTTTATATGAGACAAACTCCTCTCATACTACGTGAAATTTGTCAATGTCGTTCATCTTATACAATAAATAAGATAGTTATGTTTCCATAGATAGTTTCCACCATGTCAATGTATCAGTCTCTTAAAAGAGAAAAATGAGAGCTTATTTTTATCTCTGTCATTTGAATCACAGTAGCTTCTACAGGCACCCACCAAGATGCGGGTCCCATTGTGCTAGGTACTGTACATATCTAAAGTAAGATACAGTCCCTGTCCTGAAGAGTTTATAATCTAAATAGACAAGATGTTATCTTTATTTCACTGATGGTCTTGTTAAAGGTCACATAGGAAGTAAGTAGCAGAGCCAGGAATTGAAGCCAGATTTTAAGACTCTCAGGTCACTGCTTTAACCACAAGACTATCTACAGAGTTACAAACAGTATATGCAAAAGGAGCTTCAAAATAGGATGTGAACTAATGTGTCACACTCAATATTTGTATCTTTTTTTAGAAGATATGAAATTTAATAGAATCTAATTTTCACATGATCTATTTGTATATTTTATGATTTGACATGATATTCGGACGGTGTAAAGCTTGATTCTGATCTCACACTGCTGTAAATCATGAACAACTCCACTGAAGTCATACTGGTGCAAAAATGGTCAGAGCAGAATCAGGGCCATTGTTCAGACACAGATAGGGTCCTAAAGTCTAATTAGCCCATCACACCAGTTTTTACAATCTCCCTCCCTCTGGGAATTGTACATTTGCTCTTGAAAAGCCCATTTGTATGGCCACATCCTGATAAAATGTGAGGGGTATGTGTGTGTGGGGATGGAATACACAGTAAAGAAGAAAAGATCCTTTCCCAGAATCTCTAAAGCCTAGTCTACACTACACAGTTAGGTCAATGTAAGGCAGTACACTCTGCTCCCACTGATGTAAGTGCCCTACTACACTGACATAATAACTCCACCTCCACAAGAGGCATAGGGCTTATGTCGGTGTAGTTTGAGTGACCTAGTATCTGTGTAGACACTGCGTTACTTATATCACCTGTTGGCTGTCTTGTCAATTTCACAGCTGCATCCAGGAGTGGGGAGCTGAGACCCTGGGAGGGCAGCAGAGCTCCCAGTGGGGAGATACAGGGAGCTGAGAGCACTGACTCTCAGCCCTTCACACTGCTCCTCTTCAGTTGATGTAGGTACTGTTTGTGAGGATGCACACCACCAACAGAAAGGGGGCAGTGTGGATATCAGTCACCCCAGTAATTAATGCGCTGGCTGTAAATTGACCTCGCATAGGTCAATGTAAGTCTGTAGTATAGACATGCCCAGTATCTTTGCTCACCAAGCAAATGAACAGACTGCAATTTAAACTGTGAAGCAGTGAATACAGCTGTAGAGTATGAATGCTTAGCTAATGTACATGATGACAACAGGCAATATATGTTGTATTATATTTTGGAGGAGGAAAAAAATACAAACATGGGCAGAAGGGAAAAGCAGGAAAGAGAGAGCCTTATATCTTCCTAATTTTGTTTTTCTTGCCTTACCTCCCAAATGGAGGTTATAAAGGAAGGATCAAGGCCACACCACATGATAGTGATCCCTATACAAACAAAGAATTCAATTTGAAATCTTGTCACGAGTAATAACTGTATCTGAAAGTATCACTGTCATGAAGTGCCAATGACAGAAACTGCAAGGCAACAAAGAGTTGCATGGCAAGAGGTCACAACTACAAATTGCCTATGAAACAATAATGTTATACAATGAACTTCTTATTTCTCATGTTACTGTAACTTTATCCAAGTTTCTTGTGCTAATTTATAGAGAAGAATAACTAGTCTGGGTCATTTAAATAGGAAAGTCACATAAATATATCTTTCTCCACATAAAAGGCAGTAGAAGGTAAATTTGATTGCTGGTCACTTAGGCATCAGCAGAACAAGGACATTAACATTTTATGTTTTTTTCTTATTTTTTAAAGTATTATATCTTATTAAATTCAGGTCATTTAATAAGGTCATTAGAAATGTAATGTACAAAAAAGTAACATAAAAAGGAAAAGAAGATTAAAAAGGTCATTCACATTTGTGTTATTTATTACAGATAGAGAATCAGTAATAAGAACAGTGAGTCGGAGAAAAACCTCAAATGACAAAGTCAAAACACAATGATCATCACAGTATGGCATTCGTTGTCTCTTTTGTGAGCAATCCCAAACTTGTTTCATGAAGTTGGTTGCAGACAGAGTCTACATTGAAGACTTACAGGGAGCCTATAGCAAATCACTCTCAAAAAGCAACTGTGGCAGGCATGTCACTTTGCGACAAAATTTCACACCAGAACCCAGAAGGGGGGACCACACACTGAGAGGATGGAAGAATCCACACAGAAGTTTGTTGTATTTTGTCTAAGCAGAGTGGTTTGGGGAGCATAACAGAGTTCCCTGAAGTTCTTCCCCCAGATAGTGGGAGAACCTGACTGCACCCCATTATTTACACTGGGTGGCTCCAGCACAGGGCCCTAGTTCCTCACTACTTGCAAGGGGGTCCTGCCCTTTGTGGGCCTTCTTAAGTCTTTTCGGATGGGTCAAAATGATAATCACAAACCCCAATAGAGTGTCTATCAAAGTGGGGGAAAGTCCACAATGCTGCCCACGCATAGAGGGTTTCAAGAAATCTCTCTGGCTAGGCTGCTGACTCAGGCTTAGTCTGTCCGGCTTGCCCTGGGAGTTCACTGAACTCTCCTTAGGGTCGGGATGAAGGTCTCCTGCTGGGAGTTCCCTCATGTGAGGTCTATTTGCCCGATTAAAGGGAGGGAACGGATAGCTCAAGTGAAACGTCAATCCTTTTTATTTTCTAGTCATGTATTGGATTTTTTAAATCCATATATTAGGACAAAGACTCATATGCAGCCCTACAGTGTGCCTGACCAGCATTGATTGAAACAGAAACTAATTGGGTTAAGTTCCCTTCTTCCTCACAATGTAATAACATTCTGTCCAGAACTTCCTTTAAAACCATAGACTTCCAAGAGGAAGAGTGCTGTGACCAGCGCACCCAATAATATGCAGTGCCCAAAGTTCAGCAACAGGACTTGGTTTGCGTTTGGGGTTGAGATAAGTCTGAGATATGGGGTTGAGATATGGTTCATAACTCTCTCTGAGGCTTGCTCCAGACTTCCCCTATACTTATCGTGGCCGTCTGTTGCCACACTCCGGGTGTGGGATGCACCCCACCTTGGAAAAAAAGAGTTTGTTGTAAAGAGCATTTGTTATTTATACTACAGTAGCAGCTAGAGACCCCAACTGAGATTAGAGCCCGATTGCTATAAGCACGGTACAGACTAAGAGACGGTACCTGCCACAAAAATCTTACAATTTAGATAGACAAGACAAAGAGTCAGAGCTATTAAGTATGATTGGACCCATTCTATAGATTTGTGAATTGCAGAGATTATGTGACTTGCCCATGGTTACATGGGAGCTCTATGACAGAGCTAGAAACTGGACCTCCTGAGTCCCCAACTAGTGTCTTAACCACAAGCATCCAAAGCCTTCCTTGCTAATGCTTTTCAAGTCCTTCTGTTGGATTTTTATTTGGAGGGTCTAATTTGCTCCTCAGTTCTAGCTATTATTAAAACATTTCACATTGGCTCAATATCTGTATTTTTCTTAAGCAGGGGAATTGTGGAGTTTTGTTTTGTTTTGTATTGCCTGAATACATTAGGAGAATGGGGCTCATCAAACATGTATTTTATTAATAATAATGTTATGCATATCACTGGTGATTACAGGCCTGAAGCCTTGATGCAGCGAACAGAAATAGTTTCAAGGCTTCATGGAAAATAAAATTTCAGATTAAGAAACAATTTGCCAAAACGTAAGCATGCCACTAAGATTCCTTTTTCTGTGGTTGGCTAAAATGAAGTAATTTTCTCTTGTTAAGAGAAAATATGGAATAAGTGATTTAGTTATTTTATTTTAAAATGATATTTTATATGATGCTGTCATCAGGAGATTTAGAAGCTAGCCTAAACCTTTTTTTATGCATGAAGAAAGGAATTGAGTGAAAGTTTCTCTCTCTCTAAGAGGATCTATTTAAAGTTCTACATCACGCTTGAAATCATAAGGCCAGTGTTAGAGGATGTTCTGTTACATATTCACATACTGTTGTAATAATGTGTGTTTTAAATTTAAACAGGAAAGGCTGCTTAATAAACATACTTAACAGCTCATGCGTAAAGGTACCTATGTAATTTCAAAAAGTGAGTGGAAAATGTACAGGGAAATTTTCAAAGGGGATGATCTGTGTGCACAGCAGGAAATCTGCATGCTCTATTTTGGTAGCTCTGGACACCAGTGAAATTTCAAAATAATAAGGTGGGCAGTGCTGGAGTTTTGAAAATATGGGACTCCGGCTCTAGCTGCACACTCATGAGACAGGATTTTCAAAATCAGCTGTCACATGAGGCTATGCTACCCAGCCACCACTCAGAACACTTGTTACCAAATATTCCATCACTTCCATCCTGTGTGGGGACCTCAGATGGAAGCCAGGCCACACCTATGTGGTGACCACTGCGTAAAGGAAGAACCCACAAACCCAGGAAACCTATGACATCAGAAGTGCAAATGCTACTCAGATGTGTATAGACCAACCTTCCCTCCACTCATATTATGCAAGCTCAGGCTGGGTGCAGAAGAAATGTTGCAGGAAAGAAATAAGCGACTACTTTCATACCACATCAGGAACCAGTCATCTGCTTGAAATACAGTAGAGGAGTGAATACCGTACAGATCCAGGGAACCCACAATATGGTTGCTAAGTGCTGCTCTGTGATCTCCAAAAGGGGTCATATGACAGGGATTGAGGGCACAGGGGATGCTTTCTGTGTAATAAGGACATTCTTTTATGATTGCAAGCACCAACAGACAGGAACCACAAAAACCAGGATACTACCTGTAGAGAACTCTATTGGACATTCCTATGGCCAGAAGTAATCACTTATATGTGATGTCACTGTCAAGGTTCCTTCCCCACTCTGAACTCTAGGGTACAGATGTGGGGACCTGCATGAAAGACCCTCTAAGCTAATTCTTACCAGCTTAGGTTAAAAGCTGCCACCACCAAAGTGTTACACAAAGAATAACAGGGGAAGTGCCCACTTGGAAATGTCTCCCCCCAAAAAATATCCCCCCAAGCACTACACCCCCTTTCCTGGGGAAGGCTTGATAAAAATCCTCACTAATTTGCATAGGTGAACACAGATCCAAACCCTTGGATCTTAAGAGCAATGAAAAGCAATCAGGTTCTTAAAAGGAGAATTTTAATTAAAGAAAAAGTAAAAGAATCACCTCTGTAAAATCGGGGTGGTAAATACCTTACAGGGTTATCAGATTCAAAACGTAGAGAATCCCTCTAGGCAAAACCTTAAGTTACAAAAAGACACAAAAACAGGAATATACATTCCATTCAGCACAACTTACTTTATCAGCCATTTAAACGAAACAGAATCTAACGCATATCTAACTAGATTGATTACTAACTCTTTACAGGAGTTCTGACCTGCATTTCTGCTCTGGTCCCGGCTAAAGCATCACATAGACAGAGAGAAACTTTGTTTCTCCCCGCCCCCAGCTTTGAAAGTATCTTGTCTCCTCATTGGTCATTTTGGTCAGGTGCCAGCGAGGTTATCTTAGCTTCTTAACCCTTTACAGGTGAAAGGGTTTTCCTCTGGCCAGGAGGGATTTAAAGGTGTTTACCCTTCCTTTTATATTTATGACAGTCACCAGCCACCTTTTCTCTCACATTGTTCAAAAGATGGTAACAGCCCCTATCATGGCAGAATATAAGCAGGAGACTAGATTCAATGGAGAAGGGGGACAAAGGTTTGTATCTCAGATAGTAAAAAATCCATTGACCATCTTGATAGTCTATACATTTATTGCTTAGCCACAAGGACTGGGTAGAGAGTAGTTTTGTTATGACTATTGCTATATACCCCGTGTATAGGAAGGGAACCATAATACCCTCTCATTTGCTAAGCAGAAATCAACCCATAAGGCTAACCTTTGGCTCATTTGCCAGCTTTGTACGTTTTCGAGGATGGGGTCTAGGCAACTAATCCAAGAGGCTGTAATCTCCTCTAATTTCAGAATCCAAAGTTTATGAAGGAATCAAATAAGAATAGGGCTGGTATTGGCACAGCTTTTAAAAGCAAAGAATAAAAGCAAGCTGTCATCCTTCAAAATGAAAAGGAGTAATTATTTTGGACAGACTGATCTAATTTTATCAAAAATTGATTTAAATGGCAGGTCAGGGTGAGAGCCCTTTGAAATGTACATGTTAGAGCAGAAGAGATTTACCAGTCAATAAAGAAATAAACTCTACCCAAGATTTATGCACTCTGACAGAGTGTTAGACTGTGGAATCACTGAGTGAAATTTTATAACCTGTGTGATGCAGGAGGTCATAATATGGTCCCTTCTGGCTTCAGAAGTCTATGACTGTTCTTTCAGGAGAGAAGTGTACTATTTAAAATTGGATAAACCACAGGTGAACATAGTGTGAGGAGGAATTCTGTACTAATAATGGAAGATGATGTAAGAGTGTTTCTCAACCTTTCCTGAGCTTTGGTCCATGGCATTTAAAAAAAAAGGCTCAGGATCGTCTCAGACATTTCAGGACCCCTTTCCATCTAACCATAAAGCAAAAGAACAAATGGGTATAAACCGGCCGTGAATAAATTTAATCTGGAAATTGAAAGAAGGTTTCTAAGCATCAGAGTGAGGCTCTGGAACAACCTCCCACTAGGAATAATGAGATAAACCATTTAACTAATTTTAAGATGGCTGGCTCTTAAGATGTTTATGAATGGGATTATATGCCTGTCATACCAGGGGTTTAGATTCAATGACCTAAGAGGCCCCTCTAGTCCTATATTCTTAAAAGAAGGATGGTCGTGGCCCCTTGAAACCTATTTGCAATCCTCTAGCAGAAGTTCAGGATCCCAAGGCTGGGAACCTGTGAGCTAATGAAACTTTTCCAACTCTAATGTATATGGTGAAAAGAAGAAAAGATTTGCATAGCAACATACATTTTTAAACAAGTACACATATTTTTTTCAAATAATCTTGGTCAAATAATAAAGGATAAATGTATTTGATCAATTTCTCCTGATTCTATTTGCAAATTTTCCACAAACAAATGGGGAAAAAATCCTCTGATTTTATTTATTGTTTGAAATTATTTGGAAATTTCCTTAGCGTATAATTCTTGGTCTTCAAATCATGTGCAAGCAGCTCACTGCTAAGGGTTAAGATGTATGCTGTGTTGGCTAATTACTTAAACCACAAGTATTGTTTCTCTTCCCTAAGTAGAGAAGTAAAAGACACATTATGACTGTCCCTTCCATAGCCATGCAATTGTGGGAAGGAAGTATGGACATTCTCTCAGTAGCACAGCCAGTGTAAAAATCACAACCCATGCACTTGGTGGAGGAATAGTGAAGGGACTGCTTTTGAGTTGCTTCTCCAGTCCCCAAAGCCCATGGAGTAACTTGCCAAGAAGGGGGAGGGACCAGGCAGAACCATGGCTCCATCCTGTGGAACTGGCTCACCATGCAGGGGGCAGTATGCTACACTCCTTAGTTTCTTATTCCCTCCTCCCCAAGAACAGCCAGGGGGCTCCTCAAGCAGGCAACTCTCTGACACAGAATGCCTGCCATTACAATGGACTGTGTCTAATAAACACTATTTAGCCTTGTGTAACTAACAGAGCTGGTCAAAAATGTATTTTATTTGCTGCAAAAATATTTTTAACAAAACAAATTTTTTTATTTTTGTCCACATTGTGGAGTTTTTTTGGGTTTTCAACAACAAAACCCCCAAACCTGAAACTCAAACTTTTTTGATTTTCAGTTGTCAAAAACCTGCAAAAATTCATTTCAGTTTTTGATGAAAATCCACAAAATTTTGACAAAAATGTAAATTCTCATTAAAGTTTCTGTTACTTCAAAAAGCCAGTTTTCATCAGTGAAAAATTGTCATCCCTTTCAAGTAACTAACCAACAACAGTGAAAACATTCAAACACAAATTTGAGTACAAACTTTGAAATTCACTATTTGCTTTGTTGGTTAATTTTACTATTTGAAATTTGCTCTTTGCAAATGTTTGAGAATTCGAGCTTAAAACAAGAACACAAAAGGGGCACAACAAAATGAAAGCTAGTTTCTTTAAGGATACAAATCAGTATTTGCAGATTTTATTTTAAAATTTAAAAGCTTGACAATTAAATTAAAATACCCCTTTCTAGGGAACATGAACTCATATTCATAGGTCTCCTCAGCAACATGGGCTACCACAAGCATATCAGACCTGTCCTCTGCCCTCTACTCTGGCTTCCCATAGAATACCAAGGCAAGTTTAAAATCTCAGTACTTATCTTGAAGGTGCTCAATGGCCTAGGCAAAGCATATCTATAATATCACCTGGGATAAAGACCAGGGTCAACAACTCTGCTCCTCAGGCACAATAGAATTTTCTACTATAAGGATAAAACTTGTCTGTGCAGAAGACAGAACTTTGTCAGGATCAGTCTGAGACTGTGGAACATGTAACTAAAGAAACTAAAGACCACCACAAAATCACACCACCTCCTGCTCCAAGCGCAAGGCATACTTCTTCAACCGTCCTCCTCTATCAAACATACAACAATGTGTACATTTAAATAAAATCCCCTTAATCAAAACCTTAGCAAAAATAACAACACACACACACACACACAGAGTTTTCCACCTGGGGACAGGGGGAGAGAGAGAATGAACCACACATGATAGATGTTAGTCATGTTGCTGAATGCACTATTGGAAGGAGCTCAGATACATTCTCAAATTGCAGCTATAGCCAAAGTTAAGCAGTAATAGGGCAGAGAGAGTAAATTACTTCTCTGTCTAGTTCTTCATTCAAGTCCTATATTCACGACCCACCTATAGAAGAAGTTTCAGATTCTGAGACAGGCAGACAGTGTAACAAAGTTCACTCTCCTTAACAGTTCTAATTTGTATTACTGAAGATGGTTCATGACAAGGCCTTTCAAAAAGCAACAGATATAAAAAGACAGCCCGGCTGTGGGCCTGTTGAAGAAGGAGATATCTATGTAAATGAGAGCAATTGTAACTACCGCAAGACAGGCACTCCCATACAGAACAAAATCAGAGCCCGTCCCAGGAGGAGCCCGATGCCAATTTTGTGAGCATAACTCATAAATGCTTCCAGTGCTGTGATGAAAAGGCTTTTGCAGCACGATGGAAATGGGCAGCTGCTCATGAGGTGAGCAATTCCAGAGAGGGCATTATGTGGAGGAATATGCAGGCGTCCTGCGAAGGAGCTGCTCATTTTTATGTGTCTTGTCTGCAGTACATCCTTGATTAGGTGAAGAATAATAACAGCTCCTTCAATCTGAAGGTACACATCTCAGCTAGAAGATGTATTGCTTCATCACAGCAAGGGATCGTTTTCTTTAGGAGGGTTAAGTATCCTTGCTTCCTGAAGTAGAGGAGACAGCTGCTTATTCACCCTGGTGCCACTAGAGTCTTTAAGGAAGTTGGGTGCCAATTTCTTTTTAAAAGGTGTAGTAAAAGTTATCACTGACATCCCAACCTTGTGCTCCCATTTGTTTCAAGGAACCAGTTGGCCTCACAGTCTGCGACAGAGGGAGACGCATCTGAACACACTTCATTTTAGTTAGAGTGGGAGGCTGCATTCTGAAAAACAAGAGATAAATGTTAGTTCATTAAAATTGGAAGCAGAGTCACAGGGCAAACTGAGAGAAGCTCACGTCTCTCCCTGGCATTCAGAAGTTGCAGAGTCAGCTATTTTCAAAACTTGAACAGGATAGATGCTAATTCTTGATCCCTATAGCTCCCAAGAAGCTTATTTTATTGCCAGATTATTCATATTTTAGACAGCTTCTATCAAGGCAGATTCAACATTGTCTCTTAGCAGCTTGTCATCAAGGATCGTGATCAAAATCAGAGATTTTGTTAAAACTTTCAAATGTGTCATGTGTTTGCAAGATTCTTGGAATAATCCCTCCAAACTCCAGACCAGGACTTTGGAACTGCCAAAGAAGAGTGCCCTCAGAGAAGCCATTCCTGGTTTTACACTGAACCCAGTGCATTCGGGGGCCAAGACCTTGGGAGCACTATATAAATACTCGTACAGTGCAGACATGTTCAACAAAGTTTAGTTTACACTTCACTATGTTTTCATTATGATGCAAGGCCCCTTTTCACAGCACATCTGGGATCAAAAGTGAGACCTAATGTGAGTACTAGACACAGCTACAGTTCCACGTAAAACACAAAAATCATAGCCTCCTTTTTTTTTTGAACAAGTAACATTTGAATTATATTTGCTAGCTGAAAATATGGTGATGGATGCTGTTAAAGACAGGGTTCCTGGGCATAGGAACCCTGTACATAAAAATGTGTAACTCACAGGAGGGACAGAGTCATATTTACTGTCTCAGAGGTAATTTCTCCTTTATTTCTTTCCTTCTTTCACTGAAACTGTGGGTTTCTAGGTAGATGATAGCAAAGGAGTTAATCCAAATTTTCTCTTGGGTAGGAATAGCCAAGAGATTCTGATGGATCAAGGGACTCCCTTTGTGTCAAAGTTGATGACGGACCTGTGTGCAAGGCTTCAAATGCAGGCCCTATGAACCTCGGTTTACCATCCACAGGCTGGTGGCCTGGTTGACAGTTTTAACAGAATGCTGAAGGGCATGGTATGGAAAGTAGTGAGATGAAATGGGAAGAATTGGGGTACCTTGCTACCCTACCTGTTGTTTTGCTATAAGGAATATTCCCCAGGCTTCCATGGGAGTTTCCCCCTTTGAGTTGCTATATAGTCGCCACTCTGGCAGCATATGGGACATTGCCAAGGAGGGCTGGAAGGAACAGCTTCGTCAAGGAATGAACATCATTGAGTACATGACACAGATACAGGATAGATTAGTGCAGGTAACCCGCACAGTGCAACATCTGAAAAAAGCACAACAGGCCCAACAGGCCTATTATAATCATCAAGTGAAGGTCTGGAAACTCCAGCCAGGGGATTGGGTAACAGTGGTGGTGTCATAGCAGAAAACAAGGTCTTGGCCAGATGGCAGGGACCATATGAAGTAATAGAGGCCATTGGGTAAATTCACTTTAAAAACGGACAACTTGATCATTGGAAGCAGAAGCAAATCTACCACGTCAACCCATTACTGGCAAGACAGAGGAGCTTATATGGTCACCCTAGAGACACCACTCCAGGAAGATAAAATAGGGACGAGTAAAAATTCCTGAATTGACCCCTGAACAATGTACAAAAGTCTTCAAGATTGAGCAAAACCACAATGTGTCGTCAGAGAAGGCAGGCAGACCCACAGAAGCTCGTCACCACATCATCACAAATCCAGGAGTAAAGGTGAAGGTTAAACCATACCGGATCCCTGAGGCCAAAAGAGAAGGGATCAGTATAGAAGTTAGAAGGATGCTGGAGCTGGGAGTCATCAAAGAGTCCTAGAATCAATGGTCCAGTCCAATCGTTCTGATACCTGACCAGATGCTGCCATGAGGTTCTGCAATCACTTCCAATTTATGAGATGTCCCAGTTTGATGCTACCACATACCTCAAATAGACAAGCTAACTGACAATCAGAGAAGACCAAAATTCTTGTCTGCTCTTAACCTGATCAATAAAGGGTATTGGCAAATGCCTCTGACAGAGGTGGCCATAGAGAAGACTGCCTTTTCTATACCAGAGGGCCTATATCAGTACATGGTCCCCCCTTTTGGATTGTATGGAGCACGAGCAATCTTCCAGCAACATACTGATAAACTATTACATCTACATGCCAAATATGCAGCCGCTTTTTTGGATGATGTGGTCATACACAGCCAAGACTGGAAGACCCACCTGGTGGATGCAGTACTAGAAACCATGAGGAAAGTGGGTGTCACCGCTAACCCATCCAAATGTACAACTGGGCTAGTGGAAGCCAAATACCTCAGGTACATCCAGTGGTGAGCTGCCAAAATCTTAACAATGGGTTACCTCCTCACCCCACAAGGGGGTTGTTGCCCAACCCCGCCCCCCAGGACTCCTGCCCCATCCAACCCCCCGACGTTCCTTGATGTACCTAATTTCCACCTGCTGCCAGTGAAAAGCATGATCTAAGAGGGTGACATTATGCACACCTTGAGAGATACTGAAATCCTCTGACTTGTGCCAATTAATCTGTACCCTGAGATTTTTCCAAACAATTCAATAGTTTGTAATATGTTGGGGATGGCCTGAAGGGGGCTGTTGATGAATAAAAGTATATCAGCAGCATGTAAGCATATTATCATCTCTTGGGACCCTATTTTTGCAGTCTGATTTGTACTGACAGTTTCTTTAAGGCCAGATCGAATAGGAAGGGGTGGTGGCGGGGATAGCCCTGTATAGTACCATGATGAAGACTGAAAGGAGGGGAGATTTAGATATTAGTGACTACACAGGCACTAGGACTGGAGTACAAAAGTCTAATCCAGGAAATGGAAAGAGGGACCAAATCCCAATTTTTGTAGACTGAGGAATAAATACTTCCAATTAACTCTGTCAAATGCTTTTTTCATGTCCAGTGACAAAATAACCATCAGTTCTGAGGAGCTTTGATAGTAGGACAGCACACTGATAAGAGGACAAGTGTAGTCTGACCCATGTCTCTTTTGTATAAAACCCACCTGGTCTGGATGTATTGTATTCCTCATTACTTTTTCTAATGGCCCAGCTAGGATTTTAGACAATACTTTAATATCAGAGTTGATATTGGTTAATAACACATTCTTGAGCATTTTTGTCTGACTTAAGCATGACTGAGATTAGGGCTGCATAGTGTCTCTACCCAAAGCCTCAATGTCTACTTCAGAAGCTAGGGTGTCTGAATCGGGCATAACATTTAGCAGAAAAGCGGTCTATGCCTGGGGCTTTACCCAATGTCATGTCACCTAGGACAGCCATAATTTCAGAGCTACGTAACAAGGAATCCAGCCAAATTTGTTGTTTTTCTGTTAGCTGAGGGAGATGCAGATTTTGGCTGTATTCCTCAAGAAATTGATAATCGGGGAGGGGAGAGGGGGAGATCTTACTCTAAATACAAGCATTGACAGAATTTAGAGAATTATTCATTAATAATTTTTTGGTCAGTGAGTTTCCAGCCTTGGCTTGAGTGGTGCCCTGTGCCCTCTGCAGGGCTGACAAAGAGGCTCTGCTTCTTTGTGATTTTGGGGGAGTCTAGAGATTCAGCAGCATTCAAAACCAGATCCATCTGCTACTAACGTTAAGAATCAGGATGAGCACCCAGAAACAAAAACTGTGCCCAAAGTATAGCAGATGTTGGTGGATTTTAGTAGGGTCAGCAGGAGCTCCAGATCAGCCATTGACCCCTGCTGAGCGTGTCCCTTCCTAAGGGGTTTTGAACTTTTTGCTGGGAATGGCTCAGACCCAATGGCTCGCTCATGATCCTACTTGATAAGGCAGCAGCTTTCTTTGGAAAAAGGTCTCTGAGCCTGCCAGTGCCTTGACACACAGAAGCGTGAATATTTATATCAGTGTGTTTGGCCGTGTAGACCACAATGAGCAATAATTACCGCTTGAAATGGATCTCAAATGAAAACCATAAAAGTTTTGAGGTCAAATCTAATAAAGTATGTGGTGCTGCAAAAACAGGGCCCGGTGGCGAGCACATTTCAGAACCACTTAATGCACAGGGTACTTTGAACTAGGTCATTCAGGTGCCAGAGAAACTCAACTGCACGGATGAGCAGAATGTCACAGAGGGTGTTTGTTTAGGGTGGGGACTCAGGGCAGGGAGCAGGGTGGGGTTGGGGGAGGAGCAGGAGAGTTTGGTTCCTGAGAGTGAAAGGGAATTTCAGAATTTAAAAGAAGATAAAGATGGAATATCCAAACCCTTCTCTGCTTTACTGGCAGTGGCAGTGGCCTCTCACCAGATGACTCAGACCCTAGCTTCCCACACCTGCACCCCAGGCAGAACTGTTAAGTACTCCATGCCATCTCTCGCCAGGAATGAAATCTCTTCTTTTTAAAAGCGAAATAAAGCAGAATCTGCCTATATGGAAATCTAACTCCACTGTATGCAGTCTCAGGTCACTACATTGACACCACCACAGATGAATTCACGGTGAATATTTTAACAAGAGGCTCTCATCTAAGGTTGCCTCTTAGCTTGCAGTAAGCCCTCAAGACCCAGAGGTAGACCCAGTCACAGGGCAAAGGGAGAGATTGGGGGAAATGAAAACGTTTGTTTCCCCATTTAAAGAAAAATGTTTCCTCCTAAACAGAACCAAGGAGGGAGGCAACCGCGCTTCCTAGTCAAACAGCCTCTGATCTTGCAATTCGCTACACTCACACCGAACCCCACTGACTACAAGTCAGTGCCTGATTGTTCTCACTCGCAAGAGTGACATTGAGTGGTCAAAGCTCAGAACTGGGATCCAGCACTCACCTGCTCCTGCCTCATCCATTCACTTAAGCAAATCACAAACGCCTCAGTGTCTCACTTCACCCGTCTATAAAATGGATAATTTAGAAACTACAAGTGGAAGAAGCCTATGGGATTATACAGCTCATCCTCTTGCCTGTGCCGATTCACATTATAATATTTGCCTCCTTACCGAAGGGGGTCGGGGGGAATTGAGACAACATATATTAGTTGTACCTGCCCATCAAAAGGCATCCAGAGATACTGAGATGAAAAGCAGCATGGAAGTGCTGGGAATGATAAGAAATTATTTTTACTGTATGTTTTGGCTTTTGACTATAAATATAAAATGTTGTGTAAGGAAATGTGTTCATTGTTCTTTGCTTGTTTTTCTAAAGGAATCAAACATATTACAGGGACTTTAGACCCTGGTGCATTTTTCTTAGTTTGATAAGCACTGGTGTTTAGTTCTACACTTGGCAGCAATGCGGTCGTTACATCCTCCCCAGTCAACGGAACACCTGTACTAATTAAGTAGCGATATGATTATAAAACACCTGGGAGCTTTCCCATTAACATATATTTTAAAGTGTTTTTACTGCATTTCATTGAGAGGCTTTGGCAGTTCTGCACTTTTATGCCAAGGAGGTATTTTAAACGGGGTTTGTCGCCTGGTTTGCTTCCATTCGTTGTTTTGTAATGTTTGGAAAGCAAAGCTTTTGTCTTTCTCCTGCTGGTTAAACAGGCAGGTACAGTACAGTAGCTTAGTCTGGCATATAAACAGAGCCTGCTCAGGAGTCTGAGCAGTGAAACCAAAATGTCTGATCCCAAGATGTCACTATAGACGCTTACACTAAGCAGCCTCCTTTGATAATTTGGCCAACATTCCATTTTTCTACACAAAACCCGTTGTTTAGGGTACTTCCTGTCTCTTCTGCACCCATGCAGCAAGACAAGCTAAAGTAACCTATCTCGGTGCCCCTGGAACAACGCTTGGTAATGTTACAGCCAGGCTGTGCGTCAACCTCTGTTTTTGCCCCAGCAAAATGAATTGGAAGACCATAGCAGATTATTTGCACTTCTAGCAACATGAAATGTGCCTGAAATGAGGAAGCTGGACATGTAAGTATTCAAGTATGCAACTGGCATTCAATTTTGGGCAGAAATTTAAAGGCTGAAAATGTGGCTCTAAACATGTAGTATTGAGTGAACCCCCCGCATGTATCTAAGATTCATACTTCAACCCAGAGGGATTTAGTTTACTTTCATTGTACAGCAGCTTATCTGTACCATATAATGGGAGTTCCATATATCAAGAAAAAAAACATGCATGCACACATCATATCTATATCTATATCTAGATCAGTTTATAAAATTTAAAATTACTATCCTGTCTATATCACTCATTTGCCACTAAATAGGCTCTCTTTCATTTATATAAGCCCTTCCATTCTGATGTAGTCTCAAGAGCTGTATAAGCTGTCTCGTGCTGCCTGTGGAGAGAACACATGATGCTGTGAGATAAAAGTTTTTGTCAACACAAGCTTGGAAAAGCCTGGAGACCATGAATAGTCAGTTTGCATACCACCTCTACACCACATCGCACCATCAAGTATCCTACCTATGCTGCCTAGACAGAGGAAAAATTACTTGAGAAATGTGTTTGAGGGAGTTTTAAAACATTTATATTGGGGCTATTTATCTTATCTGCCTTCAAAGAGATGAGTCACTTAGCACCATGCACCCAACTGAACGAGACTCTGAAGGAGGGAAAAATCAAAGCTAATAAACTTAAACCACCTCTAAATTACCTAAATATCATCTTTTTTTATAAACAATAATCTGGTGAATTTAAGGTACAATATCATGGCAACCATCCCATGGGGAAGCACTAAGTGGTGTGTATCTCAGGGGGAAATCCCTTTTCCAATGGTATAAAGAGCTTCCATTTCCCCAGTTCTGCAGAGTTGTGAGATACAAGCCCTTCAACTCATCCCTGGGGCAGCACTGTATACTGCCCATCCTTGGGCCTGGCCCAATGCCATTTGAAAAGGAAAGTGGGGTAAGGAGACATTTTTCTGGTGGTAGGTTGATTTTTCTTTCATTTTTGACAATAGCTGTTTAAAGCTGTGCTGAGGTTTGGAACGCTGAAGTGGGAAGTTGAGGCAGTGAGTCAGATGCAGGTGAGTAGGTGAAGGACACATGATAAAAGGATTTTATTAAATGGATTTATGGGGTGTATGCACATACATAAATAAAAACTGACCATTGCTTGCCCCTGAGACCTGCAGTATCACTAGAATCATGGCAGAGTGATGAAAGTTGAACTTTTTATGTCATGCATTCTGTGAGGGTGAGGTCATAGGCAGGCAAAATAGTCATCCTAACCAGGGAAAGGTTACTACTGTAGCCTCTGATATAGCAGCTGCTATCTCTATGCACATGTATGATGGTTCCCACCCTAAGGATCTATGTAAGTATAAATGTAGTGGTCCCTGCAGCCACATTCCCCACCCCCCAAATTGCAACACTCCATGCCAATGTATTTGGGGCAAGCTGAGAGACTGCTTTGCTAGCACATCATGGTTTAGAAGCCCCTGTACAAGTCCATGCTAACCATGCCTTCCCTCCCTCAGCACAAGGTTACCAATGCAATTCTTTTGTGTGAAAAAGCCTTCAACTGAACCACTGCAAAGGGGTTAATTTCACCCTGGGAACAATCACACCTTGTTCTTCAGATGGCTACTTTGATTTGCTGGAGAGAGATTATGGTTATTGGCAACTAGTGTTTCCTCTTGATTGTCTACAGACAATGCTTGTATGAGTGCTCAGAGCTGTACCATGGATGGAATATGGCTTTACAAAAATAATGCAAGAAACCCACAGTTATGTTTGAAAGATAATCACGGCCATGCAATTATAAAATAAATCAATTGAGTGGTAAAATAATATGCAAGATATTTCCCTTTGCATGAAAGAAGCTTTTATATAAATCTAGAGATTCTTGTAAGTCTCCTCTTCCGTGTGTGCAAGTCAACAGGTTAGGTGGTGCCGTGGCTAGACCACCAGCAACCTGTCTCCACTAGCACTCCCAGCATCAGTGGAGTGGCACCAATATTAGTGCAATGGCTGGAAATCTGAAAATAAATGCAAGCATAGAGACAAGGGCTGATAACGTCCGCTTTCCATGAGCACTAAGATCGGGGGGAGGAGGGGTTTAAACCACAACACAGGAACAAAATTAGATATCAATTACTAGAAGGATAAGTGTCTCATTATACCCTCCTATTACCTTATTCAAGGCCATTAATTTGTGGTGCATCTGTACTGAGCTATTTTGTTTGCTATAAGCCAAGGGGAAACTGGCTGATGACAGAAGAATAATTTCTCTGCTGTTAGGCATGATTTACAATTTGTACTTTAATTTCTTCCCTCACCCCGATCCTTCTATTTCAAAATGGACTTATCTTGTCATTTAGCAACATCGAGCTCTCGAGCTGCGCACTGGACTCTGAAGAAGGATTAACCCATTTTGGTGTCAGCATCAGTGACTTCAAGCAGGTGTCAGGAAGCAGATGTGCACTGTTCTCTGTAATTAATTTCAGCTCTGGCTTTGCCCTTCACTGTCTATTTGAAATTTAACCTTAATAGAATCAGAATGGCATTTACCATGGGATCATCTCCAGAATATGTGAAACTCACAGCAATAAAGGTGATGACACAGTAACTCTGCCACCTTATTTTTTTGTTACTTGAGACTTTTTCAAGTTGTTTCTAAGACCAGAAAGATTAGGAGGGCTGCGTATTTACCCTACAGGCGCCAGGGAAGGAAGAAGGGTGCTTGAAGGGGGCCACGACAACACGGTTGCATTTCAATACTCTGCTTCACAGCGAAGGGGTCTGTGTACTTGGGCAGAATGCCTGAGCATCATAGAGCACTCCACACTATATTTACCATCACTTTTCCACATTAATGCCAAAAACAGCAACAAGACTCTCATGTAAGCTACAATGAACCTGTTTCCCTTCTATTCAGGATGGGATTATACAGCAAAAAAAGTGCTGCATTACGTGGCAGCTCACAATAACTGTAATCTCAGCAGCTTTTTCTTCATTTGGGAAATATGCTTTCCTAGTAAAAATTGCAAGGAAAGAAAGATGTCGTAGGGATGATCACAAGGAATGAAAAAGCAATGCTGAAATTAGATTCTCCTACATCCATCCTGCAATGAATGTGATTTTAAGGTTGTCACGACTGTGGTGCTGTATGAGAAGGAAGATGACGATTTACATCATTGTTGCTACCACTGTTGCACAATTGCAACAAATCCTGTACAAAGTGTATCATGTAAGGTGTCAATGGAAAAGGTACAGTCTATCAAGTATGATTATCCTGGTTAAATCCATGTATCATCACTGTAGCTGAAGTTATGAATATTGGCTATGTATTTGTATCTCAAACATGTGTTGTGTTCGCAGGTGACACCCTCCAGATAGGATTTACATTAGGGCTAGACAGCTATGTATTGGTAGTCCATTAAGGACACTCTACTCTCACAATGGCCCATTGCAGAAACCCATCCCACCCAGTCGGCCTTTCCTGTAGATGCCTCAGACAGCGAGAAGCCAGTGGCCATGATCCAGCAAACCGTGTAAGGACATGTGATGAGGACATGTGACCTAAGACTCCATCTTCTACCAGTAACTTTTCATGCTCATGTGACCCTGGACTCTACCTTGAGCCAGTATCTTTCCATGCACCTGGGCTGGGCTATAAATTGCAGACTGTGACATCACTGCTTTGTTTTCATTTCCTGCTTCACTTCTCTTGACTGGATTTCTAACAAGGAAGCTTAAAACAGGGAACTGAATGACTCCCAATTTGTTTGGGGGAATCTAGAGAGACTTTTTACAAGCTCGCAGATTTATATCACTGCTATGATCCTGACCTGCATCTCTGAAAATCAGTTGTAATCGAAATGATCCCCTTTAACCGTTTAATAATGCTCTTCTTTTCTTTTAAATTAATAAACCTTTAGTTTTTAGATACTAAAGGATTGGCTACTAGCATAATTTTGGGGTAGGATCTGAGTTAGATATTGACCTGGCTAAGTGGCTGGTCCCTTAGAATTGGAAGAACTTTATGTATTATGAATCTGGCTTTCTGTAATCCTCTCATAATAATGTCCAGTTGTCTGGATGGTGAGCCAGGAGCTAGAATGCCTAAGGGGACTTTTTTTGGCTTCTTGTTTACCAGTGTGGTGATACAGAAGCTCATTTTGTTGCTGACTTGGAAAATTTTAATGACAGAATAACCACCAGAATAGGGTGGGTCTGCCCTGTTTCATACCATCTGTCCTGAATCTGGCATTCTCAGCTGTGATCAACTGAGACACAGTGACAATGATCACATGCTGGATGCTGTAAAGTGCCATTGAAAGTGCATGCTATCTGCTAAGGTCTATTTTGCTGCATGCCAACTATTTCACCTTGAGAACAAACATTTACACTTTCCTGACTCTCATGGGACTCAGATCTCTCCAGTATTCCAGACTATGAATGGACATCCCTCCTGGACTGCAGTTCAAATGCCAGCACACCCTGTCATGTTCTATACCAAAGATTTAGCAATCAGGAGAAATTCCTTACAGTTGAAGATCATACAGCCAGAGATAATATTGCTAGCTTAAAATTCATCAGGTTTTTTTTTAAAATTGCCTTTTCAGAAAAAGGCATGGTCTCTTGAAGGTTTTTTTTAAATTCAGGGACCGTTAAGAACCTTAAGAAAACTGAAAACTCAGATTATTGTGTTTAAGGGGATTCTCAGTTTTTCTTCACATCTGTATATTATCCCTTACCACAGGATCTACAGATGGAATTGTTTCTAGTTCAGTTGCACAGCTAGTCAGTTTTCTAGTTCCTCTGTACATATGTCTATTATTTCTAAATGTTGATCTAATTAATTGAAAGATTTGTATAAGTTATTCAGTTTATTAACTGAAACCGCCTCCATTTTTTGAATGGTTTTAACTTAAGAGAGCAATGAAATCTCGGGTTCAATAAGTAAATACTAGTAGTTTCCTTAACAAATGTTAAGGCAATGTTGCTAATTCTCATAATGCCTAAAGTTTCACCAGATCCTCTGCCTAAGCTAGAGGTCTGAGAGATTGGCTGGGAAGATCATAGGAGACAGTCCATTGGGTTGGAATTATTTAACCATCAAAGGAGTGAAGTTCTGGAACAGCCTTCCAAGGGAAGCAGTGGGGGAAAAAGACCTATCTGGCTTCAAGATTAAGCTCAATAAGTTTATGGAGGAGATGGTATGATGGGATAACATAATTTTGGCAATTAATTGATGTTTGATTATTAGTGGTAAATATTCATGGTAAATAGGCCCAATGGCCTGTGATGGGATGTTAGGTGGGATGGGATCTGAGTTACTACAGAGAATTCTTTCCTGGGTGTCTGGCTGGTTAATCTTGCCCACATGCTCAGGGTTCAGCTGATAGCCATATTTGGGGTCAGGAAGGAATTTTCCTCCAGGGCAGATTGGCAGAGGTCCTGGGGTTTTTTTGCCTTCCTCTGCTGCGTGGGGCATGGATCACTTGCTGGAGGATTCTCTGCACCTTGAAGTCTTTCAACCATGATTTGAGGACTTCAATGGCTCAGACATAGGTGAGAGGATTATTGCAGGAGTGGGTGGGTGAGATTCTGTGGCCTGTGTTGTGCAGGAGGTCAGACTAGATGATCATAATGGTCCCTTCTGACCTTAAAGTCTATGAGTCTATGAGTTTCCGGAAAGAAAGGACTATGCTAAATCTCAGACAAACCGTCTACTATAATGACAGGTTTCAGAGTAGCAGCCTGTCATAAATATAAAGGGAAGGGTAAACACCTTTAAAATCCCTCCTGGCCAGAGGAAAACCCCTTTCACCTGTAAAGGGTTAAGAAGCTAGGATAACCTTGCTGGCACCTGACCAAAATGACCAATGAGGAGACAAGATACTTTCAAAAGCTGGGGGGAGGGAGAAACAAAGCCTCTTTCTCTGTCTGTGTGATGCTTTTGCCGGGGACAGAACAGGAATGGAGTCTTAGAACTTAGTACGTAATCTAGCCAGATATGCGTTAGATTCAGATTTCTTTAAATGTCTGAGAAAATAAGCTGTGCTGAATGGAATGGATATTCCTGTTTTTGTGTCTTTTTGTAACTTAAGGTTTTGCCTAGAGGGATTCTCTATGTTTTGAATATAATTATCCTGTGAGGTATTTACCATCCTGATTTTACAGAGGTGATTCTTTTTACTTTTTCTTCTATTAAAATTCTTCTTTTAAGAGTCTGAATGCTTTTTCATTGTTCTTGAGATCCAAGGGTTTGGGTCTGTGGTCACCTATGCATATTGGTGAGGATTTTTAATCAAACCTTCCCCAGGAAAGGGGGGTAACTTTTGTGAAGATTTTGGGAGGGGAAAGACTTTTCCAAACGGACTCTTTCCTAATAATGTACCGGTTAGACGTTTGGTGGTGGCAGCAAAAGTCCAAGGGCAAAAGGTAAAATAGTTTGTACCTTGGGGAAGTTTTAACCTAAGCTGGTAAAAGTAAGCTTAGGAGGTTTTCATGCAGGTCCCCACATCTGTACCCTAGAGTTCAGAGTGGGGAAGGAACCTTGACACAGCTGTGTTAGTCTGTATCTGCAAAAAGAAAAGGAGGACGTGTGGCACCTTAGAGACTAACAAATTTATTTGAGCATAAGCTTTTGTGAGCTACATTGGATGCATCTGATGAAGTGAGCTGTAGCTCACAAAAGCTTATGCTCAAATAAATTTGTTAGTCTCTAAGGTGCCACACGTCCTCCTTTTCTTTTTGCGTCTACTATAACAGACTCTATCAGGCAACAGCAGAAATCCTAGATTAGAGGAATTATGCACTGTTCTGAGGAAGGGTCCTTGTGGTATGGCATCCATGGGGGGGTAACCTTGACCCAAGAAGAGGGACCCTTATACTGCTAGAGCCAAGAGGCCCCTGACTCCTGAGGAGGGTTCTGGATCATAAAGGCCACTGGTAAGGGACCTTGGACATAACCTTAGTCTTCCAATCCCCCATTTCACTCTGCCCCTCCTCTCTTCAGCTAGTGATGATGATGAGGCGGCCTTTTCATGTGATGGTCTGCCTCAGTGGACTTATTAAAACTTTCATTTTGTGGGAAAATGAGGCAGAGATGCAATGGCAGGGCTGAACTGGGCTGCCAGGGAGTGCTCCAGGGCTGAGGACTCATGTTACAGAGCTGCAGATGCTTAGGGTACTGGGCTAGAAGACCTGGTTTCTAGACCTTGCTCAGCCATCAACTGTACGATCTTGAGGAAATCGCTTCACCTTTCTGTGCCTCTGTTTTCCCTCCTACATTCTGTCTGTCTTGTCTATTTAGACTGTAAGCTCTTTGGGACAGGGATTGGCTCTCACTATGTACATGTGTATATTCCTAGCACAGTAGGGCCCTGATCATGGTTGGGGCCTGCACACTACCATGATGCAAATAATTAATGCAGCAGTATGTGAAGCCCAGAAAGAAAGACGACATTTGAGAGAAACAGTGAGCATTCATTCTCCTGTGCTGTCTGTCAAATGCTGAGGCCTGAGGCCAGTATTTGCTCTCCTATTCTGTCTCCCAGACCCTTTTGAATAGAAGAATTATGACTATGGAACGTTAAAAAATAAAGAAGCAAAGGGGAATCTTACAGGCAGTATTAAACCAAAACCATTTAAAAGGTCATAAAGCAGTGGGTCCCTATCTGCTGTATGTTCTAGCCTAGTGTATGGCCACATGACCACAGCTAAGCAATTAAGAATGATGATTGCTATTGAACACTGTAAATCTTCACCTTGGTTAAGCACAACACAATTTAGCACATGTTTCCATAATTGCTATAGATCTGAAAAATGGGGTGTGCTCAATCACCCTCAAAATCACATCTCTGCCAGCGTGGTGTGGAGAACAGTAGAAAATACACTGCTTGTAATGTACACATGTAGTCAGAGTAAACAGCGAGAGACCTACTAAATCTAATAATGACTGCCCTTTTAGGGAGCTATACTATCTTTTTTCCAATGGCTGAGCACTCTCCTTCTTCTATAGGTGGGAAATATGTCCAGGAAACAACTTGGTTTTATATTTTTACTTAAAGAAGAAGTCAGCTGGTATATGAAGCACTGTTTAAAAGCAGAAAGCCAACACTGGGGTCTGATCTAAAGCTGATGGAAGTGAACAGGGGTCTTTCCATTTCCTTCAGTAGGTTTGGGATTATCTCTGCACTAATGCCCTCTTATGGTGCTCTAGCAGCATACAGGTGCAGTAAAAGGGCAAAAACTGCTCCCACGTAATACACCAAGCATAAGCAGACACTCCCCTACCAGTTTAGAAGAGCTGAAATGGTGCTCCACCAGTTATCCTCCCAGATCCTGGTGCAGGAGATATGCCAAGGGCAGTAAGGGGAGGGACTTGGTCAGAACACTGCCATGTTCCTGTTTTCTTCTCTGTTTCCCACATCCTGTAGAATGCCCTGGGAAGCAGAGCATACATTACAGAGACTCTGAGGCTATACTAACTAACAATGAGGGCTGTGCAGTCCACTGGTTGGCTCCAAAATACAATAAAGCATGGAAAGGTGACTGTAAAGGGATCAAGATCTGGGTCTGACCAACCCCTCCAATTAGCCCTGCCTGCCTCAACTGAGGTGGGGTTTAATTCATAGAACCAGCTGTGTATAGAAGAGCTGATTCCCTTATAAAGAGCAGCAGGAAGCTGTGGGATGGAGAGGTACTTAGAGTTGGAAACACCTAATTAGCAACACACAGCAACAATACCGAGTCACAGAGTTTAGGGGAGGGAGTGAAGTAGAATGCTATATCTAGCTGAAATTGTAGAGCGAGGTCAAATTTAATTAGCTAAGCTGGAATTTGGCCAGAACAGTAGGGCTAAAACTTAACTTGAAGGAAGTGTCACAGGATCTTTAATGATTAAAAGAAGCCAGGAACTTGGATTTTTATATTTCTTAAAAGACAGGTTATATACAAACATTTAGAGATGGTGATTATACCTGTATGCAAAATTCTACTGTGCTCACAATAAATTTTAAAAGCCTGTCAATTACTTCCCTCCATGCCCTTTTAGAGTGCTGATTTCTGTCAATCTATCAAATGTAGAGAGGACAGAAAGCAATTATATTCCAAATTCAATCCTTATTTCTTGTTAAAATTTACAAGCTTGTTTGTCATAAAAGTTTAAAAAATGGTCCTGTTTTTGCAGAGTTAGAAACAAAAATGATTTTATAGCCTCAGTATTCTACCCTTTCTGGGATGGGAACTGTTTTATGTGGGGAGTTTATTTAGATCAATAGGGCTCTGCCTGAAATAATTGGCAGAGTACATTCAGGAAGCCGAACTGTGAATTGATTTAACATCTCAGGCATAAGGGCATATTGCATCATTTAAACTCAAAGGCACTAGATTGATACCCTTAGTAAAATCAGGCAACAGAGCAGTGCAGCAGGGTGTGGGAAGAGTAGAGTGAAGGATTGTGCTTCCTTTCCACCCATGACTCTCCGAAAAAAGAGGGTTGATATGGGGACAATATTTTATCAATTAAAAAAAAGTGATCCACAGGTTGGGGTATATAACCAACTCTGGCCCTCATATTGCAAACATTTAAACTTGGTGGCCCTGATTCACCATGCTCCTGTCATCATGTTGTCATTTACAGTGGTGTACAGTGAGTGCAAGATTCCACTGCTCTGATTTGGCAGGGTTTTACACCTATTTTGCACTGGTGTAAATGACTACACGTGGTGCAGGCAACGGTGAATTGGGCTCAGTGAGACAGCTCACGTGCAGAAAGATACTCAGGGGTGTGAGTGTTTGCAAAATCAGGACCTGCATCTATTCTCCATATATGATCAGTGTACCAGACAGACTACTACTACTATTTCTAATAATGAAGTTTGTAGAACACAGACCATCCCAGTAACTCCTGAACACAAAATTAAGCCATAGGAAATCTTGGTGATGATGCTCGTTAAAAAAATGTGTTAATTAAATTTTGACTGAACTCCTTGGGGGGAGAGCTGTATGTCTCCTGCTCTATTTTACCCACATTCTGCCATGTATTTCATATTATCGCAGTCTTGGATGATGACCCAGTACATGTTGTTCGTTTTAAGAATACTTTCACTGCAGATTTGACAAAATGCAAGGAAGGTACCAATGTGAGATTTCTAAAGATAGCTACAGCACTCAACCCAAGGTTTAAGAATCTGAAGTGCCTTCCAAATCTGAGAGGAATAAAGTGTGGAGCATGCTTTCAGAAGTCTTAAAGAGCAATACTTTGATGTGGAAACTACAGAACCTGAACCACCAAAAAATAAAATCAATCTTCTGCTGGTGGCATCTGATTCAAATGATGAAAGTGAACATGCATTGGTCTGCAGTGCTTTGGATTGTTATTGAGCAGAACCCATCATCAGCATGAACACATGTCCTCTGCAATGGTGTGGATCTTTAGTGCATCTGGCATGTAAATATCTTACAACGCCAGTTACAACAGTGCCATGTAAACGTCTTTTCTCACTTTCAGGCTACATTGTAAACAAGAAGTGGGCAGCATTATCTCCTGAAAATGTAAACAAACTTGTTTGTCTGAGTGACTGACTGAACAAGAAGTAGGACTGAGTGGACTTGTAGGCTATAAAGTTTTACATTTTACTTTTGAATGCAGTTATTTTTTGTACATAATTCTACATTTGTAAATTCACTTTCATGACAAAGAGATTGCACTACCGTACTTGTATGAGATGAATTAAAAAATACTACTTCATTTGTTTTTTACAGCACAAATATTTGTAATCAAAAATAAATATAAAGTGAGCACTGTACACTTTGTATTCTGTGTTGTAATTGAAATCAATATATTTGAAAATGTAGAAAACATCAAAAAATATTTAAATAGATGGTATTCTATTATTAATAGTGCAGTTAATCACATGATTAATTTTTTTAATCACTTGACAGCCCTAGTTTATATCCATATCACCCTATATTCTCCCACACACACTCCTGCCACACTGCCCCTCGAGTCGAAATCTGACATTCAACTGCACAGGATGAACATTTCATTACTAATATATGCAATATGGGCAGAGGAGGTAATCAGTGGGCCTGCTTCTTCCCTGCCTTGCACCTGTGTGAAGTGGGTATACAATGTTACCTTCTGATTTGGTTTTATAGTTTGAACAGATGTAAAGGAGCTTACCAAGTGCTATGCCATGGAGAATCAGCCCAATATTCTAACCAAATTATCTCCATATAATTACCAGCATCTGCCCGAATTTTTCTCTTTTCTGAGGCTCCATGATCCTCACCTGTTGCCATGCATCTGAAACCACAGGAACTTCATCTCTTTAAACTAAAGTTTGATGAAGAGCTTTGCAAATCTTTCACTATGATCAGTACAAATTTGACACTTTTAAAAAAAACTATTTGCCAAAACAAGCATAAGTCCCAAATATGAACATATCTGGTGACTTGACAGAGAGACCCTGACATCAGCCAGGCAGGACAGAGGTGCAGGGCAGGGGCAACCTCAGAGACCCCCATGGCTTTGATGCAGCAACAAATATGAAGAGAGTACAGATCAACTGAAATAAAATAAGATTGTCTTTGCCACTGCCATTATTATAGTATTTCCAGTGAACAACCTCAAAATACCTGCAGGAAAGAGTGTTTCTCCCTTGGTACTTCATGGTATGAAATGATGCTGAAAAATTTCATGCCAGGATCTGCGGAAGGTGAGGGAGAGGGTTCTGTGCCCTGGAGGGAGAGATGAAATGAAAATAAGATAGAAGAGAAATATTGCAGATAAACACAAGGAGAGAAAGATGCAAAGAAGAAACTAAGAAAACAACATGATGAAACAAAAAGAAAATATAAAATAAAAAATGTCCCCATCTTAAACTGAAGCAATATTCACATTTGGATATGAACAATGGACCAAAAATATGAAAACAAATATGCAGAACTTTCATGGACAGCTTTGCTCTCCTCCAAATTATAGAAGTGAAAGTAAAAATTGGCCCATGGTGGCCCCAATCCTGCTATGTGCTCTATGTGAACAGACGTCTGCACTCACATGGAGCGCCATTAAACTCAGTCAGACTACGTGCCAGCACAGAGCTCTACCTATATGGGGACTTACTGATCATATAATAAAACTCTGGAAAGTGTCACCTATTTTTTCCTATTATTAATCAAAGTAATATATTTTTATTTATATGACCTCTGTTTTTGAGTGTTTCTAGGTGTCTAGTAAAGTGTAACTAAAAACATAAAACCTGATTAAAAGTCTGAATGGGATTCTAGAACAGATCAATGGGGCAAATGAAAATTCCCTACAAAAACTTCCAGAAGTAGGGCTTCTTGGGAAAAAAAATTCTGCAACTAAGATATTGATTATCTGCTTTCAGTTTTCAAACAGCAGGACCTTCATGATAAAGTTACAACCAACAAAGAAAAAGATGACCTTCCAAGACCGTATACAACAACCATGGACTGCACTACAAATATCTCAACTGATGTACACCTGTAAATTGCATATGAGGACTCCTGTTGGTTATATGTCCTGTGAAGCATTGTGACTTAGAGATGGCACAGAGAAGGAAAATAACAAGCATCAGAGCAATGTCAGCTGCAGGAAGTAGACTGTAGTTAGAAATGATTTTGAAAGACTTGAACCTTGATGAGGCATTTCTAGTTTTAACAGATGCTTCTAGCAAAGGCTGTGGAAAATCAAGTCTTTGGTCAGTGAGTGATTTGGCCAATGTGTTAACTGGAGAGAGTTTTTAGAAGACGGTATCAAAGATGGTAATAACTGTCCTTTTGGGGGAAAGAGAAGTTAGTCGAGATGAGCTGGAGCTGTTGTTGCTGCTGCTATTCTTAAAGTCCAATCCCATTTCATCCAAGGTGGGTTTGGGATTTAGCTGGAGTCAGCAGAGGTGGTGATATATCTGGGTCCCTCTCTCCGGCCTAGTCTTGTCCAGACATCTCTCAGAATCAGGATGTCAAAGGCTTTGGGTCCCAGGAGGTGGAAGGTTGACAGCCATGATGGTGAAGTTTGCCTTGTTAGCCAATTTTTCTCCCCAAAGCCTCCTTTCTTAAGGACCCACAAAGGGAGTAGCGGGCAGAATAGTCCATCCCTTCATTAGTTTGTCCACCACTTAGGCCTAGTTTCCGACACACTGATTTTGGATCATTGATTCCTGGTTCCATACTCTTCTTGACTGCTAAACATGGTCTTAGCACAGTCCTTGAGTTATACCAATAGGCCTTTTTGTCAGTCTTTCTGTCTCCCTTTTGAAATCATTTTCCCATCAACATTTGTTATTATAGGTTATTGTGACATCTTTATGAACTTTCACTCACTTTCTACAGTTGAATTAGGGTATTCTCAATTGAATTCTCAATTAGGGTAAATTTGTAGGCCCAATTATCACAACAGACCAGTCTTCACTATAGCTAGAACATTATGGATACTGTGTCAAGTGGTAGGACTTCAAGACATCCAAGAGGCTGCAGCAGAGTTGCCGGCCAACTGTCAGGAGCAATGGCAGAGTGAACTAGGTGCCTTTCTCCCAGGGCGGAGGTAAACTCACACGAATGCACCTCTGAACTCTGGGTCTCCACTGATCAAGGACAACTGTGAGTGGAGTGTGGTTGAGGGAGAGGCATGTTAAAGAAATTTTTGTTTGTTGGACTTTCTCACCACAAGGTGAGAACCTGAGGTAAAGGATTGTCAAGGTTCCTCCCCCACTCTGAACTCTAGGGTACAGATGTGGGGACCTGCATGAAAAAACCTCCTAAGCTTATCTTTACCAGCTTAGGTCAAAACTTCCCCAAGGTACAAAATATTACCCCCGTTATCCTTGGAATGGCCGCTACCACCACCAAACTAATACTGGTTACTGGGGAAGAGCTGTTTGGACGCGTCCTTCCCCCCAAAATACTTCCCAAAACCTTGCACCCCACTTCCTGGACAAGGTTTGGTAAAAAGCCTCACCAATTTGCCTAGGTGACTACAGACCCAGACCCTTGGATCTTAAGAACAATGAACAATCCTCCCAACACTTGCACCCCCCCTTTCCTGGGAAATGTTGGATAAAAAGCCTCACCAATTTGCATAGGTGACCACAAACCCAAACCCTTGGATCTGAGAACAATGAAAAAGCATTCAGTGTTTTACAAGAAGACTTTTAATAAAAAATAGAAGTAAATAGAAATAAAGAAATCCCCCCTGTAAAATCAGGATGGTATATATCTTACAGGGTAATTAGATTCAAAAACATAGAGAACCCCTCTAGGCAAAACCTTAAGTTACAAAAAAGATACACAGACAGAAATAGTTATTCTATTCAGCACAATTCTTTTCTCAGCCATTTAAAGAAATCATAATCTAACACATACCTAGCTAGATTACTTACTAAAAGTTCTAAGACTCCATTCCTGTTCTGTCCCTGGCAAGCGCAGCATACAGACAGACACAGACCCTTTGTTTCTCTCCCTCCTCCCAGCTTTTGAAAGTATCTTGTCTCCTCATTGGTCATTTTGGTCAGGTGCCAGCGAGGTTACCTTTAGCTTCTTAACCCTTTACAGGTGAGAGGAGCTTTCCCTGGCCAGGAGGGATTTCAAAGGGGTTTACCCTTCCCTTTATATTTATGACACGCCCCCCAAATCTCAGCTAGGGTGAAACACTGGCTGGGATTTCTTCCTGGAGCTCTAGGAAAACAGAGTTAATAAGACACATGCATCTCTAAATATACTACCAAGTACATAAAGACTAACAATATTTTCCACATCTCAAGGACGATTTTAACCAGTTGATTCTGGGAAACTTTCACGGGAGAGTGCATCAGCCACTTTGTTAGAAGCTCCTGAGATGTGTTGGATGTCAAAATCAAAATCTTGGAGAGCTAAACTCCACCGAAGAAGTTTTTTGTTAGTTTCTTTGACGGTGTGAAGCCACTTTAGTGCAGCATGGTCGGTTTGCAGGTGGAAACGCCGTCCCCAAACATATGGGCGTAGCTTTTCCAGAGCGTAGACAATGGCATAACATTCTTTTTCAGTGACTGACCAGTTACTTTCCCTCTCAGACAGTTTTTTGCTGAGAAACACTACAGGGTGGAATTCTTGATCAGGTCCTTTCTGCATTAAAACTGCTCCCACACCACGCTCGGATGCATCTGTGGTTACTAGGAACGGTTTGTCAAAGTCTGGGGCCCTTAGTACAGGGTCAGACATGAGTGTCGCTTTAAGCTTGTTAAAGGCCTTCTGACACTTTCCGGTCCACTGAACAGCATTTGGCTGTTTCTTTTTGGTTAGGTCTGTCAGTGGGGCAGCGATTTGGCTGTAGTGCGGTACAAATCGTCTGTAATAACCGGCCAAGCCTAAGAAGGATTGAACCTGTTTCTTTGACTTTGGGACAGGCCACTTTTGGATAGCATCCACTTTGGCCTGTAGGGGGCTGATAGTTCCTTGACCCACCTGGTGTCCAAGGTAAGTCACTCTGTTTAGGCCTATTTGACACTTCTTAGCCTTAACAGTTAGTCCTGCCTCCCTTATGCGCTCAAGGACTTTTTGTAGATGTTCCAGGTGGTCTGCCCAGGAATCCGAAAATATGGCCACATCGTCGAGGTAGGCGACTGCATATTCTCCTAATCCCGCTAGGAGACCATCTACAAGTCTTTGGAAAGTGGCGGGTGCATTTCGCAGCCCGAAAGGGAGTACATTAAATTCATACAGCCCGAGATGTGTGATGAAGGCTGACCTTTCCTTGGCAGATTCATCTAGCGGTACCTGCCAGTACCCCTTGGTTAAGTCCAAGGTAGAGATGAACTGGGCCCTTCCCAGTTTCTCTAATAGTTCATCTGTGCGTGGCATGGGATAGTTGTCTGGGCGAGTTACAGCATTTAGCTTATGGTAGTCCACGCAAAAACGTATTTCCCCATCTGGTTTGGGAACTAGAACCACTGGAGATGCCCATGCACTTTCAGAGGGGCGGATTACACCCATCTGTAACATATCCTGGATCTCCCGTTCTATAGCAGTTTTAGCTTGAGGAGACACCCGGTAAGGTTGGACCCTAATTGGGTGAGCATTACCTGTGTCAATGGAGTGGTATGCCCGTTCAGTCAGTCCTGGGGTGGCTGAGAACGTTGGTGCGTAGCTAGTGCACAGCTCCTGGATCTGCTGTCGCTGCATACGCCCAAGGGTCATGGAGAGGTTCACCTCTTCCACACCACCAGCACATTTCCCTTCGTAGTAGACACCTTCAGGCCACTCAGCGTCGTCTCCTCCCTGGGCTGTAAACTGACAAACCTTTAATTCTCTGGAATAAAAGGGCTTTAGAGAATTAATATGATACACCTTAGGCTTTCGGTTGGAGGTGGGGAATGCTATGAGATAATTAACAGCTCCCAGGCGCTCCTGGACCACGAATGGCCCTTCCCACGATGCTTCCATTTTATGGGCCTGGAGCGCCTTTAAGACCATGACCTGGTCTCCTACTTTGAAGGAACGCTCTCTGGCATGTTTATCATACCAGGCTTTTTGCTCTTTTTGAGCATCCTGTAAGTTTTCTCTAGCAAGGGCTAAAGAGGTTCGGAGGGTGTTTTGTAGGTTGGTTACAAAGTCCAGAATGTTAGTTCCTGGAGAAGGTGTAAATCCCTCCCATTGCTGCTTCACCAACTGCAATGGCCCCTTAACCTCACTGCCATATACAAGTTCAAATGGGGAAAACCCTAAACTGGGATGTGGTACAGCTCTGTAGGCAAAGAGCAACTGCTGCAATACTAGGTCCCAATCATTGGAGTGCTCATTTACGAATTTACGTATCATGGCCCCCAAAGTTCCATTAAACTTCTCCACCATGCCATTTGTTTGATGATGGTAAGGAGTGGCAACCAAGTGATTTACCCCATGAGCTTCCCAAAGGTTTTTCATAGTTCCTGCCAGGAAATTAGTCCCTGCATCTGTGAGGATGTCGGAGGGCCAACCTACCCTGGCAAAAATGTCTGCTAGTGCCTGGCACACACTTTTAGCCCTGGTGTTGCTTAGAGCTACTGCTTCCGGCCATCGGGTGGCAAAATCCATGAAAGTCAGTATGTACTGCTTTCCTCTGGGTGTCTCTTTCGGAAAAGGACCCAGAATATCCACAGCTACTCGCTGAAATGGAACTTCAATGATGGGGAGTGGCTGGAGAGGAGCTTTGACCTGGTCTTGGGGTTTTCCCACTCTTTGGCACACCTCACAAGACTGGACATAGGTAGAAACATCCTTGCCCATTCCCTCCCAGTGGAATGACCCCCCCAAACGGTCTTTGGTCCTGTTCACCCCAGCATGGCCACTAGGGTGATCATGGGCTAAGCTCAAGAGCTTGGCCCGGTATTTAGTTGGAACTACCAACTGTCTCTGAGGATGCCAGTCTTCCTGGTGTCCCCCAGAAAGAGTTTCCTTGTATAAAAGTCCTCTTTCTACAACAAACCTGGATCGATTAGAAGAGCTGAGAGGCGGTGGGTTGCTCCGTGCCGCCGTCCAAGCTCTCTGGAGGCTTTCATCTGTTTCCTGTTTGGTCTGGAACTGTTCCCTTGATGCTGGAGACATCAGTTCCTCATGGGATTGTGGACCTAGGCTTGGTCCCTCTGGAAGCGATATAGGGGATGGAGCTGTTTCTGTTGACTGTGAACCGCTCTCCGCTGGTGCACTATGTTGGGATTCAGGCTCCGGCTGAGCCTCTTGTGTAGGGTTATCGGCTGCTGCCAGTTCAGGTTCGGTGGGGCCCTCTGGTGTTGAGGTTGCAAGTACTGGATTCAGTGCTGACACGGGGTCTGGTGTTGGTTGTTCGGCTGGTTCCGGTTCTGGGACTGGTTCCGTCTGGGTCTCTGGGACTGGATCCACTACTGCTGTTGCAGACATTGGCCTGGGGTCCAGGTCCATCACCTCTGACTGGGTCCTGATAGAAGTTTCCGGAACAGAGCTAGGCCTCACGGCTTGTTTAGCCTGGTTGCGGGTGACCATTCCCACCCTCTTGGCCTGCTTCACATGATTGGCCAAGTCTTCCCCCAACAGCATGGGGATGGGATAATCATCATAGACTGCAAAAGTCCACATTCCTGACCAGCCCTTGTACTGGACAGGCAACTTGGCTGTAGGCAAATTGAAAGAGTTGGACTTGAAGGGTTGAATCGTCACTTGGATCTCTGGGTTGATTAAATTGGGGTCCACTAAGGAAGCATGGATAGCTGACACTTGTGCTCCGGTGTCCCTCCACGCGGTGACCTTCTTCCCACCCACACTCACAGTTTCCCTCCGCTCCAAGGGTATCTGGGAGGTATCTGGGCCTGTGGACCTCTGGTGTGATTCCGGTGCAATGAACTGTAATCTGTTGGGGTTCTTGGGGCAGTTGGCCTTTACATGCCCCAGCTCGTTACACTTAAAACATCGTCCAGCTGACGGGTCACTGGGGCGAGGAGGGTTGCTGGAGAACGGGGTGGTGGGACGATAAGGGGTCTGGAGGGTTCTTTGGGAGGTAGGTGGGGCTTTGGGCGGCCCCCGGTAATAGGGTGTGGTCTGGGGTGGTCCCTTCTGGTCTCCGCTCCAACTGCGACCAGTTTTCTTCTTCTCTGCCACCTCCACCCATCTGGCTCCAATCTCTCCTGCCTCAATTACAGTTTTGGGTTTCCCATCTAGGATGTATCTTTCTATTTCCTCAGGAACACCCTCTAAGAATTGTTCCATTTGCATTAGGAAGGGCAAATTTACTGGAGATTCAACACTTGCTCCTGATATCCAGGCATCCCAATGTTTTACAATGTGGTAGGCATGTCGGGTAAATGACATGTCTGGTTTCCACCTTAGGGCTCTGAACCTCCGACGAGACTGCTCGGGTGTTATCCCCATTCTGACTCTCGCCTTGGATTTAAACAGTTCATACTTGTTCATGTGTTCTTTAGGCATTTCAGCTGCCACCTCAGCTAAGGGTCCACTGAGCTGCGGCCTCAGCTCTACCATGTATTGGTCAGTAGAGATGTTGTACCCAAGGCAGGCCCTTTCGAAGTTTTCTAAGAAGGCCTCAGTATCATCACCTGCCTTGTAGGTGGGGAACTTTCTGGGATGGGAAGTGGTACCTGGAGAAGGATTGCTAGGGTTTGTTGGTATATTCTGCTGGGCCTTTATCCTCTCCATCTCCTCCACATGCTTCCTCTCTTTTTCCTTCTCCTCCTCCTTCAGCCGCATGAGTTCTATCTGTCTTTCATGTTCCCTTTGTTTTTCCTCAGCCTGAAATTTGGCTAATTCCAGCTGTAGTCGAGCTGAGGATTTGGCCATTCTAACCTCTCTGTTTTTAACTAACTTTACACCCGAGGTTTAGAAATAAACAAACAAAACTTGGCTGTAAAATTTTGCTGTGCTGGAATAGAATACCTATTCTCTGATAGTGATTGTCAGCCTACAGAAAAAGACAATTCCCTTGTCTCTGCTCTGGGCCCAAATTAAAGCAAAAAACCTCCAACTACTTGGAAACCTGCTTACCCAGCCCAAAGAAGAAAAAAAATTTCTTTTCAAACCTGTGCTCCTTGTAAAACAAAAAAAAAATCAAAATCCTAAAAAAAACCCTGCCACTTTTGTCTCCAGGCAAATGGGTAGAGCACACACCCCCTATTTACTTTTAGGAAGAAAAGAAAAAAAAAAAAAACCTCTGGGTTGGAAGACTGTGAATTTCCCTGCAGGAGTTAAGTACCCTGCCTCCAGGCAAAGAAAACCTGCAGTTCACAAGATAATCCCCTTTTGTCTCTGCTTGGCCACAAAGCAGAGAGAAACCAAGCTGCTTTCAGTTTCAAAGCTGCCTTCTGGACTTCCTAAAAATTCCTTTTTAAAATCTGTATTTCTAGTTCAAAAAATCTCAACTGGATCTCAAAATGATTTCAGGTTAATCCCACCACTGTGCCACCATGTCAAGGTTCCTCCCCCACTCTGAACTCTAGGGTACAGATGTGGGGACCTGCATGAAAAAACCTCCTAAGCTTATCTTTACCAGCTTAGGTCAAAACTTCCCCAAGGTACAAAATATTACCCCCGTTATCCTTGGAATGGCCGCTACCACCACCAAACTAATACTGGTTACTGGGGAAGAGCTGTTTGGACGCGTCCTTCCCCCCAAAATACTTCCCAAAACCTTGCACCCCACTTCCTGGACAAGGTTTGGTAAAAAGCCTCACCAATTTGCCTAGGTGACTACAGACCCAGACCCTTGGATCTTAAGAACAATGAACAATCCTCCCAACACTTGCACCCCCCCTTTCCTGGGAAATGTTGGATAAAAAGCCTCACCAATTTGCATAGGTGACCACAAACCCAAACCCTTGGATCTGAGAACAATGAAAAAGCATTCAGTGTTTTACAAGAAGACTTTTAATAAAAAATAGAAGTAAATAGAAATAAAGAAATCCCCCCTGTAAAATCAGGATGGTATATATCTTACAGGGTAATTAGATTCAAAAACATAGAGAACCCCTCTAGGCAAAACCTTAAGTTACAAAAAAGATACACAGACAGAAATAGTTATTCTATTCAGCACAATTCTTTTCTCAGCCATTTAAAGAAATCATAATCTAACACATACCTAGCTAGATTACTTACTAAAAGTTCTAAGACTCCATTCCTGTTCTGTCCCTGGCAAGCGCAGCATACAGACAGACACAGACCCTTTGTTTCTCTCCCTCCTCCCAGCTTTTGAAAGTATCTTGTCTCCTCATTGGTCATTTTGGTCAGGTGCCAGCGAGGTTACCTTTAGCTTCTTAACCCTTTACAGGTGAGAGGAGCTTTCCCCTGGCCAGGAGGGATTTCAAAGGGGTTTACCCTTCCCTTTATATTTATGACAAGGATGCTGCCCAATGTTCTCTGGGGTGGGTATTTTGCTCATGGTCTTATGCTTATGAATTATGCTTGTGGTGCTTTCCCAGATTAATACTGGGTTACTTTCCACATTTTATTAAAAGTTTGTTTTCTACACACAGACTCAATGTTTTCTGAGGGCCCTGAATAGCACTATCGTCATGTCTGGTCCATCCTGGAAAAACTATGGTTTGTATGTCAAACTAGGGAAGAGCTCCTTTGACCATTGAATTTTTATGTTACATCATCACCCTGGAGGGTATTCAGATGGACCCACAGAAGGTGAAAGCCATCCATAACTGGAAAGCACCTTGGACCCTCCAAGAACTTCAGCACTTCCTGGGCTTTGTGAATTTTTACAAGTGGTTTATTGCCAACTTCTCTGAACAAATAATTCCTGGCTTCCCTCCTTCATAATGCTGTTTTGTTCATTTGGTCACCAGAAGCCCAGCCTGCTTTTGGCCAGCTGAAGTCTGCCTTCACCACAGCCCCAAAACTGGCACAAACTGACCCGACTCACCCATTTATAATGGAAATGGATGAGTCCAACATGGCCTGCAGGGCTGTTTTTGCACAGCAACACAGATTCCAGTCAGTTCTGCATCTTTGTGCATACTTCTCTCAAAAACTTACTCCTGCACAAATTAACTCAAGTTTAAAAGTGTAATTAGGCAGGCCAAAAAGAAATTTGAAGAGCAACCAGACAAAGACTCAAAGCTAACAGCAAAAAAAAAAAAAAGAATTTAAGTATATCAGAAGAAGGAAGCCTGCCAAACAATCAGTGGGGCTGTTGGACAACCAAGATGCTAAAGGAGCACTCAAGGAAGATAAGGCCTTTGTGGAGAAGCTAAATTAATTCTTTGCCTCAGTCTTCACTGCAGAGGATGTGAGGGAGATTCCCACACCTGCACCATACTGTTTAAATGATAAATCTGAGGAACTGTCCCAGAATGAGATGTCATTAGTGGAGGTTTAGGAATAAATTGATAAATGAAACAGTAATAAGTCACCGGGACCAGATGGTATTCACCCAAGAGTTCTGAAGGAACTCAAATATGAAATTGCAGAACTACTAACCGTAGTCTGTAACTTATCATTTAAATAGGCTTCTGTACCAGATGACTGGAGGATAGCTAATGTGATGCCAATTTTTAAAAAGAGCTCCAGAGGTGATCCTGGAAATTACAAACCGGTAAGCCTGACTTCAATACCAGGCAAATTGGTTGAAACTATAATAAACAACAGAATTATCAGACACATAGATGAACTCGATTTGTTGGGGAAGTCCACATACATGGCTTTTGTAAAGGGAATTCATGCCTCACCAAGCTATTAGAATTCTCTGAGGGGGTCAACAAACATGTGGACAAAGATGATCCAGTGAATATAGTGTACTTGGACTTTCAGAAACCTTTGACAAGGTCCCTCACCAAAAGGCTCTTAAGCAAAGTAAGCAGTCATGGGAGAAGAGGGAAGGTCCTCTCATGGATCAGTAACTGGCTAAAAGACAGAACACAAAGGATAGGAATAAATGGCCAGTTTTCAGAATGGAAGAAGGTAAGTAGTAGTGTCCCCCAGGGATCTGTACTGGGACCAGTGCTGTTCAACAAATTCATAAATGAGCTGGAAAAGGGGTAAACAGTAAGGTGGCAAAATTTGCAAATGATACAAAATTACTCAAGATAGATAAGTCCAAAGCAGACTGCGAAGAGTTATTGTCAAGGTTCCTTCCCCACTCTGAACTCTAGGGTACAGATGTGGGGACCTGCATGAAAGACCCCCTAAGCTAATTCTTACCAGCTTAGGTTAAAAACTTTCTCAAGGTACAAACTTTGCCTTGTTCTTGAACCCTATGCTGCCACCACCAAGCGTGTTAAACAAAGAACAGGGAAAGAGCCCACTTGGAGATGTCTTCCCCCCAAAATATCCCCACAAGCCCTACACCCCCTTTCCTGGGCAAGGCTTGATAAAAATTCTCACCAATTTGCATAGGTGAACACAGACCCAAAGCCTTGGATCTTAAGAACAATGAAAAAGCAATCAGGTTCTTAAAAGAAGAATTTTAATTAAAGAAAATTAAAAGAATCACCTCTGTAAAATCAGGATGGTAAATACCTTACAGGATAATCAGATTCAAAACATAGAGAATCCCTCTAGGCAAAACTTTAAGTTTTGGGAACCTTAAGTGGATGGGAATCTGGGAGGCAGTGACCATGAGTTGGTTGAGTTCAGGATCCTGACACAGGGAAGAAAGGTAAGCAGCAGGATATGGATCCTGGACTTCAGGAAAGCAGACTTCGACTCCCTCAGGGAACGGATGGCCAGGATCCCCTGGGGGACTAACTTGAAGGGGAAAGGAGTCCAGGAGAGCTGGCTGTATTTCAAGGAATCCCTGTTGAGGTTACAGGGACAAACCATCCCAATGAGTCGAAAGAATAGTAAATATGGCAGGCGACCAGCTTGGCTTAATGGTGAAATCCTAGCGGATCTTAAACATAAAAAAGAAGCTTACAAGAAGTGGAAGGTTGGACATATGACCAGGGAAGAGTATAAAAATATTGCTCGGGCATGTAGGAATGATATCAGGAGGGCCAAATCGCACCTGGAGCTGCAGCTAGCAAGAGATGTTAAGAGTAACAAGAAGGGTTTCTTCAGGTATGTTGGCAACAAGAAGAAAGCCAAGAAAAGTGTGGGCCCCTTACTGAATGAGGGAGGCAACCTAGTGACAGAGGATGTGGAAAAAGCTAATGTACTCAATGCTTTTTTTGCCTCTGTTTTCACTAACAAGGTCAGCTCCCAGACTGCTGCGCTGGACATCACAAAATGGGGAAGAGATGGCCAGCCCTCTGTAGAGATAGAGGTGGTTAGGGACTATTTAGAAAAGCTGGACGTGCACAAGTCCATGGGGCCGGATGAGTTGCATCCGAGAGTACTGAAGGAATTGGCGGCTGTGATTGCAGAGCCATTGGCCATTATCTTTGAAAACTCGTGGCGAACCGGGGAAGTCCCGGATGACTGGAAAAAGGCTAATGTAGTGCCAATCTTTAAAAAAGGGAAGAAGGAGGATCCTGGGAACTACAGGCCAGTCAGCCTCACCTCAGTCCCTGGAAAAATCATGGAGCAGGTCCTCAAAGAATCAATCCTGAAGCACTTGCATGAGAGGAAAGTGACCAGGAACAGCCAGCATGGATTCACCAAGGGAAGGTCATGCCTGACTAATCTAATCGCCTTTTATGATGAGATTACTGGTTCTGTGGATGAAGGGAAAGCAGTGGATGTATTGTTTCTTGACTTTAGCAAAGCTTTTGACACAGTCTCCCACAGTATTCTTGTCAGCAAGTTAAGGAAGTATGGGCTGGATGAATGCACTATAAGGTGGGTAGAAAGCTGGCTAGATTGTCGGGCTCAACGGGTAGTGATCAATGGCTCCATGTCTAGTTGGCAGCCGGTGTCAAGTGGAGTGCCCCAGGGATCGGTCCTGGGGCCGGTTTTATTCAATATCTTCATAAATGATCTGGAGGATGGTGTGGATTTCACTCTCAGCAAATTTGCGGATGATACTAAACTGGGAGGAGTGGTAGATACGCTGGAGGGGAGGGATAGGATACAGAAGGACCTAGACAAATTGGAGGATTGGGCCAAAAGAAATCTGATGAGGTTCAATAAGGATAAGTGCAGGGTCCTGCACTTAGGATGGAAGAATCCAATGCACCGCTACAGACTAGGGGCCGAATGGCTAGGCAGCAGTTCTGCGGAAAAGGACCTAGGGGTGACAGTGGACGAGAAGCTGGATATGAGTCAGCAGTGTGCCCTTGTTGCCAAGAAGGCCAATGGCATTTTGGGATGTATAAGTAGGGGCATAGCGAGCAGATCGAGGGATGTGATTGTTCCCCTCTATTCGACATTGTTGAGGCCTCATCTGGAGTACTGTGTCCAGTTTTGGGCCCCACACTACAAGAAGGATGTGGATAAATTGTAGAGAGTCCAGCGAAGGGCAACAAAAATGATTAGGGGTCTAGAACACATGACTTATGAGGAGAGGCTGAGGGAGCTGGGATTGTTTAGCCTGCAGAAGAGAAGAATGAGGGGGGATTTGATAGCTGCTTTCAACTACCTGAAAGGGGGTTCCAAAGAGGATGGCTCTAGACTGTTCTCAATGGTAGCAGATGACAGAACGAGGAGTAATGATCTCAAGTTGCAGTGGGGGAGGTTTAGATTGGATATTAGGAAAAACTTTTTCACTAAGAGGGTGGTGAAACACTGGAATGCGTTACCTAGGGAGGTGGTAGAATCTCCTTCCTTAGAGGTTTTTAAGGTCAGGCTTGACAAAGCCCTGGCTGGGATGATTTAACTGGGAATTGGTCCTGCTTCAAGCAGGGGGTTGGACTAGATGACCTTCTGGGGTCCCTTCCAACCCTGATATTCTATGATTCTATGATTCTAAGTTACAAAAAGACACAAAAACAGGAATATACATTCCCTCCAGCACAGCTTATTTTACCAGCCATTAAAACAAAGAAAATCTAACGCATTTTCTAGCTAGATTACTTACTAACTTAACAGAAGTTCTGAGGAGTTATGAAGAGCATTCCTGATCTGTTCCTGGCAAAAGCATCACACAGACAGACAGACCCTTTGTTCCCCCGCCCCCCCAAGCTTTGAAAGTATCTTGTCTCCTCATTGGTCATTTTGGTCAGGTGCCAGCGAGGTTATCCTAGCTTGTTAACCCTTTACAGGGGAAAGGGTTTTGCCTCTGGCCAGGAGGGATTTTATAGTTCTGTATACAGAAAGGTGGTTACCCTTCCCTTTATATCTATGACAGTTACAAAGGGATCTCACAAAACTGGTTGACTGGGCAACAACATGGCAGATGAAATTCAGTGTTGATAAATGCAAAGTAATGCCCTGGGAAAACATAATCTAACTATACATTCAAAATGATGGGTTGTAAATTAGCTTCTTATCACTCAAGAAAGAGATCTTGAAGTTATTGTGAATAGTTCTCTGAAAACATCTGCTCAATATGCAGTGGCAGTCAAAAAGTCTAACAGAATGTTAGGAATCATTAGGAAAGGAATAGATAATAAGACAGAAAATATCATAAATGCCCCTATATAAATCCATGGTATGCCCACCATGGTATGCCCACATGCAGTTCTGGTCACCCCATCTAAAAAAGATATATTAGAATTGGGAAAGGGACAGAGAAGGGCAACAAAAATGATTAAGCATATGAAACAGCTTCCGTCTGAGAAGAGATTAAAAAGACTGGGACTTTTCATCTTGAAAAAGTGATGACTAAGAGAGAATATGATAGAGGTCTATAAAATTGTGAATGCTATGGAGAAAGTGAATAAGGACATGCTATTTACTTCTTCACATAACACAAGAACTAGGTGTCACCTGATGAAATTAATAGGCAGCTGGTTTAAAACAAACACAAGGAAGTACTTCTTCACACAATGCACAGCCAACCTGTGGAACAAGTTCCCAGGGGATGTTGTGAAGGCCAAAATTATAACAGGGTTCAACAAAGAATTAGATAAGTTCTGGAGGATAGGTACATCAATGGTATTAGCCATGCTCTGTGTTTCCCTAGCCTCTGATTGCCAGAAGCTGGGAATGAATGACAGGGGATGGGTCACTTGATGATTGTCCTGTTCTGTTCATTCCCTCTGAAGCACCTGGCTCTAGCCACTGTTGGAAGACAGAATACGGGGCTAGATGGACCATTGGTCTGACACAATATGGAATTCTTATGTTCTTAACTATGAAATATTGGCCAATGAGCGCCTCATAATAAAAATTGCTTTTGAAAAATGGCATCACCATTGCCACCCGGCACAGGTTTTTACTGACCATGAGAACACTTAGTACCTCGGCAAGGCCCAAGCTTTGACCCAGAAACTGTTACAGTGTGCCTTGTTCTTCTCTTGATTTGAAATTATGATCACCTACTGCCTGGGAAGCCAAAATGGGAAGCCAACGTACTATCATGAAAGGGGGAATACTACTGGGAACTACCTCCAAGCCCCCCACCTCCCTAAGGTGAGTTACTTTATCAGTGTCGCATGCATACCAACATCTGCTTCTTGTTTTAGGTCTGCAGTTTGCCAAAGTCTTTGCGGAACTAAGAGAAATCTTTTGGTTTGGGCAGGTGGAAACATGTCAGTCTCTGCTTCATGTTATTTATAATCAGCAACTTTCTGTGTTGATGTCTAACAGTAAAACGCACTCTTTTCATGTCAGGCTTTGAAAATTAGTGCAGGACGGGCAGACATAATACTGTAGACATGTATATAAAGGAGAGTAGAAGTCTTAATTAATGCTATTGCCCTGCAGCCCTGTGCTTCCTTTTATTTAAGTGGTGCCTTATACACATTGAGGATGAAGATGAGGGATTACGAACATTCTACTTCAATTGTATTTGGTATTAAATATTTATGTAAGACAAGCCCTTGGGCCATTAAAACACCTTCAAATGGGGCGTCTTTAATAGAGGGCAGATTGGAACAAATCATTAAATCGCCAAGCTGAACACTGATTAAAAGGACAAAGACAAGCACTTATTTCTAGTTTTAAAAGTATGATACTGTTTTTTGTCATAGTTTTTCAGAAGCCCAAAGATTCAAACCCTTTCCTCCTGATTTTGTCCTTTCTGTATTTGTAACACTGATTCTCCATCTCCATTCTCCAATTATGGCATTGTTTATGTAAGGCACCACTGGCAGCCAGTACAATGTCCAGTATCTCTCACATTCATCTTTTATTACATTGCAGAGTTTGTGCAAGTCCTGGGTCAGAATGTAAAGGATTCCACAGAGATGAACAGTACTTCACGGACCTACAATCAGACTGTTTAATTGTGCGGTATAGTAGGAAAGCAACAGTGTGAAAATTAGAATGTTCTCAATTTCAAAGTGAAATTTTATAAAAATTGTGGATTTTGCAATCCTCTTGTATAAGTACTGTAGTGTTTTGTAGTCACTGGCATAAATAGATATTTTTGTTACATAATTATTGCGTTAGTTTGCCTAATTCCTTATAACAGGGGTTCTCAACCTAAGCTGTTTTCTGTGGGGAAGCATGGATGGTCACAATATTTTCTGCAGAGTAAGTTTTATATGTTTATATCTGGAAGATGATCGTGGCAACAAGATATAGATATATTGCCACGATCATATTCCAGATATAATCAGATGCAGCACGTAGATTTCTTGAATATATATCACCTCATGGCATATGCAATTCATGATTTTTGTAAATGTGAAATTGTTTGTGCATCACACGGCTGCCACATTCTGAATTCTTGTCACCAAGCCCCTACAAAACAGATTTTACTTAATTGATCCTAACCCCAAAGCATCTAGGGTGCTCTAAAAGATTTCAAAGCTCACAAGGAGGTCAAAAAATTCCTCTCACATATCTCAGAGCAAAGTCTATTGAAAAAAAGTAGAAACAAGTAGTGCCCTCTGCATTGAGAATGGAATTTCAGCTAGGTGGCCAGGCATGAGATAAGAGGGTGAGGAGCAAATATTCTCAGGGCTTAAAGTTATGTCAGAAGACATCATTAACTTGAAACCAACTCTGGAGGCAGGTCGGTGCCTGCAGTGACTGACTGCTGGATGTCAGGGGTGGAAGACTGGATTAGCTTTAGAGGACCAATCTTGGGCTGCAGAGGCAACAAGGGGGCCTGAACAAAGACCTGCAGGAAAAAGTGTTGGACATACAGGACAAATGGCAGGGCTGCAATCGGAGGATCCTAGACAGCCCAAGGTGGCAAAGGGAGGTAAACCACTTGCATTCCTGCAGTACGTACTGAAGATATCCTTGGAGAATGAATGGGTACACCGATCACCGTCACCTAATGATCAATTGTTGCATGCTGCAAGCCTCTATTACCCTTCCACTTTACATGCTCTACATTCACTGAACACCCCATGGACTACCTCTTTTACCTTCTGCTTCTCTTCCGTTTTCCTCTTTCTCCCACTGCCAGTAGTTTCCTTCTCTCTGGGAAGCTGCATTCCCTCTTCTCTGGATTGAACGTGTAGCTGTACACTTAACCTACAATCCAATATATTCTATTAATCTATTTTATTTTTAAAAGAGAAATTATCCAGTGTATGTGCACTGAATATAAATGCCTACTTTGGCTATATATGGCACCCTGAATGCGCAGATCTCAGGTAACAATGAAAACAGTGGGTGTCTTTGGGTTGCAAGTGAAAAAAATATTGATAACACCCGCCCCAAGAAGGAACCTTTACATAGAAAAATGTAGGTGATTATTGAATAAGGATATATAAGCAGAATTCCTTATTCTGTTACCTGAATGGGACTTATCATCTATCCTGAAGCACAACAAGACCACTTTCATCTGGTGCTTAGATACTATAGTGATATTACAGTGGTACATTATAGAAAAGATTAGAAAGAGAGAGGGAAAGGCTTTTCCCCCCTTGAAAAACATCTGAATAGACTGATAGTCCAGTACAGAATTTTGACTTGCTCATCCTGTCCATAAACCTGAGCTGTGCATGAAAACTTTGACATGAAGCATGATCTAGATATTTCCCATTAAACCCTCATGCATTTCTGGAAGGAAGTGAAACTCTTATTGCCTAGGGAGCTGTGTCAAACAATTCTCCTGCTATGATGTGGCCCCTTTTCATGCTTCTTGTCAGAAGCAGAGAATCTGCAGGGAAGAATGAACTAGTTTGAACATTATAATAAATTATTGGAACTTCCTGTAAAGCCTGAAACCCAGTCCAAATGTCTTTAAGCTTGAAACATGCACTTAAAATTCTTTTATTATCATTTTAAAAAATGTCAGTGTGTCTCTACACTTTCTAGTTTGGGCTGGGTCCAGAGGCAGACACAGAGCCCAATTATGTGAGGTGCTGAACACCCTTAATTTCCATTGACTTCAACAGGGGGTAAGAGTGCTCAGCTCCTTGGAAAGTCAGGCTACTACTGAACTAGGTAAAAGCTATTGTGATATTTCCAACCAGAGAGAAACCAAGAAGCCCCAAAATTTGGTGGAAAAGACTTTGCATTACATTTCCAGGCTGGTTTTTCAACTAGTAGGTTTTGGATATGTCTGTATACACTTTGAATATGCTACCAAATTTCTTGTGCTTTTGACGTTGCCTATCACTAACCCATCCCAAATTTATTTGCCACCAGTTAATTACCTGTTGCAAAAATTGCTTTTCATTCCTATTAACAAAGTCAGTCCAGCTCAGTGCACATAAACTACAAATAAATTACTATAATAATAATTCTGGGAGATGAAAACTGTGACCAATTAAAATAATTTTATGTCCTGCTTGGAACTTATACATGACTAGATAAACTAGCAAGTTTTTGAAACTACACTTTCATTGTACCTTCTTGTGAAAGTAGCACTAAATTCTTTAATATTTACCTGGATTTATTGCCTACAAACCTGAACACATGAGAGACACTTATAATCTGGTATGGTTCTTTTCGCATTTGGTGCAATATTAATTGACCTTCAGGAAATAAACATTTGTTTCAAAACAGAGCTCTGATACATCATATTGTATTTGTAAACACTTAATTTAATATTTTGTCTGGTTATTAATATTTTCTTTGTAACCCTTCTGCCCAGTGCAGTCAGCAGCAGCAAGGGCCAAGTTCAATATCTAGGGGTTCCCCTTAACATCTGGTGTTACAGTACAACAGTACAAAACAGAACTGGCTTGAGTCTCCACCCAGTAATCTGGAAAATTTACCACCACCTGGGGGCACCTCGAAGAGGCAATACTTCCCTTCTTGCAAGTACTGAGTCTGTGTATAGCAAAGAAAACTTTTAAAGGGAAAAAGAACGCAGCATTAATTTGGGCAAATACCACAACCATGATTTGAAAGCATATGACCATGAGCAAACACCCACCCCAGAGTATGCTGGGCAGTGCCCTTTGCCTCAGTTTCTCACCTTGAGTTATGAAAGTCCAACAGCAAATGTTCCTTTACCACATCACTCCCCTCTCATTCCGCTGCACTCCACTCAGAGTTGCCGTTCTTGGTCAGCAAAGACCCACAATTCCGAGGGGCATTCACGTCAGCTCACCTCCCACACAAGGGGGGTGCGTTGGAAGCACCCAGCAACACCTCAGCTGATGCACCACCGCTGCAACTGCTTCACAGTTGCCACCATTCACTCTGCTGTCACTGCTCACCGCTCTTGCGGCTCGCCATCGGCCACTGTGCCGTCCTTCATTCACTCTGTTGCGACTGGCACCGCACTCTGCTGTCTCTGTGCTGCGACAGCAAGTGCCGAGGGGTGATCACTTCACCCAGCTCTCAGTGATTTCAACTCTTGGTCATTTCAGAGGATAGTGGGGAACCTCACTACTAGTGAAGGCTTTGCAGTCTCTTTCACTGCAACACTGTCCCACCCCAGAGCTAAGGCTCAGTACCTGGTTATCGGTGATTTCAGCTCTAGTGATCACTGAACAATACAAGGCATCTGAATCAACTCAGTCTATAAACTGGAGAGTGAGAGTCAAATGATGTCTAGCATTCCCTAGGCGGAGCCCACACCACGAGGTAGGAATACCCATCCCTACTCTCTCGCTCTCTTTCACTGAGATTTGGCATCCCTACCCCCTGCTTAGCAAGTGAGGTAGTTTAGGGGGAACCTCTCAGTGAGGGCAGGCTAAGCACAGTTCTGCTGCCCTTTCCTTATACAACAGGGATAACAACACTTCATTACCCCTGAATTCAAATTTAAACAATTTATTAAAGCTAATGTTTAAAAAATTATATAATACATAGGTTGGGAAAAGAGTGTCTGTACATCTTGGTATTATAGTGCTTAGATTATCCACAAATATAAAGTTAGTTTTTAAAAGTCATATAATACATAGAGCACATAATCAGCAATAACCCAAATTCAGGTGAATAGATTTAACAATACAGTTTAGATATTCATAGATTCATAGATATTTAGGTCAGAAGGGACCATTATGATCATCTAGTCTGACCTCCTGCACAACGCAGGCCACAGAATTTCACCCACCCCTCCTGCAAAAAACCTCTCACCTATGTCTGAGCTATTGAAGTCCTCAAATTGTGGTTTAAAGACTTCAAGGAGCAGAGAATCCTCCAGCAAGTGACCCGTGCCCCATGCTACAGAGGAAGGCGAAAAACCTCCAGGGCCTCTTCCAATCCGCCCTGGAGGAAAATTCCTTCCCGACCCCAAATATGGTGATCAGCTAAACCCTGAGCATATGGGCAAGATTCACCAGCCAGACACTACAGAAAATTCTTTCCTGGGTAACTCAGATCCCACCCCATCTAATATCCCATCACAGGCCATTGGGCCTATTTACCATGAATATTTAATTACCAAAACCATGTTATCCCATCATACCATCTCCTCCATAAACTTATCGAGTTTAATCTTAAAGCCAGATAGATCTTTTGCCCCGAATACTCGGGTACATCACTCATGAAAAGTTGTACAGAGATTTGGTTGTGGAAAGCAAAATATAACGAGTGGAGTGATTTGTAACCCACAGACGCAATTGATCACTTTGGCAAAGCAGCTCCCTCTGCTGAGTACCTAGGCAGAGGGTGTGTTTATGCAAATATGGTGTGTTCCTGAAGAATTTTCCCCCAACTCATCACTAGATGTCAGGGGAGAGCTCATTCAGACCCTGCTTACATCTTCAGATAAAATATTTAGGGCTAGTTTCTGATACCTTTACCCTTGTTGAAGTCCATGGGACTACTTGTAGAATAAGGGTGCTACTTAATGTAAGTAAGGATATCAAAATCTAGCCTTAATGACTACTCTATCTAGTTAATATTTTTTGCAAAATATCAATCAGATCCTACAACCTTCACTTATCAGAAAAGTCCCACTGACATCAATGGAAAGAATGACTGAAGCATGAGGCTAGAATCAAGTCATTTAAATCTTTTGTCCTCAGTGTGCAAACTCTTCCTGCCAAAAATGATAAGCTATGCCTTGTACCCATATAGACCCCAAGCCTGCATTCCTAGCAAATCCAAAGTGTCCACTGAGGCAAATGAGAGTTCTGAGTGTGCAAGAAATGCCCTAATTATAGACACAGCTGGTACAGCTACAGCTGGCAGCGCTGCCTATAACTCAGGTTGCCTGAAACTTCCCATTATACTTCAGCTCCTTTATGGGGAGTTATGAGAGTAATGAGTGCACCTCCGAAGAACTGACCTCTAAGTGTACAAACGTGCCCCAACTGTAAAAAAAAAAAAAGGTCTGAGAATATCAACTTAATTTCATTCAGAACTTGGAAACAGAAGGTTAGCTGTTTTTCAAGAATTACACCTAGGATGTCAGTGCTATATAACTAACAGATACTGGTAAATACATGTTTAAATCATACAGAAATTAATGGCATGATGAGGATAATAAGAGCCCTCGGATGGAATAATTGCTTCACCGTAGGGAACTCATGCTGCTAAAGTTTGTTGGTGTCTGGACTACAAATGAGTTCTCAATGCCTGTGACAATGCAGCACAATGGCAATGACAGACAAAGTGCCTGCCAGGGAAGAAGAGCCTTCAAAGTCACATAGTATGTTAATGTTGACAAATGAAGTTGGAAGAAATTTGTATTTTAAAAAAGTTATCAAAAGAGAGAGAGAGAGAGAAAACATCAAAATCCTCTTCTCAGTTCTTTTACAGTGGATGTTAAAAAAGCCATTTTACCCCCCTGAGAATTATTAAATATACCACACCAATGCCTCATTATTAAATCTCTCTGAGATACTGGTGTGAACGACACATTCAAATTAAAAAGTATTCATAAGAATCCTAAAATACTTCTCTACCAATAGTTCAGGACATATAAGCTTGGCAGTGGTTTAAGCTTGGCAGATGATTTAACTGGGAATTGGTCCTGCTTTGAGCAGGGGGTTGGACTAGATGACCTTCTGGGGTCCCTTCCAACCCTGATATTCTATGATTCTATGATTCTATGATAGACACTCAGTTTAAGTGTGGAATTAGACAAGGTGACTCTCTACAGCACCAAAGCCTCAATCCTGAAATACAGAAATGAATCAGCATGGGAACAGAGATCTGCCAGTATGAGGATGGATTTTTTTTTTAATGTTTTTTTGCTTCTATCTGGGAGAGTGGTGTAACCTTAAGTGTACAGGCTTTTAGGAAATGTAATTTAGTAACCAAGTGGCAGTTTTGCTGCAGACCTTGTAATTTTGTTGGTTTAATTAAAATGTATTTTAAATAAAGGAATTATTGCATTAAAAGGAAGAGATGAATTACTGGATCTGTGTGCAAAATGTAGGAGGTTTGGGTTGGTTGTTTTTTTTTTAACTAGAGAAGACTTTAATTCTTTTTTTTTTTTTTAAAGGATCTGAATGATTTTTGCTTCTTGGTCAGCAGACTTTTTATTAATCTTTTGACATGTCCTAAAGTAACCCTGACATATGCAAGTCTTTCCCTGTAGTAAGGAGTGTATTGCGTAAAAGATGTATTTAAAGAGCTCTGAACCCTTAAGAAGATTTTATACATGGACAGAGGTTTGTTCTGTCTGGGGGAAAGTAAATAAAAACTCTAATTTTGTAATTAGTCTTATGCAACCAAGAAGGAGGTGTTGTATAATGCAGAGATTTATATTGTTAAAGGTACCTCATTTTGTTTGTAAATTGTAGGATTTCTTCTGCAACAAAAGGACTAAGGATATAAAAAAGCCGCTACTTTCCCCTGGTGCTCTTGTTGAAGTAATATGCAGTTTTTAATGGCGACACAGGCAGAAGCTGAAACATTTTATATTCAGGAAAGTGGTGTAACCTTTTGATCTTAAGCATATTGGCTTTTTAGGAAATGTAGTTTAGTAACTGAGTGGCTGTCTTGCTGCAGGTCTTGTTATTCTGCTAGTTGAATTAAAATGTATTTTTAATAAAGAAATTATTTCATTAAAAGGGGGAGATGAATTAGCAGATATGCTGGCAACATGTAGGAACGCAATGGAGATTTCAAAACATTTGCTGGATTTTCAAATGCCTTGCTGAAACCAGGTGGGTGAAAGGTAACAGTTGATCATCTTGTCTTGTAAAGATGTCATATAAAATTGTTCATAAAAACCAAGATAAAGTACAAGACGAAGCCAAAGTAATTACAAGAAATGAGTATGTTTAGGCTGAAATGCAATGGTGAAATAGATGTCCAAAGACTATTGAGGTCACAACACAGCACAACAATGGAGCAGAAATTCCTTGAATTGTAAAGCAATCATGATGTTAGAGGGGCATCTGAAACATTGACTGTACAAGTTGGGAAGATGTTGATTGACCATGTCTTTTCTGGACATTTTAGAGAGAGAAACATGGCTAAGGGGAGTTCCTAGGGATCCTCATATCTGGAGATCACATTCAAGGCCATCTCACTTTTACCCATGGACTCCTGGGTAATTCTTCAATATATCTAAAAAAGAAAAGGAGTACTTGTGGCACCTTAGAGACTAACCAATTTATTTGAGCATGAGCTTTCGTGAGCTACAGCTCACTTCATCGGATGCATACCGTGGAAACTGCAGCAGACTTTATATACACACAGAGAATATGAAACAATACCTCCTCCCACCCCACTGTCCTGCTGGTAATAGCTATTCATATTCATATTCTCTGTGTGTATATAAAGTCTGCTGCAGTTTCCACGGTATGCATCCGATGAAGTGAGCTGTAGCTCACAAAAGCTCATGCTCAAATAAATTGGTTAGTCTCTAAGGTGCCACAAGTACTCCTTTTCTTTTTGCGAATACAGACTAACACGGCTGTTACTCTGAAACCTTCAATATATCTAGATCACAGAATGACCAGTGAACATGCCAGCAGAATCCTTAGCAACCTTCGAATTCTTGCTGTTCCCTTTCCTTGTGTTTTGCTTTGTCCTCATTTTATGTTCTCTCTTTCCAATCTTTTTGTCTTCTGTTCAATTCCAGGCTTCACTACTGCTGGGAATTAATTCAGATTCATTATACCATCACCATAACCAGCATGATAGGCTGAGACAACATAAGGAGCTGTGCCACAGCATGAAGGAGAAGTGGTGGGAGGAAGCCAGAGAATGCCAAACAGAGGTCACCCCAGACTAGAGATCTGAGCTGGGGTCCAGAGGTAAAAACACACCTTTTCATGACTGACCCTGTGCACTGGTTTCCTGCCTGCAGTGCTTCAATGAAGCCAGTATCAGACACAGAAGTTTTCATTTCTTTTCTGTCCTTTTTCTTCCCCTCTCATGGGTATTTGTCTAAAAACCAAAATCCACCCAGTGATTGATCTTTTCTCCTCTCCTCCTCCCCCCATCCTCCAAGAAAGACTCTTAGGTCTGGTAAGAAACATTTAAACAACATTTTATCCTCTGAATGACTTTACTGAATGTATAAGAAAAAAAGGGAAACTTTCCCAGAACGAATGATTATTTCACTTTTGAAATCCAATTATTTAATCTTTAATATGTGTTTTAACTAAGGTGTGGGAGCGACAGTAAAAGCAGATTGGAGTTCCTTTATCAACAACCCACAAACCACAATCCAATGTTTAATGTTGTAACAATACAAAGAGAATTCTAAAGTACCTTTGAGCCTTACACTCTGTATTGAGATGTGGAGTTAGCATTTCTTTTTGTATTCTGACTTTTTTTACTTATTTTCAAAAAAAAAAAAAAAGAATTTTATATAAACTTTTGATGGTTATTCAGTGAAATACCTCCCCTAATATTTTTGTTCTCTACATGCTTAGGTAGATGTGTAGCATACTGTATGCCTCTTGTGGCCCATCCCCTGGTTAAGTGGCCATTCTTTGGCAGGAAAGAGGGTATGAGCGAAAAATTTACATTTTGACAAAGAAACAGCTTTGGGTTCCTGGCAACACAGAGTTTCTGTCTCTGAACCTCTGCTGGAGATGATTCTCAAAGAAGAGAAAGAACTATAAGAAGGAAGAACAGATGCCTCAAATTATTTTTCCCTTTCTCTCTACCTATGGCATTGACAATACCTGAAGAACAAGGAAGCAGCACTGGACTGGGGGAGGGATGTTGACTGAAAGAAATTCAACCAGTAAGACTGCTGAAACATGGTGATATAGAAGTATTGCTTTGAATTCACTTAGCTTGTTAATTTAGGTGTTTTACTTTTATTTTCTTGTAAAGAAAAATTCTGACTTTTTTGCCTCATTACTTGTAATCACTTAAAATCGATCCTTCTGTACTTAATAAACTTGTTTTATTGTTTTATGTAAACCTAATGTAAACCTAATGTGTTTGGATTGACGTGTTTGGGAAACTCCATTTGGGATAACAGGATTTGTGCATAACATTTTCTATTAATAAAATGATGGACTTTATATGAGTGTGCATTGTCTAGGAGAGGGCTGGGCAGTACAAGACATACATTTCTGAGGAAAGTCTAGGACTGGGAATTTGCTGGTGTTGCTCTGCAGTATAATTCAAAAGTGGCTGGCCATAGCACTCATACAATACAACTGGGAATAACTTACATGCTGGAGATTGTGTGTGAGCAGACCAGAAGTGGTGGCTCTCACAGCAAAGCAGTGTAAAAGGCACCCCAGGTTGGAGAACTGAGGGTACACAGCTGTTCATCGGTTCAGATTGTACCCTGGGTAAAGTCATAGAATCATAAACTTTAAGGTCCGAAGGCACCATTATGATTGTCTAGTCTGACCTCCTGCACAATGCAGGCCACAGAATCTCACCCACCCACTCTTGCAATAATCCTCTCACCTATGTCCTCTCACCCATATAAATCGTGGTTTAAAGACTTCAAGGTGCAGAGAATCCTCAGCAAATGACCCGTGCCCCACGCTGCAGAGGAAGGCAAAAAACCCCCAGGGCTTCTTCCAATCTGCCCTGGAGGAAAATTCCTTCCTGACCCCAAATATGGTGATCAGCTAAACCCTGAGCATGTGGGCAAGATTCACCAGCCAGATACCCAGGAAAGAATTCTCTGTAGTAACTCAGATCCCACCCCATACAACATCCCATCACAGACCATTGGGCATATCTGCTGCTAATAGTCAAAGATCAATTAATTGCCAAAATTAGGCTATCCCATCATATCATCCCTTCCATAAACTTATCAAGCCTAGTCTTGAAGCCAGATATGTCTTTTGCCCCCACTGCTTCCCTTGGAAGGCTGTTGCAGAACTTCACTCCTCTGATGGTTAGAAACCTTTGTCTAATTTCAAGTCTAAACTTCCTGATGGCCAGTTTATATCCATTTGCTCTTGTGTCCACATTTGTACTGAGCTTAAATAATTCCTCTCCCTCTCCGGTATTTATCCCTCTGATATATTTATAGAGAGCAATCGTATCTCCCCTCAGGCTTCTTTTGGTTAGGCTAAACAAGCCAAGCTCTTTGAGTTTCATTTCATGAGACAGGTTTTCCATTCCTCGGATCATCCTAGTAGCCCTTCTTTGTACCTGTTCCAGTTTGAATTCATCCTTCTTAAACACTGGAGACCAGAACTGCACACAGTATTCCAGGTGAGGTCTCACCAGTGTCTTGTATAATGGTACTAAAACCTCCTTATCTCTACTGGAAATACCTCGCCTGATGCATCCCAAGACCGCATTAGCTCTTTTCATGGCCATATGACATTGGCGGCTCATCGTCATCCTGTGATCAACCAGTACTCCGAGGTCGTTCTCCTCCTCTGTTACTTCCAAGTGATGTGTTCCCAGTTTATAACAAAAATTCTTGTTATTAATCCCTAAATGCATGACCTTTCACTTTTCACTATTAAATTTCATCCTATTGCTATTACTCCAGTTTACAAGGTCCTCCAGATCAAACTTTATTTGCACACTCTGGCTTTTTGTGCCAAGGTCAGTAATAAAAAGATTAAATAAGATTGGTCCCAAAACCGATCCCTGAGGAACTCCACCTTTCAGTGTGACCCGTTGTAGTGTTCCCTTTAACCAGTTCCTTATCCATCTTTCAATTTTCATATTGATCCCTATCTTTTTCAATTTAACTAATAATTCCCCGTGTGGAACCGTATCAAATGCCTTACTGAAATTCAGGTAAATTAGATCCACTGCGTTTCCTTTGTCTAAAAAAATCTGTTACCTTCTCAAAGAAGGAGATCAGGTTGGTTTGACATGATCTACCTTTTGTAAAACCATGTTGTATTTTGTCCCATTTACCATTGACCTCAATGTCCTTAACTACTTTCTCCTTTACAATTTTTTCCAAGACCTTGGCATATTTTATTTGAGAAATAGTACATGATCATTCAATTAAAAACTGTATCATAGTGCACACTCACAAGGGGCAGAGTTAAGGTCACATGTATACTGGATATAATTTTTGCAATTTTCCCACTTACAGATTAATCCCTGTGCCCAGTACAGTGTGCAGCCTGCCTGTAGCCCTTTCTCAGGCAAGCAATCCTCCCTTCAATAGGACTACTCACATGAGTCAGGATCACTCTCCTGAGTAAGCAGTGCAGGATTGGGCACTCTGTTCTCAGACTCTCCAGATACAGAACTGCTACGAAAACAGGCTATTATGTTGTTTTTTTCACACCAGAGAAACTTTTCCTTGTCTACACAAGCCTACAGGTTGTCATCTTGGAAATCTGCATGCCAGTTTCTATTTATCTCTAATCTATCTATAGCTCTGCTGTTGCAAGAATGTCATAGTTCATTGTCTGTTGCAGACATTGACAGAATTACCCTCAGAACTGGAGATGAAAGGGTCAAAATGTGTTCTAACTCAGTGACTCTCAACCTTTCCAGACTACTGTACCCCTTTCAGGGGTCTGATTTGTCTTGCGTACTCCAAGTTTCACCTCACTTAAAAACTATTCGCTTACAAAATCAGACATAGAAATACAAAAGTGTCACAGCACACTATTACTGAAATATTGCTTACTTTCTCATTTTTACCATATAATTATTTGGAATATAAATACTGTACTTACATTTCAGTGTATAGTACAAACAAGTTATTGCACCAAGAATAGCTTTCTTGAGGTCCAGCTAAAAGGTTACAAGCAAAACAAAAGCATTTGGGGTTAGCACAGAGGAATCCACAAGCCATAAAGAAATAAAAGAAATAAACCTAATCGCGTCTTCCTAGACATTTTCCTGATCTACTTACATATCTGGGGTTTTAAATAAGTAGTTTCTAGGTAGGATATTGATGATTTTTTCATACCTGGCTCAAGCTTTTTACAGCATAGCTGTTGCCCTGTCTGCCTCTTCCTGGGAGAACAATGACAGACAAAGAAGTCGTTTTTCAATTTTAAAAAGTTCTACCCTTCCCATTGGCTCTTTTGGCCAGGTGCCCACTCACTTCCTTTTACCTATGCACAGCAATGAGACTTTTTAACCCTCTACGGGTAGAACAATTAAGAAACAGCTACTAAGAGGGATATTATAGCTACTGGCTGGCTGGGTGTCCATAAAAGGGAGCAAACCCCGCACCTTCATTTATCACATGCTTGTACAAGTCTGAGTTGTTTTGGTCTATCATACTAATTGGTCTCTTGTGTAGAAATATTGATTGCATTTCTGTTTAAAAGGGATCTCATGTCAGCCAATTTGCTGTGTTTTTAAAGCTCAGTATTTTGGCCATCGTAAAATACCAACAAGTATCTAAACCACATTCTAGCGGTAATTACTTGTCAAGGATTTTTATGTATCTAAAGGCCAAATTCTGTTCTCATTTATACCTAGGCTATTCCACTAAGTTAATTGATGTGACTGAGGGTTTACCATAAATAATGTATTATAATGCAAACAGAAGTGAAAGAGCATTTGGGCAATTTATAACTTTATTGAACTATTAAAATTAAAAAACCCAATGGAGGTTGAATCCCAAGGGCATGGATCAATTACAATATAATAATCCACTTACCTGGGAAGATCAAGAGTTTTTTTCTTTGAAATGGTTAAAAAATATTGTGTTTCTGAACTGAGACACTTCATAGCAAGTCTCAGTTTAGAGTGAATGGTTTAAATTACTAACAATTTGGGTCTATAATGATAATGCTCACCGGCTCTTAACTTCATAGGCATTAAGATGCCAATTCCAATAAGCAGAAAGGTCTCACAATGTATTTGGAATTTTTAGAGCAATTTTTTATTATGTAGAGCACTTTTTTATTCTCTTTTGACTTCTGACGGGGTCAGTACAGTAGCTTGTTTTCCTACTGTCCCTTTTTCCTAGAGATTTGCACACTTTGCTGTGGTAGAGAGGCAGTGTGGTAGAGAGGTTTATAATGATACATTCAACTCTCTAAAGCTTCAGAAGATTGCCAACACCATCATTTCAATTTGCAATGGCCACAATGAGCATCTGGTTCTTTATGGTAACATGTAATTTGTTTGCCTCTCTTATGAAATTATGGGCATGCTCAATCTTCTGTTTTCAGAGAACTTAAATTAAAAGTCTTTCTTTCTTTCTTTCCTTCCAATAAACCAAAGTAGTTTAAGACCACAATAACAGTGCATTCCTGTGATTTCATAGTCCTTTTTCTGAGTCCTGATGTTTACTTTTTTTTGTTTGTTTGTTTGTTTCTCCAAAGTTTCCACTTTGGATTAGCCAGAGTCAGTTTAGACCAGTGATCACAGAAATACTCGTGTACATTTTCAGTGGGACAGGTTCAGCATATATAATTGAGAGTTAAACAGACATTCGGATGAGTTTAGAATAAACAGGCAAGCCCCAGAGTCCAGTATTCCTATTTGCCAAAGTTCAGCAACATGCATTTGAGAGGTAATATGCTCTAGCAGGTAGGGCACAGGGCTATTTCCAGCTCTGCCACTAACCTTGTGTGTGACTTTAGGCAAATCACTTCACTGCTCTGTCCCTCTCTTGTCTTTCCTTCTCTAGTTAGTTTGTAAACCCTACAGGTCAGGAACTCTTTCTTACTCTGAATCTATACAGCACCAAGCACAGTGGGTCCCCAGTTTCAGTTGGGGCCACTAGGTGCTACCAAAATATAAATAATAGTGGTACACCAAGCCAAAGGTTGTTTAAAGAAAGCATGAGTTCAATAGGGATGATTTGGGACAATATAGGGCCTGATTCAGGAATTCAGTTGAAGTCAATGGAGTTACAACAGTGTAAAACAGGTGTAAATGAGAGGAGAATCAGGCTCAGAGTCCATTATTATACTAAAAAGAAAAGGAGTACTTGTGGCACCTTAGAGACTAACCAATTTATTAGAGCATAAGCTTTCGTGAGCTACAGCTCACTTCATCAGATGCATATCGTGGAAACTGCAGCAGACTTTATATATACACAGAGAATATGAACCAATACCTCCTCCCACCCCACTGTCCTGCTGGTAATAGCTTATCTAAAGTGATCATCAGGTGGGCCATTTCCAGCACAAATCCAGGTTTTCTCACCCTCCACCCCCCCACACAAATTCACTCTCCTGCTGGTGATAGCCCATCCAAAGTGACAACTCTTTACACAATGTGCATGACAATCAAGTTGGGCTATTTACAGCAGGAGAGTGAGTTTGTGTGTGTATGGGGGTGGGGGGGATGTGAGAAAACCTGGATTTGTGCAGGAAATAGCCCAACTTGATTGTCATGCACATTGTGTAAAGAGTTGTCACTTTGGATGGGCTATCACCAGCAGGAGAGTGAATTTGTGGGGGGGGGGGGTGGAGGGTGAGAAAACCTGGATTTGTGCTGGAAATGGCCCACCTGATGATCACTTTAGATAAGCTATTACCAGCAGGACAGTGGGGTGGGAGGAGGTATTGGTTCATATTCTCTGTGTATATATAAAGTCTGCTGCAGTTTCCACGATATGCATCTGATGAAGTGAGCTGTAGCTCACGAAAGCTTATGCTCTAATAAATTGGTTAGTCTCTAAGGTGCCACAAGTACTCCTTTTCTTTTTGCGAATACAGACTAACACGGCTGTTACTCTGAAACCTGTCATTATTATACTGTGTACTTGCTGTTAATCTGTAAGAAGTGATGCCACCTCATTCTCTCTGCCCAATCCAAAAGATATGAAAGACAGATTGACCAGTTCCAAACTGAACCTGGGGATGGTAATGAAAGCTTCCTCTGTAGTAACAGCCTGGAACGAGTGCACTTACCTTACAAGGACACTGCCCACTAGAGATCTAGTCAATTTTTTGAAACACATTTTAAAGTAATTTCAGGTACTATTATCCTCTGGCCAATTTTCTGTGATCTTACAATCAGCTTTCCTTCTTTTTAAAATGTTTTTCTTTCCTGTTACTGTGAGAAAGACCCCTCCAAACAGGGGACTGCATGGACTGGCTAGCCAGGGGAAATTCCAAAGATCCCAGGTTTTTGTTTTGGCTCATCTCTAATGGCTCTTCAAGTAGCTCTTCCTTGATTTAATAGTAGCAGAAATCTGAAGTAGGCTGACCTTTTTAAGTGATTTTTCTGAAGGGCACAAGGGACAAAGTAATATGTTCTCATTTATTCACTTTTTTAAAGTGGCGTTGGAAGATAGAGGTTCATTCACTTACAGCAACAAGTCAGGCTTCCCCATCGTTCTTTGTCTTGTTTCAAAGCCGATTGTTTGTTTCTGCCAATTTGTAATTGCATAGGAAGGTTGATGCCAGAGATTGTGAAAGGAGGTTTTCTATCATTGTATCTAATGGCTGTTCTACTCGGTTTGGGATTATTCATTTATGTCTAATGTTTGCTGCTCTTGGCGGTAGTTAGTAGAAGACTTGCAGCGGTTCAGTATTATTTCCTATATGTCTTTCACAGAATCATTAGTTTCCTGCTCCAGAGAAACATCAACTTCTTAATGCAATTTGTTCCTCTGATTAATGAGAGAAGTAAATCCAGCCATTTTTTCTATTTTCACTCTCTTTATCCAATAAACCACAGCTGTATGTATCTGAGAGTACATGAATTGATAATATGCCTTGAAATTGTAATCCCTATGCAGAGAAAGAGAGTTATTGCATGGTTATTATTCGCACTTTTTCACCCTCCCATCTACAACACCAAGACAAAATGCTAGGGGAAAAAAACAGTTCTGCAATAATGAAACATCTTCTTGCAAAGTGATATTTTTATTCCTCTATTTCTGCTGTGACCCATCACTAGACAGCTGTTCTCTGCCTGCTGTAGATAAGGGTTCTATCATCATGGCAAATGAGAGAGGACGCACTTGTCTAGTTCCTCATGATAAAGAGTGAGACTGCAACAGAACCACATATGTAAGCCATGTGAGATACCAGAAACCTACAGTCACATTTTCTAATATAATGCAATTTTAAAATGCTAAATACATCAAAAATCTTCTCCTTATCTAGAAAGAGCATTAAATTAATGCTTGGAGGATTTCTCCAATAAATGTAAAACAGACCAAATTCAGCCCTGGAGTATGTGGAAGGAATCCATTGATTTCAGTGGAGACATGTCTATTTGCAGCAGGGATGAATTTGGTCCAAACAGTCCAGTGCAGTTGAAAGATTTCATTATAACTTCTGTCCTACCATCCTGAATATTTTAGCAATAGGGTCTGCAGCTGAAGGGTCAGTTCTTTTCATTGGTTGTAGTGAAGATTTTCACATTAAAAAGGAAAACTTCATCAAAACTACATCAAAGATGAAGTATTTTACTTGAATTTATAGCAAGAAGAACTTAATTGTCCTGTACTGAATAAATAATGATTTGATACATCTTAATCAGAGTATCTGTCCTTTAGGGACTCAAGGTCTTATGAAACTTCACCTAAAGCCCATTTATAATTTCTGTTTGACTAAGTTCAACCCTTGTTCAGCGAGATAACAAATGCAAGATCATTTCATCAGCTTCTCCCACAAAAGTACAGAAAGTTAACGACCCAATTTTCCGGTCGTGGTATTTGTTTTTGTTTAGATGCATATCAGACATATAATTCCTATAGCAATTACTCATTATTTATCTCCTCCTTTGCTGTATGTTCTAGTACCGCACACAGTGACTGTTGATCGATGGGAGTGTTCTTGAACTATCTTCCTACTTAATTTGCCTCCACCTTAGCATCTTTATCTCCAATTTTCTGTCATGTTGGAAGCAAATGCCTATTTAGCACAAAGATCATTGAGAGAAAGTTTCTTAAAGGGCAGTTCTTGAAAGATAACTCAATTTTCCAGGTTTAGTGTGTTCCGCCTGAAGAAGTTTAATTTCCTTCTCTAAGGAATTAATCTGTGAATTAGTTGATCTGTCAATTCTTATTGAATGAATAATAATTAATCCTCCAAAGTAAACCTAATGCATTTCTACACAACATTAGGGGATTTTATAAGATCCTCTCTATTATTACAGGATGTTATTTTGTGAGGCTATTTATTGGCAGAAGATATCAACATGCCATTAGTATGGTCAGTTAAATCTGCTGAATCCAACATATTGCAATGCAAACCCATTATTCAGGAGCCTTAAATCTTTTCTGTAATTCAGTCAAAAGGGTTAGGGCCTAAGACACTCAATAGGAGAGACTGAAAAGTCTGTTGCTGGAGGAATTTAATAATTAGGTAAAATGTACCCTGAAGCAGATTCTACAAAATGGGAGGACAAGATTAAAAACAGGAGTTTTGTCATTGAATTCTATGGGAGAAGGTTAGGACCTAACGGTATTAAACAAAGAAATGTCAGTTGTGATATCACTTATTTTACAGATCAGAGCATCTGGAAAAACTAGAATTCTCCTGTGCATATCATTGTGCCCAGGTTATGAACAATTGTTCTGTAGTTGAAAATAAGTCGCAGATGTAAACCAACATATGCAATGAGATATCATGCTATTCTTGTGTGATCCCTGTACATTGGTGTAATATACAGAATGTGATTACCCAGTTTCTGGAGACCTATACAATAACATAGGACTTCAATAGCTCAGTCATAGGTGAGAGGTTTATTGCAGGAGTGGGTGGGTGAGATTCGGTGGCCTGCATTGTGCAGGAGGTCAGACTAGATGATCATAATGGTCCCTTCTGACCTTAATATCTATGAAATCTATGAAACATTGCACGATAAAGTTGGCTACCTATATGTGTGGGAATGGAATGTGGCAGAATTATCTGAAGTGCTATCATGGTGGCACTTTAGAACAGATACACCATTACCTGCAAACTAGGGCAGCACTGACGGTGCATTTTCTCCCAATTACAGTAGGCCCAGAGCCTATAAAGACTTATCCACATGCTTATCTTTTCACTTGGGAGGACTCCTACTGAAGCCAATGGCAAAAACTGCAATCCTACTACTCAGTTAAGCAAGTGTGTAACCCTAGGCACCCCTGTATTCACACCCTACACACTACTACAATGATTTTTGAACAAAATAGGTCTTCTGAGATATCATTTGAAACTAATAACACACTGGTTAATATCAATGTAAAATATGTGTAACGATGCTGTATGTGAAATTATGGATATTCACTAATATTATGCTTTAAAGCCTGTGACTAAAAGGTATTTAAACCAGGCATGTCAGGGGGAGTTGATAAACAAGTTTTCTCCAGACAAAGGAAAGAGCTCAACATCTCAAACCAGGTGTGGCCCAAATTCAGTGCACTCTTTGTTTCTATTGGAGGTTGCAGTACAAAGAGATAATTTGCATGGTAGCAACTACCAGTGGAGGAGGAACCAGCATAGAGCCTCATATTCCAGATCTCATGGCTCCTTTACTCCTGAACTAAGCAACTTTATCTGAGGGGACCTTTCAGAAGAATTGATTTTAAAGGTTCACTGAACTATAAAGAGAGGGCGAGTGAACCCCTAAGTTACACTTCAAAGAAACCATGCAATTTGATCTCACTTGGCCAGCTGTCCACTACAAAGTTGGAAAGGAGACTGGGAGCAAAAGAAACCAAACTTGTCTCTTGCTAGATTAAGTTTTAGACTTTTAAATGTATGTTTTCCCTTTGTTTGCTTGTAATAATCTCTACCTTCTGTTTTTTACTTTCAGAGTGGTAGCTGTATTAGTCTGTATCAACAAAAAGAACGAGGAGTACTTGTGGCACCTTAGAGACTAACTGTTACTCTCGAAGGTGCCACAAGTACTCCTCGTTCTTTTTGTCTTTTACTTGGCATCACTTAATCCCTGTGTAGCAAGGTCCCAGTTGGTCCATGGAGCCACTGGGTGGTATAGGGGAGCTACTGCCTCGCCAAAAGGTGTTGATCATACCTCTCCATCGACGGGGAATTAGCGGAAGGAGGTGGTGTGCGGAGGTGGTGTAGCGGAAGGAAGTGGTGTGGTGAGCGGAAGGTGTGCCATCGTAATTGGCGCAACACAGGAGTACTGGCCAGAGTCTGTGATGCACCCCTCAGGCCAGGGAGCGCTGGCAAGAGTCAGTGACATGCTCCTCAGGCCGGGGATTGCCAGCAAGAGTCAGAGCTCTTTATCAGAGTTCTGCCACCCTGAGGCAGGGTAGGGGAATGCAGGCCCACCCGACTCCACTGTGGTCCAGCCCAGGGCCTTGACAGTGGAGGGAGGAGAGGGTCCCACGACTGAGTCAGTGGGGATCCATCCTCAACATGCTGACCAAATACTGACTCACCGCACTGTCCAGTTCTGCCCCAGGCTACTTCCTATCCGGTCTCTCGAGTGGGTTCCTCTGATTCCTCCAACTCATCAGGATATTCAGCCACCGGTAGCCCTGGTAGCTCCAGCTCACCCTCAGCATTGGCCTCACTCGGGCTCGGGTCACTGCCTGGCTCCTCCAGTCCCTCGGGGTACTCTGCGGCCGGCAGTCCTGGTAGCCCAAGTCCTTCCTCAAGGTCAGGAGTCCCCTGGTCCAGGGCATCCCATGGCTCAGCAGCAGGCTCTATAGGGAGCAGCCTGTGTCTGTTTCCCTCCCTGGTGCTGCCCTGACTGGGCTAAGGGCCCCACCTTTTGTACTTCCTGTTCCACCCCTTCCCTTCTGGGGGGCTGGAGTAAGCTTGGCCTGGCTCCGCCCACTCAGGCTGACAGAATGGCTCTTTACCTTCTGCTTTGGAGGGAGGCCACCCCGGCTCCCTACACTCTGCTCTTTTGTTAATAAAATTGTTTTGCTTTCATCATAAATCACCAGTGCTGTGTAAGTTCAGTAAGTGTGGGCCACTGGTAAGCTGACAAGTTGGAACGTTATCCTGTCTCTGTAGAGGCAGTGAACTGAATACTTTTTCTGTGGCGGTCCAGTGAGAGGGACTGGACCCTGCAGGACAATGATTTGGGGGCATATTCGGGGCTGGGAGGGTACTAAGATCAGTCCGCAAGGAATAAACAGGTTGGGCAAAGCCAAGGGGAACCTGGTGGGCTGCTGGCAGGCTGTTGGGGCCAGAGTTCTGACTCAAGAAACCTAGGGTTACCAGGGAGACATTGACTGAACCCCTTACTGGCATGGGTGAATCGGAGAACATCATAATATGGTAGATCAGGACAGGATTGGATCCTTACTACATATGTAGTTAGGGCTGGAGTTCTTGGTTTAATTTCTTTAGATTTTCTGGGTATTTGTCAGACCTTTTATATCATTTTTAGTTTTTCATGGTTTCTTTTCCTTCCTTTTTACATTAGCCATAGGATACGAAATTTAGGCCCTCCACTCCGTTTATTTATTTATTTATTTATTTTTGCTTATATCCCACTTGAAAGCAGAAATATCTTGTCACTGGAAAGGCAAACCTTGCACTCTGATTGTGTAATACCACAACAGAATCCTAGCAAGCCTGGCAATCTGGACAGTGTGCTGTCCAAGAATCAATCACAGCCTTTCATTCTGAGACTGGTAAGGGTGCACAGTTTGGCATTTTGTGGGCAGCATCCTCAATCCCACAGGCATGGGACCATCCCTCACTTTTCTGTAGTAATTTGTGAGGCCATGTAAGAAACAACATTTGGGGACTTCAAAGGAAGACATGTCTAGTTTTCCTTTGGTCACCATGAAATGTGTGCGGTGGAGATTAGGGTTTATAACTTGTGGGTTTCCGATAAATCCCTCAGGACCCTGGCATGAGGCCTGATGGATAACACTGGGGGAAAACTGCAATAGCTGTCTTTCCAGGGTAATATTGCTGAATACTCCATCCTACCACAGGCAGTGTAAACTTCCCTTCCTGCACTTTCCCAGCCAGATCTATATAAAGGCAGCCGTTGCTCTTCAGGTGAGGTCTCTTCCAGGACAGCAGCCTATTGTGCAACTGACAAACCTATCAGGCTGATCTATCCACCCTCTCTATTAAACAAATCTCCTGATCTCTTCCTCCTTCCGTTTCTTACTTCAGCAATGCTGACGCTGCTAACAGATTTAGCCTTCTTGAAATACTTACTTGACGTCATCTTTTTCTCATGTACTTAGCTTGCTGTGAGAAATCTTTGACACTGTGTCAGAGAAATTAAAAGGACATGAGTTCTGAACATCTTTGATCAACAAAACTTTCCCTCATATTTAACTCCTAGTGTCTCTCTAAGCTCCTTCTTTGCCACTGTCTTCAATGCTCCCTTTAAATCCTCCTCCTGTTCTTATCTTTGCATCTTCTTCCCCAGGGAGCAAACCCATTGAGCTTCCTTTTGGAGTAGAAGTGCTGCAGAGATCAGTGTGTCAGCACCCATTGCTCTAGCCAGAGATTGCCAGTAGATGGCTCGAGTAACCTCTGCTCCTCTGCTATAACTCTTCCTCACACTACTCTGTCCCAAGACAATTCACAACAGGCCAAAATTGGGCCCTTTTGTTTTATCCCAGATGAATGTTTGGACCAGTGTGTAGTAGCTTTTAAAAACACATAGAAGATGGTTGGTTATATTTTTTTAATGGATAGAAAATAATACAGAAAGTATTTCAGTGGCATTATATTGACCAGTGCTACACCCTCATTTGGAGCACTGTGCTCGATTTCAATTGCCTCACTTTGAGAAAGGTACAGACAAGATTAAAAAACTCCAGGGAAGGGCAACACAACTAGCTAGAGGGATGAAAGATTGACATATTGCAGATACTAGGCTTATTGAGTCTGGGAAGAAGAGTTAGAGTAGAATTAACTGATGTGCTCATCATTGTGAATGGTGTGAGGATAAGAACATAAGAACGGCCATACTGGGTCAGACCAAGGTCCATCTTGCCAAGTATCCTGTCTTCCGACAGTGTCCAATGCCAGGTGCCCCAGAGGGAATGAACAGAACAGGTAATGACCAAGTGATCCACGCTCTGTTGCCCATTCCCAGCTTCTGGCAAACAAGTTAGGGGCACCATCCCTGCCCATCCAAGCTAATAGACATTGATGGACCTATAACTGTCCTGTCCTGCCTTTTCCCCTGCCCCTGAGCAGGGAAACAAGAGGACACTCTATGAAATTAAATTTCAGACAAATAAAAAGGAATAGTGCTTTCAAGTTCTGCCTACAGGATTTACTTCCACAAGAGGTCAAAGAGACCTGGAACATGAATGGGTTTCTAAAAGGGCTGGAGAGTGTCATGTGATCATTAAGCACCATTTGCAGTTCTGCAAGATGAAATAATAAGGATAATTGAATATCATGCTTCTGGGTGTAAGCTAATTGCCAGCAGGGTTCTGGAGGGATTTTTCTCCTCTGTACACAGTATAGCATAACTGAAGAGGTGGATTCTGGGAGCCTTCCATCTTCCTCTAAAATATCACTGCAGGAGGCAAAATGCTAAGCTAGATAAACAAATGATCTAATCTAGAAGGGCAAGTCTTCCGTTCCTATATCACCATGGTAAACAACCAGACACACTGCAGGTTAACCTAATGCCATTGTATAACAAAGTTTTGAGTAGCTTCAGTCATTATTTTTCCCCTGACATGCCAACGAAGGTCCCAGATGGCACAATATGCTGATTGCTATGGCAACTTACATATAAACTATTGTTCAGTTATACATTAATATGGATTTATGCTTATCTGGGAACCAGGAGTGAATTGTCTGTATTTTAAAAACATAATATCCCTTGCAGCCCTTTAATCTCATTTCAGTGTAGCTGAGTTTCAGGTAATGGAGAGGCACAGTATGAGCTCAATTAGTCTTAGATCTTACACTGTAACTGTACCAGGTGAGTTGCATGAGCCTGCCTAAAAGGACTTCATATTTGAAAGTTATTTACTCAATTTTACATTCTTCCACATGCACTTAACTGAGTAATGATTAGCAACTGATATTAATTAATAGGGTTCCCATGTAATTATGTCTGATGATGACCAAATCATCACCATGATTATTAGGGATTATTTATTACCACGAATACCAATTCTCCAGTAAAGCTCTTCAGCAAACTGAATCAACTGCACATAATTATTCTGTGTTCACAAGTAGCTGCGATAAAAAACCACCTGTACAGTGGGAAGTGCCAAAGATGATCTAGAAATATGCATCTATTTCTGCCTTAGTGGCATGACCTCAACATGGAGAGGGCTGTGCTTTGTAGGATCAACAGAATTTTCATGACAAACATCATACCCAAAAAGCTATCCACGTGAATGACCTTACTACTTTCCTCAAGATTGAAAAATGGGCATGTAACACTGTTTGATTCTTCAGACCTTTCCTCTGTATCTTAGATTCTTCTATATGATCTCAGCTAATAGAGATTGAAATCTTTCAGTCCAATACCAATGCCAATACTGTGGAATCACTCTTCTGTATTCCCAGTCATAAGCATAAGAACGGCCATACTGGGCCAGACCAAAGGTCCATCTAGCCCAGTGTCCTGTCTACTGACAGTGGCCAATGCCAGGTGCCCCAGAAGGAATGAACAGAACAGGTAATCACCAAGTGATCCATCCCCTGTCGCCCATTCCCAGCTTCTGGCAAAAGAATTGTCAGAATAACTTACGACACAGAAAATTCAGAGAGCTTCAAACAGAGAATGCTGCCATAGGCAGTGGCATCTTCTGGACCACTTCACTCGCTGCCTATTTTCTGGCACAGTATAATTCAGGTGTTTAGGAAATTGCAACAGTTACTGTGCAGGTTGCATGTGTCTTTCTGACCTAGTATTGACCCAGTGCACCAGCAGAGAGTTCAGGGATACCGTGCTACTGGTTGTGCTATTGTTCATATCAGGTGTTAAAGAGCCCCTGACTACTTGATCCCACAGTACTTTATGTAAGTGTGAGTGCTAACACGCAGGACCGTCCTTAGGAGGAGTGTGGAGCCCGAGGCAGAAATGACAAATCCGTCACTTCTGTGAAATCCGTCACCTCTGTGAACGACCGACCATGCTGACCAATTGTGCTGGCCCACGGTGCCCCCCAGAGCGCGAGGCCCAGAGCCGTCGCCCCAATTCGCCATACCCTAGGGACGGCTCTGCTAACACCCCCCTCCAGTCCAACCAAACTCCAACTTGACTAAATATATCTTTCAAACCTCATTAATTTATTATTATTACAGACAATATTTTTGTAAGTGTCCACTAATTTTGGGTGCCTACCTTGAGACACCTAGGGTCTGAATTTCAGAGCCATCGAGCACCCTTAACTCCTATTGTTTTTAACTGGAGATGTGGGGCTCAGCACCTCTGAAAGTCAGGCCTGAGGTGTCTCCCATGAAGCAACGAAAAATGGAGGCACCCAGAAATTAATGGGCACTTCTGAAAGCATTGGCCATAGTGTTCAAAGTGTGCTAAGTACTTTACAGCCAAATAAAGAAACAAAGCCCCCTCTGGAAGGCTCTTAAAATGTAAAAGAGGCAATAAGCAGACAAGAGATGCAACAAAGCATATTGTTATTCAGATAGCAATGTTAGTTCCATCTTCGTTTTTACAGGTGACATTTTAATCTAATTTTCCCCTGCAGTTTCCACTGGATTCTTATTTACTTCTCTCTGTAACTATGTTGTAGTGTTGCTGTAAGTTGTTAAACAGTTGCCATTTCCTACTCCTGAGGTTTTGGCAGGCACGTTTCAACAGTAGGTACAGTGATTCCAGCAGACAGATAAGACAGATACATACTGAAGTGCTATTGGTCCTTGGAGATGAAAGGTGCACAGATATAAGCTGATATTATTCTCTAAAAAGGAAAAAAAAATGTCCTGACAGTCTGATGAAAGAAGCAAAGACTAATTCACAGACTCCTAGTCCTCCCGTAACAAATAACTGACAGGATTGATTGGGACGCACTGGGCTTGCACTTTGGGTTTTTTTGGAGAAATTATAGCAAACTAATCTGAATAAGGAATGTCACCTTCTTTGGTGGTAGGTTTCACTTTCCTCCAGCAATAGAAATGAAAATGGAAATTCCATTTCAAAAGCACGGAAAAAATTGAAAAATTCTTTTCAGAGACAGAATAATGCATCCTTAAAGAAAAACTCTACAATTTTCATTTGCAGCCTTAAAAATTAAGACTTTGAAATAAAACTTTTAAAAAACCTTCAGCTAGTACTTCACAGCATTTACTCAAAGGCCAGTAAAAACTACAATGAAAAATTCAATAAATGCATAGCAAGAGACGATTTGAAAGAGAGAAAGAGGAAATCAAATTAGTCTGGAAGACATTTTAAGAGTATCATATTGAAAGAATATGAATGCTGTGTTTCACCAGTCCTTCAGGGACACACAGGCTTGTTTATGTGACCCCGCAACTCAGACTATGGGAGTGTAAATTGTGGTGCGCACTGTTTAAAGAGGACCACACGAATATAAACTAAGTACCTTTTAGTTCACGCCTGCAGCGTCCCTGCTGGGGACTTACAGCTCAACAACACTGCAGATCACAACTCCGTAAGGGCCAGATAGACATAGCCTCAGTTCTATATACAGTATTAGTCCGTAATGAAAGAAGGTACTGATGTGTAGATCAACATTTAAATCCATAAAATGTTTGATGAGGCATTGCTATTCCTTTATCTGCTACTTTTCTCTTATGGAACATTTATTTCCTATGGACTGTGTTTTCTTATTTTATATAGACCACATGCTGAAAGCCCTTACTCATACAAAACTGTCCATGAGATCAATGGGAGTTTAAACTGAGTTAGGACTGCAGGATCTGATCATGTATCTGTGTATAATCTTTACATTTGGGCCACATTGCAAATCTCCTACTCATGATGAACACTTAGCCCTAGTCTACAATAGGAGTTGAGGTCAAATTTAGCAGCATTAAATCGATTTAACCCTGCACCCATCCACATGACAAAGCCCTTTTTTTCGATTTAAAGGGCTCTTAAAATCGATTTCCTTACTCCACCCCCGACAAGGGGATTAGTGCTGAAATCGGCCTTGCTGGGTCAAATTTGGGGTGCTGTGGACACAATTGGATGGTATTGGTCTCTGGGAGCTATCCCAGAGTGCTCCATTGTGTCTGCTCTGGACAGCACTCTCAACTCAGATGCACTGGCCAGGTAGACAGGAAAAGGCCTGTGAAATTTTGAATTTCAATTTCCTGTTTGGCCAGCGTGGCAAGCTGCAGGTGACCATGCAGAGCTCATCAGCAGAGGTGACCATGATGGAGTCCCAGAATCGCAAAAGAGCTCCAGCATGGACCGAACGGGAGGTACGGGATCTGATCGCTGTATGGGGAGAGGAGCTTCTTGATTGGCTGCAGGTGTTCTAATCAGCCTGTCTTAATTGTCTCCAGAAGGTTCCTGATTGTTCTGGAACCTTCCCTGTTACCTTACCCAGAGAAAAGGGACCTACTTAGCCTGGGGCTAATATATCTGCCTTCTATTACTCTCCTATAGCCATCTGGCCTGACCCTGTCACATATCCCCCCCTCTCTGCTCAACACTACGGGGTTGGGCAACTTGGACATCAGGCAGTGTACTCGTGACAAGCCATCTGCATTGCCATGGTGGCTTCCAGCCCGGTGTTGTATGGTGAATTGGAAAGGTTGTAGGAACAGGAACCATCTGGTCACCCTTGCGTTCTTCTCTTTATTTTGCTGCATCCACTGGAGGGGTGCATGCTCGGTCACAAAGGTAAACCGTTGTCCCAGAAGGTAATAACGTCTTGTTTCCATGGCCCATTTCACAGCTAGGCACTCTCTTTCAACCACGACATACTTCTGCTCTCTCGAGAGGAGTTTCCAGCTGAGGTAGAGAATTGGGTGTTCTTCATCTCCGACCATCTGAGATAGGACAGCTCCCAATCCTATTTCAGATGCATCTGTTTGTAAAATGAATTCTTTGTTGAAGTCTGGGGCTATAAGCACGGGGTTACTGCAGATGGCTGTCTGTAGATCCATGAATGCTTTCTCTGCGGCATCTGTCCACTTCACCATGTCTGGACCCTGGGCTTTTATCAGGTCTGTCAGGGGACTCACTCTGGTGGCAAAATGGGGAATAAATTGTCAGTAGTACTCCATCACACCCAGGAATGCCCGGACTTGCTTTTTCCAGTTTGGCCAGGGCCAATTTTGGACAGCCTCTAGTTTGTTTAGTTGGGGCTTGACCATGCCCCTTCCCACAATGTAGCCAAGGTATTTAGCCTCAGCTAGCCCTATAGCACACTTGGCTGGGTTGGCGGTGAGGCCAACCTGTCTTAGCTTTTCCAGAACTGCTTCCACCTTTCCTAAGTGGGTTTCCAGTTGGGGGTGTGAATAATCACATCATCCAGGTATGCCGCTGCATAACTGGTATGGGGAAGTAGGAGCTTGTCCATAAAACGCTGGAAGGTGGCAGGTGCCCCATGCAGTCCAAAAGGAAGAAAAGTATATTGAAACAGACCCTCTGGTGTAGAGAATGCCGTCTTTTCTTTCGCATCTCTGGCAAGGGTAATCTGCCAGTATCCCTTTGTTAAATCAAGGGTGGTCAAAAATCGGGCATTGCAGTGGGGTATGCATCGAATTTGGATATCTCATTCAGCCGGTAAAAGTCATTACAAAACCTAGTGGTGCCATCGGGTTTGGGCAACAACACAATCAGGCTTGACCACTAACTGTGGGACTCTTCAATGACTCCCAGCTCCAACATTCTTTTTACCTCTGCCTTGATCTCCTCCCTTTTTGCTGCTGGGACCTGATAGGGCCTTAAAGTTATCTTTGCCCCAGGGTCTGTGATAATGTGGTGATATGCTTCGGTGGTCCAGCCTGGTTTGATTGAAAACACATCCTGGTATTCGTTGATCATCTCAGTTACCTCTTTCTTCTGATTTGGTGTCAGATCAGTCGATATCCTGATCTGCTCCTGCATATTATTTCCCTGGATCGGGGTCTCTTGGGCCACTACACATGCCTCTCGTTGGTGCCAAGGCTTTAAGAGGTTAATGTGATAAATTTGTTCTTGTTTCCGGCTTCCTGGCTGCCGCACCTTGTAGCTTACTTTCCCCTCGGGTTCAACCAGCTCATAGGGCCCCTGCCATTGGGCCAAAAGCTTGCTTTCTGCCATGGGTACCAACACCATCACCCAATCCCCTGGTTGGAACTGTCAGACTTTTGCCTGACGATTGTAATGGGTTCGCTGGGCCTCCTGCCCCTTTTCCAAATGTTCCCGTACAATAGGGGTGACCCGGGCTATCCGTTCTCGCATCTGCAACACATGGTCAATTATATTTCTCCCCTCATTGGGTTCCTCTTCCCAGATTTCTTTTGCAATATCTAGTATGCCATCAGGATGGCGTCCGTATAATAATTCAAAGGGGGAGAACCCAGTTGAGGCCTGAGGTACCTCCCGGATTGCAAACATAAGGTAGGGTAGTAGGGTGTCCCAATCCTTCCTGTCTCAACTTACCACTTTCCTTATCATTGCCTTGAGGGTTCAGTTAAAACTTTCTACCAGCCCATCGGTCTGCGGATGATAGACTGAAGTTCTCAGGGTATGTATATGGAACATCATACAGAGGTCCTTCATTAGCTTCGACATAAATGGGGTACCTTGGTCTGTTAATATCTCCTTTGGTAGCCCCACTCGGGCAAAGATTCCCACCAACTCTTTAGCTATTGTTTTAGAGGCCATGTTCCGCAGGGGGACGGCTTCTGGGTAGCGAGTAGCATAATCCAGAACGACAAGTATATATTGGTGGCCCCGGGCTGTCTTCTCCAGGGGTCCCACTAGATCCATGGCTATTCGCTCAAAGGGGACCTCTATGATGGGAAGGGGTATTAAAGGTGCCCTCAAGTGGGGATGGGGACTGTGCAGCTGACACTCCAGGCAGGACGTACAGTACCTCCACACTTCTTCATATACTCCGAGCCAGAAGAATCGTTGCAGGACCCATGCCAGGGTCTTCTCTTGCCCCAAATGCCCCCCAAAAAGATGACTATGGGCCAGACTTAATACAGCATTCTGGTGTTTTTGAGGTACTAGGATCTGCTGTACCTTCTGCCCCTGTACTGGTGCAACCCGGTATAAGAGATTCTTCTTCATTATGAAGTAGGGTCCTGGTCCCTGGATTTTCCCTTCCACAGGGACCTATTTCACGGGGACCCTTCCACGGGGATCTATTTTGGTCACCTCCTTCCTAATGTTGTTGTACCTTGGGTCTTCAGCCTGGTCCCATCCAAAATTTCCTCTCCTGGGGCTAATTGCCTGAGATCTAGGGGGTCAGTCTCTGTTGCCTCTACTGGTTCAGAGGTGTTAGGGTGTGGGTCAGACTCGGGTGCTTCTCCCTCCTAGGTAGCCTCCTTTTCAGCTGCTTGGGTCCGCCTACTTACGAGAGTGACCCTCTGGCTTTGGGCCAGTATTCGGGTTCCCAAGGCCTTAGCTGCCCTTCTTTCCCTTTTCATCTTTCTACCCTGTCTGGGAGTGGAGAACAAATCTGGGGATATTTCAGAGAAGGTTGGGGGTTGACAGTCTACTGTGGATGCCTCACTACTTTTAGGGCTTCCCCCTTTCTCCAATTCCCCTACCGGGAGTAAGTCTCCAAACCCTGGGAAGTCCCTCCCTATGAGCAGTGGGTATGGGAGTTTAGGGACTACACCTGCTGCTACCTCAGTAATGTTTCCCTGAATCTTGATTTTTACTGGGATGGTGGGGTAATAACCAACTGTCCCATGGACGCATGTTATCCCCGTATGCTTAGCCCACAGCAGCTGACTACGCTTCACGAGCTTCCCTGAGACAAGCATGATAGCACTCCCCGAATCAACCAGTGCTGTGGTCTCTATCCTATTTAGCTTCACTGGTCTAGTGTACATATATGGGGCTAGTGAGACCCCCACAAGGTGGATTAGGGAGCATGGGTCTGCCCAGTTCCCCAGGTTACACTGCATAGGCTCCTCGGCATTGGGACACTGTGCAGCTATGTGTCCCCACTTCCCGCAGGCGTAACATCTGTATGGAGCCCTAGCCATTCCCTGGTCTCTTGGTTTGGGTAGTCTAACATCACGATCCTCTTCCCCCTTAGTGCTCCAACTCTTTGTGGCTTCTGGTGGGCCTTCAGCACCTCTCTTTTTCCACCTGGGTTCTCCTGGTGGCCCAGTCACCTGAGCTCTAGGGCTTGGTGCTGCTAGTTTAACCTGGTGTGCTTCTTCCCTTTTTTTTTTTTCCCTTCCAAACACCCTCCTTCTTCCGCCGCACTGTGAATACCAGATCCCACTTCTCACACCAGTTGTGACAAAGTTCCCCCTCTACCTTGGTGGGTCTTGCACTTATTGGTGGATTTGCTCACCTTGGAGCTTCACAGCAGCCCTCAGCTTGGCCGTTTTTCTGAAAGGCACCTGCTACCTTTTCGCCCAAACAAGAGTTCCTGAGGGGAAGAAGAGAGATTGAACCAAGGGCTGTGGAAGGCTCGAATCAAAGAAGCTTTCTCAGGAATAGACAAGAATCTCATGAGCTTGTTCTTTAAAGATACACTCCATTACCGCTAGAATCAATACACATAACTATAAGGTAGGGAAGTGTTAGCCCCAGATCCAGAGCATTGGCGTAAACTCACAATACTTCTGCAGGCACTATGTGCTTCACTTGGATGTTTACTGACTCACAAAAGCCATTCACCGCCTCCAGCCGTAGACCCTTTTGGAGTAGCTAGCTATGCGGAATGGTTCATATCTCCTGCTGTTTGCTGTCGCTCATCAAGATCAGTGATTAAATGAAACTTAAAAGCAGATCAGCAAGCATTAGAAGAGTTGCTGGTGTGTGGGAACAATGATGGTTTCTTAAGGCGCACATGTTTATATTGTATATATTAATATACTGGGGTAAGATTGGTTATTAAAGTGCTGCATAGTAAACATGCCCAGAGAAAAAGCTGCTCTCCCAGTGACCAGGGGTTTATAGGAACTGAACTGTTACATGTTTTCCCCCAAGCCGAGGCTCAGAACCAGCACTTCCAAAGTAAACTGGGACATGAACTAATTTAGCTTCACAACATCCCTCTCTGAGGCTCCTATTCTGCAAAGTACTTAAGAACATTTTTGACTTTAAGTCATCAGTTTACCCATAAACAAATCTAGTGTACTCCCTTGAACCATTGTGTTATGTAACAAAGTTCCTGCTCTACCTTAGTGGGTCTTGCGTTTATTGGCAGATTTGCTCACCTTGGAGCTTCACGGCAGCCCTCAGCTTAGCCGTTTTTTGAACCCACAGTCCAGGTCGACTCCTCCTGTGTCTGATCAGGAGTTGGGAGGTTTTGGGGGAAACCCGGGCCCACCCTCTACTCCGGGTTCCAGCCCAGGGCCCTGTGGAATGCAGCTGTCTAGAGTGCCTCCTGGAACAGCTGTGCGACAGCTACAACTCCCTGAGCTACTTCCCCATGGCCTCCTCCCAACACCTTCTTTATCTTCACCATAGGACCTTCCTCCTAGTGTCTGATAATGCTTGTACACCTCAGTCCTCCAACAGTCTGCGTTCTCTCTCTCAGCTCCTAGTGCCTCTTGCTCCCAACTCCTTACATGCACACCACAAACTGAAGTGAGCTCCTTTTCAAAACCCAGGTGCCCTGATTAGTCTGCCTTAATTGATTCTAGCAGCTTCTTGATTGGCTGCAGATGTTCTAATCAGCCTGTCTTAATTGTCTCCAGAAGGTTCCTAATTGTTCTGGAACCTTCCCTGTTAGGAAACGGAACGTCTTTTGCTTGCTCCTCAGCTATCTGCTTTCTATTCTTTCCTAAAGCCCCCTGGCCCGGATTTTTCTTACTTTTTTGCACCTGCCTTAGTCCCCCCCCGACCGGGCCAGACGCTTTTTTTGATTTTTCTTTTTATTTTTTGTGTTTTTTTCCCATCTACGTCCTTTGTCGGCCATCCCCCCCACGCCTGCTTTCGGGCGCAGCTATTTGCCTCAGCTGAGCCCCCGGAGGAGGGGGGGGAAGATTGCCGATTTTGCTGTCCGGAGGGGGGAGTGGAAACCCCCAGACCCAGCCGTTTCGCCAGTAGCTCGGACCTTATAGCATTCTTAACATACCGGAGGACTTGGAACACAGCCAACACAGCCGGAGACGGAGATTCCATCGGACAGAAGAAATAATATAAATCATCGTGACGGAGGCCGTAAGACTGAGTAACTTTCTGAATTATGCTCTCGTGGGGGGGAGTTTGACTGTGATTACTTGCGTTTGTGGCGGCACAGGGGGTGTGGCGTGGAGACCCCCACCCCCGATCCATCGGTGCCCCTACCCCCCCATCGTTATTACAACTGTCACGGCCCCCCCGCAGTCTGTCCCTGCTGGCAATCTGCCATCTCCCTTCGGATCCAGCTGTTTGCTTTGAACTTTGCCTTCCGGACCGGACCTAACAACCGACCAACCGAGACTCTTTGGACAAACGTGTGTGGGTCTGCACCACCCCCCCCGGACTGCTTATCCTACAACTTGCCCCTTTTACTGGACCCCGATTTTGTTCCCCCCTTCCTCCCAGCCCCCCTCCCTCGGCATTTTTTTTTCCTTCCCATCCGCAGCCAGCGGAGGGAGGGGCTATTCTGCCTTCTCCCCTCCCCCCTTCTCCTTCCGGTGTCTCCCTGTCTCTCCCTGCTCACAATGGCGGGGAACGAGAGGGGCGAGACTGCTTTATTAAAATTAGTTGTCCCTTCCCCACCACCACCCCTGCCCAACCCCCAAGGTCCCCCCCCTACTACTATTGTTAAGGTACTTGCCACCCCCCCTGCTGGGGCACCGGTAGCAGGAGGCACCAGGGTGATTGCTGCTGCTGCTGCTGCACCCACCACCCCCCCAGATTCTAGGAAACCCCCCCCGGTTCGCAAGAAGGGCCAGGGCGGGTGGAAGGGAAAGGGCCCCGCTAAAACCACTGAGCCCTCCATGGCGGGAGCTGCCCCCACCGCTGCGGCCTCGTCATCAACCGTGGCGCCCCTCCCAGCGTTTCCCTCCACCAGCTCTGCGATTGTCCCTCCCCCGGCCCCCAGGACGTATGCCCGGGCGGCAGCGGGCTCCCCGCTGCCTGCCGCCTCGTCATCTCGCCCCCCCCCTGCCTCTGCCACCATCACCAGCGGCCGAGGCCCTTTCCCCGCCTTGACCAGGAAGCACGGCGTCCGTTGCCTCCTGGTGCCCGCCTCGCCCCACGTGGAGACATACGTGCAGGCGTTGGCGAAGGTGGTGGGACCCACGGCTATTGTGGCGGCCTCCAAGATGTATGGGAAGGTCGTTTTCTTCTTAGCCTCGGAGGATGCCGCCCAGGAGGCGGTGGAGAGGGGCCTGACGGTAGGGGGGGTGTTTGTCCCCCTAGAACCGTTAGAAGACCTGGGCGTTCGCCTCGTCCTTACCTCCGTTCCTCCCTTCTTACCCAATGCTGCCCTGTTACCCGCTCTTTCCACCCTGGGGAAACTTGTTTCTGTCATCAGCCCTCTCCCGTTGGGCTGCAAGGACCCCACCCTCCGTCACATTTTTTCGTTCCGCCGGCAAGTGCAGCTTCTACCACCGGCAGGGGCGTGTGACGGAGAGGCGCTTGAGGGGTCCTTTCTAGTCCCCTACGAGGGAGCCCGCTATCGGGTCTTTTATTCTACCGGAGAGGCCCGGTGCTACCTCTGCCGCTCAGCGGGGCATGTCCGCAGAGACTGCCCTTTGGCTCGGGGGGGAGGGGCACCCGAAACCCCCGAGACCCGGCAGGACATCGGCCCCGTCGCTGCCGACGCCCCTGGCTGCCCAGTACCTGAAACCAACCCTCCTCCTACTCGACCCATCGCTGCTCCCGTCCGGGCCCAAGAGATACCTTCCCTACAATGCCCGGGCGAGCAAGGGGTTTCCACCCTTGCTAGTACCACCCCAATAGAGCCCATGGAGGAGGGTGTGGCAAGGATGTTATCGGGTATAAGAGAGGGCCCTCCCCAAGGAGAAGCCCCCGCCCCTCATGTTGCCCCACCGCTACCTCCCCGAACCCCTAAACCATCGCCTCCGCCCCCCGACACGACCCCTGCTAACCAACCCCCAGATGATGCTATGGAGGGCTGGACCCTAGTCCAGGGGAAGCGAGGCAAGCGGAAGGCTCGAGCTCCGCTGCATCCACCCGACGCGGAAGCCCCCCGGAAGACCAGGAAAGGAGGCACTGCTATCGAGCCTCCCGCCACGGCCGCGAGCGAGATCCATCTGCCGGTGTCGGGAGGGGAAGATGGACTGGCATTGGAGGGCAGAATCCCCCCTCCACGGGAAACCCTCCCCTCCGAGACTTCTAAGGACACCCCTTCTGCCTGGACGCTACCCGAACCCCCCGCAGACCCCGAGGCGGCCGTTGAGGCGGGCCCTAGAGGAGAGGCCCCCGGGGTGGCAGGAGTTGGCCTCTCCTCCGTGTATGCGGAGATTGAGGCCCTGGATTTGACCCCGGTCACCCAGGGAGGGGATGATTTGCTGCCGGCTGGCCTCGAGCTGGGCAGCCTTACCCCAGCCTCCCTTTCCCCATGCTCCCTCCCCCTTTTTGCCTTTCCGGGTGAGCACCCTGCAGAAGGCGGTCCACCACCTGATGCCGTGACCGCTAAAATCACCATGGAGCCAGCACCTAGCATTCTTGGGAGCCCCTCCCCTTCCCCCTTAACCCTTGATTCTGCTCAGGAGGCACTTTCCTTTAGCTGCTCGCCTCCTGCACCCCAGAGCCTTACCCCTGCCCCTGCCCCCACCCCTGCCCCTGCCCAAGGTCCCTCCTCCTGCAATGTTAATGCCGCCCCTGGGGTTCTTTCCTTTCTGCCTTTTGCAGACTCCCCCCAGGGAGCAGTCTTTGCACTTTCTAGTCGCGACCCGTTGGGAGTGGCAATTTTTCCCCTGCCATCCCCCTCCACCCCAAGGCGTGAAATGAATTTAATAACCCCAGCCTGTCAGACGCCCCGTCGGTGGTCTGCACCCTGTCTACCTGCCTTAGCGGACCACGAGGCTGTATTAAGAGGCCCATTAGGGAATACCTCGGGAATTGTAACCCCACCCCCCCATGAGCTGCGGCATGCGCTACGGAAGTTCCTAGAGCACTCCCGTGGCGCCCGCAATAGGGCACAGCTGGCTCTTCAGCTATGGGGGGACTTTGATCAACTCCTCCAGGCCACAAAGGCCCTTATGAAGGAGGGCAGGGGGCAAGGAAAGCGCGGTGCTGCGGCCTACGAGCGAGCCCGCAGCTTCCGAAGCGATCTACTCACCCACGGGATGGGTCATGGGTTGCTGCGCAACCCGCCGGGGGCCCTGAACCCCCCCGCCAATACAAGACCCCCACCCCCCCAGCCCTCCGTATGATGCCTCTTATTATTGCGACCCTGAATACCAGGGGCTGTAGGATGACTCTCCGCAGGTCCCAGGTGCTCTCTTACCTTCGGGAGGGGAGGTACTCTGTAGTTTTCCTGCAGGAGACCCATACAGACCCGGCCGCCGAGGACAGGTGGCGGCTGGAGTGGGGGGACGGGGTATACTTCAGCCACTTTGCGACCTGGCAGGCTGGAGTGGCAACCCTATTCTCCCCCAACCTACGGCCTGAGGTGCTAGGGGTCAATGAGGCCGTGCCGGGCCACGTGCTGCACCTTCGAGTCCGTATGGAGGGGCTCGTGGTTAATTTTGTTAACATCTATGCCCCGCAAATGAGCTCCAGGCGGCCACAATTTTATCAGCAGGTGTCCGACTTTCTCGGCACCCTGGATTCGCACGAGTGCCTGGTCCTGGGAGGGGACTTTAACACCACCCTCGAGGAACGGGACCGCTCAGGGGCCGAACCGAGTCCGGCCGCTGCGAATATTCTCCAAGGGATAGTTGACCATCATTCCCTAGTGGACGTCTGGCGTGACCATCACCCAGATGACACCTCCACGTTTACCTTTGTCCGGGTGGAGGCCCATCGGTCACACCACTCTCGGTTGGACCGTATTTACTTATCCCGTTTCCATCTTTCACAGGCCCACTCCTCCGCCATTCGGCCGGCCCCATTCTCCGATCATCATTTAGTCGCTGTAACGGTTTCCCTCCGTGCAGAGAGACCGGGGCCGGCCTATTGGCACTTTAATAACAGCCTGTTGGAGGACGAGAGCTTTGTGATGTCCTTCCGGGAGTTTTGGTTGGCCTGGCGAGAGCAGTGGCGTGCCTTTCCCTCGGTGCGGCGATGGTGGGATCTCGGGAAGGTGCGCGCCAAGCTCTTCTGCCGTGACTACACTCGGGGCACCAGCCGACGGCGAAATGCGGCAATAGAGCAGCTGGAACGGGAGGTCTTAGAGATGGAGAGGCGCCTGGCCGCCGATCCCGAGGACCCGTCCCTCTGCGGAGCGTGCCGGGAGAAGCGGGAGGAGCTCCGGGCCCTTGAGGACCACCGGGCCCGAGGTGCCTTTGTTCGATCCCGCATCCGCCTCCTTCGGGAGATGGACCGCGGCTCCCGCTTCTTCTATGCCCTGGAGAAAACGAGGGGGGCCAAGAAACACGTCACCTGCCTTCTTGCGGAAGACGGCACCCCCCTCACGGGTCCGGAGGAGATGTGTGGGAGGGCCCGTGACTTCTACACAAGCCTTTTCTCCCCGGACCCGACCGATCCTGACGCTTGCGAGGTGCTCTGGGAGGAACTCCCCACGGTCAGCGTGGGCGACCGAGACCGACTAGAGCTGCCTCTCACCCTGGCCGAGTTCTCGGAAGCCCTCCGTCGCATGCCCACCAATAAATCTCCGGGCATGGACGGGCTGACCGTGGAGTTTTACCGCGCGTTCTGGGACATTCTCGGCCCAGACCTAGTCACCGTCTGGGCTGAGTCCTTGCAGAGCGGGGTCCTCCCTCTGTCATGCAGGTGAGCGGTGCTTGCTTTGCTGCCAAAGAAGGGGGACCTCCGCGATCTACGAAACTGGCGTCCCGTCTCACTCCTTAGCACGGATTACAAAATCGTAGCGAAAGCAATCTCGCTGCGGCTGGGGTCCGTGATGGCGGACGTGGTCCACCCAGACCAGACCTATACTGTCCCGGGTCGCAGCATTTTCGACAACCTCTTTCTCGTCCGAGACCTTTTGGAACTCGGGCGGAGAGATGGTCTATCGTTCGCCCTCCTGTCTCTTGATCAGGAGAAGGCGTTTGATAGAGTAGACCATGGGTACCTCCTGAGCACTCTGCAGGCGTTTGGATTTGGACCTCGGTTTGTGAGTTTTCTCCGGGTGCTGTATGCCTCCGCGGAGTGTTTGGTTAGGCTCAACTGGACCCTGACTGAACTGGTCAGCTTCGGGCGAGGAGTGCGGCAGGGGTGCCCCCTCTCGGGCCAGTTGTATGCTCTGGCGATCGAGCCTTTCCTCTGTCTCCTCCGCAGGAGGATGACAGGGTTGGTGCTGCGGGAGCCGGAGCTGCGGCTGGTCCTGTCGGCGTACGCCGATGACGTACTTCTCGTGGTCCAGGACCCGGGCGACTTGGCGCGAGTGGAGGCATGCCAAGCCATCTATTCGGCAGCCTCCTCCGCCCGAGTCAACTGGGTCAAGAGCTCTGGCTTGGCGGTGGGGGACTGGCGGCAGGTGAGCTCCCTCCCACCCACACTTCAGACCATCCGGTGGAGTGCGGGTCCACTGCTCTATCTCGGCGTTTACCTTTCCGCCACGCATCCTTCCCCGCCGGAGAACTGGCAAAATTTAGAGGGCGGGGTGATAGAGCGGATCCGGAGATGGACGAGGCTTCTTCGATGTCTCTCCCTCCGAGGGAGAGCACTGGTGCTTAACCAACTAGTCCTGTCCACGCTCTGGTACCGGCTCAACACCCTGGCCCCGGCCCCGGGTTTCCTGACCCATCTCCGGAGATTGATTCTAGAGTTCTTTTGGTCAGGAATGCACTGGGCCCCTGTTGGAGTTCTTCATCTACCCCTGAAGGAAGGAGGGCAGGGCCTGAAGTGTCTGTACACTCAGGTCCGCGTCTTCCGCCTCCAGGCCCTGCAGAGGCTCTTTTATAGTGCAAGTAGTTCGGCGTGGAGCATACTGGCGCACGCCTTCCTGCGCCGTTTCCAAGGGTTTCGATATGACCGGCAGCTCTTTTATCTTTCTCCGAGGGGTTTTCCGCGAGACCTCTCCGGGCTGCCGGTCTTCTACCAGGACCTCCTCCGGACCTGGAAATTGTTTCTAACAACCAGGTCCGTGGCGGCCACCGTGGGGGCAGATCTCCTCACGGAGCCCCTGCTACACAACCCCCAGCTCCGTGTGCAGGTGGCGGAGTCCCGCTCGGTGCGCCAGAGGTTGGTCCTGGCGGAAGTTACGAGGGTCGGAGACCTCCTGGACTACGACCGGAGAGACTGGCTGGATCCCCTGATGCTCGCTCGGCGCATGGGGCTCTCCAGCCTCCGTACCCCCCGGCGCGTACTTCAGGAGGTGAAGGCCGCCTTGACCCCCGCTGCTCGGGCTTATGTTAGCCGAGCCTTGTGCGAGGGCACACCCCGCCCATCCCTTACCCCAGGCCCGCCGGACCTTTCCATCGGGCCCCCACCCCATAGATCCCAACACACCCCTCACCCTTTCACTGCAAGCCGGCTGCACGAACTGCAGCCGGTTAGCTTTCAAATTGCTTCACGGAAATATTTATATACACTTACGCTTCACACCCTTCACGCCCACACCCTGGTGTCCCGCCCCGATACAAAGTGGCGGGATCTCCTGCCACCTTTGGAGGGTGAGCAACCTCGGTGGGCCAGCCTGTATTCCACCCTGGTCCCAAGGCCCGTCGGGGACATCAGTTGGCGGCTCCTTCACGGAGCTGTGAGCACGGGCGTGTTTTTGACACGGTTTACCCCCATTCCGGACACTTGTCCTTTTTGTAATGTGAGGGAAACCCTGGTGCACGTGTATTTAGAGTGCGCCAGATTGCAGCCCCTTTTCCGGCTCCTCACAAATATTTTATTACGCTTCTGGCTTCATTTTTCCCCCCACCTTTTTATCTATACACTTCCCATTCGTGGCCCCACAAAGTCGCGGGATCTTCTGGTCAACCTCCTCCTAGCTTTGGCTAAAACAGCCATTTACAAAACCAGAGAGAGGAGGTTGGCCCATGAAACGTCCTGCGATTGTGGGGCCGTTTTCCGATCCTCAGTACACTCACGTATCCGAGCGGAGTTCCTCTGGGCGGCGTCCACCGACTCCCTTGAAGCCTTCGAGGAGCGGTGGGCGCTGTCTGGGGTTCTCTGCTCGGTGACCCCGTCCGGTTCCCTCCGTCTGACCCTTTGATTGAGGGGAAGAGCGAGAGACGCCAGCCCCAGCCATTGCCGCTGTGGATACCATCATTCCTGTCATCTAGGAGGGGTCCTATAATACATGGGTGTCTACCCCCCCCTCCCTAAACCGCCCACCCCGCAGCCGTGCCCATCTTACCGGGCACTCTCAGGAGAGGGAGGATCGGTGACACTGGGCGCGGCACTGGGTAACTCGAGGGGGTGGAAGACCACGAGTGTCGAGGAAGCCCCCCCGCTCTGGGCCCAGGCTAGCCTGAACACTTCTCCCTCCTGAAAGCTGCTGTGTTATACCTTCTGATTGCGTTGTTTTGTTGCATAGTTGTTTTGTTTCCTTTGGTAATTCTGTAAGCGTTACCAATAAACTTTCTTTTTGTTTTAAAAAAAAAAAAAAAAAAAAAACCTTCCCTGTTACCTTACCCAGGGAAAATGGACCTACTTAGCCTGGGGCTAATATATCTGCCTTCTATTACTCTCCTATAGCCATCTGGCCCGACCCTGTCACAGTTAGGATATAGATATTCAGGCCTGTCTGTAAAGGCCTATACTCTAAGAATTTAGGAGTATTCTTATCACTTAGCTAGTTATAGAGGTATAAAAGAAAGAATCAAAATCACTGTCTGCTTGTGTAAGGGCCTTCTCTTACTGTGACAGTCTGAGGCCCTGTTCTTAGGCTAAGATCTCTGGCGAAGCAGCAGAGGCAGCCATAAGCTGGGAAGCGAACGGTCGCATCCTCACATTTCAAACTAGTCACACTGAAATAAGGCAATCTGGGGCTCTTAGAAAGGTGATCTGATCTATCTCCTCCAGGGAAAGGGAAGCACCTAGAAAATGTAAAAGGAAACTTAGTTTGATAGCATCCTGTCTGGCAAGAACTCACTTATCAATAGCTGGGATGTGAAATCCTCATTTCGGTCGTGTTCTATCATTGTAGTCCCCATTTCCCTATTGTTTGTCTGTATAATCTCTGTCTGGTTCTGTGATTATTTCTGTCTGCTGTATAATTAATTTTTCTGGGTGTAAACTAATTAAGGTGGTGAGATATAATTGGTTAAATAAGCATGTTACAATATGTTAGGATTGGTTAGTTAAATTTCAGTAAAATGATTGGTTAAGGTATAGCTAAGCAGAACTCAAGTTTTACTATATAGTCTGCAGTCAATCAGGAAGTGAGGGGAGGGATGGGAACAGGGAATGGGGGTGGGGAAATTGGAATCGTGTTTTGCTAAGGGGGGGAATGGGAACAGGGACACAGGTAAGGCTCTGTGGTGTCAGAGCTGGGAAGGGGGACACTAAGGAAGGAAACTGGAATCATGCTTGCTGGAAGTTCACCCCAATAAATATTGAATTGTTTGCACCTTTGGACTTCGGGTATTGTTGCTCTCTGTTCATGTGAGAAGGACCAGTGAATAAGTGGGTGAAGGAATAAGCCCCCTAACACATTGTTCTTTCCCTACTAAAACTCCGACCCATGCTCAAGTAAGTGCTCTGATGCCTGGATCCAAAGTCTGTATCAGTTCCATGGGGACTTCATCTTCTCCTGACTGATGGTGCTGTCTGTCTCCAGCACTCCTGTCATAAATATAAAGGGAAGGGTAAACCCCTTTGAAATCCCTCCTGGCCAGGGGAAAGCTCCTCTCACCTGTAAAGGGTTAAGAAGCTAAAGGTAATCTCGCTGGCACCTGACCAAAATGACCAATGAGGAGACAAGATACTTTCAAAAGCTGGGAGGAGGGAGAGAAACAAAGGGTCTCTGTCTGTCTATATGCTGTTTCTGCCGGGGATAGACCAGGAATGAAGTCTTAGAACTTTTAGTAAGTAATCTAGCTAGGTATGTGTTAGATTATGATTTCTTTAAATGGCTGAGAAAAGAATTGTGCTGAATAGAATAACTATTTCTGTCTGTGTATCTTTTTTGTAACTTAAGTTTTTGCCTAGAGGGATTCTCTATGTTTTGAATCTAATTACCCTGTAAGGTATTTACCATCCTGATTTTACAGAGGTGATTTCTTTACTTCTATTTACTTCTATTTCTATTAAAAGTCTTCTTGTAAGAAAACTGAATGCTTTTTCATTGTTCTCAGATCCAAGGGTTTGGGTCTGTGGTCACCTATGCAAATTGGTGAGGCTTTTTATCCAACATTTCCCAGGAAAGGGGGGGTGCAAGTGTTGGGAGGATTGTTCATTGTTCTTAAGATCCAAGGGTCTGGGTCAGTAGTCACCTAGGCAAATGGGTGAGGCTTTTTACCAAACCTTGTCCAGGAAGTGGGGTGCAAGGTTTTGGGGAGTATTTTGGGGGGAAAGACGCGTCCAAACAGCTCTTCCCCAGTAACCAGTATTAGTTTGGTGGTGGTAGCGGCCAATCCAAGGACGACGGGTGGAATATTTTGTACCTTGGGGAAGTTTTGACCTAAGCTGGTAAAGATAAGCTTAGGAGGTTTTTCATGCAGGTCCCCACATCTGTACCCTAGCGTTCAGAGTGGGGGAGGAACCTTGACAACTCTGGACTCTGAGCTACCACCACCACCTGGAAACCCCGATTGATTCAAGCTTCATGGAGTGGTGAGAACCCAGCTCTCTCTCTCTCTCTCTTTCTCTCTCTCTAGGGGTAGCCTTCTGACCCTGACTTGTGTGATCAGTTATAGTTTTCTAAACCTGACTTTTATAATCAAATTTAAGTTAGCTTTAATATTGTAACTGTTTTGTTTGTTTGGCTCCCCTTGTATGGTTATTACCTGGCAATAAATAACTTTCATGGTTAAGCTGTTTGCTTCTCTCTCTCTCTCTCTCTCTCCCCCTCATGGGTGTTTTTTGACTTCCCCATTCGCTCAGCAGCAACTCTCCTCATACCTAAGCTAAAGATCCCTGCAGCGCCCAAAAATCCTGTGGGGTTTGCTCATCAAGTGAGTTACCACCAGAACAATAGTAACGTGAAAGTGGGGAGAGGGACGTGCTGAACCTGGGGCATATGAGTGTGGCAGACTGAAAGTGCTGCTCCACCCAGCCTGCTCAGGGGTTCTCTATCCCAGTGTGCTGTCCATGGCATATGAGGGTGGCAGCTTGGAAGTGCTGCTCGACCCAGCCTGCTGAGTTGAGGGACATATTGGGAGGAGTGGTAGATACGCTGGAGGGGAGGGATAGGATACAGAAGGACCTAGACAAATTGGAGGATTGGGCCAAAAGAAATCTGATGAGGTTCAATAAGGATAAGTGCAGGGTCCTGCACTTAGGACGGAAGAACCCAATGCACAGCTACAGACTAGGGACCGAATGACTAGGCAGCAGTTCTGCGGAAAAGGACCTAGGGGTGACAGTGGACGAGAAGCTGGATATGAGTCAGCAGTGTGCCCTTGTTGCCAAGAAGGCCAATGGCATTTTGGGATGTATAAGTAGGGGCATAGCGAGCAGATCGAGGGACGTGATTGTTCCCCTCTATTCGACATTGGTGAGGCCTCATCTGGAGTACTGTGTCCAGTTTTGGGCCCCACACTTCAAGAAGGATGTGGATAAATTGGAGAGAGTCCAGCGAAGGGCAACAAAAATGATTAGGGGACTGGAACACATGAGTTATGAGGAGAGGCTGAGGGAGCTGGGATTGTTTAGCCTGCAGAAGAGAAGAATGAGGGGGGATTTGATAGCTGCTTTCAACTACCTGAAAGGGGGTTCCAAAGAGGATGGATCTAGACTGTTCTCAATGGTAGCAGATGACAGAACGAGGAGTAATGGTCTCAAGTTGCAGTGGGGGAGGTTTAGATTGGATATTAGGAAAAACTTTTTCACTAAGAGGGTGGTGAAACACTGGAATGCGTTACCTAGGGAGGTGGTAGAATCTCCTTCCTTAGAGGTTTTTAAGGTCAGGCTTGACAAAGCCCTGGCTGGGATGATTTAACCGGGAATTGGTCCTGCTTTGAGCAGGGGGTTGGACTAGATGACCTTCTGGGGGTCCCTTCCAACCCTGATATTCTATGATTCTATGATTCTATATAGGAGGGTCAGCTTGGGAGTGCTGATTAACCCAGTCCTCTCCGACGTGCTTTGTGTGTGTGTGTGTTCGTCTGATTCTGGGGCTGGAAGAACCCAGCCCCGGGGAACCTAGGTCCTGCAGGATAGCTCCATTGGGAGGGGACTTGCAGAAGGGAGAAGTAGAACTCCATGTGAGAACACAAGTGACACAAGCAGTACATTGATAGAATTACAGACAGCCCCTCCCCCCCACCAGAAGAGCAACCCTAATAAATGAGCATAGCAAAAGTAACAGACAGATCTGGTCACAATTTGTCTGCCCTGCTGTGTTACACTCATTTGTTCTGTGCCATCTCTGTCCCTCAATGCACCCTGGCCACGCAGTGAAGCCTGCATTACGGGCCAAGAGTGCTTCTCCCTTCACCCCACATTACAATACTGGTCATTTAACCACAGAATAAACCAGATACTGTATATTGGATGCATGATGTTTGGCAATGCCTCCAGGTAGTTGGGGGGGTTATTAAATCCTGACACACCTCTAATGCATATGACTGCTTGTCTTGTTAACCAATTGTACTGGGTTAATTGATTTGATTTGCTAACACGTTGACTCAGCGTTCGATTTGAAATGAACAGCAGAACAGATTTAAAGTCCATTCTGTGGGCATCATGTACCGTTCCACTTAATTGTAAGCAATCTAATAAAGTGGGCAGATATGATGTTGCTGGTCTCATTGCTGGCAACAGCCATGAGGGTTTTGTAAGGAAGCCTTAGTATAAACAATAATCAAAGTGGAATAATAATAACTTAAGCAGTGAAGTGGTAAAATGAAAAGGACTTAACGTCTGTATCAAAATGAATGTGCAATAGAGGAGCCACATATGGAATAACCCAAAAACCAGCAGAGATTTGGGCCTAGGAAACGTCTCTAGCTCAGGTGTCTGACATGCAGGTTCCAAAGGGTGCATGGAATCTGCAGAGCAGTACCTGGGAATGGGGTTATTCGTGTACCTGAGAGCCAGACCACCAGCTGCAGCTTCTTCACTTCATGGAGAATTCTCCAGCGTTGGCTGGAGTCACTTGTCTTCACTTGAACAGGAAGTGCCCCCCCGAAAGGGGTTGGTTTGGGTGCAACCGGCAAATAAAAAAGGCACTACTTTGGACTACATCACCGGAGACTGGAAAGACTCAAGGAAAAATTAATAGCTGGCACTCGAACCCCCTCGAGTGTATAGTCACTGGGCATTTGTCTGGTCACAATGCCTTTGCGCATCTGTCAGATAAAGCAGAGCACCAGCTGCACTCAGGAACATTAGTTGGATTTGGAATTCCTCCTGAAGGGATCTGGGGCCACAAAGAAATTAACCAATTACAAGGAGGCAGCATCTTCAAATGCAGCAGGTATAATCTTGTTCTGGTATTTTCAAAGGTCTGGAACAAACTCTTACTGTGCATTGGAAGCGTTGTAAGAGGGACATAGCAGAATATAAACCCATACAAGGAAAGGAATTTTCCTTGAACTATCTACAGTTCGTAGCTTTGTTTTAAACGGGGTGGAGTGTGGGGATGAAACGCCAAAGGAAAAGTAGCATGTGAGTAAACTCATGCATTGGAATTTGAGACAATCATATGTGTGCATAACACTTCGGAAACATTGCTAAGAACTGCAGTCTTTATGGAAGATTGCCCCGTGATTCTGCCAAGGTCAGTGTCACGACTGGAGCGTTCAGTAATGTAGGTGTCAGTTATGCTTCTGAAGTTCATTCATCTCCTTTTCAAAATGAGAGTGACTGCGAGTCTTTGGAATTTTGCTCTTTTGCCATGTTCTTCTCATTCCAGAGTGTGTTGTCTCCCTTCTGGGCTTGTGCATATATACAACACATGCCACATTTGGGTATGGGTCATTGCCCAACATTGTTAGCAAGCACAATCTGGATTTCAGACATACAGTAAAGTAAGTGGAAGAACCAGTTTCAGCTTCTTTTAGTTTCCACTCCCCTGGAAAAATTAAGCCATTTCATCTGACTATTTTACTGGTATTATTTATTACACTGACACTGTGATACAGACAACAAAGTCCTGAGTGCACTTCTAAATGCTAGCCATCATGATATTTGCACAGGGCATTATGATGGCAGATATATACAAATTTAGACGTCAACTCATCATTAGTTAAAGCTGAGATCCAGCAAAGCACCTAAGCACATGTGAAATGTTATGACTGAAGCCCATGGGACTATTCTAATACTTAAAGTGTGCTGAAGTGCTTTGCTGGATCAGGTCCTAACTGGGGGGGAGCATGTGTCCTGTACACTCAACGAAGGCTTTTATAATTCCAAAGAACAAATAGTTAGAATGTTTGATTACTTGCTACTTACCTCAGTTACTGTCCCCTCACATCCCTCGTCAAAAAAAAGCAAGTGTACTTTGAATAGGTATAAACAGGTTCCCAATGATCTTCCTTTCATGTGTCTTTCTCTCCTCTTTTGTCATCAAGTAAGCAGATTCATGGGAGGAGAGATGCTGAGGTTACTCTTTGCTTTTCTCATCTGTATTGATTTTCTGTAATAATGCCAGTGGATTTTTATTTATTTATCACAGACTTAAATAGGAAGAACTCAGTGTCTTGACAACAGCACATGGAGAACCAGTTTTGGAAGCAGCTTTTGGTGATTTGTCCCTATGCTTCACAGAGGTGATGTGCTTTAGCCTGGAGTGGGGGAGGGAACTAGGAAAAGGAGAGGATGACAGCTGCACATGGTGGTCCAGGTTCTGATCTCAGCAACAGTGGTATAACTCTGGAGTGGCACTGAAGACAATGAAAATACTCCAGATACATACCAGAGTCTCTGAGATCAGTATTTGATCCTTTATCTGGTGACCCTTGGAACAGCACTAATGTTAGGACTAGTCAGGAATGGAGAACAAAAGCCATGTTCACCACTGAAATAACATTTTTGATTTCAATGTCATACGCAGAAGCTCACAAATGGCATAGCTCAGCATTTTCCATAGTGTATTCTAGTCATGTTTCACATTATTTCTTCTCAGCAATCAAGACAAGACTAATCAAATTTTTCCTCTTTAAAATAATCATCTTGGCAAATTTTGTTAAATAGTTTGCCAGTTGTTGGTTTTTTTTTTTTTGTCTTGATGCAGCATTTCCTCACTCATCCAGTCTTTATGCTTTCAAACAGTAAACTGTGTAATAAGGGGAATGAAACTTCCAAAGCAAATAGAAATAATAGAGGTAAGCTGTATACTGAGGTCACACTGCTCTCACTCCCGGGAAGCAGACCATCTATTATCCCATCCACTGATCCTTTCACAAGGTTCCTATTCATTTCAAAACTGTCCAAGATTTTTGTCACTCTCCACAAACTCCTTGATCTCCCTCTGCTCCTCCTTCTTACTTTGCTTCCCCAGCATTAGCCACCTCTTCCTGGATCTTTTCATGTGACCTTGCACCATTGGAAGGTCATTTATTCTGCCCTGTCTGGAACACTGGAACACTCCCTCCCACTTAAGTCACATCTTCTCTTACTATTGCTATTAAATCTTCCTCTTTTATTAGTATATGCCTGATTCTCATTCTGCAGAATGTTTTGTCATATTGTGTAATAAAGCAATTCTAATTCTACAAACACAGTATGGTACCTATTTAATTTATTTATTGTTATCAATTCCTAAAGTTAGGCACCTAGATCCACAGCTAGGAAACTAAATAGGATGCTTGACTTTCAAAGATGCTGAGCACTCACAGCTCTCATTGATTTCACTAGTATTTGAAGGACACTTTGAACAATCCTCAGATGTGAAGTGCTATATGAGCCCCCAAGTATTATTACGAAGGAAAGACAAAAGAAACAGGAAAGACAAAAGAAACATGTGCCTGGTGATGCTTGAATCTGTTCCTTGTTTTGAACTGAAACAGCCTATTCCAGCTTGGAACATAAGACCTTTTCCGTAAAGTAGACGCACATTACAGAGCCAGAGAGTCGGGATTCTTAGGAACTAGGCCACAGGGTGTCTGTGGCTGCAATCAAGTTGGCAATATTTTGGTTTGTTTTGGTGGTTTTGGAGGGAAGGAGGGGATCCCTGTGATAGTTGAATCAATCACGTAGATCCTTAATATACCGTTAACTTTCAATTACAAGCTTCTTCTGTTAACACAGAGCCATGGTCTCAGTGGAGTCTTTACTGCCACTGTAGCTGGAGTCACTGATTCTCTCTCTCCACACAGCTATAAGCCCCAGGTGTGACTAGCATTATCATCATCCTTTTAGAGATAGGGTTGCTCAGGCACAGAAAAGTGAGGTGATTTGTCCAAGCTCATGCAGCAAGTCAATGACACAACAGCGAGCATCACCCATGTCTCTTGTTTTCCAGGCTGGGCCCCTGAATGCTGGAATACACTGGACCTCCCCCACCTTCATGCTCCTAAAATAGAGGTGGGCAAACTATGGCCCGTGGGCCACATCCGGCCTGCGGGACCCTCCTGCCCGGCCCCTGAGCTCCTGGCCCTGGAGGCTAGCCCTCCCCCACTGTCCCCCTTCCCCTACAGTCTCAGCACACTGCGCCACCGTGCCAGGCAGCACGGTAAGGGGGCAGGGAGCTGTGGGGGGTGGGTTAGAGGGCAGGGGAGTTGGGGGTGGTGGTCAGGGGTAGGGGTGTGGATGGGGCAGGGGTCCTGAGGGGGCAGTCAGGAAGGAGGGGGGGGTTGGATGGGGTGGGGTGGGGCAGTCAGGGGACAGGGAGAAGGGATGGTTGGATGGGCCAGGGGTCCCGGGGGGCAAGTCAGGAATGAGGGAGGGGGCTTGGATGGGGTGGCAGGGGGCAGTCAGGGGTAGGGGGTCCGGGAGTGGTCAGGGGAGAGAGAGCAGGGGGTGGTGGATGGTGTAGGAGTCCCGGGGGAAGCCATCAGGGGGTGAGAAGTGGGGGCCGGATAGGAGGCAGGGGCTGGGCCACGACTGGCTGTTTGAGGAGACACAGCCTCCCCTAACCAGCCCTCCATACAATTTTGGAAATCCGATGTGGCCCTCAGGCCAAAAAGTTTGCCCGCCCCTGTCCTAAAAGGACTAGTTTGCTTCTCTCCCTGGCACATCTCCTCCAACTATACAACATGCCCTCTGTGAACTTGGTCAGTTATCATAGAATATCAGGGTTGGAAGGGACCTCAGGAGGTCATCTAGTCCAACCCCCTGCTCAAAGCACTTTTTGCCCCAGATCCCGAAATGGCCCCCTCAAGGATTGACCTCACAACCCTGGGTTTAGCAGGCCAATGCTCAAACCACTGAACTATCCCTCCCACCCTAAATGCCAAAGGCAGATAGTACCTGTGCAAAATATGAAAATCATTCAACTTATAAATAAGTGACTTTGAAGCTACTGTTGCTTCAACTGCACTCTTCCACTCTAGCGCTCTGGCTTAATACATGGGGGTCCTTTCCCCAGTAACACTTGAGAGGCTGTGCTGTAGCAGCTCTGCAGAACAGCCATTTCTGTCTGACAACAAAGAGTGCAGCCAGCCACACACATTCTGATGTTTCCATTTGTTTAGGCATACGTTTGGAAGTGCCTTTCCCACCTACTTACCCTATTCTGAAACACAATCCCACACATCATGTTTAGGATCAAAACACCTATTCCTGGGGCTTGACTTTATTAAACAAGTAGATTTTAATGCTCAAAAAATCACCACTTGCAAAGTGCATTCACATCCAGCACCTACCATGCAGGGCATTGCTATTGACTTTTAAGATTTGCTTTCTGTGGCTAAACTTGAGAATAAAACTTGTTCAGAAGTAATACATATCATGACGATCGCACTGACAGTGATGTCAATGGGAGTTTTGCCATTGACATCAAGAGGAATGGGTTCAAGTAATCCCTTTATAAATACTATGCTCAAAACTATGCCCCCCAAAATAGTGCCTTTTCAAAACTATGCCCCCCAAAATAGAGGAGTACCAGAGAAAAGAAAAAAGAAAAACAAATTCCCTTAGCTGAATATGTTAAAAAATACAGTTCTGTTCATTTACCCATGAGAACAGAAATGCTGAGAGTTAGAAACTCTTACCCAAGTTTTGCTCTCAGCTACATGGATGCAATTCCTATTAAGCAGACTTTTGTCCATTTTCATTTTAAAGGCTGATATCTGCTTGCCAGATATGTGTTTTCTCTACAGTCCTTATGCTTTTACTTATATATTCATGATTTCCCATTACATAGCTCAGCTGTTTTTTTGATTAGTGGAATGGGGTTATTTTGCTTTAAATTCTACATTAGCTTTGAAACATCTCACTGCAATTTAGTGAGAAGGAATAAAAGGAGAGAGGAACAGAGGTTTTGTGGCAATTTTCTTTTTACTATATCAAATCAACAATTTTCCCAATTCCAGAACAGTAAAGTCAGTGTGTAATCCTGTAAAGTAGAGATGAAAAAACCCTACAGTGGTAGGTGCTAAAGTCCATTCTTTTGTCAGGGAAAGAGTATTCCCTACAGTACCTTTCCTAGTGCTTGTGCTTCTTCTGAGATTGGGTTTCTACCAGTTCCCTTGGCATTGTATTCCAGACACACAAAGGTCTCACATTTCCCAGCACCATGCACCACGAACATCACTGTTTTCCTGGGCACCTGGCTCCCACCAGGGGTTTTCTTGCATGAGGAGTGTGTGCAGGTTCTGATTGTAAGCTCTTGAGGGCAGGGACTGTGTTTCTTTGGTAACTTTTGCAGTACATAGAACACAGTTTGAAAAAACTAATGAGATGTTGAAACTAGATGTATTTGTTACGACTTAATTGCAGTAGCACCTAGAGGCCCCAGCCAAGATCACAGCCCCATTCTGAGCTATACAAACATAGAGTGATCCCCGAGGAGCTTACATTCTTAACAGGTAAGACAGACAAAGGGTGGCAAAGGAAGCAGCAGTAGGGAATTTATTTACCAGTGGTCACACAACCTGTCTGCAACAGAGCCAAGAATAGAATACAGAGCTCCTGACATCCAGTCCCCTATTCACTAGACCACGCTGCCTTGCTAATTAACTTTGTTAGTTAGTGTTCCCTATTTCTTCCTTGGTCACATTTTTTGGTCTCAGAAGGAAAGCTATTTGTGAAATCACAAAGCACAGGCACATTAAGCAAGTCCCTCTGAGGGGCTGAATGCCTCTTACAAAGATATTGAGGGGAGTTCAGAGCACTTGGGGTCTTGCAATATTTGGCCATAAGAATAAATATGTGTATTAGTATCTATCCTAATATTAATATTGAGATATCATTATTAACCTGAAGTTGTAAATGGCCCAGGTTCATTCAGCAAATTCCATTTGCTTCTTCAACTAAACTAGATAAAATAATATGAGGGCTTTATTTCTACCTGGGCATCAAATACTTGATGTGCCAATTCTAACTGACATCTGTTTTCCCCAATGATACCTTCCAGTGATGATGGCCTATATGAGCTTTTGCATTGGTTTTCCCTCTTTGTCTTTGTACACTACTTTGATTTATTTTGCCCACTTTAAAATAACTACTGCAGTTTATCAATTCTTAATTCCCTTCTTAGGAGTTATTCTCTTCTAAATATAGTCTAGCCATAAAGGTGTTACTATCAAGAGGAAATATACAAGCATATTAACAGCAGCAATGCCCTCATCCTTTCACCCAAATTGCATAAACAGTTTAGTTGTGGAAATGGCCGATGATCCAATCAGCACAAGAACACATTTCAAATTAGAATTTTAATAGGTAAGCATTAGATACAGGCTTATCATGTCATTATGCAGCTGGGAAAATGGAATATTTTGAAACCTTTGCTTTCTTGTTGCTGTAGCCTTTTGCAATGGGCTCTTTATTATTTAAATGTCTGGTGCTTACTAATTGCATTTGACAGGCAGGACTTTCAATTAGTGTTACCTAGTAGAGTGCCTTTCAATAAGGAGGCAGGAATCAGTGCTCTGGGGACAATATGACAACTGGGTATGTTACAGATTATGTACTGTGGGTCTACAACCCCGGGGAACTCTTCGTGCCATTTACTAGTACATTTTTGGCAGGCTGGTTTCATCTATCTAATCTATTTACATAATCCACCTACTATATGTCCCCATCACTACTGCATGTGAGTGTCTCATCAGTATTTAAAAATACTTGCCTGGGTCAGCAAGAGGTAGAGAATGGGTGGGGGAGCAGCAAAGAATTGACCCACTTCTCTTACTCACTGGACACCATAGCTAAGCCAGCATGGGTAGGTTGTAATTTACTGCTGGTATAGGCCAGTGGCAAATAACTACCTCCTAAGAGCAAATGAGAAGAAGAGGAGGAATTAGGAATCAGGTATGAGTTACTGCAATACGGTGTCTCCCCAGGGCTGTGCCTAAAGTCACATTCTAGCCTTAAGCGTATGCCCCTAGCTGAGTTGCATTATGGCATACTCTTGTGCTCCTTGAGTAGGATGGGCATCATCAACACCCTTTAGTTCACAAGGTCAGGCACATAGATAGAAAACCCATTCTTGTTCCAGTCAGACCACGGGAGACTAGAAATAAACAATTATGGTTCCAATGGCTACTGTCCGCTCTTAAGTACAAATAACAAACATGTGAGCAAAACTTATGGAAGTGTCATAAGGCTTTTATTTAACATTGGGCTATAGTTTCATCCTGTATCTAACTGGTGACATACATTATTTCAAAACAAAAATCTGAAATAAAGTGATGATCAAATACATACATTTAAAATAACTTCCAGTGGCTTCTTCACATCTGAGGGCATCTGAGGGGTAGAAGATAAAGCAAAATATATTATGATGGACATTCTCCGTGAACAGTGCCCAGCATATTGTAACAGTGAGATCGCTAACAAGTCTCCAGTGGTAGGATTTCCTTATAATTAAGGTCACATGTGTCTCTCAACACCTCTTTATCATGGAATAAATCTCTATATAGACAAATCGTTTTTCTAAAAATAACTGGAAAAGGGATTTAGCTCAGCCATCTGCCTCTAGAAATTAGTTTCTTAATTTTTGTGTCCTCAACAAGCAACTCTCCCACCCAATCAGACCCTCAGTGGAGGAATTTCTCCACTTCCTCCCCTCAAGGTCATGAGTTGCAGCACCTATTTTTGGCTGAGTGGGGCATGTTTGGACTCTGGAGCCTAGTGGTGTCCTTCCCAGTTTTAGCTAATGGGACAGCAATGTCTGAGCAGCAGTGGAAGCACTTGTCTTCCACAGGAGCAAGAGACAGCTGGTATTGCAGAACTTCCAGGCAACGCCAAATAGGGGAATGAGATGGACACTGCACCTGGGGACTCTAAACTGGGCAAGAGCCTGCATATAGGCTCACCAGGCCAGCTCCCATATCTTCTGCTTTAACTCAATTTTCTTTATTGTTATTTATCTTGCCAAGGCACCAAGAGGCCCTAATCAAGGATTGTGGCAGTGTTAGGCACTGTACAGACAAGGAAAACAAAAACAGTTCCTGCACCAGAAATCTTACAATCTAGGATAATCTAATAAACCAGGAGTTCTGCCTTGCAGTAGATTAAATATGTATAAGTGGAACTTTTCCCCACCTTTATGCACAGCATCTAGAGTACACTCAGCACCATAACAAAGTACAGCAGTAAATTTAACTAAATGACATTAACTATAAACCTAAACGAGAGAGAAAGGGCAGCTCTTGCCTAATTAATTGAATTTAACTTGCTGTTTGTTACAAAAACAGAACTGCAAAAATCAATTTCCTTCTTCTTTTTCTCAGTCAGACCATTTCATTATAAACGTCTTTGTAAACACACCAAAACAGAAGGCTCTACCTGAAATGGTCAAACAACCCTGACTACCCAAGCCAGAAAAAAACCAAAAACCACACTGTTGACTTTTATTTCTTTATATAGCACTTCTGAATTGCTCCACCTTCTTCTTACCACAGTCTTGCCATCTTGCATGGCTGTATCTTGTGATATTTGTCCCAGCTCCTGGAGTCACATGAGTATCTCACCTTTCACTTTGCAAAGTAAGTTCCTAGCCCTCCTGGTTGCAGTGAAAAGTTTGAAAACAAGAACCCCAAAGGCTAAAAAACAGAAGGCAAATAAAAATCAACTAAATTAATTATTGTTTTTAAAGCTCATGATTTCCCACACACTCTCTCTCTCACTCACACACGAATTTGGGGGGCCTGACTTATGAATTTTGAATGCTTGGGGTTGGCAACTCTGTGATGAATCTCTCCCCTCCTCCAATCAGCTTTTCAACCACAAAGGTTTGCATGAGCAGCGAAGAGGCCCAAATTTCTGATAGAAATCATCTTCGGCACGAACCAGAGCTTCCTCATCTATGTAGACAGCTGGTCTCCTGGAGGCCACAAAGTACTGCACTTTCCTCAGGTTCCATCCCATCACATACTTTAACCAGCCACAGATGGCGGCTGTGGACCTGCCCACACCAGCATTGCAATGCACGTAGACGATATGTCCATTCTCTAGCAGCCCGTGCAGGAGACAGACAGCCTGAGGCAACATCTGTATTCTTCCTAGGATTAAAAACAAGGCACATTCCCATGAACACAAGAAAGGGAGGATCACTGTTAACAATATGTTTCTCTATTCTGCTGTACTGTGAAGTCATAGTGGCAGGCAAAGAGAAATCTATTAAAGCTAGTTTCTCTTCTTCCTCTGGTAAGAGAATATAAATGTCTACATAGGTTTTCTGGACTGTCAGAAATTAAGTACTCTTTTGCACAGGCTAGGCCTAAGATTTCCAAAAGTGAATAGTGATTTTGGATGTCCACATTGAGATACCTTACAAAGGCTCAATTTTAAAAGGGTAGATGCGAAGCACTTCCTAAAAATCTGGCCTACATGTGAAACTGTAGTGTCAGTTTTCCCAAATGACCTTCAACCCTCACATTTTGCTAAGTAATAGTTCCAGGTAATACGAAAGTCCACATAACTTGGATCCAGGACCTATTTGGCAACAAATGGTGATCTGCACTAAAATGTGTGTAATAAATCAGTGGTTCTCAACCTTTCTAGACTACTGTATCCCTTTTAGGAGTCTGATTTGTCTTGCGTACCCCAAGTTTCACCTCACTTAAAAACTACTTGCTTACAAAATCAGACAAAAATACAGAAGTGGCACAGCACACTATTACTGAAAAATTGCTTACTTTCTCATTTTACCATATAATTATAAAATAAATTGATTGGAATATAAATATTGTACTTACATTTCAGTGTGATACTTGCGCCTGATCTTCATTTGTGAGCCTTGTCTGAAGCCCGAGCCCCACCACCCCGGGCTGATGCAGGTAACTTAGCTTTGTGGGGGCCCCCTGTGGCCTGGAACCCCAGGCAATTGCCTTGTTTGCCACCTCCCTAATGCTGGCCCTGCACCTGCACCACCCCCATACCTGTCCCGTGCCCCCCTGGGGGTTGCAACCCCCAGGTTGAGAAACACTGATCTAGATGAGTTGAGTACCCCCTGGAAGACCTCTGCATACCCACAGAGATATACATACCCTGGTTGTGAACCACCAAAGATTACTTTTATATGGCCCACTGTCCCATACAGACTGAGTTGAGACAACCAATTTTATTTCACAGACCACCATAGATTATGTTAAAACAGTGGAGCCAGAAGTGAAATGCTTTAGTCATACAGTGTTTGCGAAGCCATCCAGATTCTCTTTCATTTCATGTCTCATACAAAGAATAATAAAAAAAAAAAGCAACTTATATGAGAAGTATAAATGTTTCAACCAATTTAGAGGCAGAATCGGTCCACAGAGGCATAAGGAAAATAGGTACTAACTTGATTTATGTAATAGTAGGGTTACTTTAGATGAAATATACTTTAATTAATGTATTCAATTAATTCATTGTCAAATTGAATTCAGTGCCAAAGATGGTGTTTGTCATCAGTTCAGATATGGAGGCTGTATAGTATTTAATCTGAACACTGTTTCCTCCCCGCAAAAATCAACTTTTAACTGACCTATAAATGTATTCTTATATTTCCAATTTAAAACAAGAATATGGAAAGAACACTTCACATTTTATCCAAAACGATGGGGACAAGAGCATCTCCATAAACCCATGTCTCAGTCTCAATTTTAGAAATGTGCAAAATTAGCAGCTGCGGTAAATTAAGCCTTCCCAAGTCTCTCCTATGAAAATGCTATATTTTGCCATCATAGTACATTAGCAATCTATTGGAACATTCTGTGTAGAGCACAGACATACCTTTCATATCATGTTCAATTCTGAACATTAAGTAACAAAGAAATCCTCCTAATCACACACCTCTCTCTACTTATATGTTTTTAGGGCCTATAAATGGCAAAACTTCTACTGGCAAATTAGAGTGTATGCGGGCGGGGGAGGGGGTGGATTTGGTACTGCTGGAACCATGAGCTTCTCATGACCCATTTTCTTCAATTATGTGCATATGCTGGTGTGACGAAGTGGGCCTGTTCTTAATGTTTCCTCCGAATATTGTGGGGGTGCCTCAGTTTCCCCTATGCAGTTCTTAAGTATCTAGGTGGTGGGGTAAGGGTGTATGATCATTGCAGAGCCCTAGAGGGCAGGTGTGTGCAGGGGTCTGGACACAGAGAATGGCTGACACCCTGTTTCCTGGCAACTGATGGCCTGGGCCCTTCCCCCCCTGCAAGGTGAGAGCTGAAGGGTTGGAGAACAAAGGAATCAGGTGACCACCTGGCCCGGGAAAGGAACAAAGCCCAGAGGAGGAGGGGCTGGAGGGAGTTTCAGTTGGGGCCTGGCTGGGACATGGAGTGAAGTGCAGACGTGGTCGTCTGGCTCACTGCCCCCCAAAATGGACCCAGCTGAGGGGTCCCGTTCTCTGCACCTGCAAGCTCTGTTTTAGACCATGTTCCTGTCGTCTAATAAAGCTTCTGTTTTACTGGCTGGCTGAGAGTCCCGTCTGTCTGCGAAGTTGGGGTGCAGGACCCTCTGGCTTCCCCAGGAGCCCCGCCTGAGCGGACTCGCTGGGGGAAGCGCACGGAGGGGCAGAGGATGCTGAAGGCTCCAAGGTCAGACCCAGGAAGGTGGAAGCTGTGTGAGCTGTGTGTCCTGAAGACAGGCTGCTCACAGAAAGGCGACTGCCCCAGAGTCCTGACTGGCTTCATGGGGAGCAGCTCCAGAGCATCGCCCAGGGACTCCGTGACAACTGGTGGCAGCGGTGGGATGTACTGCACCCCGTGGATGGCACTTCCTGCAGTAAGTGACTGGGAGCAGTAACACGAAGGGGGATTGCCGAGGACCAGGCATGCTGAAGGCTCAGAGAGGAGCGGTTTCGGGGGGCGGTTAACCCCTGGGAGTGTGTGACCAGCGAGAAGGACTGTGCAGTAATGGGGTCCCCCTAGGGACTGCAGTGAGCACTCTCAGGGGCGGAGGAGCCTGCGGCTTGGCCCGGGGAGAGAGAAGGACTTTTGCAGTAACAGGGTTCCCCTGGGGATTGCAGCGAGCAGTCCAAGGGGCGGAGGAGTCTGCAGCTCGACCCTGGCAAAGAGGTGGTGACCTCGAGAAGGGCTGGCACACTAGGGGTTCTCCCTGGAAACCGTGGGGAGCTGAGAACACACGGGCCTGTGAGTCCACAACAACTTGGGAGGAGCAGAGTGATGGCCTGTCCCCGTCTCCTTAAGAAGGACATTGTAACCCTGTGCAGAAAGAGAGGGTTGAGCGTTGGAAAGTTCACCAAACCAGAGTTAATCGAGCAGCTGGAGTGGGAGCCAGGCATCGCCAAGACTCCTGTCCCCGACCAGACAGGGGTCTTCACGATCGGGTTCCCCATCGGGGGATCGAGACGGACGGGATTGGAGCTGAGTCCGAGAGAGCAAGAGGACCGTGGGAGACAGCGAGAGCCCGAGAAAGAGCTGCAGAAGCAGCAGCAGCATGAACTGGCGGTGGGGGAGTGGAGAGGCCTAGGGGACCTCCCCGGGGTGAGTGGGGATAGACCCCGGGGGGCCAGTTCCGCAGGGAACCTCGAGACTAAATTGCTGCCCCTGGTTAAGGAGGGGGGGGTGTGGATGCCCACCTCACTGCCTTTGGGCAGGCTGGCGATTTGAACCAAGGGGACCCTGCGGAAAAGCCCCGGTGTCTAGCTCCCTTGCTGGGTCCCAAGGCCACAGACTCCATCAGCCAGATGGGTGGGGAGGTGGACAGGCTCCCACTCCTGACCCCAACCTATATGTCTGTGTGGAGTTTCCTGGGGCCAGGCCCCTCAGACCCCCAGTGGGAGCGGAAGGTGATGGTCAATGGGGAGACATTCCTGGGGTGGCGAGATCCTGGGACAGAGAGAACTGTTGTCAGGCCCTGGGTGGTGCAGCCTCAGATGCTGAGGGGCTGTGTGAGCTGGGTGAGGGTCCCAGGGACGAAGCCCCTCGCCTTCCCTATGGCCCAGAACCCTGTGCAGACCCAGGAGGAGTGGGGCTGGCTGGTCGTTGGGGTTCTCCAGGACACCAGCTGCGAGACCCTGTTGTGGGGTGACTGTGTCTCTTTGGGACAGGATCCAGGCCCTGTTCCTGTAACCGCGAAGGGTTTGAATTTGAATCCAGGGAACCAATCGGTGGAGAGGGAATGGTCAGTGAAAATGCAGATGACCTGGCTGGCAGCAGGGAGGAGCCGCTAGGCTCAGGCTACCTGCCTGCCTGTAACCAGACCCCTGGGGCTGGGTGGGACAGAGAGATGCTCCCTGCCCCCTTGCACACCAGAGCGGGGACTCTCGCTGGCTCTGATGCATTGAGGAAAGCAGTGGCCTGCCCCACTAGGACAGCAAGGGCAGCGCTGAGCACAGTGGGAGCTGAGACCCCAGCTGAGTGGGGGGAGACACAGGCAGGGCAGGGGATCTGTGGGGATGGCAAGGTGCTTGGTAAGGAAAGTTTGGATGAGCCTAGGCAGCCTTGTGATCTGATGGCTTTGTCCAGTCAGCAGGGTGGGAAGGCGAGGAGGGCCCTTAACCAAGAGAGCCCGAATTGCAGCCCTCCAGACTGGAGCACTCGGAGAAAACCCAATCCCAGTTTGACCCCCTGGGGTTTTGGGGTGGCCAAAGGGCATGGGCTGCAGAAACCTTACCACATGCAGCCTGCTAGTGCTATCGACCACCCCCGACCTAAGGGAGGGCGTGAAACTGGAAGGGCCTGGTGTAACTCCTACCAAGGAATGGGAGAGATGCTGGGGCATCCATGGGAACATTGGTGGCTTCGAACTTCCCCAGGTCACCGGGTAAAGTGACCCCGCTCAGTTCGATCTCGAAGGGGGGAGAGATGTGACGAAGTGGGCCTGTTCTTAATGTTTCCTCCGAATATTGTGGGGGTGCCTCAGTTTCCCCTATGCAGTTCTTAAGTATCTAGGTGGTGGGGTAAGGGTGTATGATCATTGCAGAGCCCTAGAGGGCAGGTGTGTGCAGGGGTCTGGACACAGAGAATGGCCGACACCCTGTTTCCTGGCAACTGATGGCTTGGGCCCTTCCCCCCCTGCAAGGTGAGAGCTGAAGGGTTGGAGAACAAAGGAATCAGGTGACCACCTGGCCCGGGAAAGGAACAAAGCCCAGAGGAGGAGGGGCTGGAGGGAGTTTCAGTTGGGGCCTGGCTGGGACATGGAGTGAAGTGCAGACGTGGTCGTCTGGCTCACTGCCCCCCCAAAATGGACCCAGCTGAGGGGTCCCGTTCTCTGCACCTGCAAGCTCTGTTTTAGACCATGTTCCTGTCATCTAATAAAGCTTCTGTTTTACTGGCTGGCTGAGAGTCCCGTCTGTCTGCGAAGTTGGGGTGCAGGACCCTCTGGCTTCCCCAGGAGCCCCGCCTGAGCGGACTCGCTGGGGGAAGCGCACGGAGGGGCAGAGGATGCTGAAGGCTCCAAGGTCAGACCCAGGAAGGTGGAAGCTGTGTGAGCTGTGTGTCCTGAAGACAGGCTGCTCACAGAAAGGCGACTGCCCCAGAGTCCTGACTGGCTTCATGGGGAGCAGCTCCAGAGCATCGCCCAGGGACTCCGTGACAACTGCTGGCATCTCCTATAGCCCTCTGTTGAGGGTCACTAGGTCTTTAGGCAAGGAGGACTAGATGGGATTTCCTTTGAAACTCATCAACATTGCCCTTTAATTTCTATCAAGCACATGGTTATGCAATGCAAAACAATCTTTTCCCCTCAAGGGTTGAGAAATCCCAGTCCCTATCAGTCCAAGGAGTGAGACTGCAAGAATCAAACCCTCGCTCTTCCCCCTGGCATAGCTGAGCATTAACACAAAGCCAATCCATATTTTTTATTTCATTTTTCTTCCAAGTCTCCTGCCTCTCTTGATGCATATAACTGACATGACAGTTCTCTCTCTGTGACACCAATATTTCACTATAATTAAAAATTATCCTATATATTTTCCAGTATTGCAAACCACTCAAGTTTTCCAACCTCCTGCTTATCCATGGTTTCTTATCACTTAATCTATTTTTTAATCAATGTACCAAGGATTGTAACAGCCAAATAACATATCCTAATTTACGTTACAATTTGGCGTGCTATGCGTATCCTATATGATTACAAATTATTATATGTGACAATACAGTGGCTCAATAGACTGGCACACAACTGCAAAGAGAGTGGTGTACTAAGGGAACCAGAGTAGGTTACTTAGCACTGCTTATTTGGTTAAAACCAGCAGTTATGGCAATTTCATTTTCTTGATGTGCAAGCCAATGGTCATCAACCTGATGAATTTGCATTCTCACTAAATCAGTGCTGAAAGAAAAGGTTTTCAAACAGTCACCAATTTTCGGAGGGGATGGGGATATACCGAGAGAGGAAGATATAGATCAGAAATCGTTTGGATGACCTCTCTGCATATGACAAAGTGTACAGAATTCATTAGGGACAACACAGCAAAGTTACCAATTACAATTACAGTAATAATAAACAAAAGTTATTCAGAAAACAACAACACTAAAGCAATGTCATCATGTCATTGAGAGGTTTTGCTATTATTTATCCAGTTGTAAGACAGGTCTGAACATTACCTTCAGTGCTCATGTCTGGGGTTGGCATCCAGACATAAGCGAGACCTTCCTCTTTATACAGTTTCATAAGCACCTCTGGGCTCATGGGTTCTGGATAGCGGTTACAGCCCCAGGAATTCTGAACAACATCCCACTCGGTCTGGAAGTTCATTACAGCCGTAACACCCAATTCGTGTTTTAGCTTGATGGTCACATGCTCCACGTGCCGAGGGCAACTTCCCAGCCAGATGTTTGGCAGAATCCTAGCATTGAAAAAAATTGTAGCGTAGCTCATTAAGCACTTTCAACAAAAGAACTCCCCCACCCCTGCACAAAACTCACATTTTCTGTCAGCTGAAAAGGCATTCCGGTTCAAAACATCAGCACGTGAGATACATTGTTAAACACACCCGTTTTGTGTCCGGTGATAAACAGCTTCTCGTTTCATTACCATTTAACCAGTAATGTACTTTAAGAACCGAACTCTAAACCCAGTGCACGCAGCCAAATTCACTTCACCTGTGTAGACTGCAACCCTAGCAAAACCATGGCCTAATTAGCAGCACAGGTCTCAAAGACACCACTCATTCAATCCTGCAGCTGAAGCTTACTAGCAGCGTTGATGAGAATAAGGGAGCTCAGAAGACTCACACAATCTCTATGCAGAAAGAAACCCAACAGGCTCACAAAATTCAGATGTTACAGTAACAAATTGTAAGCCATATAACTATTGTTGTTTTATAGCTACTGCCATCGCAGCGGGCAAATCAGATCAGGTTAAGTCACCACCAGCCTAAGCCATATTTTCTGTGGTCGTCAAAAGAGTTTGGATTACTTCGTCCCCACATGCCTCTGCAATTCTGGAGTCCAGGCAGGACCAGCTACAGAAATGTGAACTATGTTTGGGCTCCCTGGAAGAACCAGAAGAACCTCAAGAGGATTGGATAATTTGTATAAATAGCCACACGTTTTGGTACTTAGACAAACCAAACCTCCAAACCTTCTGTGGTTTTCCCATCTCTAATGATCATAAAAACTATTATATGCCTTAGCAAGCTTTGGTACATAAACAAACTGAAACACAGAAGTGGGTGCCTAATTTACACATGTAATTAATGTGATTGCATTCCCAATAGAGTATTTACATGTTTAAATCATCAGCTACACATCTACCTGGCCTCTGGCACATACAAATATCCTATTTGCACAGGCAGTTACAGTAACCACACATGCAAAATAGGCACACAGTTGCACATGTAATTTTGCAAATCAGGCCCTTAATTATTCACAGGAAAAAATATGGCATCTTTAAGAGTCAGCTTCCATGACTCCTTTCAATCTATGATGAAAGTAAGTGTAGCCCACTGTGAGTGTGTGTTACAAGTCCCACTTTGCACCAATCCACAGCAGATATGAATGGTTACAGCTCCCACCTAGAGAGCCTTGGCCCTTTAGTTCAAGCTATAGCCACTCATGCTTTCAGCTCTGGTTTCATCCCCAGTGTGTTGGCCAAGACAGCAGCTGTCACATAAGTACTTCAAAAATGAAATAGGCCAAGGATGTACTGCCCACAGCTTTTTGCAAATTCTAAGCATTTGGGGTCAGACTGTGGAGTCCTTGCTCCCCCAAAGAGCATATATTCACATGAGTAGTCTCATTAAATTCTAATGTGAATACCCCCCAGCCCCTAAATTTGATGGTGCTACCCTCAGGAATAAATGGTCACTAATAGGAGTAAAGGCTCTGCAAATGGACTTTTGATCATGATTACATCCATCAGACTAGCCAAATTCAGTGTCAGCAGTTTGTTTTCCTTATAATTGTATTGTGCTAGCACCCACAATATGCTAGGTACCCATTAAACACATGGGAACATACAATCCCTGCCTTGAAGAGGTTACAATCAAGGCACCTCTCTTAATATGAAGATGAAGAGTGTGATTTTAAAATTCTGTATTTACAGCAGGGCCCCATCTCCCCAGTTTACAGAGAACTAATAAAAACGGTTCATTGGGGCACATTTATTAGGCAGGTTTCAGAGTGGTACCCGTGTTAGTCTATACCAGCAAAAAAAAAAAAAACGAGGAGTACTTGTGGCACCTTAGAGACTAACAAATTTATTTGGGCATAAGCTTTGGTGGGCTAAAACCCACTTCATCAGATGCATGCAGTGGAAAATACAGTAGGAATATATATACACACAGAGAACATGAAAAAAGTGGGGGTTGCCATACCAACTGTAACAAGACTAATCAATTAAGGTGGGCTATTATCAGCTGGAGAAAAAAAACTTTTGTAGTGATAATTAGGATGGCCCATTTCAAACAGTTGACAAGAAGGTGTGAGTAACAGTAGGGGGAAAATTAGCATGGGGAAATAGTTTTTACTTTGTGTAATGACCCATTCACTCCCAGTCAATGCCCCTCTGCCATGTACATTGGCCAAACCAGACAATCTCTACGCAAAAGAATAAATGGACACAAATCAGATGTCAAAAATTATAACACTCAAAAACCAGTCAGAGAACACTTCAACCTCCCTGGTCACTCATTTCAGACCTAAAAGTTGCAATTTTCCAACAAAAAAAACTTCAAAAACAGACTCCAACAAGAAACTGCAGAATTGGAATTAATTTGCAAACTGGACACCATTAAATTCGGCTTGAATAAAGACTGGGAGTGGATGGGTCATTACACAAAGTAAAAACTATTTCCCCATGCTAATTTTCCCCCTACTGTTACTCACGCCTTCTTGTCAACTGTTTGAAATGGGCCATCCTGATTATCACTACAAAAGTTTTCATTTCTCCTGCCGATAATAGCCCACCTTAATTGATTAGTCTCGGTACAGTTGGTATGGCAACACCCATGGTCAGGATTACAGTCCCTTAATTTCTAAAACTACACAAACCTACCATAGTCACTGCTACACCACCCCACCTTCCACTCACATAAGAGATATTGTATAGAAAAGGCGGCCTGGTCAGGACTTGCTTACACATTCAAGATCTGCCACTATCATCATGGCCCCTTAGGGCCCTTGGTTATCAGTATAAATTAAAGCAGCTAATTTTCACTGAGGACCAGATCAGTGCCTGGATGACCCCACGATTGGGAGAGCAAAACAGTGGTTTAATGCCACCTCTGTGGCTCCTCTCCCTATACCAAGCTGTGCTGAGTGCCCGTTGGCCACAGCGTTTCATGGTACAGGATGAGAAGCCAACTGTGTTCTCTGAGGACAAGAGCACCTTGTATTTTTCTTCACAGTTTTCCTGAGAGTTCAGTATATTCATATAATAAACCCCCAATGTTTTATGATTTGGGAATCAACTAACGTACAGAGTTATCATCTCTTCCAAGGGACAGAAGTGTAGATTCTAGCAGATGATTTAACCAGGAGGGACTAGAGTCCTTAGACCAATAATGCAATACAAAAATTGGGCTACAGAGAAAACACTACCTTAGAAATCGTTTCCTATGCTTATCCAGCATACATGCAGATGAAAATCTGTGAATGCAACATATTCTGTATCCAGATTTCAGAGTAACAGCCGTGTTAGTCTGTATTCGCAAAAAGAAAAGGAGTACTTGTGGCACCTTAGAGACTAACCAATTTATTTGAGCATGAGCTTTCTACCAGGTGCTTTGAGACTGTCCACCAGAACTTTTGGACCTTCTAGAGTCCCCATTGTACTTCAGTTCACAATTAGTGAATCGTCTGGTGGCTTTACCATTGAACATCATCATATTTCCATTCAATGGAATGGAGGAAAATGGCAGTACACAGAGCAGAATCAAGACTAGGGCTGTCACCTGCCTGGATTTAGACCAAATGACTCTTATAAACTGGTTCCTTGAGACCAGCTCCAGGAGTTTTGCCACTGAAGTCAACAGGATCAGGATTTGCTCTGGTCTTCCCTCTTCTGTTTACCAGTAATGGCCATAAAGCCTTGGTATACAGTGCATGCATTACTTAATTGGGTTTAATTGTTCTTTTATCAGGACGACATTCATTATAGATAACGTGCTCTGCACAGTGACACCAAGCAGATTTGTTTATTTAGTCAATTTATTTAAGAGATCTAATTATGATTATTTCATTCTTTGGTGCCTGGGCTTTCATTCAGCTTTATCAAGTTCATTCCTTTATTTTCTCTTCACTTAAAAGAGGGTTTCAGTTCAAATACAATCTGCAGAAATTGATGAACAGTTCAGTAATTGTATTCTATATATTTATGCCAGATATTCCTCACTTATCAACGGTTTCACTGTATGATAGATAATGGAAGTTAAAGAATTGTAATGCTGGGGGTGTAATGCTAGGGGATGATACTTTCAAATTTTCACTTCCCTTACCAAAAAAGTATGCCCTTTTTTAAAAAAAATGAACTTGTTTCCTTCTGGAAATTGCCACTTTATTTCACTAGGTAACCAGGTTTGGACTAGACTAGTACCAGGGGTGAGCAACCTCTTCATTTTCAGCTTTGAGCTACTCAACAGTTGCTGCCTTCCAGCTCCAGAAGTAATTACTTTTCAATGGTAGATTAAGTAACCTTTCCATATAGTTTGAAAAACATTTACAGATTAAAGGGGATATGTAAATGAAAGATCATTTCAACCATTAATCCCCTTCTCTTCCTAAAAAAGCAATGAGCCAAAAATAGTATGACACACTGGTTTTTTAAAGTGGAATTATAGGTATAATATGTCAATGTAAAAATGTTGTTTGCCATATTGTCGTAGCTGTGTTGGTACCAGGACATTAGAGAGACCAGGTGGGACAGACAATATCTTTTATTGGACCAACTCCCGTTGGTGGAAGAAACAGGGTCTGTGTCTCATCTCTTTCACCAACAGAAGAGGCTCCAATAAAAGTTATTACCTCACCCACCTTGTCTCTCACTGTAAAAATGGCCCTTTCTTACTCAATGTATCTGTGCACTGTGTGTTATTAAGGCCTGGTCTACACTAGAACTAGGTCAAAGGAAGCTGCCTTAAGTCGACCTGTTAATGTATGGGTCTACACTACTGGGTCCTTTATGTCAACCTAAGTCGCCTCTGATGTTGACTTCTGTAATCCACCTCTGCAGGGCTTAGTTTGATTTTCATGGGCCGACGGCGAGGTAGTATAGATGCAGCGTTTTGTAATTCAACTTAATTGGCCTCCAGGTGGTGTCCCACAATGCTCATCTGTGACTGCTCTGGAGATCATTCTCAACTCTGCTGCACTGCAGCCAGGTACACAGGAAACAGCCCCTCCCCTGCTAAAGCCCCAGGAGTTTTTGATTTCCCATTTCCTGTTTGATCAGCATTGGGAGCATGCCAGCTTGAGCACAGCTGATCATGGAGACTACATGCCCCAAATGTGCTCCGGCCTGGTCTGCACAGGAGGTGATGGATCTCATCGCTGTGTGGGGAGAAGAGACTGTACAGGCAGAGCTCCAATCCAGCAGAAGAAACGCTGACATCTATGCAAAGATCGCTCATGGAATGAGGGAGAAGGGCTACAAGAGAGAGACACAGCAGTGCCATGTGAAAATAAAAGAACTTTGCCAAGCGTACCAGAAGGCAAGGGAGGCGAACAGTTGTTTTGGTGCTGAACCCTACACATGCCAGTTCTACAACGAGCTGCATGCGATTCTCGGGCATGACCCCCACAAGCAACATGGACACCTCACAGATGTGTGAGTCTAGGGACAACAAGGAGGATGATATGGTGGATAAGGAAGAGGAGGAGAAGGAGAATGGGAGGCAGGCGAGCGGTGGATCCATTCTCCCCGAGAGCCAGGAAATATTTTTAACCTTGGAGTCTTGTGGGTCGCGGGACATCACAGTCGACTTCATTAATTCGGGGGCTTGAGATCAAATTAGATAAAGTTGACTTAATTTTGTAGTGTAGACAAGGGCTAAGACTAAAACATTATATAGGGACTCAGAAGACGTGCTCAAATCCCAGCTCAGACACAGACACCCTGTGTGACTTTGGGCAAGCCACTTAGGGTCCAGTGACTAAGAGCTTGTTTACACGTTACTTCAGGCCACACCAGAGAGGTGTAAATGCTAGTCTGCATGAGCCTGTCATGTACTGACTGGCCTGTGTGGACCCTAAAAGTTCCCCAGTGCATGCCAATGTAGTCCTGTTTCAAAAAGTCTGCCTTTGTGTAAACTAAGGAACTTCTAGTGCAGGAATTCTCAAACTTCATTGCACCGTGACCCACATCTGACAACAAAAATTACTACATGACCCCAGAAGTGAGGACCAAAGCTTGAGCCCATCCAAGTCCCACCACCCTGGGAAGGAGGGTTGAAGCTCAAGGGCTTCAGACCCAGGCTGGAGGTCTGTAACCTGAGCCCTGCCACCCAGGGCTGAAGCCCTCGGGCTTCAGCTTTGGCCCTGAGCGGTGGGGCGTGGGCTTTGTCTTTGGCCCCGGCAAGTCTAACGCCAGCCCTGGTGACCCCATTCAACCGGGGTCCCAACACACAGTTTGAGAACTGCTGTTCTAGTGGATGGCAGGAGGGTCCACGTGGGCCGGTAAGTGCAGGACACACTAGTGAGGACTAACATTAACACCCCCTTGGTGCAGACTAAAGCATCCTTTTGACTTGTAAAATGAGGCAACCAATCTGGAATCATCACTCATAAAAAACAAACATGGAACCTTGTGAAGTCACTTGTACAGTTGCTTTTCTGACTGTCTTCACACTTTAATTATTTTCAATGATGCAAACATATATCGTGCTTGGATGATTCTCCTCCAAGACTCTTTTAGTCTTGATTAATTATGGCTGAAACCACATATTTATTTCATATAATCAATAGATATGCAATAGTTTGCTCACCCATACAGCCATACTGAGTCTGGAGCAGTGAAAGATTAGTGTCCTGATACTTTTTTGCAGAGTGGATTGCCACTTTCAAGCTAAAAATATATCCACCAAAGAGCCACACCACTGTGCCTTTCAACCCCAGATCTCTATCTGCAGCCTAAAGCCAATCTAGCATTTGTGGTCTTGTAGAAAACAGCATGATTCAAACCTCCAAGGTCTGCTTATACCTATGGCTGACAGCGTCAGTCAAGGAACAGTACTTTGTCAGAGTCAAAGTACTTCACACAGGTAATTGGCCATAAAGTCACTCTCAACCTGCAATTTGTTTATATTGCTGATCTCATTCAGATCAGTCAGTACATTATTTTGAACACAAGGCAGTGGATTCTTCCTCTGAGGCCAACTCAAGATGTAATCTAATGTAATCAAAACTTGAAATTCACTTCACTTGGCCACTCAGACACTCCACTACCACCTCACATGGATTAAGGAAGATCAAAATAAGAATCCGAGGATGCCAAGAGGAATACTAATATATACAGATAAAAAGGGCATCATCATTCACCTGAGGTGACAAAGAAAACAGTCTTCAGGTTGACCGGCCCTTCCCTCAAGGCTTTTAGTCCCTGAAAGGCTAAGGATGCAGCTCAGAATGCATTTCTGAATCTTTCCCTGATGATGTTGCAAAACTCTTTCATCCTACCTTTCCCTTCTACCTAGTGATATCTCTTTTCTGTGTTACGTCACATCACACCAAAGTGCAACATCACCACCACAACATCAACACCCACAGCTATCATCATCTGTGAGCTCCCTCCTTTGCAGTGACCTTCTTTAACACCTATAGGCAGTTGTTCTTATGAACCTTCCTGCCTCCCACCTGAGTACCTAATTGTTCTTATTGCTTCTGGGCCTTCTGAGCTCCCTCTCCCTGAAAACCTATGTGAGAGTAACAGTAGTTTGCTTGCTAGTGTCCAGATAGGGTCCTTGCATCTTGTCATGATGATGATTATGATGATAAAGGAGAACATATTCAAAGCAATCTAGAAAAAATACTTAGAAAATAACCTAATCTGCTGGGCTATTAGTTTTAACAACTACCTCAGGAACAGTAGAGTTAGGTCAACACTGAATGCTTTTGAACATCTTATCCTAAAATGTATGGAGCACTCTGTTTTTGCAGGTGTTTCAATCTTTCCAACCCTATACAACTGAGATGCACAAGAAGCTGACAGATTAGTTTCACTTTCTTCTCACAAATTAAATGGCAGATCTCTGGTATATTTTACTCTGTTAATCAAATTGTATTGTAGCACAGTATCTCAGAGATCACAGACGACTTAGACCTACAGTGCTGGATTACAACCTCAGTTACACCTGTGTATAACCTGAGTAACTCTACTACTGTTAATGGAGTTATTACAGATTTACATCAGTGTAGCTAAATCCATTGGGTCTAGTCCATGATCATCTCAATGAAGACTCTCCCCTATGGTATATTACTTCCTACTTTATCCATCTGAGTTTTAAATGATTCTAGTGATTAGGCTTCCACTACTCATCTTCTTCTGTTGTTTATTTGTTGCAGCTCTATTCCAAAATGTAATTCCTCATACCCAGCAGACTTAGAAAGACTGATTGAGAGGGTATGATGACTGACCTACTTTCTCATAGCTAGATGTCCTCTCCCTCCAATCAAGGACTGAAACACTCTATGCTGTGGTTTGACTTGGAATGCCACTGCCTGCACTACACCTATTCTGTGGATACATGGAGGAATTCAGTCTCCAAGACTCTCAGTCAACATTTTTCACAAGAAAAAGGGGTAAAATCTGCAAAAGACTGAGAATTATTCTGGATAGTCAGGACTAGAGAAGTTTGTTAAGAATTCCACAGGTACCAAACATAGCTGAACAAATAGGCAGAACAGTGGCGGTAATACACCTTGGAATAAATAATATGAACTACTCTAATACATCAATCTGATGAAGTTCAACAAGGACAAGGGCAGAGTCCTGCACTTAGGACGGAAGAATCCCATGCACCGCTACAGACTAGGGACCGAATGGCTCGGCAGCAGTTCTGCAGAAAAGGACCTAGGGGTTACAGTGGACGAGAAGCTGGATATGAGTCAACAGTGTGCCCTTGTTGCCAAGAAGGCCAATGGCATTTTGGGATGTATATGTAGGGGCATTGCTAGCAGATCGAGGGACGTGATCATTCCCCTTTATTCGACATTGGTGAGGCCTCATCTGGAGTACTGTATCCAGTTTTGGGCCCCACACTATAAGAAGGATGTGGAAAAATTGGAAAATGTCCAGCAGAGGGCAACAAAAATTATTAGGGGACTGGAACACATGACTTATGAGGAGAGGCTGAGGGAACTGGGATTGTTTAATCTGCGGAAGAGAAGAATGAGGGGGGATTTGATAGCTGCTTTCAACTACCTGAAAGGGGGTTCCAAAGAGGATGGATCTAGACTGTTCTCAGTGGTAGCAGATGACAGAACGAGGAGTAATGGTCTCAAGTTGCAGTGGGGGAGGTTTAGGTTGGATATTAGGAAAAACTTTTTCACTAGGAGAGTGGTGAAACACTGGAATGCGTTACCTAGGGAGGTGGTGGAAACTCCTTCCTTAGAAGTTTTTAAGGTCAGGCTTGACAAAGCCCTGGCTGGGATGATTTAGTTGGGGATTGGTCCTGCTTTGAGCAGGGGGTTGGACTAGATGACCTCCGGAGGTCCCTTCCAACCCTGATATTCTCTGATTCTCTGATTCTATGATCAATGGGTTCTAAATAAACTAGAATCAACCAGGAAAGAAAACAATGTGTCACTGTGGATGGCTCAATGAAATCATTATTTCAAGTGGAGGTCAGAAAGCAACATTAGACTGTACAAATAACTGCATTTAAAGTAATACTAAAAATATGGTAGCGCCATTATACATATCAATAGTAAACTCACATCTGGAGTCCACCATTCAATCCTGGTCATCCCATTTCTAAAGAGATACAGGAAAAATGGAAAAGGAGATAAAAATGATTGGCATCATGAAAAGATTTCCATATGAGGGAGACTGAAAATAATAGCCCTATTTAGAGGTAGACAGACCATTACATAGAGACAAATAAGAAAGCACATGGCAGAGGTATATAAAACAATGACTGGAATAGAGAAGGCCAATTGGCAAGGCCTCCGGGGAAGGGAGGGTGAAAGGGACATTTTGCCCTGGGCCCTCCATTTGAGTGGTGCTGCAAGCTAGTGCGCAGGGTCACATTGCCACTTGGGTTTGGCCCAAGGGTCTCTCCATCATGATGGAAGGGCAGCCAGACCAAACCCAAATAACCCCGCGCACCTGGTCACAATGTCCTGAACGGGGAACTGGGCCTAGCCCTGTGGGACAGGAGCTGAGCCACCACTGCAGAGTGAATATGGTGCAAACTTGCTCTCCAACTTCCCCTTCGCCCCTCCCTCACTTCTCCTCAGTGATAATTTTTTTGGGGAGAGGAGGGAAGAGGGGCTCAGTTTCAGATTTTGTCTCAGGCCCCTCCAAACCTCTGTGCAGCCCCATCAATTGGATAATCCTATTAATCCTTTCATAATACATGAGCAAAGGGATATTCAATTAAATTGAAAGGCAGCACATTTAAAACAGATAAAAAGTTTGGGGGTTTGGGGGGTTGTGCACAGGATAATCAACCTGTGGAACTCATTGCCAAAGGCTAAGAGTTTATCAGGATTCAAAAAAAGGATTAGACAGTTTTATGTAATATACTTGAATCCTCTCATTATACATATAATAAAAATATAAAGGATATAAACATTCATGATTCAAGCATAAACAAACTATTAAGAAGAAGAAAATCCTCTTATATGATGGTTATTTCACATATTTCCTTCCTTTCATCTTCCTCTGAAGTATCTGGTACTGGTCACTGAAGGATACTTCACTATCTGGATCACTGGTCTGATCTGGTGTGAGAATTCCTGTGTTCCATTAAATTCACTTTACATGAAAATAAAAAACAAATCAAAATAACTCCTTATCTGATGAAACAGTGGAGTAGAATTGACAGATTGAGGCCCAGCTTTTTCAAAGCGGCAATTGTTTACTCTGCAGACCTGACCCATTCTGCTGGTGACTTACTGATAAAGTTCTCCCACAGACCAGCCAGATCAAGTTTTACAATGAGAGCCTTGACTTGAATAGGATTGAGCAAACTGATGCACTGAACTACTGACAGCATGAGCAGAAACACTACTGACTGGAGTAAGAGAAGAAGATACAAGGATTTGCCAGCAGTATGATCTAATCATTGAAAACTATGATCTAATAGACAGGCATGATAACATCAATTTTATCAATAAAGACACATAGAACGGCCATAACCTGAGCAAAAGCCAACACAGGAAAAAAGCTGATTAATGGGAAAAACATACACTGCTGAAATGACATAGCAGCAACGTTATTAAGGCTACTTACGCTCCAGAACAAAAGTTTACTTTTATCTAATGCCACAAGCAGAAGGAATATAATTTGGTGATTAGAAATTCATCCCAGTTTACTATTAAAGCTGTAAGGTTTATTTTTAAGTATAGAATTCAACTGCAGGTTTTTAAATTAGGAGAATTAAATAGACTACAATATAGTTCCAATGGTTTGGAGCTTTTTCGCTTCTCATTATCTGTGGCACCCTGATGAAAAGTAATTAAGCTCTGGCAAATTTTCTTCTTAGATGTAATTTGGACTACTTATCCGGGATTCTCAGGTGGGAGTAGACTTGGCAACTGAATGGAAACACCTGTTTTTATCACTGCAGAACAACACAGTTTATCAGTCTGCAAAATTTCTGAAGCCCTTGAACACTGGTTGATATGCTTAATAAATGCTTATTTATTCAGTGTTCACAAATTTATTTATGAAATATGGCACCAAAGAGCCTGGTTCACTGATCTGCAAGATAAACAAGGCATTAAGCCAATCAACCTTAAGTTAACAATAGAATCAAATGAAAACAAAGGCTAAGATATAAAAATAATACCGTGCTGATAACTGAGACATGAGGCTATGCTGACATCAAGGTGCTAAGCAACTCATGAAGGTGCAGCGCACCCTCAGCTTATATTGATTTGAGGAGAGGAAGAATATGTTAGAAAATTGCAGAAATGGAAACAAAGTACTTATTCCCGATTACCATTTTAAATGGCATTCACAGGTCAAACCTGCAGCCCCCACTGCACCAATGATACACAAAGGAAGGAAAACTGCCCTAGCAAGGTTGCTAGGGATTCTCCTTTATACCACTCCCTGATGCATCTCCCAAATATAAGATGTGGAAGGAGGCATGACCAGAGTGCAGTATGCTCCAGTCATCCTGGGTTGATGGAATTACCCCTAAGGGGCAGTTACTGATGGCATGAATTAAAGCATCCCAGTAGCTATACTCTTTTATGTCACAGCCTGAATCTGGCTTACCCCAAGGAAAGAGGAAGTGTAAAGGTAGATTTAAGCCAGCTTTGCTCCTCTGCCCCAATGAGAGCTTAGCTGGACCCAAGGATCTGGCCCAATGTTTTTTAAGCCTCTAAAAGCAGAGGGCACACTCCACTGAATTCAATTGAGACATTCCTGCTTGTCAAACCAATTAATTTGGCCCTACAAAATAAGTAAGCAAAATAAAAACATAAATAAACAAAATCAAAACCCTTAGACGGTTTCTTTATATCTCATAAGGCTGTGTTATAAAATGGTATATGGTAGAATAAAACTACTTTGATTCTGTCTTCTTTTCTGGGAATGTCCTAGCACAACTTGCCATGGTCATGCAATACTTTAAGTATGTGACCACCCTCAACTTTGGAAAATTAAGTGTTCTCTTCCACATCACCTGATACGTAAGCTATGTTATGTGAGGCTGCATTTTGCATTTGTGCATTGTGCAATTGTGGAAAATCTTGTTCCAGATGGTTATTTATATACACTCCAGTGTCTTATAGGAGTTGACGTCCAAAGTTAGCCCTGTGAAATTTGCAGTCAAATTTTACCTTCTAACGTGCATGCTCATTGATTCTGAGGAGATGTTTGCATACTATATACAGCAGAAACCAGAATTTGGTCCTCTTTGGTCCTGATTTTTCCCTCACTTTCACTGGTATAAACCGGGCGTAACTCCACTGAAGTAAGTGGCATGTCACTGGTGAAAAGCCAGGGTGAAAGAAGAATCGGGTCCAGTGAGCTCATGCCAAATGATCTGAGAAGTTAGTCATGAAGATGGCTTCTCATTTGGCTTCAGAGAATTAGTATTTAAATGCTCTGATTACAAAACACTGCTTAGTGCATTGGTTGCCAACAGTTACTTGCTACATATGTCTTCATCACATTGCCAGCATTCAAATTTGTTTTGAATTAGAACTAATAATCATGAATGTGAGGTACAACAGGGGGTGCTTAACTAAGCCAGATAGAAATGAGCCATGAATCTGTTGGCACCAGGAACCAGGATTTCTAACATTAGTGCTTAACGATGGGACTGATGCCACTACCAGCACCTTTAAAGTTAAAATACCTTACAAAATTCATCCCCTAAGGGTGAACTTTAAGTAAACAGTTCAGAAGACACAGGCATTGCTGGTGAAAATGTCTTATTTCATCTTTGTGCTAAGTTAACTTCACAGGGGCTGGTTCGAAATCTGAACTTCCCAAACAATGAGCTACTCCCCAAAATCCTACTGCTGGGATCCATTGGGTACACATTAGAAACAAGCCCTGAAGATGAAAATTGTGTAACTGAAAATTAACTTATTTTGGTTGAGAGTTGGCTTTGTGGGCTAGTGCCAGTGTATAAATATGAAGGTGACAAAGTCTCTGCTGGACATGAAGAGCCTGGAGCTCTCTGGAGGAAGCACATTCAGAATTTGTGGTACGTGAAGAGGATGGAAATAGCCCACTTAATAAGAAAAGGGGGACTTGTGGCACCTTAGAGACTAACCAATTTATTTGAGCATAAGCTTTCATGATGCATCCGATGAAGTGAGCTGTAGCTCACGAAAGCTTATGCTCAAATAAATTGGTTAGTCTCTACGGTGCCACAAGTCCTCCTGTTCTTTTTGTGAATACAGACTAACACGGCTGCTACTCTGAAGCCCACTTAATGTCACTCAAATGCAACCCCTCGGACAGGTTTATTTGTAGTTAAAATGTCTTAGAACAGCACAGTGAATTGTAAGAATTGTTAAGAAAGCTAGAGACATGCTAGAGAATTACAGATGGGAGCATTAGGCCTTATAAATACTAATAGAAAAAATCTGAAAAAACTCATCTGACCACAGTGAGAACTCCAAAAAGTTTTAAGACAAGGTAACCCCAAAGCACAATCATAGGGACAAGATGGCAGGACAAGGACAAGGCATAGGGACAAGATGGCTGGACACTTCAATTGTATATAATGTACCAATCAATTGCTACATTATAAACCCAGGAAGAGCAATATTGACAGGGATGGTGTGCTGCCAAAACTTTAACATGGGACTGCCTCAGTCAGCCATACAAGTCATTCTCTGAGTAAATACTCTTCTCTCAACTTTAAATAAACAAACATATTTTATACTTTTAAGCACTAGCTGAGCGACACCTCCAGCACTCATGGGAACACTCACTTTAAGAACTCCATTTTCCAACCTACCACCTAGCCTATCACCAGAGATGACTGGATACCCAACTAGCTATTCCATAGCCAGAGGCCATAAAATGTCCTACATGCCACTACCACCATCACCACTGCAGCTGTCACATAGGGAAGCTACTTACAGGAGCCTCCATGAGGTGCTGGGGAGGGGGAAGCATGGTGGATTAAGAAGTATTGGGCTGGGTTATGTGGGGAGGGACTGGTGGATTTGAGGTGGGGTGGAATTGATGGAGTTGAGTGGTTTTCTCCTGACTCTTAGAGGAGGCCCTCAGGTGGTGTGTGTTGCAGGGAGAAGATGAGTACTTTTGCAGCTGTGAGGATTGGTTTGAGAATAAGGCACCAGGCTCCCTCCCACTACCAGGTCTTGAAACTCTGGTCTAGACAGACAGCAGTGAGGAGAAAGGTGGGCTGCAGGACTCATGCTCAATGCAACAGAAGAGCCCTGTCTCTTCCTTTAAAGAGCTTAGTCTATTTAGTTTAATGAAGAGAAGGTTAAGGAATGACTTGATTACTATCTGTAAGTACCTACGTGAGGAACAAATATTTAATAATGGACTCTTCAGTCTAGCAGAGAAAGCTATAACATGATCCAATGGCTGAAAGTTGAAGCTAGACAAATTCAGACTGGAAGTAAGGTGTAAATTCTTAACAGAGTGTGTGATTAACTTTTGGAACAATTTATGAAGGATCATGTTGTATTCTCAACCACTGATCTAGTCTGAGCTCCTATATAATACAGACCATAGAACTTCTAAGAATTATTTGGGGGAAATTCTATGGTCTGTGTTATACAGGAGGTCAGACTAGATCAGTGGTACTCAACCAGAGGTACATGAACCCTTAGGGGTATGCAGAGGTCTTCCAGGGGTACATCAATTCATCTAGATATCTACCTAGTTTTACAACAGGCTATACATAAAATGCACTAGCCAAGTCAGTACAAACTGAAATTTCATAGACAATTATTTGTTTATATTGCTCTATATACTATATACTGACGTGTAAGTACAATATTTATATTCCAATTGATTTATTCTATCATTATATGGTAAAAATGAGAACGTAAGCAATGTTTCAGTAATAGTGTGCTGTGACACTTGTATTTTTATGTCTGATTTTGTAAGCAAATAGTTAAGTGAGGTGAAACTTGGGAGTACACAAGACAAATCAGACTCCTGAAAGGGGTGCAGTAGTCTGGAAAGGTTGAGAGCCACTGTACTAGATGATCACAATGGCCTCTTCTGGTCTTGGAATCTATGACTCTCTTCTGGCACTGGAGCAGTAGGAAGGGAGATAATGTGAGATGTACTCTGAGAGGTGGTATGGGAAGGGAATTTTCCCCAGCAGTAGCAGGAGGCTCAGTCCTAGCTTCAAAGAGGGCTAAGTGCAGTAACGAGTAGAGCTTTTTCCAGTGGCAGAGAGACCTCAAGAGGAGATGTGTCTAGTCTTTTTCAGCCAGGACTGACAATCATACTATGGAGTCCTGAGAAAGCTTTGGAAGTCAAGGAGGGAAAATAATTAGTTTGACTAGAACTTTTAGGAAGCTGGCCTACAGCAGTTTGTTTCTATGGGAGCATAAAGTTAACAAGCACTGGGAAGGGAGGAGTGGTTGTCTGGTTTTTTTAAAACTACTTTTTACTTAGATTTACTTTGTTGCCTAGGATTATGATTTCATCTGCTTTGAAATAGAAACTGTGGGCACTTTGATAAAAGTACTAAAAGTGACCGACTGTAGTTTATGTAAGTACCTCTAGATCCCCTGCCAAACATTATTATCGTAACTCTGTAAAGTGTTACTCAGCCCTCGATAACAGATAGCCTTACTTCCTACACCACAAGTGTAGTAGGGAAACTGGGTTTGTTTGTTATTTTCTCTATCTCCTTTGGTGGAAATGTTACCCACTGGAGAGTGGTGAAAATGCCTCTCTGGGGCTAACCATAAAGGATATGAGCTGTTACAGCCCACAACTACAGTGCCTTGGATCCACAGCTCAAACTGTGGCAACTGAGGCTTTCAGCTCTAGAGATCTCTGGTTCAATCCCCCATGTGTAGACCAGGAAAGTGGACATCACAGAAGCACCTCAGCGTTACGGTAAGTTCAGCAATAAAGGATCTAGCCTTCTTTAGTGCTATGTTGTGCTCATGGTGAAATTCACACAAATGTGAAGGGTCCACATAAGACTTTCCACATCTTTGAAGATTGTTACAGAGGGAGGGGGCACCAAAGGAACAGCACACTGGGAAACTCTGCACACCCTACCTGGTGAAGAGCGAGGTATTTTCCCACAAAGGCTCTGAATATGCCAGTTTTGGGGTTGGCTAGAGATACACATATCCAGTGGCCCAAAACTGCAGGGCAGAGAGTCAGTTCATGGCCACACCCACCAACAGACTCTATGGATGAATGTGGCTATCTCACTGCTCCTCCTTCCTTCTTCACTCAACACCTGTACAAAGTCCAAATACTTGGGCTGTGTGTTTGAAGGGGTAAATTTCACCCTTAAAGAGCACACTTAAAAAGAACTACAACTACTAACATTTATCACTTTCACAATCTTATTTGCATTTCACTTTTCGCCACATTAAAAATTAAATTCGTGCTTTCATTGCATTTCCTCCCTCTTCTCCGTTTTTTCTCCCTGGATGTTTATAATCATTTTCAAATTATGCAGCCTTACCACAGGAAAAAAAATAAAAATAAAAAAAGTACCCTAAGACATTTCATTCTAATTTGCAACTCTTTTTTGGTCTGGGTTTTTCCCTCCTCTAATAAAAAGGATTTGAAATCCATATTTCACATAGATTGGCAACCTGCATGACACTCTGCTCAATTTTTGTCATGGTTCACTGAGGACTTTCACAATAATAAGAGTTATGCACCTAACTCCTTGAATTTGAAATGAAATTTTCCACTGCACAGCATTAAAGCAAAAAATGAAAGATTTTCAGTTAGAGCCCTTTTCCATGTTCTCTAGGAAGACAGCAGCAGTTCATCTGTTTTGTTTTGTTTTCTTCTGCAGAAATAAAACAAAACTCTAGCAAATATAGCAGCAACTCTGTAATATTTATTTATTCTCAGGAAATAAAACAGTAATGTTTCTGAAACTAAACTTCAGGGAAACTAAAGGAGATATTCAGGTTTAATATCTAATAGCTTTTTTGTTTACAGTTAAAATATGATCCTTCACACTTTTTTACACAGAGGAACCTTGTTGAATTCATCTTTCAAACATCAAGGGTTTTTAAGCTGCAAACCTGAATCTATATTTGTTGTCTGTTTTATAAATTCCTAAGGCATGAGGAAAAAGAAAAGGAGTACTTGTGGCACCTTAGAGACTAACCAATTTATTTGAGCATAAGCTTTCGTGATGCATCGGATGCATCCGATGAAGTGAGCTGTAGCTCACGAAAGCTTATGCTCAAATAAATTGGTTAGTCTCTAAGGTGCCACAAGTACTCCTTTTCTTTTTGCGAATACAGACTAACACGGCTGTTACTCTGAAATAAGGCATGAGGGAAATTTTGCAGGTTAGCTGTAGTTCACCAGTTTTTTGAGATATTCTCTACTCTAGTTCTATAGTTACAATAGCTAAGCAATGTTTGCTTATTTTACGTAGGGCATTTTGGGACAGAACCACAAAGGAACTGAAGTGCCTAAAGCCCAGTTGAAGGTACTATTGAGAGCCACAACCCCCCCCCCCCACCCCCATTCAGTTGCTGCCCAATGCTGTAGATGCCTAAACTTATCTTGGCACCTAAATTTTTGCTGTAAAAATTCTGTAGGGGCCTAAGTTTCTACCTCTGAGCATAAGCACTGCTTCCTCCCCCAAGACATCCAGACACCTATCGCCTGCCTAAGCCTCAGCATAGTCTACAAACCAGGGCATAACAGGGGTGTTCCCTCCTCCTCTCCCACTGGGCTCTTTTGGATAGAGTTGGGCGTGTGAACAAGAAATGGCTTAGGTGCCTACACAGCTGACTCCAGGAGATCGGCTCCTGGCTGTGATGGAAGCAGAGAGGGGCAGGGTTTAGGATTCACCCCCTCATCAGCTTGTTAGGTGGCTCCCCATCTAGCATGCTGGCTTTTTTGGATGATTCTTAGATGCCTATCTCTTCCCATTCTTTTTACAGGAAGTCTGGGCACCTAATTCAGGCTTTGCAGATCCCATTTTTTGTTCGAGTCATTTTCTAGGCACTTAAAAGTTAAGCATTGCAACACTGAGTGTTGCAACACCTATTTCCCTTTATGAATCTGGGCTTCTGTAATTTAGAAGATACCTGTTTCAGAAATACAGTATGCACCTAACAAAAACATCATAGCAAAAAAAACTAAGTCAGTTTGTAATCATATCAGCTTGTTGATTACGGTCAATCAGTTTCCAAGAAAGAACAGTCCTGCATTCTAGCCTTGAAGCAGTTTCCCCACAGTGCTGGCTGTGAGTGAAAATGACTCCGATTTTGGAATCGTAATCAATTTCATTCACAGCTGGCAATGTAGGCAAACTGCTTCTGTATAGCAGCACAAGGCTACTCTGTCTCTGACAGTTTGGACCTTAAAGAATAAAAATGGCAGTAAAAAGGGAAAAAACAAACAATCAGAAGAAAAATAGAGTGAGGAACAGAGAGACAACTAACAAAGAAAGAGGAAAGTAGAAACTACAAGAGTAATGACCAAACCCAATTTTCCCTCTAACTGTGCTATCTCACCTAATATTTGATTCATTGGACCATCAAGAGTTGCCTTTTGACAGCCCACAGGGTGAAAACAGTGCAAATCAGTTTGTTTACACCTGCAGTTTCCTTGCCAAGAGGGTTCCTGTTCTTGCCTCTGCTTTTTTCCCTGAAGAAATGGTATCAGTGTCTATTTTCCTTAAGAAATAAGGAGATCTTATGCAGCAACACAGCTATGTGAATTTCCATTTCAAAGAGCAGCAATGTTTTTAAGCAACTGTTACACATTGGCAGCTAATTTAGGAAAATATCCATTTTGACATCACCAGCCAATCTCAGCTCACTGTGGTTTTAGGGAGGGCAGATCATTCTACCCTGCATAGTGACTCACTCACAACCATCTCTCTAAGGCCTTGTCTACACTGCAGAGTTTTGTCAGCAAAAGGCAGCTTTTGGAGACAAAAGAGTGGAGGTGTACACACTGCAATGTCACTTTTGGCAACAAAACTCTTCACTCTCACAGCGCTTTAACGTGGCTGTGTAGTGTAGTGTAGTGGCTATAGAGTCGTGGCACCAGCATTGGGAGAGAGCTCTCCCAGCGCTGTAAAAAACCCACCCCCATGGGGGGAATAGCTACCAGCTCTAGAAGTGCGGGTTCCAGCGCTGATGCACTGTCTACACTGCCACTTTACAGTGCAGAAACTTGCAGCACTTTGGGGGGGGGGTGTTTTTTCACACCCCCTGAGCGAGAAAGTTGCAGCGCTGTAAAGTGGCAGTGTAGACAAGGCCTCTGTCTTTCTCCTCTTGCTCCCAGATCTACAAGATAATAAAAGCTACACTGCCTTTTCAGAGCAAGCCCAAACCAAGCCAATCCCATTTCGGAGGCATCACTTTCTGCCAATCCCCAAGCCAAAAACAAGCCACACACTTCAATGACAAAGCTACTTAAAGAAAAGCAACAGGCTACTTAATTTAAATGAATGGGCAATTACATACACAAAAAAGCCAATACAGGCTTGTTAAAGCAGAAATTCCCCCTCCCCGCCAGAAAGCCCCAAAACAAGCAACAGGCTACTTAAAGAAATGAATAGGCAATTAAAGTAACAAAGAAGCCAATATACGCTTTGCTGGGAGCTGCCTTTGGCAAGTAAAGATCTAGTAGGATGTCCATGGAACCATGGAATTGAGAAACCTGCATCACGTGACACAGTACCTGCCCCATGAAGCACTGCAAACCCTTCCCAAAGCACCCTGCAGCCAGTTGCACAGTGGAATAGCTACCCACAGTGCACTGCTCTCTGTGTCGATGCAAGAGCTGCTAGTGTGGATGCACTCTGTTGACACAAGGAGCATAGCATGGACATGCAACAGCAGTTTAATTAAAACGCTTTAACTAAAGAGGCATAACTTTTGGGAACAAAACTCTGCAGTGTAGACATAGCCTAGTTAATCTACTCAATCAGATAGCCAGTTCCCTTTCACACACACATACAGCAGAACAAAATCCAAACAAAAAACAAAACAAAACAGGAAACTACGAGGAGGGGTGCTAAACCTCATCACTCACTCATTTTACATTTTACATTGTTACTGCCCATTCCCTACTCCTGGGGTTGTAGATTGCGTGGTTAGATTGTAAGCTCTTTTTAGCAAAGGCCTTGCCTTCGTATCTATCTGTCAAGCACCCAGCATACTGTTGGTGCTGTACAAATAGCCAGCTGCTTCTGTGAAATAGAAGCATTATTTTTAATACAATCCTATGCATCTTTTCCTTCCCCCAATACCACCACTTCTAGTTCAGCTGAGCTGACTATCAGCTATTTTCAATGTGTCTCGACGACTTGTCTTGCTCACCAACAGAAGCTGGTCCAATAAATGATACTACCTCACGTACCAGGGCAATTACACAAAATAAATCATGAAATGTCATTGGAAAAAATTCCAGTTGTACATCAAGAATAATTCCAACTGCTCCATGTCCAAAGGTAGGCAAAATCCCAATATAAAATCTCAGGTTTACTGGACTACGAATATATGAATAATGCAAGCAACATACATGGTACTTTCCTGGAAAGAGGAGAAAGGAAAACAAAATACCCCCAAACCAGGTGAACATTAATCATACTGATGGCTATCACTTAATAAATACCTTGACATAAAAAAATAATTAATGGCTGCCAAAGTTGGCAAGGTTTTTAAACAGACCCATTTGTTGTCACAACTGTTTTTCTCCCATTTCATCATGTTTATACAGACAATCTATCATTCTTTGGTAGTTAATTCCACCGTGTCACTCCAATGTCTAGAAAATATTTTGTGTCCCACTGATACCACAGTACACAATAAATCTGACAGAGTACTAGAGAGTGGCCATTCTTCAGGTTTAATAGAAGACATAATGCAGATAATGATAATAATGGTAGTTTAACAACTGATGAGAGTCAAGCAAAAATCCTACTCTGAAATTACTCCACCACTGGACAATCCTAAACCAAATTGCCCTATTATCTTCTAGTCAATCAAAATTATAATATCTGCTCTGTAATACCAGACTGCTTATAATTGTAGTATTCACCAGAAGTGTGTCTAGAGTACAGGACTGAGCGCCACGAGTCCCAACTTCCTTCCCCATTCTGACACTGACTTGCTATGTGACAGTGGACAAGTCTACGGCTATGTGGATAAGCACTTCTTGTTTGCATTCAGAAAACAAAATAAGTGGCTTGCCCACTTTCGTTCATCTGTCAAACAAGCTGCTTCACAGGAATGTTGTAAGGCTTAAATAATGTTTAGAATTGTTTCAACATCAGTCAGGTATAAGGTGGTATCAAAATAGAAACCACTATCCTTAAATAGTTTCTCTGAAATTATTTTTAATTGTATTTTGTTATTTATATATTTTTGTTATGCAGTATTAGAATTAAAATTGGTCTTATTCTCAAATTTTCAGTAGCCTGTGAATGTTATTTAACAACTATAACTAGGCTTGGCAGAATTAAATGATAATATCAATGTTTATTTTTAAGCATTTTTTAAATGTTCACAGTAGCACAAAAGTATGGGATTTATGGGGGGGTTTTTTTCAATTTTTTATCTATTTATATTTTCACAGTTGTGGGAAATTGGGGGAGTGTCAGACAATTATTTAATGACAGTAGATGCAAAGTTAAAGCTTTATAATAGTTAAAACACAAACTGTCAACTTCATGTCAAGATACACAAAGTAAATATCCTTAAATCAAACTCTAATAAGTTCTTAAGTAACATGTTTCTTATTTTGCCTATCTGTAAATTGAGACTAAATGGAAATATTTTTTCGTTTGTGTGCAAATGGTGAAATTGACATTTACCAATAAAAATCTAATCCTTCCATGCCAACTATAACTGTATGTTTATGCATCCATACATATCGTGTACACATAGAGTATACTAAAGTTAAAGAATGGTTAGAACAGGCATCATAATGAAACTAGCCAGTAGTTTAGTGGCAAGGCAATGCACTGCCACGCAGAAGGTGCAAATTTAGGTCCTAAACGCCAAAAGAGTTTCCTCCATTGCTCTTGAGCAACCTCCTCTGACTGACCTTTCTAGTTAATCAGATCCAGATGTTGAAGTTGACTGGTTGTCCCAATGTCTAACCAATATCAGGGGCTGGTGGGAAGGGGCAGTAGCCAACAGTGCCCTTTTCCATTTATGACTTGTTTTTCTAGATGGAGACTCCCCACCCACCCCCACACCCCCCTTCCCCATATCTTTTGTCAACTCCGAGGCTTTTTGCAATGTGTTCTCCAAGGAACAACACTTGAAGACCAGTCAGAAATGTCAGAAAGTACAGAATACAGCTCCCTGCTTCTTCAACAGTACTTCCCTCAGGCAGCATATTACACCTATGCCCCTTGACCTGCACTGGCTTCCCATACATTTCTGGTTGCAATTCAAGGGGCTGGTTTGAATCTATAAAAAGGTTGGGCCTTGCTTATCTTAGAAACTGTTAGACTGCTTGTGCAATACCACAGAAGTTGAAATCAGCTGAGTTATCTGAGCTAGCAGTCCTCAGGTTTACACCTGAGGAAGTTGAGGACAAGGTGTTCTCAGTGAGGGGATCCCTTGTCTCTGAAACTTGTTTTCTCTCTCCCCCAGTCTGAATTTGCTTACCTTCAAGCCACACTGCAATGCCTATCTATTTAGCTAGGCCTTGGGGGGGGGGGCTGCGGGAAGTTAATGAGGAGGGAGATTTAGAGCACTTTGATCTAGTCCTCTTCGACACAGGTCTAGATCAAAGGACAGTAGCAGATTATTAATGCATGTCAGCAGGGGCCACATGAATGGTTAGATTGTTGCAGGCTAGCTGGGGGCAGATTCACACCCCAGCTTGCTGTGAACTAACTGATGTTGAAGACAAGCCCCTAGGCTCTGTGGGAAAAGGCTGACAGTGGGAAGTTAATGAGAAAGGAGAGTTTCAATTTGGGTAGGTTAGGGAAGGTCTTTCATTGGTGAGTTTTGATTTGTATGTGTTTGGAACAAAATTTTGTTCATGTACCATAGCTGGGGATAGGCACGATTTTAAAGACATTTAAATAAATAAGCCCAGCATATACAGATAAGGTTCTGTTCCCATAATGTGGTCATCTTTCTCATTCCTCTCATGCACACACACACTTATTTTTTAAAATAACTACGTTATAAATTGTTTAAAAACTATCTCCTGCATTTAATCTCTCTCCCTGACAGCAGATATCAGTAATGTCATCATACATCTCCAGATGCAGGAGACAAATTGATATGACACCAAACACAGATATACACGGCACACATAAATAAAGTGACTTTTTAAACTATTCTCTAAAGGTTATTTCTATTGTTAAGTAAACAAGAGAACAGATGTAAACAAGTTTAAGATTGTGGCTCACAATAATTAGATAAAGCTCAAATTTCATCAAGCCTTCACTTCAAATGTCCTGGCTCTGGATGATTTTTGTATCACAAATATGGTTTAAATTACTTTTTTGAATTTAATTTATAAATGATTCGCTAAAATTATTGGCTTTTTTTGTATCAGTCATATCCCATTCTTGCTCCCTTAAAATCACTAGCAAAGCACCTATTAACTTAAATGGGGAAGGAGCAGGTCCTTAGTGACCTTTTACAACTACCCCAATCTTGTTCCTTATTTTTAATGAGAACCTGGGTCTTGGATTTTTATGTTTTTTTTTTACTTGCAGTGGAAGGGGTGACTCTTTTGCTCTGTAGCTCATTATTTCTTAGTCCTGTTATTGATGCTGTTGCTCTACAGCAGTGATTCTCAAGTGTGGCCATGGTAGCCGCAGATGGTCACCACAATGCAGCCACATGTGCGGCCACCATAACTTTTGGGGTCCCAGAGCCCCTTCCCTACGCTCTCTGCCGTGTCACTGGCTCGGCTCCCTCCAGCGGCAGCCCAAGTCCATGATTGGCCTGGTGATGTTTCATTATAGTGTAGTAGGGCTGCTGCCTTTGGCTGTGGGAGGGAACCAGCCCTGAAAGAGAGAAGTATTGAACAATTCCTTTTCAAGAACATTTTGAAATAAAAAAAGTTCATTGATATTTACAACAGGTAACTTTAGTGGTATTAGTAGTAGTACATATTATTCTTTAAATTGAAAAGATTTTATTTGCATGACACTTCCAAATAACCACGACTATGTTGTTACTTGTTTAATATTTTAACTGGACAGAACCTTCACTTATATTCTACACTGACTGAAATAACTCCATGGTATTTAAAGTACATATAATGCCCATAAAACCCTGCCTGCCCCTGCCAAATAATGGTGGGGTTCCATGACTAGTCTTGCTCAGTGACTTCCCTATCTCATCTGCTCATTTAAAAATCAAACATTCACTTTTTCCCCAAATTCAACCTGACATTAAAAATCAGGTTATGTTTTTTCTGCCTCTCCAGTTATCACCATTAGTAAAAATATTGCAATCACAGCTCAGCTGAAAATTTCTGGATGTTGTCAGAGGCTTTACAGAACCGTGTTCGCTCTTCCATAGCTTTACTAGTTCACAGAGTGGTAAAAATATGTTTCCCCATCAGATTAAACCAACAGACGTCAAAGATAAACAAGGAGCAGATATTCTGAATAAGAACATTTTTTCATGAAGAAAGGTTACTCACCTCAAGTAACTGGAGTTCTTTGAGATGTGTGGTCCCGCTCAGCACTCACTATGGGTGTGCTCCATGTGCCTGAGACTGAAAGATTTTTCACTAGCAGTGTCCGCTGGTCTATGCCTGTGCCCGCTCATGCTCCAAACTGAGGACAAAAGAGGCGGCACGGCCTGCCTGCCTGCCTCTCCGGTTCTTACTGTATTGTGGATTATAGTAAGGTTCCAAAGCAGAGAGGAAGGAGGGCGAGTCATGGAATACATATAGGGACCACACATCTTGAAGAACTCCAGATACTATAAAGTAAGAAACCTTTCTTTCTTCTTCAAGTGCAGGTCCCTATGAGCATTCACTGTGTGTGACTCACAAACAGTATCACATCGAGGAGGAAGGTGTGAAGAACTATGCTGCATCACAGATCACAGACCCGCTGTTCCAAAGGAAACCTCTGGCTGAAGCTTGCATAAGGGGGTAATGCTTAGTAAAAATACCTACAGAGCCCCATGTGGCCACCTGCAGATCTCTAAGAGAGGAATTCCTTGCAGCAAATCCACAAAGGTAGCTTGTGCTCTGGCACAGTGGACCCTCACACTTTGTGGGGGAGGGGTGACCATTTGTCGTAGCTAACAGGATGCCACCTGAAATGCACACAAGTCTTTGCAATGAAATTGCTTCTCCTTTCATTTGCTCGGCATCACTACATTGCAACGTTAAGGTTGTTTGGGTGCCTTAATTGTGCATTCTCATACTTAACGTATTTGGGTTTCTTTTAAGTATAACCTTAACTGTGAGTTTTCTGGATTTGTTATGCTTAGTTTTGGACAGCTCTGTAAAGTTTTTAACCTTAAATTACTGATCAGTACTCTCACTCTGTGGAAGTTTGCCACTGACTTCAATGAAAGTAGGCTTGAACTCAAAATCTCTCCATTATGCAGACATATCTGATTTTTACCTGCTATGGGGCAGTTAATTTGCATTAAGCTTTACTGAGGGACTGTAAATTTAGCCTTCTGAGTTGTTTCTCTGTGTATGTGAATGGGTCGTTACTTTCTGTTCCACACAAATTCCCATTTGCCACCATATGGTCTAAGTCTCTATCCATCCTTTCAGTACAGATTTCCTCTTTAGCTGCCTGGATTGAACGAGCCCTTGAGAATTCCATTGTTTCTTTTTTACCTGGAATAGTGAATGGCTTGATGGCCAGCAATATTAAAATAGAAGTCAGTTGTGTGCTTCATCTCATCAGTGTGTCCAGAGACTTCGATCCAGTGTCCTATTGGCAGGCAGTAAACTCCATCTACCAAGTTGCTTTCATTGTAGACACAGCAGCGGTCATGATGGGGCCCATTACCTGAAACAGAAGCAGCAACATAACAGCTTGTGAATCAATACTGTTTACATGGAATCAAAGTAGATGTGAATTTAAATATGAATTTAAGGTCTTTGGAACAGGGACTGTGTTGCAGGGTTGCTGGCCTCATAAATGAAGTAGATCTAGCTCTCCTCTGCCAGAACAGGTGCTTCCACTTGCCCAAGTAAGAGGGTTGGGAAGCACCTGATGCTATAAAGAAAAAGGGAGAATCAGAGACAGTGAATCAGAGTCAGGAAGGGCAGATGAGAACTGCCAGAGCCAGAAGGTGTTTCCTGGGGAAAGGCTGAAAGCAAGGAGAGCAGCAAGAGGGGCTTTCACACTGACATCCCAAACCAGAGAGGGGAGGAGGCTGAAGATGGGAGGAGCAGCAGAGGGAGTTGCCTGCTAGCTTTAAGTCAGAGAGCTGGAACCAAGGGCCAGAGAGAGCTGAAGGTAGGGGAACCATTGGAGGGGCTTACTCACTGACATCTCCAGGGCTGGAGCTCTGGACCCAGAGAAATCATGAGAAGCCCATGGGGAGTGACGGATGCTCCCCTGGTAAAGATGCTCTCCCAGCAGAGCAGCTGTGGGGTTCCTCCTGGGAAGAGCAAGGTTGCACTCTTGTTAGAAGACCTATGGTCGCTGTCCTGGTACAAGAACAGGAGAGGATTGACAGAGTCTGGGCATGGCCGAAGGTGCCGGTGCATGGTATGTGGGGCATCCAGGGACAAGATGTCTTGAATTGCAATGACTGCTTGGACTGTGTGTGGGACATGGAATACATCTGAGATTTTGCTGGGGATTCAATGAACTGTGTTTTGGTAATAAACCAGCCCCAAGGGGGAGTGGGGTATTATTTAATCAAGAGAGCCTACATTGGATTTACTGGGAATACTGAAAGGCAAAATTGGGGCAGGTTTGCCTGCTGTGCCGCAGCCTGAAGAAAGGGGACGGTCCAGTGGGGTTGCTCCCATTTACTAAATGTTTGCAGAACACCCAGCATAATACAATTCGTATCACCCAATCTGACTGGCCTTAGGCACAACCACAAAATAAAAGCTTAGCAACCACCATCACTGAAACCTTTTTACAGAAGAAATAATAAGCGCTGTAGAGGATCCCAAGTCATCACCAGGATACTTCCAAGCACTTAAAGGTTGCAAAATAGATAGATGAAACCGTTTGTTTTTCAAATGTATGTCTCTTCTCTGCTAATACCTGAGTTCAATGCTCTGCATTTCCCCTGCAACTTTTAAGGACATCGCTAGTACCTAAAAGAAGGCCTCATCTACAATAAGAGACTTTTCCTAAAATTTTCCACTGTTGCTATCGTCAGTTCAGCTCCCCACATGGTAAAGAAATCTAGAATAGACAACGCAGGTTTTAAGTACCATGTTGTGTAGGCCTGCTCTCAGCAGGGTGCTTAAATGCTGGGAGCCCTGTCCACACTTGCACTTCCACTACTGCAGTACAGAGCCACAACAAAAACACAACTTCCTTTCTACATTTACACATTTGTGGTGTTGTCAACTGTTGCAAGGCAAACAGAAAACTCAAGTCTTGACAGATAAAGAGCCTTTCCAGTTCATTGTTATAATGCTTTCACTTGTCATTTTTAAAGGTTAGTGTCAGAAGGCTAAATTATGCCTCTTCCTGCAGGGGGATGCTAGAAAGGGGAGATGGCTAAAAGGACCCAAATCAGGGTTCAACACAATCCAAATTCCAACACTGGAAAGCATACGGAGGTGTACTAGCTAGTTCCGCCAGCAGTGTAAGTGGTCCCAGAAACTGGGTGAGACACAAGAAAGCAGTATGGCAGCTCAAGGAAAAGCAGTGGCTATGTCTGTTATAGGGGTATAACACAGGATGCTCCCCACACCACCCAAGAAGCAGCACAACTTTAAAAGGTACTGTGTCTCCAACGGCTGCTGCTGGGAGTGCATCTTGCCTCAGCCTCACAAGAGGCATAATTAAGCTCCTGTTATGACCATGAGGTGGGAATCTCAAATTGTTGTTTTAAAAAACGCTTTACGTTAGACATACAATATGTGGCTCAATCAATAATATAAAGCAATAGATAATTCTCTCTCACAAATGCAACAACATTCAAGTAATCATCCTTAAAGTATAAAATCACATACTGATATCCATTTACTTTCTCTGTTATTGGACTGATATAATGACCGATCTGTCACTATCCTTCTGATACAAAGATCAATTCTCAGAACTACAGATCAAATCTACAGTTAAAGAAAGATGAAAACACTGTTTTTTCTATTAAAGAATTAGTATGGAGCATAAGAAAGTTATAAATATAATTAGGGTTTCTATCTTGACGCTTATTTGATGATATTGCACAATCGGCTAGGGTCTAATAAGGTCTAATAACAAACAGAGAATATCTCAGTTCAGTGAAATTGTGTTTTTTAAAAAGTATAATTTATAGGGGCAAAAAAAGGAAAATATTTCAGTAGACTCCCTGCAGCTGTAAAAAATGAGACTGAATAACTAAGAGGTAAGAGGGAACAGAACGGTTGCTTGTGTAGCTAGATAATTAAGCAGATGTACACTACTTTCAAAGTACTAGTGCTTACTGAGTGATGGTGTCTTAATCATGGGGAGTGAACACATATGTGAGACAAATAAATGTTATAGGAAATCTACTGTGAAGAGAGCTCAGGAGAAATACTAATGCAAATGATTAGGATTAACATTGAATAGTTCTTTATTTTCTACATTGCATGCAGAACTTTTTCCCCTAATTATGGGTTATTATTTTAATATAAAATAAGGAATGTAAAAGCACAAGAGAGAAAAACACTTCTCCCTCCCATGTTGCTTAAATATTATATTCCATATGCAACAACACAATGCAATTTCCATTAAAATATGGTAATTCAGACAAGCTTATAGCTTTAAACATTATGACTCTTGTCCTTATGCATATTTTTATTTCATATCTTTCATTGTGTTTGTGCTTTTAAATAATATTTCAAGACAGCAGAGGACATCAAAAGTACCCTCAAAGTAGAAAAACAATGACATTTATGAACACACACAAATAAACCAGCTGAATACATGATGGTTAGGGCTATCATTGGTAAGCAACAGCTTCCTTTTTTTTTTTTTTAAGTTTATTTACAAAACTTATTTAAACTGGAAGGTTAATGGCCCCAGTCCTGCAAACGTGGAACAACTTTCCTGTATAACGACTACTAGTGATCCAATAAAGGTAACAGAACTTAGCCTGAAACTTGCATCAAACCTACTCAGGATAACTTTCTGAAGTCCATTTTTACAATGTGAACAACTCTAAATAAAACATTTTTCTTTAGAAATTCCAAAACATTCCTTTGACATTCTGAAGAATTTATACATATAAAGCATATAATGTTACATTCATTAAAATAAATAAATGATTACTAACTACTGTCCACTAAATAGCCACATTGATTGCCTTCTTCAACAGCTTCGGCCGTCCTTCTCAATGCTTACTTTTCTCATCTTATCACTCTTCTTCACCGATTCATCCTAACTCTCCATATCACTATATCATTTCCCTCCCCACCCCTCTCCTGCTCCAGTTTACTCTACAACCTTTACTCTTCTTTCATATTAACTGAGTCATGCCTTCCCTCCCCAAGTCTAACACCACATTCCAGCTCTTCCTCTTGCGCTCTTTTCCCTCACCTCTGGCAATATCTGCTCCAACTCTACACTGGCCTTTTCACTTTCCTCCTTTCTCCCTCTTGCTCTTATTCCTCCCCCTTTCTCCATTGAATTCTGCGCCATTACACAATGCAGAATTCGCACAAAGTTAATGTTCCCCACAGAATTTTATTTTTGTATTTTTATTTTTTCATGCAGAATTTGCTACTGCTCTCCCCGCCCCCCATAGAAGGATGGAGTTGGCACTGCTGAAGAGTGAGGAAGAGGATGCAGGTGTGGGACAGCATTGCCAGTGCCAGGCACGAGACATGGAGGTGGTGGGCACCCAAGAGCTTGGAGGCGGCAGCTGTGGCTGCTGTTGCTCAGGCTCATCCCAGCTGTGCTGGAGGCTCCCATGGGCACAAAAGACATCCGGTGAGGAGGGGAATCTGGCTGGCAGGGGAGAGGAGCTGTGCCCTGCGGCTTGGCTCCCCCTCCTCAGGGGGACACTGTCAGGCAGAGGAAATGGGCACCAGGGCACATCCAACACGGTGATTGGGCGCAAGCTGTGCTCCTCAGGCCGCTTTCCTGAGGGCACCAGGCAGCTGGGTGTATGATTCCTTCTCCCCCAGGGACAGTGTGGGTCTCTGAGAGGCTGTGGAACAGCTTGGCCACTGTCTGCCTCCACCTTCGCATGGGCTAACGGCCAGGGAGCCCTTCAAGCTGAGAACTCACTCCCCTGCCTCAAAACGCAACTTAAGGGGCACTAGGAAGTGGTCCAATGTCAGCTTTCCAAGGTGTTGGGCACCCACAACCCCCATCACACACAGCGGGTGGGAATCAGTACACGTAGCCACCTGCGTTTGGACATTTTGCTCTCAGTCTCCTATTCCCTTTATGCTCTCTTTTTGTCCCATTCCCTCAATTAAAAACAAACAGTCTTAATTAGTTAAAGGTACGAGTATAAGGAAGTCCGATTTCCTGGACTCACAATGCTAAGTATCCTTAGCACTATAAAAAAGTTAAAAAAGTTAATATGCTCAATGGGCTTTAACATTGTCCCCTAAAAGACCGCACAGCATTCTGCAGAGGTACAGAAATATCATTGTCCATTTTAAATACTGGGAAACAAGAACACAGAAAGCTTAAGTGACCTCCTGCCCAAGGTCACACAGCAAGTGAGTGTCCCCAGAGAGAACCCTGGAGTTCCTGGTTCCTAGCTTGGTGCTCATTTAACAAGACTGCATTTGCCTCAAAGTCTTTGCTTTTCTTTTACCAAGCACTGAGATTGGCTTCCATAGAGTTTATCTTCTGAGGGAAACAGGCATAGAGGAAATTTTTTCTTGGATTGTAAACTTTGTGCACCAGTTTTGACCATTAATTTACTCAAAGTGACTTAGAGATAATGGACAATGAACTTTGGCCATTTGAACAACATTTTCTGAACCATACTCTGATCACAGTGAAAATCTACTTATGAGGCCTCCACTATAAAGCTTCACTGATAATACAGATTATTTTACTTCATTTTATTTTCTTTAATAGTCTTGAGATCATTTTTACATTTTATATTTGATTATTTTGAGGAGATCCTCATGAAATTCTTTTGTTAAATATTTTTTGTGGTATTTTTGATTTTTGTGTTATTTCAGTTTATTCACCTGGGTGGGTGGGTCTGCTTCCCATGCAGATTGGGGTGGGAGGCCCTGCACTCACCCTGCTCTGCTGGTTGAGTACAGTTTCAGACTCGGGGCTGCATCTTGAATCTTTTTTGTTGTCTGTATTATTACAGACATATTTGCTGACAGGTATTTTGAAATAAATTATCAAAATAATTGAAACTAGCATGATTATAGTGTGTTATTTTGACAAATAAAATATGCAGAATTTTGAAGAATTTTAAAATATTGTGCACAGAATTTTTAGACACAGAATTCCCCCAGGAGTAACCCCTCTGTCTCTCTTTAGTGCAGTCTGGAGTTGTTCAAGTTCCTTTTATTTTCCTGTTCCCTTTGGGGCTCCTGCTTTATTCTTTAGCAAGCAGACACAACCTGTGATGTTGCTCTCTCTCACTTCCTCCATCTTTCCTCTTACTGGCTTTCCCCCTACATGGCAGCCACTCAAAGGAGAAGGCAGCAACAGAAGCAATATTCCCATTCATCATGCTCTCAATATCAGAAGCACTGGCTTCCTGCTCTCCCATTTCTAACTCTTTTCCCTCCTTCCCCTTGAGGTTTATACCATCTGCTGACTAACTTTCCCCTGTCTCCTCATCCTACTTCCTCTTTAGCTTGGATTCCTGGTCCTCCTTTTCCTCTCTTCCCAATCCTCCATCTTAATTCTTGATGACTTCAACCGCCATGTTAATGATCCTTTCAACTTTGCCATCATTCACTTCCTTTCCCACATGGCACTGGATCTACAACCATACACAAAACTGTAGCCACTCCTTCAACTTATAAAAAGAAAAGGAGTACTTGTGGCACCTTAGAGACTAACAAATTTATTTGAGCATAAGCTTTCGTGAGCTACAGCTTATAGTCTTCATTAGGCATTGGTCCTTCTCTTTTGTCACTTCCAAGTAGCTTCCTTTCTCCGATCACTATTTATCATTGAAAGAGATGGAGGAGTAAACAATCAAATAAAAAAGAAGCAAGTTTTCATTTGGGTTTTATTTTTTAAACAAACACCTTCCATTCATATAGTGCATTTCATTCAAAATTACACCAATTATTTTAGTCGCAATTTTTCATGCACACCATACACACGTCAGTCATTCCACCCCCCGTTGAAATACAGCAACAACATACAGTGCACAGCAAGACAACAATTTGAAACAGGAAGGGAAGAAAACTACCATATCCAATTGAAACCAAAGCCAAGAAAGTAGGGTAGGTGGAATGAAGTTACCCAATCAATATTGAGCCAGGACACTGAGGTTTACATCCCTCAGGGTCATTACAATTACATATAAAAATTGCCATGAGACCTTAATTATTGCGAGTGATCAGGATTGCACCTGTAAGTCTAATCCAAAAGATGCCACCTCCCCCAGAAGTACCTCCTAAAACATGCTTGTTTCACAAGATAAGTACAGAATACAAGGTCAAGGGGGTATATATAAAACAAAAAACTACTGAATCAGTTTATATGACGTCTTTACTTTCACAAATTATTGGGCTGCCTCAAATTATTTAGATACTGTAAAGTGGCAATGCAAGGAAAAAGTTCTAGCTACACAGCTACATAAACAAGTTTGAAGAAGTGAGATAGCAATTTATAATTCATAAACTACTTTTAATAGCATTTAGCATTCATGTCTCTTATTATTGAAATGGCTCTGGAGGAGCTGTGGCCCCATAGGGAGCAGAACTGCTGACACATTCTGTTGGACTTTGTCACAAATAGCTCTACTTGGTGAAAAACCCACAACTAGAAGATGTATCTGGCTACAACTGGTGAAGAAACCACTTGTGGTGATTCAAACCATCTGCTCAGGTGGCCTGCTAAGTCATTCTGTACACCCCACACATAAGAAGCTTCTAGATCTACTGAGCTGGCAATACAGAGCTCCCTGAGTTGGGCTTCTTTGTGACAGAGTGGGGAAGAGTGGGCTCCCCGCTGCTTGTTGAGGTAAAACATTGCTGTTAAGTTGTCTGTGAAGACTAACAGCCTGCTTCCCCTGATCTGCAATAGAAATACTTGGCACAGCTTTCAGTTCTCTGGCACTGATGTGTAAAGCTAAGTTCTCTGAAGACCAGAGACCCAGCAGAGAACTAAAATGGGCTCCCCATCCAAGGACCGAAGCATCTGGCCCTAGCATGAAAGCTGGTTGTGGGTGGACAAATGGAATGCCTATCTAGGGATTTGAGAACATGGGAGGGCATTCTTACCACAGAGTCCAATTGATGGCAGCTTGGTGGGTAAACAGATGCCAGCCAGCCCAACAGAGTTCTGAGCCACAGTCTGACGTAGTGAACCACATAGGTGCAAGAGGCCATGTGACCCAGAAGCCTCAAACAGTTTGGTGCTGTTGTGACCAGCAGACCTATGACAATTGATCGAATTGCCTGGAACATGGAAGAAAGGCCCTGGCTTGAGATGATTCCAGTGCAGCCCCTATAAACTCTATCCTCTGGACTGGAAAGAGAGGATATTTTTGTGTGTTGATTAACTTTCCCAGATCATTGACTGGATCAGGGCAATGCTATGCACTTGCTATTTAGACCAGCCTTTGACAAGCCAGTCATCTAAATAGGGATAAACCTACACTCCTGATCTTAGAAGGAATGCAGCCACTACTGCCATGACTGAGAGCTGCTGACGGGGTAAGAGGTAACTTAGTCACAGTTTATAAGTACCTACACAGGGAACAAATATTTAATAATGGGCTCGTCAATCTAGCAGACCTAAGGTATAACAGAATCCAGTAGCTGGAAGTTGTAGCTAGACAAATTTAGACTGGAAATAAGGCATAAGTTTTTAATTGTGAGGTGCAATTGGGTCAGGCCAGATGGCTACAGGAGAGTAACAGAAGGCAGATATATTAGCCCCAGGTTAAGTAGGTCCCTTTTCCCTGGGTAAGGTAACAGGGTAGGTTCCAGAACAATCAGGAACCTTCTGGAGACAATTAAGACCGGCTGATTAGAACACCTGCAGCCAATCAAGAAGCTGCTAGAATCAATTAAGGTAGGCTAATCAGGGCACCTGGGTTTTAAAAAGGCGCTCACTTCAGTTTGTGGTGTGCGTGTGAGCAGTTGGGAGCAAGAGGCACTAGGAGCTGAGAGTGAGAATGTGGACTGTTGGAGGACTGAGGTGTACAAGCATTATCAGACACCAGGAAGAAGGTCCTATGGTGAGGATAAAGAAGGTGTTGGGAGAAGGCCATGGGGAAGCAGCCCAGGGAATTGTAGCTGTCGCACAGCTGTTCCCGGAGGCACTCTAGACAGCCGCATTCCACAGGGCCCTGGGCTGGAACCCGGAGTAGAGGGCGGGCCCGGGTTCCCCCCAAACCTCCCAACTCCAGGTCAGACACAGGAGTCGTCGACCTGGACTGTGGGTTCAGAAGAACGGCCAAGCTGAGGGCTGCCGTGAAGCTCCAAGGTGAGCAAATCTGCCAATAAGCGCAAGACCCACCAAGGTAGAGGAGGAACTTTGTCACAGAGGGTAATTAACTACTGGAATAATTTACCAATGATTGTGATGGATTCTCTATCACTGGCAATTTTTTAAATCAAGATTTAATTTTTTTCTAAAAGATCTGCTCTAGATATTATTTTGCGGGGGTTCTGTGGCCTGTGTTTACAAGAAGTCAGTCTAGACGATCACAGTGGTCCCTTCTGGCCTTGGAAACTATGAATAATCACAAAGTCAGTATTATGCAATTTAAAGTTCCTGCATGTTTTAATCCCCAGCATTTGTTTTTCACCGTTTTTCCCTTCTACAACCAGTGTTAAAAAAGATTACATCAACGTTTACACTCACCCTTCTATCCTTAGGGTAAAACAAACACAAATACCCTGTGGAAAAAATGCCACACACAACTAAAAGGATAGATTTTTTAAAAGCTCAGACCACTTTATAAATGGATCTTTTTCTTTAACCTTGATCGTATTGATTTTTTTCCCTGGGAACAAATGTTGGTTTAATTTTTGAGAAGAAGGCAAACTTAAAAAAAGTTGTGAAATAAAACCCAGCCTGTAAAATGCTCTTCCAGTATTTAATCCATCTACAGACCTCTCTAACCAGTCACATATGCCTTTCTAATTAAAGAACAAAGAATCTGGATGAGTTTATGAGCAGATAAAGGTTTGACTAACATACATCCTCCCTAAGCCCCACTGTGCTGCCGACCAGGAGCCGCCTGCGTTAAGTGCTTCCCGGACAGAGCTTGCACCTCTCATCCACTCCCAAACCCCAATATTCTTCCCCAGCCCAGAGCCCCCTCCTGCACCCAAACTCTCTCCCAGACCCGTCACTCCCTCCTGCACCCAAACTCCCTCCCAGAGCCCATATCCCTCACCCTCTTCTGCACCCCAACACTCTGCACCAGCCCAGAGCCCCCTCCTGCACCAAATGCCCTCCCAGAGCCCTCACCCCCTCCTGCACCCCAAGCCCCTGCCCCAGGCTCAGCCCAGAGCCCCCTCCCACACACCAACCCCCTGCCCCAGCCTGGTGAAAGTGAGTGAGGGTGAGGGACAGTGAGCAACGGAGGAAGGGGGAGAAACGGAGTGAGTGGGGCAGGGCAGGGCAGATCCTGGGTTGATCTTAAATTCAGAAAGTGATCTTGTACAAAAAAGGTTGGAGACCACTGCATTACAATGATGAAAACCCTCAAAGTTCTATTTTGGGCCTAATTCACTGTGTTATCTGTATGTTCTACCGTATGGTGTCTATCAGCAGTTACTACAATTGGACTTCCACTGATACACATACAGTTCTCAAAATTTACTTATCCTTTACACCAGAGCCTGTTATGAAAGTCTCCCTGCTGCCTAATTGTTTGAGTGAAATTCAATCTTAGATGGCTTGGAATAAGCTCTGCCTCAACACAACCAAGACTGAATTGCTATTGATTTCTATAAGATAGAGGTATGGGAAGGTTGAACTTCCATCACCTGAATTTAGATGGGTCAGATATTTTGGCAGTTGATCCTGTAGGAATTCTTAGGGTCACTTCAGACTCATGTCTTTCTGATGTCAACATATGAAAATTTAAATCAATGAAAATTCAGATGTGGTTTTGATTTCACACAGCTGATGAATGTTGCCAAGATAAAACACTTGCTTTCTACATCTCATACAGAGATTCTAATTCCTGAGTTGAATAGAGTGTCTTAATTATTATGCTTTTTAATGCTGGCCTTCCTGCTGTTTCTATACAGTCTTTCCAATAGGTTCAGAAGCAGCAGCTAGCTTTTACACACTGGTTAAGTATGATGACAGTATTATTCATTTCCCACACATACTGCACTTCTAGATCAGTAGTTTGTTTAAATACATCTCTTTTCATAAGCTAGTACCATGTGATTAGTTTGAACTAACCACACAGTACATCCTGGCATGATCTTTTACAGGAAAGATAAAGAGAATTTGGGCTTGGGACTTTTGAGATGACAAAAGAATGAAATTAACAAATTTCCTGTCACTTGAGGGACTTCAGAGAGTAAAAGTCATGTCAATTTCAATCCTTTACTGACTTATAAGAGATATCAGTAAAGTACAAGGATGGTATAGTGTGCACATTTGTATCATACACACTTAGTAATGTTTGTTTTTTGACCATCTTTGAGGTAGAATGTTAAGTCTGTTGCAGCACTCTGTTTACAGACCTGATATTTTATCAGGGGGATAAGTTATAATAGTAAATGTTACTCAGGGGTACACTGGGTTTAGGACTGAATCCCGTCAATCGTGATAGCCTCCTTTTTAAGGATAAATTTAAACAATCACCACCACTACCACCTGGAATCAGAACTTAAAGACTTACAAGACATACTGATATATAGTAAACTGATATGAAGCAATCAATGAAAATTAGTTCCCAACCATGTCATAACTAAGTCACAGTGATATTTTAGGTGAACAAGATAAAACACTATATGCTATTGTAAGCTGACAATGTGGTTGCACAGATTTACTGAGAAATAGTGTTTAAATGCAGTCACATAAAAAAAGGAAAGTATGAGGCTGATTTCAAATTGATTCCTATTTACTCATATCAACAATGTTTCCTCACACCTGAAAGGCATTAATATTGCTAACATGTTCTCTCTCTGAACAAAGCAATGGGTTCTCAGTAAATCATTGTATATTACACAATTAGTCAACATCAATATCCAGTTATACTTAATATTCCACCCCTTACATTACTCATTTAACAATAAGTTTGGTGTGGGAGGAGAGAATAAAGTCCTACATTGCCTTAAAAAACAAAATGAATTATGCTATTAATTAAACTTCTATGTAGCTGCCTTCTGCAAGGATTGAGGAGGTATTTGTTATAGACAAGTAAAATAGTGACACCTAGTGGAAGTATTCAGAGTAACAGCCGTGTTAGTGGAAGTAATAATCAATCACTAAGTAAAACATCTATATAGAAACTTCTCAACCCAGTCCATCACAAGGATTGAGAAGTTCATTTTTTATTTTTAATTTACAGCTATTTTCCCCCACCCAGGGGATCAACACATTAGTTTGGGGGTAGGAGGAGATATGCATTTCACCAGAAAGGAATAATAGGGCAGGGAAGGAAGAATTATTTGCCTGAAATTCTGCATCCGATGAAGTGAGCTGTAGCTCACGAAAGCTTATGCTGAAATAAATTGGTTAGTCTCTAAGGTGCCACAAGTACTCCTTTTCTTTTTGCAAATACAGACTAACACGGCTGTTACTCTGAAATCTGCTTCCTTAGAGATATCATGAAGGATTCTTACTTGTGCTCTACTGCTGCCCTCAAGGATTAAAATAAAAGGAGATTTTAAGACACAAATGGCAATTAGGCATCTAACTGCCATTCACTTCTTTGAAAAGTCTCCCCCTTTCAGAGTTCTACTAGCCTTCTGCTACAGCACTGAGAGAAGAAGAAACCTGCACAAACTGTAGATTTAAATAAAATGTCATGATCTAGAGTCACTAATGACAGGTTGCAGAGTAACAGCCGTGTTAGTCTGTATTCGCAAAAAGAAAAGGAGTACTTGTGGCACCTTCATCGGATGAAGTGAGCTGTAGCTCACGAAAGCTTATGCTGAAATAAATTGGTTAGTCTCTAAGGTGCCACAAGTACTCCTTAGAGTCACTAAATTCAACTGTTAACACAATGCCATGAGTAAATTAATGAGAAGCTCTTTATAAACAGCACACACCCAGAGTTCTGCAAGCTCAGAAAGAATCCCAGAGGTCACACCTTCGCATATCTTCTTTTGTAACATTCAATCAGCCATGACAGCATGTGTGCTGATCCCTCACAGCCAAGAGTGAAGACCACCTGCCCCAAGCAGTGTTTATTTTCTTTTTTGAGTGGGCAAAAATTGGAGGGGAGCTACAAAAATCAATAAAATAATAGAAGGTAAAGAAGAGGAAAGATGGGAATGAAAAAGTTGAAAAGGAAAGAAGAGGTCATGAAAGAAAAGCACATGGCAACCATATAACAGGGAGAAGTTAAAGAGGATTCACCAGTCCATCACAAGGGAGACTACAGTAAGTTCGGGAACCATTTCTTGATGTAGTCATTTGCTTAAATACTGAAAAGAAAAGAAAACCAAAACTAGTCTTTGAAAATGTTTTTGGCATACTGCAATTTTATCTAGAAGTTACCCATTAACCCAAAATGGAACGGAAAGCAAATCCCTACATGATGACTGGTTGAGGGACATAATTAGGCTATCCAAATGTAGTGACTTGTACTATGGCCAGGGCTTGAGCAACTTAACAAGACACCTACTAAGAAGTGGACACAAAATATTGGGAACCACAACAACAGGATCCAGAGAAAAAGTAGAGCACTAATCACAAGAGCACTCCCTACTTGGGACTGATCATTCATACGGAGTAAGATAGGGAGCAGAGGACTGATAAGAGATATGGACTAAACACACCTACAAGTGGGAAGCAAGAAGTCTCACTGGAGTCTGAAGAAGAACAACAATTAAATCCACAGGCATGGCTGTTCTCAGTGTTTTTAAAGCATCCAGCATGTAGGCACTAACACCAGCATCTTGACACTTAACCAATTAGTTTAATGTGAAAGAGTACACTTCTCTTCAGTAGCCAACAGAGCTGAGTTTTAAAAGCTGAAGAATCCACTACCATTTATGGAGAGTTTTTTATTACATACTGACAGAAGTAGTAGTATGTTTTAATGGAAGGAGCTAAAGCATAGGTCTGAAAGTTGCCAACCCTGCTTGATCGTTCCTGCGCTAGAAAAAAAAAAGTGTGCTCACCATAAATATGGTTTGCTTTATTTAAGCTGTAATGTGCCATATGACCACTACTATTTTCAGACCATTAAATGCTCAAGCGACTTGAAAATTATGAATATATTTTACTTCAGTTATTTTTCCCCACTATTTATATCAATTTATTAGCCAGCACTAACTGTATGTCTAACTGAAATTACAAAACTTTTTGAACTGCTTTCAGAAGATGTACATCTCCCAAGCGAGAAAAATCCAACTTCAGTTGCCTAACCCAACTTGGCAGGGGCTGGGATGATGCAGAGGCAGCAGACTCGGCCCCAAGCTTTGTAGCATAATTGTTTTTAAATTGAATTGTTTTTCAAGATTTGCCATAAGGCATCAGCTGTTCCTGAAAGCAAGAAAAATGAGAGATCGTCAAGATTTCATTTGGAATCCAGAGAATCCCTAGAAAACAAAAGTGGGAAGATTAATGTGAACAAGATTAATTATTTTGGGGAAAATAAAATGTGTTTAAGTGCTTTGAGTGTATATTATGTCATTTTATAGTAAACACACCCTGCCCATTCTCTACTGTTTAAATAAGTGAATTCACTGAAAAAAACCTGTATTAGTATGATTTTAAGACTGAGGCTATAAACACAAATACGACTGTTTGTGGTAGCAGCCACAATATGCTGGCACTTTACAAATAGAAAAGGGCACAATCCCTGCTCTGAGGAGCTTACGATACAAAGGCAGACAAACAGTGTAGAAGCTGTATAGGATACATAGTTATGGGCAAATATATTATATATAAATAAATTTATATTAAACTTTTTCCAAACTACCCCTCAAGCTTATCATGGTCAGCCATCAATTTTTCCATAAGCATCTTGGCAGAGATGTATCTTCAGGAGGGACTTGAACACAGAGAGGGTAAGGGCCATAACAAGCAAGCTCAGCCAAGTAATATACCTGCAGTAGCCTTCCTTTGGCCATGATGCATATAGATTTGTGGTCTAAGCACAAATCTATCTAATTCTAGCTTTGATGCTGGCTGTCTCACTGGCTTGGAAGAACCATGATCTCTCTGCCTCAGTTTCTTCATCTGTAAAATAGTGATACCTACTTATCCTGCAGGAATATTTATGAGGATTAGTTATCTTTGTAATACACTTTGAAGATGTAAATATGTATTATACACAGTATTTTTGATGTATATTTTAAGGAACATTATCAGATTAAAATCCTATTTCAAAATAGTTTTCTTACTTAAAGCTGTCAATGTGTAACAACTAAGCATTACGTCATAACTGATGTGATATAACATGTTACACACACAACTGGATGGAAATCCCTTTAGTTGCATAGGAGTGCCTACGTCCAGATATTTGTAACAAATATAATTCTGCCTACTCCTATAGCACCTCCACTATTGATTGTGAGTATGCCTTCAGAGGTGCAGATATTCTAATAACTGTGTTATAAATGTTTTCCTGAGGATTGGTTCGTTTTCACCTTAAACACAGATGGTACTGACCATCCGACACGTTGATTTATATTTTATAAACCTTTTTTTAAAGAAAAGAATCCAGATGTTTTCAAACTGTAATTTTTACAATCGAATACAGAGGATCACAGGCATAATAGTCAAAGTTTTTAATTGATCCATCTTTGACAGTGTCTTGCAGTCCTTTTTTTAAATATTGGAAGGGGAAAACCTCTTGTTAAGCTCCCTTCTACACTTATAATCAAGAACAATGATATCCAGGGATCTGAGAGTTAAAGATCTAACTATTTTTGGTGACTGAGAACAGAGGAACCACTCAGATGAGTACCATAAAACCTCAGCAGTACGCTGACAATCCACAGGCTGTTTTCTTCCTTTGCAGCCAGGCAGGAAGTTCAGATTGCTGAATACTCACAATGATAAAGAATAAAATTCCATACAGGTTAGTCCTGAAGGAATATTTATGGCAAAATTAGAATATACTCAGTACACCACCCATTAAACAAGCACCCACAGATTAACAGAAGCTTTTATATTGTGATATGTCTGAACTGGACAGCAACTGGGCCTCCATGGTTACATGTAAATTGGTTCAAAACATTTTCACAATGTAAAAGAGAAAGGGGAGAAACATTTCCCAATAAGTACAGGTTAGCCTCACTGCAGCTAAATTCTATGGGGAAGCTGAATGATGTTTTAACAACACAAAAGGGGTTTTCACTCACTCTAGCTAAACTGGGCTCTTCTGACCAAAATCAGTCACCCAAAAGCCTCACTTGCACATTTCTTGCATGTGCCCTGGGTCCTATCCTGATTATTAGCAGTCAATCATTGTAAGAGTATCTGACACAATTTGTGATAAAGTTGCCCTCACGTTCCTAGCTTCTCTTCTCATTCAAGCTACAGAATAATAACTTCAGACTGACACCAAAGCAAGTTTGAAACACTTATCTTTATTGCTGCTCATATACTGTGTAACCTTAGAGTGGAAGTCTGCCAGGACTTCCTACACACCTTCATTACACACCATCATTGATAAGGTAACGTGTTATTTTGGACATTGCCCCTTCTAGAAAAGGGCCTCATTTACTGCTCCTTTGGATGGATGAGAGATTTTGATTTCGTAAGTTCACCTTTCCTGGACTTCTGCAAAAGAAAGAAATTGTCAAAACAGGCTGAGTATGTCTAATTCAGTTGTCATATATAACAAATTTCATTAGTCACATGTCCTAAGTATATCATAACATCACATGATGTTTTCAAAGACACAGACTGTTAGCTGTATATTCTTTTTAAATTTATTTTGCTTTCCTTTGTATGTAATTATGGCATGTCTTCCTCCATAACCTGTATGTGCAGACGACTGAAATTTTATATGTATCCTCCCTAATGTGCGAAGCACAGCTGTATGGTCACTTGCTTTGTCTGTGCACAGAATTAAACTTTAGTAGTAGTCATTTATACATTTTAAAATACAAGTGGCTCCTTATTTAAAAAGATAATATCCTTTAATTCATCTTTTCCCCCTTACACTAAGTCTCAAGCGCCCATCGCTGAGGAGGCACAGAATCGGATCTTTAGCAGATTAAGTAAACTACTAAGTGCCCATTCTCTCGCGTCCAAGATATTACAGTGAAATTCACTGAAATAGTCTAAGGCAATGGTTCTCAAACTGTGGGTCATAACCCAAAAGTGGGTCATGATCCCATTTTAATAGGGTCACCAGGGCTAGCTTTAGACTTGCTAGGGCCTGGGGTTGAATTCTATGGCCTCTGTTGTGTCAGACTAGATGATCAGAATCTTCCCTTGTTGCATTAAAACTCTAGGAATGCACAATATGGAAGAAAGAATATATGGAAGAATGACCAATGGAATTGTTTTCTGGTAGTCTTAAAAATCTAGAAAAGAGGATGCTTTATCTGACTTTTTACTGTTACCAATTTAAAAGGAACAAGATTGCAAGTAACTGAAATTCTAGAAAATCCTCTGTGTATACATAATTCAACTATTTTGTGTTTACAAGAAAAAAGTGAAAGTTACAATTCTAATACCTTCAAGAAGATGATCACCAAAATCCTTCCACTTTATAAAGAAAACCCACATTTTGCAAGCAATCAGATGGTTGATAAAGGCAGAAAGGCTTTACTACTACCATACCAGGTATTTTCTGGATTCCTCACATGTACACGGTAAAGACAGAATCCTTAAAATTCCCTGTAAAGTAAATGATCCGATAGGAAAGAAAGCTCCTACTGTATTTGTCTGGACCCTGAACCAATCTCAGAGTTTGGCATAATATACAAGAGAAAAATACTGAAAAGCTTACCACCTCTGAACTAAACTTTCCTTGACAAGAAAAATAAAGCTGCAATTTTGCTCCAAAGGAAGTTGAGCCAGCTACATTGACATACTTATATATTTTTGGGGCAGACCGCTGTAACCCTGTTGGATAAAATCTGAGTCACAGTGACAGTTTTATTAGAACGGGGCTCTACATAAATACTGATTACCAAGGAAATATATTTCTTACAAGCTGAGAGACTTATTTGGATCAAACACAGAGCTTAGTGATTTACTATGCAACTATAATCCCACCTTTTATCAGTGTCTGGCTTCTTCAGCTCTTCAAGGAAGAGCCTATTTCTATAAAAACACCTAGCACATTTTGGGTGCTATCACCACACAAATAATAATTACAAAATGATGAAACAATTCAGTCAAATGATTGTTTGACTGAAAGCTATATTTTGGATATGCCACGGTTCTAATTAGCAGTTTGACTTGTTGTGTTATGTGAGGTAGCAAATTTTACACCATGTGCGGATTTCCTTCTGTAAAAGGTAAACTTTGTGATAAAGCTCTTAACAGGTTTTCTCTTGGCCTTTGTACTGGACACACACTGAATACTTTGTGGTGTACAGTAGAAGGTGTTTTTCCATTATACAAGTGGTTGCACATGGTACCCTTTCTTGACATCTTTCATAGACAGTATAATTCAATAAATGAAATTTAACTTCTTCACCGCAGAACAGCTTGTTCCCAGGTGCAAAACAAGAGCGTATGACACACGCACCAATAAAGGGATTACAGAGTGCTGATGCCCGCCCCAAATCCTGTACTTCTTCCCTCTCCTTCCTTATTACTAGACACTTAGCCCTGGGCACCTCTACACTACAGTGGCGCAGTTGTGCCCCCACAAGGCCGTAGTGCAGATGCTGCCTGTATGGAGGGAAGGGGGTTTTCCGTCGCTGGAGTTAACCCATAGGCGATTGGAAGAATTCTTCCAGCAGCGACCAAGCCACCTCAACACCCTTCGTGCGTGGCTCAGCTGACACTGCTCGCAGCCCGGAGCGAAACAGTGAGGTCAAGCTAGTCTTTAGGTGCAGATTAAGCCTTAGGTTAGAAATCGGCTGCTGGGCGCTCGCCCCACGCCGGAGCTGAGCGGGGGGATCGTGCAGGCAGAGGGGGAGCAGCGGGAGGACGCCCAGAGCCCGCTGCGGGTGCGCTGCGGGGGGAGACTCCAAGCTCCCTAGAACCGAAGCGCAGCGGGAGCGGCACGGCGGCGGGCAGCGCCCCCCTCCCACGAAGCGGCTGCTCTCAGCGCGGCCCCGGCTGGCTGAGCCTCCCCCCGCCCCTCCACGGGCCCAGCAGCAGCCGCCGCCCGGGGCAGGGGCAGGGGCCAGCAGAGCGCGCGGGGGGAGGGGCGAGGGAGGGGAACCCGGCGGCCGCGCCCCGCCGCTACCTTCCCAGACGGTGTCGGCGCCCCGGCGCTGCAGGAACTTGTACCAGAAGGTGCCCGCGGCCTCCTCGTCCGGCAGCGCCGCCTCCGCCAACCACAGCGCGGGCTCCTGGGCCGGGAGCGGGGCCGCCGGGCGCGCGGGCCTCATGGGCAGCGCGCGCTGCGGGTCCCACTGGCCCAGCTCCGGCCGCGAGCCGGCCACCATGAGCACCACGTCCCCCGCGGTCAGCCCGGCCGGCAGCACCACCCCGAAGCGGAACAACATGGCAGCGTCACCTCCCGGCCGCCCGAGGGACCATACAGACCCCGCTTACTTCCGCGTTCGTTCGTCATCACGTAAACGCGTGGCGAACGGGGGCGAGGCACGAAAGGGGCGGGGAGCTAGCACGCGACTCGCCGAGCAAGGGGTGTCGTGGCCCATGCGCATGCGCATGCTGCAGGTGCGGGCGCGGGGGGCAGGGCGATGGAGACGGGAACCCTGGGCGGCGGCGGTGGCAGGTTGCTGAGCGGTGCCACCGCGGGAAGCGGCGCTGGGGGGGGTCAGGCGCTGTCGGAGCGCAGTTTAGCTCTGTGAAATTGTGGCTGCTGCCAGCCCTCTCTGCAACAGATACTGAGCTGCAGCCTTCTCTGTGGGTGCAGCCGGGTGCCCACCCCCAGGGGAGGGCTAACACCTTCCTCGCTCTGGGAGAGTTCACTACCTGCAGAAGTTATCAACGGGAGGGGGCCGCAACAGGGACAACACAGTTCAGCTCTGCTCCTACTGGTCATCTTTTACTAGCAAACCAAACAGCAGTCTGGTAAAGGACAGAGAGACCAATACACAAAACGCCTAGTATTTGCATTACTCGCACTACGTCTTCTGGAAAAGTCCTGTGTTACTCATCAGCCACACCATTGTTGGCATCCTTCTATCTCCCCCTCAAGGCTCGCAGGTTGGGATATAGCTTTTAGAATGTGTTAGGTTCATATATATTTAAGGAGGTTTTAACCCCTTTTCCTTACTTCTTTGAACCTCCACACCCCACTACTTTGGCATGCCCCGTTTTCCATAGGTGAACTTGTGAGTTCCCCTTATTAACATTTACATCACCTTATCATCATAGTAACAGGCAGTTTACCTTAAGGAAGTCTCTAACATTTCACCCTAGCTACTAATGGTCATCTCTTGTAGACACAATTATCCAAACACAGTTATTTTCAAAATATCAGTATATCACAAACAGCCACAAGCTCAGCAAGTTTATTATTAACTTACTTATGCTAATTTAACTTTTTAATATAGCTAATTTATCCTAAGATCTAATTTGGCTAAGCTAAGTATTTTACAAGCCTGAGACTTACACATGAATTAATATTTATATTTCATCCCTGTGTCTTCAATATATCTGCTATATTTTATCTTTGGTTACTGACCACATAGCTAAAGCGTTTCAACAAAGGTTTGAGCAAGCTCAAACAAATAATCCTATTCCTTTCCTCATATAGAAAGATGTTGGTTTTGTAACCAGCTACCCCTTTAAATATAGCATTGCTCACATTACTGTTTATACTACAGAATCTGTTAGACTCCAGTAGAGGTTAGGTCCCCATTGTGCTATGTCAGGTTTCAGAGTAAGAGCTGTGTTAGTCTGTATTCACAAAAAGAAAAGGAGGACTTGTGGCACCTTAGAGACTAACCAATTTATTTGAGCATAAGCTTTTGTGAGCTACAGCTGTAGCTCACGAAAGCTTATGCTGAAATAAATTGGTTAGTCTCTAAGGTGCCACAAGTACTCCTTTTCTTATTGTGCTATGTGCTGTACATACAAATAAAGAGATAGTGTCTACACTGACTAGCTTAGAGTTTAAGGCCCCAATCTTGCAAACACCTACTCAGACTAGAAGTGTTTGCAGGATTGGTGCCTGTGGGGAATGTTAAGTAATGTGTTCAGTTAGTGTTATTTTGTATATGGAGTTATAGGGAAAGTGAAGCTTGTGGTTGGACATAAGACAGTGAGGTAACATCTGAGGACTCTGTAAATGCATTTTCATTGCTAGGAACCATCTTAGAATGTTCAGCTGAATTCCAGCAGGCATGGGCAAGGACAATTGGAAGAGAGAAAGTATAAACAGAGCACTTCATATATAATCTGTCCTGTACCTAAAACACGCACTCTTTTAGGAGGAATGCAAATATATTTTTCTAATTTATATGTTTGTTTTTTAGATGCATAAATTAATTGGACAGCACTACCCAGAATCAAAGAAAGATTCTTTACTGAAGATTTCAACAACTATTATCTCTTTTTTTAAAGAAACACCACAAAGTGAACTCAGGGGTTTAAAGTGTGATGTTAAAATGATTGTGCTAATAATAGGAAACTGAAGCTAATGAACTACGTAGACCAATTAATGAGGCACAGACCCAACTCCTGTAATTAAAGTCTAATTGCATGACTTAACTATTTCAGATCTCTGTTTGCTCTAATCTAATGAAACCACAGTAACAGAGAAAAGTAAAGAATTTAGCTTTTATATGAGATGTCTGGGGGAAGACTATTAAGCAAATTAAGAAGCTGGTTATCACATAAAACTTCGTTGATAAAGAGAGAAACATTGTTTTGGCACTATTGCATAGCAGAAATAACAACTCCAGAGGTTGCTGTAACTGTTTGGTGCTGGTTTATGATGTAAGAGTATATTTTGTGCAGGATAGATTATAAAAATTATGACAAGAATATCCATTTTAGTAAGTGCACTTAATCTTGAGATTTATACTGTGATATTAGATAAGCAATCCCTTGTGTTTAGCTCTATTAGTATTATTTAAAAGGAAGCATAGGGTAGTATGAATATGCAGTAACATTTTTATAGAGTAAATAATTTGCTACTGTTGTCAGTATGTATTTGATTTTCCAGAAGCCTATATCTGTAATGAAATGCCAAATCTAACATAGACATTGCAGGACTGTTAAAATCACTATGAAAATATTCCAGCCCATTTGAATTTTGCATGTAACAGTGCATGTAAGTCATAGCAAGAGCTGATGATAAAACTTTCCCCTTAAGAGTCTATCTCAAGCCTTAAATCAAATCCTAAGGGCTTTAATCAAACTGAATTATTTTTACATTATATTGACTTAACTGATGTAATGGCAAAGACCATCTGAGCTCATTAGGCTCAGCTGTGCAAAGCTTATGTGATGTTACTGGCTATTTGTGAAGATGTAAGAAATTATTGAATAAATTATGACAGGTTTCAGAGTAACAGCCGTGTTAGCCTGTATTCGCAAAAAGAAAAGGAGTACTTGTGGCACCTTAGAGACTAACCAATTTATTTGAGCATGAGCTTTCTACCAGGTGCTTTGAGACTGTGTCTCAAAAGTGACAAGTTTGTGTGTGTAGGGGGATGCGGGGGTGAGAAAACCTGGATTTGTGCTGGAAATGGCCCACCTTGATTATCATGCACATTGTAGGGAGAGTGGTCACTTTGGATGAGCTATTACCAGCAGGATAGTGAGTTTGTGTGTGGGGGGGTGAAGGGTGAGAAAACCTGGATTTGTGCTGGAAATGGCCCAACTTGATGATCACTTTAGATAAGCTATTATCAGCAGGACAGTGGGGTGGGAGGAGGTATTGTTTCATGATCTCTGTGTGTATATAATGTCTGCTGCAGTTTCCACGGTATGCATCCAATGAAGTGAGCTGTAGCTCACGAAAGCTCATGCTCAAATAAATTGGTTAGTCTCTAAGGTGCCACAAGTACTCCTTTTCTTTTTGAATAAATTATACTCTGTGTCTGCATGTGCTATTTTATAAAGGATTATAGTACTATAAAGACATTTGCTATCTTGTTTTGAAGGCTTTAATCATGAGGCTAACATTTACCACAGTTACAGGAACACAATGAGATGTCTTGGAGGTGCTAATATTCTCTTTTCTTTTTAACATCTAATCTAGTCTAAAGATTAAATGGCAGCAATAACTTTGCTCATCTAATTTAAAACAGTTACACTGTTACCATATAGAAGCACACTGCGGTATTCAACGTAAAACATGAATTGCTAAAAACCTTTCCCTTGCGCAGTATTATTTATAATTTATATAAAATAACATTCACCTTTTTAACATTGCCTTTATGACCTTTTTCACACAATCACACCAGTTTGTAGTTCTTACTTATAGTTTCTTGATATTTGTTTTTACTAGTGATTTTATGAAAAGATAGTACTTAATGCTATATAGACCTGATCAAAGCCAATTGATGTCAATGAAAGGACACCCCATTGGACTTAAATGGTTATTGGAGGATGACCAAAAAAAAATTAGTAATTACTTATTCATAACACAGCATGTTGAAATACACGGTTCAGTACTAGTAAAGCTGGTGATGGTCAAAAAATCTGAAAGTATTTAATAATGCCAGGGCTGAGTGTACTCTTAGTACTTGAACTTAGATACCACAGGGGGTCCACAAAAGACTACCTCATTTGGGAGTGGGATGGAGGCCAGAGTTATAACTCTCATCCCCGCCTGTGTTGGCCAATATAGCTTACCCCATGTAGGGATGAGAAGAGTTGTATGTTAATTGCAAAAGCAGCCTTGAGTCTAGGAGATCTTTCCAGTCAAGTATTTCCCTACAAGTGTCACTACAGTAATGGGCAAAAAAGGTGGGAACGATACATTATAAAGACAGGTTTCAGAGTAACAGCCATGTTAGTCTGTATTCGCAAAAAGAAAAGGAGTGCTTGTGGCACCTTAGAGACTAACCAATTTATTTGAGCATGAGCTTTCATGAGCTACAGCTCACTTCATCGGTGAGCTGTAGCTCACGAAAGCTTATGCTCAAATAAATTGGTTAGTCTCTAAGGTGCCACAAAGTACTCCTTTTCTTTTTACATTATAAAGATTCTCAATACAGAAAGAAGTTATAAACACCATAGACCATTAAAAAATGTCTGCAAAGGCAATACTGTCTAGTGGTTTCAAGTAGGGACGGTGTGAGGACTCAGAACTCTGGGGTTTTACTCTTGACTCTGCTACACACCTGCTATGTGAACTTTGGCAAAATTTTACCTCTCTGTACCTTCATTTACCCATCAGTACAATAGCTATCAATTACATCTTGTTCTTACAGAAGTCACAGCCCAGAAGGAGAGGATCTAGGGGGGCTTTAAGCCACTTTTACATCCTCCCATCCTGGGCTGTTTTGGGTGTTGGGCATGCCCTCTGCTGTAACTTAAAAGCCCAGAGGGCCTGTACAAGCTCTGAAGGCTTTCCCAAGTACCATGTGGGCTACAGAACTGCCCCGAATCAGTGCAGCACTGCATGATGCAAACTCATTCTCCAAGATATCCTCCTGCAAAGACGTCCTTATTTCTTTCTTCTGCAGTGCTTGCACTGAGGCAATTCTTCCTTGACCGAGTACAGGGCTTTTAGGGCCCCCTTACACTACTCTGACCCTTTAACCTCATATGAAGGGGCTGGAATGGGGGTGAGGATCTCACTCACAGGGTTTATACATAATACGTATCTACCTCAGAGGGGTGTTGAGCAGGGTGGATAAAAATCAATTTAAAAAAATCTGATTTTTTTAATTTACATCAGATTTTTTTAATACAATGTTTTTTGAGGAAAAAAATTATCTAAAGATAGTTTTAATTAAGATACATTATAGCTTAAAGATATCTCATCACATAATAGGGATTAAAAATTCTAATTCTATAGTATGAGAATACATTAATATAATGTTTAAGAAAAGTTTTGTAAATGAATTCCAATAGTTCATGAATTAGGGACCCAATCTTATGGGGTTCCAGGGGCTTCTGTATAGATTATTTAGGTTAATCTTTCTATCTACACACTGGGACTCAGTGCTCAGTCTAGAAGATGCCATCAGAGATGCTCAATTTTGCAATTCTCAGACTGTGGATTTGGGTCTCCAGAAATAACATGCTTGTTAACAGCAAAAATCTTTTAAAATAAATAATATATAGAGGGGAGAGATAACAGACCTCTACCCTATTGTCCCTCAGCAAATTTGTGTACATAGAGTCAATCCCTGACCACTCTCTAAAAGTGCAAAGTTTCAAAAAGGTCGATAAATAGAAGATTGTTGGAGGCAGAATAGATCTGGACAAGGAGAAGCAGTCTGGAGATAAATGTGAGAAGGGAGGGACAAGCAGTAGAAACAAAAGTGAAACTATTTGAGCAGCATATTCCAGAAGTCTTGAGGTCTTTCTGAGTGTAGCCTTCATTGATTTGAGATCTAACATACCATTCTCTCACGAGAAGGGAAAACCTATAATGGCAGCAGGCCATAAAAGAGATCCAGTTTGGGAATATTTTAATGAAGTTCCGCTACCTGTGGGTAAGACAGGCATGTGAGCAAAATGCAAACAGCACAACAAAGAAATGCAAGGCCTAATTGCCCGAATGAAACAACATCATGAGAAATGTTCCTTCTCAGGCAGAAGCTGCGTTGAAGATGATGAAAGGAACATGTGTGAACATGCAGGATCTTCAGGTTGGTAAACTTTTTTATTTCATACTTCTTAAGGACTGCCGGTCTTCCTTCTGGACTAAAGAGCCTTTTCAGCTTGGAAAAGAGGAGACTGAGGGGGGATATGATAGAGGTATATAAAATCATGAGTGGTGTGGAGAAAGTGAATAAGGAAAAGTTATTTACTTGTTCCCATAATATAAGGAGTAGGGGCCACCAAATGAAATTAATGGGCAGCAGGTTTAAAACAAATAAAAGGAAGTTCTTCTTCCACAGGTTGACTGTGCTCTGAGTGAACTCCTTGCCTGAGGAGGTTGTGAAGGCTAGAACTATAACAGGGTTTAAAAGAGAACTGTATAAATTCATGGAGTTTAAGTCCATTAATGGCTATTAGCTAGGATGGGTAAGGAATGGTGTCCCTAGCCTCTGTCAGAGTGTGGAGATGGATGGCAGGAGAGAGATCACTTGATCTTCACCTGTTTTATTACTGACCCTGTTGAAATTTGGAAGGAACTGAGTAAGATCTTAAAAAGAGAAATATGCAATGACAGAATTAAATTACAAGCATTAAAAAACAAATGGAACAAGCACCATCTCCAGCTCATTTTCTTGCAAATATTCTCCGTACTTGGTACCATGGTCAAACAACTGCTGAAGAAGAGGAGTTGGCTATGACATGGACATACAGCAATCATCCCTCCATACTGCCAACTATAATAAACTTCAGAGCTAAGGGTGAACCATTCAAGAAATATGTGTTTGCTGATAGAAAAGGAATACTTGTGGCACCTTAGAGACTAACCAATTTATTTGAGCATAAGCTTTCGTGAGCTACAGCTCACTTCATCGGATGCATAAAGTGGAAAATGCAGTGAGGATGTTTTATACACACAAACCATGAAAAAATGGGTGTTTATCACTTCAAAAGGTTCTCTCTCCCCCCACCCCACTCTCCTGCTGGTAATAGCTTATCTAAAGTGATCACTCTCCTTATAATCAAGGTGGGCCATTTCCAGCACAAATCCAGGGTTTAACAAGAACGTCTGAGGAACAGTGTGTGTTGGGGGGGAGGGGGAAGAGGGTAGGAAAAAACAAGGGGAAATAGGTTACCTTGCATAATGACTTAACCATTCCCAGTTAAAGCCTAAGTTAGGCCTATTGAAGCCTAAATTAATTGTATCCAATTTGCAAATGAACTCCAATTCAGCATTCTCTTGCTGGAGTCTGATTTTGAAGTTTTTCTGTTGTAATATTGCAACTTTCATGTCTGTAATCGCGTGACCAGAGAGATTGAAGTGTTCTCCGACTGGTTTATGAATGTTATAATTCTTGACATCTGATTTGTGTCCATTATGCTCAAATAAATTGGTTAGTCTCTAAGGTGCCACAAGTACTCCTTTTCTTTTTGCGAATACAGACTAACACGGCAGCTACTCTGAAACCTGTGTTTGCTGATGATGTTTTAAAGAAAGTCACACCAGTGAACTGGAGGAAGTCACTCAAGCACTTGGATTCAGAGACTGTTGAAGTGATCATCTCACTTTTAACAGCAGTAGATTCTTCTGCTGGTGTAGAAAGAATATTTTCTTCCTTTGAACTAATTCATTCCAAACTGAGAAATCGTTTGGGACCTGAAAAAGCAGGAAAGTTTGTTTTTCTTTTCCAGATTATGAACAAACAGGAAAATGAACGTGAAGACAACTGAGTTAGCTGCAGAAGCCATGTTGCAGAAGTTCTCATGTTGACCTGGCTGACATATTTTAAAAAAAATTTACTATTTCATTTAACTATTTTAGTTAAAAACAACTTTAACAAAAACAAACCTGATTTTAAAAAACTTGAATGTTTAACTAAATTCAAAAATTCATATACTTGTTTTGTTAAAATATGTTTGCTGTTGAAGAAAAAAATCCAGAATACATAATGTTGTTTAAATTAAATAAAACAATTTAAATGTCTGTCTGGTCATGTTCTCCTCCTAATACAGCATAGCAAGAAAATCCTCCAAATATTAATGATTAACCTGTTGAATTGGAGATAGTTCACCTCCCAATGACTTCATAAATATCTGCTTCAATTACCTTTGGTAAATGAAATAACCAAACAATCATTCATTTCCTGATATAGCTGTAAAACTAATCTGAAAAGTTTTCAAAATAAATCACTTAAAAAATGTAGAGTGTGTACCTTCTAAAAATGAAACCTATATCTATCTCTGAATTGTGAGATATCCCTTCCCCTAAGCCCCCTCCCCCAAGTGACACAGCTGGGGACAGGGCGAGGGAAGCAGACCGGGCTGCTCCCAGCCCCCCACTAATCCCCCAGGCCACTCTGGGCCTGTGGGGCCCCCCAAAATGCCTCCCCACAGCTCCTGCCTCCCAGACCCTGGGGGGGGGGGAGGGGAGGCCTGCTTTATCGCGTTGTATGCGAACCCGTGTTATATTGGGTCACGTTTTATCGGGGTAGAGGTGTATATATTAAGGTTATAACAATGAACAAGAATGCACTTTTATGTAGAAATCCATGATTAAAACGAATCTTCTTGACTAGTGGTTTAAATCAATTTGATTTAAATCAAATCCACCCTGGTGCTGAGACTTACTTAGGTTTGCAAAGTACTTTGAGGTCCTCAGGTGAAAGGTGCTGCATAACAGTAAGTGCAAATTATTATTGCAAAGTCAATCTAATTATAACAATTGGGGTCTTAGAAGAAAAAAGATTCAGTTTGAAATGAGGCACAAAACAAAAGAACATATATGGCTGTATTTGACATCAAAACACTATTCCATTAGAGGAGGGAGTGGGTGACCCAAAATTAATGTGACATACACAATATGAGTGTTTACAAAGAAAAAATGTTTCCTTTGTAGAGACAAACCTAATATAACCCTTTCATTTTTCAAAAGCAAATACTCACAATCCATAGTAACAGACCTGCAATGGTACCCAATTAACGTAGTATCTGTAACAGTGCATCGTTGTAGTCTATCCTTAGAAATATCCTTAGAAATGAATGCACTTTAGCAACTTCTACCAGTTGGCAGAAAATTCCTATATTTTACCTTCCTGGCACTTGCTTTAAGAAAGAGTTACTGCTTAGTTTTCACGATTACGTGGGGTTCTCTGTTGTAAATGCATTATGCATGACTAACAACACTTGAAGTCCAAGCAGCAGAGGGCAAAACATTAGGCACTGATTAATCTGGAAGATCTGAGTTTCACTTAAGTAATATTAATTGTGCTTCATTTGCCTTCTTTAGAATATTGGTGGCTGCAATTTTTTGTCTTGAATTCAGGAACAAACCAAAATCCCCACTGTTGTATAAAAGGGGAGGAGGGGCATGGGAGTGCCATGGTCAGTTTCCAAGCAACTATGGGAAACAGAGTGAAATTAGAAAAGAAGATTTTCACTATACTCTCTAGCACCCGATGTTATGCTTTTAGCATAGCTACAGCTCTGTAGTTTTATTGGAAGTTATAATGGTATCAGAAAAATGAAAGAGATTATGTATAGATGGGCATATGCTTGAGACTAGATCCAGCTGACCACATTGTAACAATTAATATAGCAGATGTAACCCATTTCCTGTTAAAAAATTAAAGTTAATAACAGTAATAATAGTAATAGTGGGAGGGGGAGAACAGTCAGGCTTTTCATAACCCTGTACTTCTTGGATCATTTAACTGTGTTTCCATCAACCTTTGTAAAAAGGGGAGGAAATGGTGTGGAGGAGGGAAATATAGCTAGATTGGTTTATCATCATTATTATTAAACATACAATGCCCAGGTGCTCTTTGGCGTGCAACATAAAAAAATTAAATCATGTTTGGAGATGGTGCAGGTGGGCTCTCATTTCACCCCTTGACAACCTCCTCCAGTTTTGTAAAAATCTAGGCATCTAACCTTCTCCTATTGTTGTCTCCTTTATATTGACACAGGAGAGTGACCAAGTACCTTGTAGCAAAGTTCGCTATGGAAGGAGAAAAAGGCAAAATAGAAGAAAATTGGATTTGTGATTAAAAAACTGGGATTAGAAAGCACCCATCACACCTGAAAAGCAAATCTAATTGGCATCCATTCAGAAGTGAACAGATAGGTACTTTGAATACACTCTTATCCTTAGAAGGTTATTCCTGTGTAAAGACAAAGGCCACTGGAGGAGCATCCAGAGAAGTTATGGAGATATCATACTATATCCTGAATCTTTTATTTCCACAGTTGAACAGCAAGCCATGACCACACTAAGGTTGATTACATGTTTCTCTAGAGTCAAGCTGTCAAAGATGAGGCCTAAAGGAATTGGATATAGCTTTTGCTAATTTGAGTATTTCACTACAGTTATCAAAATAAGACTATAAATTGATAAGTATCCAATAGCATTTAGTATTTCTGTATTTAAAAAATCACAAGTTTTATTCCATAATCTAGAGGTGAATGGAATTATCATGTAATATTATATATTTAAATAAACTTTAATATTATTTCTGTACCAGTGTACTGAACACATTCCTTCATCATCTTGACTCCGTGTATTCAGCAATTCTGCAGCCACAGACTTGTGCTCCAGAATTTTATCTTTCATTTAAACAAAAATTCTGGGGCATATCCTCAGCAGGGATAAATCAGCATAGCTCTTTTTTAACTCAACGGACTTACATAACATAGAATAATACCTGCTGAGGAATCAACACAGTTTCTATTCGGTGGCTGCAAAGAAAAACTTGAAAATATGAACCGAGTGTAAACCAAATGCAGTGATGGTCTGACCGGAGTTTGCAGACAGCCTAAAACAATAGTTCTGGGAGGCATGACTTGCCCCATTTATATCAATAGACGATTAATACTGAAATTTAAAGATGACAGTCTGTGGTATACTGAAAAATGAAAATGTAGGAAGAGTATAAAGTAAACTGAATAACAAAACAAACAACACAGGAGCTACTGCACTGACTATATTATTCTTTTTCATATTTAATTCAATACAAAACCTATATTATAGGATTATCTGAAGCAGTCACAGATGGAATCTAGCAATCTTGTGACTGAATTTAGGCAGTAACTCTTTCAGAAATTATGATTCGATGCAGGAAGTATTGTTTGAAATTTTTGGCTTGTATTATGCAGGAGAACAGATTGGATTAACACAAAGTTCCTAATGTCTTTAAAACCCATTAATTTAAGTCCACTTGTCACATAGAACCTGTGGCTTTGGTTATACTAAAAACATTAATGACATCTCATAGGATCTCATAGCTGATATTCTGATTTTGAAGTCCTTTATGCACAGGTTTCTATGAATTCCCTGGAAAAATCCTTACAGCTTCAAATTTAACAGGAATGGTTTGTGGCAGTAGACAATTTTTGAATCAAATCTGAGGTTGTTCAAACATGCCACTGAGAAGGGGCCTGGGAAACTAGCAGGAAAGGGCCAGAGTCAATAAAATTGCATGGCTCTTTAAGGGAAGTTGAGGGAATGATGTGGAGGAGACCCACAAGAAAAGGATATAAATATGCACAACTATAGAAACAGGGAGCCACTGGTGTGGACTTACTCTGCATTACTCTGCTAATTCCCCTTTTTTGCCCACCTGGTTCATCTGGGCAACTGGCTGTGTTCCCAATAACAGCCACTAAGGATACCTAGAGGGAGTTTTTGCTGCTTCAATCAACATCAACAATATTCATTGAGCTTTATGTCTATATTCAGCATAAACATTATATACAGACACACTGTACACACACACAAACGCTTCATATTTTGCAAAAATAGGTAAAATTACCTTTCTTAATGACATATGGCATGTCTTAAATATTCTTCTATTTAAATATTCTCTGCCTAGAGAAGCTCAAGATTTAATCCTTATTTATTTAGAATCTCTCAATTTTATATACCATATAAAATAATTATATATAATGTGTATATATGCACACAGCATATTTACATATACAGTAGACAATATGCATAGCCTCAACAGGAACTGAACCATTTTTTGACTTATATAGCAAAAAGGATTCAGGAATAAAAATCATCTCAAAATATTTGAAAGATTAAAACTAAAGTAACAATTAAAGGATCATTTGTTTTCAGATCAAACTTACCCCAGGCCTGCCTTTCAGCCTGCAATTTTGCAGGTGCAATTATATGCACTCACAATATAGGTGGTGTAGATTAGTGGTTCTCAAAGCCGGTCCGCCACTTGTTCAGGGAAAGCCCCTGGCGGGCCGGACGGGTTTGTTTACCTGCCGTGTCCGCAGGTTCAGCCGATCGCGGCTCCCACTGGCCGTGGTTCGCCACTCCATGCCAATGTTTTTTTTGCCCCAGTGGAATTACTCCTGGTTTACATTGGTACAAGATCAGAATGAGGTCTAGATAGAAGAAGAGCAGAATAAGGAGTGACAATGACAAACTAGGGACTAGTGCCAGCAAGTGGAAACAGAAATGGCTGAGCAAGCTAGGGGAAGCCATAAACAGCTGATCAGTTTGACACTAAGGGATAGATCCTGGTCTATGCTATGTCCCCCTCAAACTACCACTAGCTGGGATCTGAGATTACCCCTGGCACGGGGGAATCTCTGCATGATGTGGAGCCTCTGATGTTCATCCTGCTTATTTCCGTCTTGGAACAATAATTTAGTAACAAATTCTAAGAATGAATCAGACAAATGATAAACAGTATCCACAGATCTAGTCCCATTAGGGAAGAGATAAGGGACTTCAGCAGTGAAGCCCTGGATGAAGTAGGTACTACCTTCTCCTAAAAGGGATGATCCTCTCACACAGGAGAGTTGGGGCAGAAGAGGGGCTTTTATACTCAGTTCTAGAGCACTAGACTGAGAAACAATCTTGCCCCAATAATGGTTAATCACTGAAAATAATTCTGTGGCTCATGTTGCCAGCCATCACTCTTCCAGTGCAGATTGGCAGAGTGATGGAAAACTTAAGTTTCCAGTCTGCTCTGACCTTTAGACCAACGCTGCCTCCAACACTATTAGCCATGTATCATTTAAATTATGTAATTTCATCTCTTTGGGATTCTTAGCATTTTGGTCACAAATATAATATTGAATCTACATTTCAGGGAAAACTGTAAACTAGAGATAGGAACTTATTTATCACTTCTGGCTCTAGCAAGAATTTAATGAATAGTATTTGTAATTCCTGATTCTTTGATCCAAATAGTTACCAGAAATGCCATATTTAGATGCAAACTAAACAAATAATAAATACAAAGCCCAGACACAAAAGTTTGTGTCTACACAATACATGAATATTAATCATTTAACCCACTGTGCAAAGGAAGTTCAAACTTTTACATGAAGTCTATTGCTAGGTCTCTAAAAATGCTGCACAGTAATTACAAACCCATCAAGTTTATTCCTGACAGCCCCACATGCGATTATCAGTACCCTGTAATTGAACTATTTTAACAAGCCCTCCAAAACAAATGCCAGGAGATCCAGTAACAATGAAAGCATGAACTCTGAACTACATAGGAAATATGTGTTTGCTATTTTCAACTGAAAATTGTTTGGAGATGGAATAGGCCAGATTCTCAGATGGTGTAACTTTATCATAGAATCATAGATGATTAGGGATGGAAGAGACCTCCGGAGGTCATCTAGTCCAACCCCCTGCTCAAAGCAGGACCAACCCAAACCCAAACCCAAACCCAGCCAAGGCTTTGTCAAACTGGGCCTTAAAAACCTCTAAGGATGGAGATTCCACCACCTCCCTAGATAATCCATTCCAGTGCTTCACCACCCTTCTGGTGAAATAGTTTTTCCTAATATCCAACCTAGACTTCCCCCACTGCAACTTGAAACCATTGCTCCTTATTCTGTCATCTGCCACCACTGAGAACAGCCTAGCTCCATCCTTTTTGGAACCCCCTTCAGGTAGTTGAAGTCTGCTATCAAATCCCCCCTCACTCTTCTCTTCTGCAGACTAAGCCCAGTTCTCTCAGCCTCTCCTCATAAGTCACGTGCTCCAGCCCCCTAATCATTTTTGTTGCCCTCTGCTGGACTCTCTCCAATTTGTCCACATCCTTTCTGTAGTGGGGACCCCAAAATTGGATGCAATACTCCAGATGTGGTCTCACCAGTGCCGAATAGAGGGGAATAATCACTTCCCTCGATCTGCTGGCAGTGCTCCTACTAATGCAGCCTAATATGCCGTTAGTCTTCTTGGCAACAACGGCACACTGTTGACTCATATCCAGCTTCTCATCCACTGTAATCCCCAAGGCCTTTTCTGCAGAACTGTTGCTTAGCCAGTCAGTCCCAGCCTGTAGCAGTGCATGGGATTCTTCCATCCTAGGTGCAGGACTCTGCACTTGTCCTTGTTGAACCTCATCAGATTTTTTTGGGCCCACTCCTCCAATCTGTTTAGGTCACTCTGGACCCTATCCCTACCCTCCGGCGTATCTACCTCTCCCCACAGCTTAGTGTCATCCGTGAACTTGCTGAGGGTGTGATCCATCCTATCATCCAGATCATTAATGAAGATGTTGAACAAACTGGCCCCAGCACCGACCCCTGGGGCACTCCACCTGATACCGGTTGCCAACTAGATATTGAGTTGTTGATCACTACTGATTGAGCCTGATGAGCTAGCCAGCTTTCTATCCACCTTATAGTCCATTAATCCAATCCATACTTCTTTAACTTGCTGGCAAGTATCCTGCTGGAGATTGTATCAAAAGCTTTGCTAAAGTCAAGGTATAGTGCATCCACTGCTTTCCCCATATCCACAGAGCCAGTTATCTCATCATAGAAGGCAATCATGTTGGTCAGGCATGACTTGCCTGTGGTGAATCTATGTTGACTGTTCCTGATCACCTTCCTCTCCAAGTGCTTCAAATGGATTCCTCGAGGACCTGCTCCATGATTTTTCTGGGTACTGAGGTGAGGCTGACGGGTCTGTAGTTCTGCAGATTCTCCCTCTTCCCTTTGTTAAAGATGGGCACTACATTTGCCTTTTTCCAATCATCCGGGACCTCCCCTGATTGCCACGAGTTTTCAAAGATAATGGTCAATGGTTCTGCAATCACATCAGCCAACTCCCTCAGCACCCTTGGATGCATTGCATCCATCCCCATGGACTTGTGCATGTCCAGCTTTTCTAAATAATCCTTAATCTGTTCTTTCACCACTGAGGGCTGCTCACTTCCTCCCCTTACTGTGCTTCCCACTGCAGCAGTCTGGGAGCTGACCTTGTCTGTGAAGACCGAGGCAAAAAAAGCATAGAGTACTTCAGCTTTTTCCACATTGTCTGTCATTAGGTTGCCTCCCCCATTCATTAAGGGGCACACACTTTCCCTGATCATCTGGTCCCTAACATACCTGTAGAAACCCTTCTTGTTACCCTTCACATCCCTTGCTAGCTGCAACTCCAATTGTGCTTTGGCCTTCCTGATTACAGCCCTGCATTCTCGAGCAATATTTTTATACTCCACCCGAGTCATCTGTCCCAGTTTTCACTTCTTGTAAGCTTCCTTTTTGTGTTTAAGATCACCAAGAGTTCTCTGTTAAGCCAAGCTGGTCGCCTGCCATATTTGCTATTCTTTCTGCACATCAGGATGGTTTGTTCCTGCACCCCCAATAAGGCTTCTTTAAAATACAGCCAGCTCTCCCGGCCTCCTTCCCCCCTCATATTGGCTTCCCAGGGGATCTGGCCCATCGGTTCCCTGAGGGAATCAAAGTCTTCTTCTCTGAATCCAGGGTCCGTATTCTGCTGCTCTCCTTTCTTCCTTTTGTCAGGATCCTGTACTCGACCATCTCATGGTCACTGCTATGATTTACAGCAGCTGAGAAACTGGCAGATCCTCTTCACTAGATGTTATTGCCTTCTTAACATTAGAGATTCAGCACACATTTTCAAAAGCCAAGTTATCACAGGGAAACAAGATTCATTTAGATCAATATGCCACACCATCGCTGGTCCCAAGTGACTAGGTGCTGCTGCAGACGAAGTAAAATATAACGTCCTACTACAAGAACAAACCATGAGCTACTGGGACAATATTTCAGTATTATCATCACTTCCACACTCCCTGGATCCAATTGGGCAACTATCACTCAGACTGGCAAGCACATACCTACATCGTCTTGCTGTAGTCAATGGGACTACTTGGCTTAGTACTTCACTCGACTGTGGAAGGGGTGCAAAATTGGGGCTTTTAGGTCAGCCTTATCTAAAACTCAAGGAAAGAGGATGGGCAAAAAATATATTATCTCCTCTTTGAAAAAAGATTAATTAACATTATCTCAGAAAAAGTCATAATCTATGAAAAAGGAAAGTTCTGCTCATCTCAAGGGAGGCTGATAAAGGTAGCCTTGTAGCTTTTTTCCTCAAGAGAATTTTAAGATTTTGAATACTTTTCCTATAGTTATATTGTGTAACTGTGCATATTGAGCTACACCCATCTATGTAGCTCATGTAGTGAATAGTATTTACTCACTGACATTTATCATGAATGCTAAGGTTGAGAAAACCACATCAGCTTTTAGTATCTCTCAACTTTTTGAGTGAGTAGGATGGTTTTTAGGACAAAATTTTACACACATAGTCTTTAAAAAAAAAAAAAAGACCAAGTTTGAATCACATCTGTTTGACTGCTTGAATAAAAGGAAAATGAGAATCCTCGCACTTTCCCTGTTTGAAAGATTTGTCTCAGGTGTTTGTTCAAACAGACACAGATTAGCAAGCGGCTAGACTTCCAAGATGAAGTCATTACAGTGTCTGAAGAAATCTTTTTTCAGTGATTTTAAATATGATTTAAGCTTCTTTTTTCTACACGGATTATTTTTAAGAATACTCCGAGGATTAAAAGCATGAGACAGTGATTATGATGTCCATCCTGGAACTTCATTTCTTAGTCATGGACAAGTGGAATCCGATGCACATGTAGCAGAGATGATTGCTACTTTTGTGCAATAGCACCACCACTTCCCCTAAGCATTAGTTCCACAATTCCACTACAAGAGTCTGTGGACACACGTTTCTCACACAGAGGCAGAATGATGTTCTGTCTATATGACTAATAATGTTTTTACCCTTAGTTTATTTTAGTTTTTGCCCAAAATGGCATCCGCTGGAACAGATTAGATCAAAATGTACTACTATAGTTAAGTCCTTCAGGTCTCGTTTTGCACACACCTGCTTTAGCACAAAGCAGAACTGCTTTTCCACGCTGGATAAAATACTATCTGCTGGCAGATTTCTTTAACTGCATGGCTAAATCATGAACATCTTGTCTGTGTGTCAAAAGACCCAGTGTGCATAATACAACCTGAATCTGTAACACTGCCAGGCTTCAGAACTAAGATTAGCCAGCAGAGTTATGATTCTACTTGGATGGACAGATGGAGTTCTTATCAAAAGGATTATTCACATACACAATGGCATAGACGCCTCTGGCTAAATGTAGTCATAACAACCCTTTTTAAATGTATCCCTGAATGGAAAGTAAAAGCTCGCAAGAGAGAAGTCTGAAAATATATACCTAGAAGACAGGTTAACTGCATATTTTATCCAACAGCAGCCAAAATTTTCAAACCTGGGAGTAAAATTTTCAAAAGCGAACTGCAGTAGTAGAAAGAGAATTTTTGCTATCATTGAAGGATGGATCCACCAGCATGTCTCTTCTCCCCTCCCCTCCAATCACACACAATACATAAATGACAAGTTTCAGAGTAACAGCCGTGTTAGTCTGTATTCGCAAAAAGAAAAGGAGGACTTGTGGCACCGTAGAGACTAACCAATTTATTTGAGCATAAGCTTTCGTGAGCTACAGCTGCATCCGATGAAGTGAGCTGTAGGTCACAAAAGCTTATGCTCAAATAAATTGGTTAGTCTCCAAGGTGCCACAAGTACTCCTTTTCTTTTTGCGAATACATAAATGAGGAACCAATGCTCTATCCCAACCCTGTCCATGCCATAAATTCACTGCACTCTTACAAACAATATCTGAACTGGGAAGGTCCTCATCTTGTGGCTAGACTGCTTCATCAGTACTGTCATTAATCTCCTCCTCCATTAGCTCCTCCAGTTGTTTTACCCACCAGTCCATGAGATTAACCAACTCCATAGCAAGCCTGCGAGAACTCCTTGAAATAGTGACAGGGCACTGGTTATTAGAGACCTTTTCAACATCTTTCCCCTGACTGTAATGCACCATCATGAACATTATTTTCTCTCCGTGCTGCCTAAGTTCACTGGATCCTGCTCTCCACAAGCTAAGAGATGCCCCAATACGCCTTCTGACTGTGTTTGGAAGAATTAAGTTCAGCCTGAATGCTCTCCTCTTGTCAGAGTAACCAAAGTCCCCATTGGGCCAAACAGCCAGTCACAGATATCAACAATTTACCCAGCAAAACAGGTAAGACATTTTAAATCTGCCTGTGGCTTCCTGCTAACTTAATCAGGTATGTCCTCTGGAATACCTTATGCACACAGAAAGAGTCCCCAGAGGAAAAACCAAGTGACATCCTCCACAATGTGAGATGTTCAACTGAAAATTTGATTTGCTTAACAAAATAGCCACATATGCCTATATACTGATAGGAACCAAGCCATGAGTCAGAGTAGGCAGCTGTGGGTTAAATGATTAATATTCATGTATTGTGTAGACACAAACTCTTTATTTTTATCCCCATACCAGTCTGTAGCATAGTAAAAAGCCGCTGCGTGAATGGAGCCTTAGTCTTTCATGAATAATTCTAGTATAGTTTTAAAAAAAATTCAAGGGTTTTCAGATTTACATTTTTCCCTCACATTCCTAGTATAAAGGCTACCCCCACTATAATTTTTCCTCACAGCCTAGTTGCTCTGCATTGTTGCTACTATTATTTTAAGCAACAGCCTTCTCCATATGCCCAAAAACTTTAGCCATAGGCCCAGGAGACTAGATATTGAACAGTGTTCTTCATGACCATGAGGAGCATTACAACCAATAAAATATAACCTTTTTGTCAGTTTAATTTTTCCTTATTACTACTTCCAGTTGGAGCTTTTTGAATGAGTTATAAGGATAACTGATAGAACTAGATTAATCAAAAGCCACTATCTTTAATTGTGGAGGAAAACCTACATAACAGCATGTGTCAGCTTCAAAAACAAAACATCAAAGTTGATCATTGTTTTAATTATGTGGAAATCAACACATATTGAGAAGGAATTTACATTCTTCAGGAGTATAAAGTGAATTTGGGTTTAGAGATTAAAGTGTATTTATAGATTATGTATCTTCCAGTTTTCAGAAGTCTGATTTGACCATGAAATTCCCTTGAGTTAATCTGATTTTTAAAATATTCTTAACTGCAATCCAATAGCCAGCCATAGAGTGCCACATTTAAATACTGAAAGAAATGTTCAGAAGCTTAACAAAAAATACGGTAAATTCATACTAAATAAAGGGAAACTCCAAATGTATTTTATTAGAATTTTAACAGACATTGCAAAAAAAATTGCCTAATGATTGAAAACAACATTTTTAAAAGGTAGCAATGCAGCATCAAGTAAAAGACAAAGAATGCAACTTCTGTGTACATATGCTGTAAAGGAGATTGTAACAGGGAAATCAGGATTTGGGGAAAATGAGAGATATTTTTAAAGTCCCAGGACAAATATGAACAAAAACAGCCTAGTTTGATAAACTGATTACATATTGCTGATGTTTTACAGACTGCATAGCAGTGTAAAATAAATGCTGTTATACTAATTACGTAATGTATTCCTGCATATGAAACAATTTACAAGCAGAAATTTTGTTTACAGCACTGATATTTTAATAGCTCTAGATTTTCATAAAAATAGAAACTTATATTTAACAAAAAAGTCAGTATCTAACATTTGAGAACAAAAGTGCATGTGTTGAGAATGTAGTGTTATCTGTCAAGATGAAAATATCTAGTATTTAAAATGCCTATTTTAACAAAGCAGCAGAACCGATTTTACTTTAGCTGCATATTTGCACTGAGCTACAGGCTACATTCTGTCAACATAAGCCCTTGCAGTACCCTCTTCTCTCTAGAGAAACACCTCTGCCCAGCCCAGTTGTTCTACAGGAAGCAGGATCCTGGTAGTTACAAAGAACACTAAGTACCAAAGTCACAGAAGTCCTTGGCTAAGTGAATATCTATTACCTTGGGAGGCAGCTTTAAAGATGCATCTAAATAGTCTGAGTTCTTCCAGTATAACAGCTACTTCTGGAAGTCAGGGAAAGGCAGCAAGGGTCCATTACAGCTAAGAGATACAGTGCTGAAAGGGAAATTTTCCCTGCAAGAGACCGGAGGTTTCTTTTCTCTTGGTTTTGGGAGTAAACAGCATTACCAACAACTAGAGGGCAGGGAAGTAGGGATCCTTCTACCTCCAACTAAAACCTAATTTGTATGTCCAAATTACTATATCATACATGTTCCCTGCAGCCACCACCATGGATATGTATGGAGAGTTACTGAAAACAGATGAACTTTTTTTTTTCCAGAGGGTTCTTCCCCAATTTGCTCCCATCCAAGGTGGGAGGAAGAAGTGTGAAAAGAGGACACATGATCACAAGATTCAGACGTTCTAGAGAACAGGATGCAGAGAGCTTGTTTTGCTTGAGCTCTTCAACAGTTTTGTCATATGGCATTGAAGAACTGGGTTTGGTTTCTTTCTGGAGCATCTTTAGCATTCTGAACAGAAAAGGGCAATGACTGTTTAGCTGGATTGGACCCAGAATGGACAATACACAGATGCTGCAATTGTGAACTGTAGCCAGGTTAGCCATAAACAAGTATCTCCTATAGAAGTTACAAGCTTTAAATGTAGCCATTTTTGTAGCATCCTCTTAAGAGTATCTTGTTTTACCTAAAATTGAAATACATTCTATATTTCATTGTTCCAACCTCTGGTTGGTTTCTGTTTTAGTGTGTGGCACAGTTACCAAGTGCAACAGTCCATGGTCACCAACATAAAAGTCTGAAAGTCATTTTGAATTAAGCTATTATACTTTTGCAATTATCAGGGCATTTCTCATAGCACATACTTCCTATTCACAAAATGCTATGCAAGTTTCTACATTACAGGAGACTGTGGAAACAATTTAGAGTTGTTCATTTAATCAAAGTTGTGGCTGAACAGAACATTTTGGATATGCCTTATGCAACTTATGGAAACTGCCTCATCTTATGAAGATGATACATTTTGATACACTTAGGCAATTAAAATGCCCTCAACTAGTGTAGCATTTTTATAGACAAATTAACAGAAACAAAAGACAATACATGTTACAATACCATAAAACAAGTTAAGCCCTTTTGTTATCTGCATTTTAAATCCACAGTTGTGCATCCCATATTCCAATTTATGACCAGAAATAGGAAGATTTTGTTCAAGCATTTTCTCCCTTAATCAACTACAGGATTGGGGAATGGGATTTTTTTTTAAAAAAAGTGATTTTTAACTCAAATGCCAACTAAGGGCTAATATTTCATGGTTTTAACTTCAAGTGAAATAACTGTTAGTTCCCAAGAAAAGTAACAACTGCTGAAACGTCAAAAGAAAGTTGTGCTAAAATTAATCTGCCATAAATCAGAGTTCACTTAGCTCATTGCTACATATTTTAAAAAATTCATATCCTAGGTCACATGTATATTAACTAGGATGAGCACTAGAACACTGATTAAACTAAGAAATTCGCACACGTGCTTAAAAAGTCAAGGGTTTGTCTGAGACATCTACTTCAAAGTTCTGAATAGTGTTCAGCTTTTGAACGTTTAGTAATTTGTAACAAGACCAAACACACAAAATGTGTAGTCAGGATCTTGTCTCACTACAACTCAAAGTATCCTATTTGAATGTGCATACCTTTAGAAGTCCATTTCTGAAATATTATTAATTCAGCAAAAATATGGGCACCAGTGAATCAGGAAAAAAACAAACATACATTAGAGAATTTTTTTTAAAATTATATAAGTTAGATAAAACTACCCTGTCCAGCAAGTTCCAAATTTTTCAGACATTAAGGCAACTTTCAATACTTTCAACTAAACAGTATTATAAAAAATAAATGTCACTTCAAAACATTATATACATAGTGACAGAGTAGATTTAACTAGAAATTATCTTTAGTACATTAATAAAGTGTCACATAGTATTACACAGAGGTTATATCAGGTGCTTGAGTGTATGTGCAAGTGAAGTGACATAGCATTTAAAGTACAGGTTTCAAGACAGAGCGGAGTGAACGTCCTTCTTTAGTGAGTTCTCGTGTTACACACATACATGGCAGCGGGACAGCCTCCTCCCTTCTCTCTACAGCATTATAATTACATTTCTTCAAGTGGTCAGCCATGCTTACAATGTCAGCAAACTTCCATTCATTCACAGTACAAAAAGCTGTACTGAACCGCCACACCTGGAAAACAAGAACATGCTTAGTGTCAAATTGTTCTTTGTAAACAGAGAATCAAACTAGTACTACCATGAACACTTCGTTTTGTAACTAATTTGGGTCCGCCCATTAATTACAGCTAAATCAACATTATCAGCTTGTACTGTTTACTAAGTTCCAGTCAGTAATATCCACCTTGACTTTCAGATTCTAGGCTGACTTTACAAGATGGAAGTTTGGGGCAGGAGCTGAGGTGGGGAAGAGAATTATTTTACTTTTAAACTGAACACATTTGATCAGGAAGTTACATGTCAGGCAAAAACATTGTGTGGTTTTAAGTCAGCGTGGTTCTAGTTTGAAAAGTAAGGTTCTGGTTATCAGTCGTGCTGAGTATCTTCAAGTCCAACTGAAGAGAAAGGAGATGCAGGTACTCAGCTCTTCATGTAACGTGTAACTTGATGCTTGATTTTTCAGGTCACTTGAATGTTTAAAAATTATTTACTTACTTGATGAAGGCACTCAGAACCATGGCAAGAGACATGATATAAACACCCAGACAGAACTTAGAATTTTAGAATCTATATACTATTTAAAACTAGACAAAATTCCCGCTTTCAGATATATATAGTATTAAATAAAGTTATGGAAGCAGATTTCTGATTTCTAGATAAATATTTCAATTTTTCCCAGTATTACAGAACTATTACTTTACACAAGTAAAGTTACACAATAGAAACAATGAACAGGAATTACCTCAAATCCCATTCCCCAAACTGTTGGGGATACGTTGAATGTGCTGGGAAGGTGACAACCAAACTACTTACTGTAGCACTTTTTTTTTTTTTTCATATTGGCTCTCAGAATAAATAGCATTGGGTTCCAGAGAAGATGGTCTTTTTTAAGAGACACCATGTCGTCAATTAACCTGAATACATATTATTTGGAGGGGCGAGGGGATGTTAGGGAAAACAGTCATCCTCAGGACAAGAGCAGATATGTCCCATACCTTCCTATCTTACCTTTTCTTTTATTTGCCATGAAGAACTTCCATCTGGGTACTTTCTCTTTTCCCAAAGCAGTATGACCATTCCACGTGCTTGAAGCAAGCTTTCACATACATCTCTCATTAATCGTGACACTCTTGAAAGCTGACACAAACTAAAGCCATCTAGAAAACCAGCAATATGTTGTAGAACCTCAAAAGGAAGACTACTCAGATGGTCACTACATGGACCAATGAGGCAGCTTTTAGCTGGTTCTACTAATACTGTAGATATACAAGGCTGAACTCCAAATGACCGCAGATGGCGATCATGAATAATCTTTGCCCCTTGTGTTGAAGGACAAAACCTACGTTGAGAGTAAGTACACCCATAGTATGCCAAGGGACACCTCTGTTCCATCCAGCCATTGAGACCAGCATGAATGTCACCATGCACATTCTTAAAATGTGAAGAAAATTCATTTCGCCTAAACAATTGTCCACAAACAAATGTAAACATTGAACGCTGTTTTGTTTGGTATCTAGCCACACATTCCAATACCAAGTCCAGCCCAAGTGTCTGAAAAGGACTTGGATTTGAGAGCTGTGGGTTGGCATGATCACATGCTGAAGCTGAAGCTATTTCCCCTACCATTGTATTTGTGGCCAATATCGCAGATGGGAGGGAAAATGTTTGAGTCCCAAAATCAATGTGATAGCCATCAACAATGTGACTATCTGATATCCCCCTACCACCCGGAGAGTCTCCTAGACAGAACAGCAAAGCTGCTGTGATTAGATCTATCCCCTGAAGACCCATAGGGTCTTCTGTTATCTCCAAATCTGATGTATCAACAGCTTTGTCTTCCTTTGGTGTAGACCAACAGTGGTTAACAAGAAAATTGTATGATCGATGATGAATCAGAGAAAACACATCTACATTTCTCAACCTTTCTTGTTCCAATTGCCTCTCTAACACTTCCTCTCCACTGGAGTCATGTGGCAGTTGTCTATGGTTAACAGTGCCATTAAATAAACGGTGTGGCGTTATTACTTCACTAAGTTGTTGTGCTGCTACAGGAAAGGAGCTGCAAGACTTCACTGCTCCACCACCAGGAGATGCAATACATTCACTACTTGCTACATTAGATGGTTTTGAATCACACACATCTAGATCTTCATTCTGGTCCAACGCCTCTGTACCTATATTTTCTGCATGAAAACCATTACACAAAGCAGAAGCATTACCATGATTCACACTGAAGTCATGTTTTTGCACTACATCATAACAAAAATCACTTGAACCATTTTGTTCCGATTGTGAATTTTGACTCAAGACATCCAAGTCAATTCCACCAACTGCTCCCATGTTATCTTCATCTGGATATTCATGGTCTGACAATTTACTCTGGATACATCCATTAGCAGTTTGTTCTTTAATCTGAAAATCTTCATTCATCCCATATGGCAAAATACATAGTCTTGAACTTAACATGCTTATGTCTCTTGTAGCAGTGTTCAGTATATCTAATGCAGCAGCTAAACTCTTAGTAGTTTCCACAGTAGCTTGATAAAGTGCACTGTAGGAATCTTCATCTGCAGGTACCAACCCATTTGAAAGCACTGTGTCAGGAGCACTTGACTTAACAGAAGTCTGCTCTCTAGGTTCTGATAGCGGATCAGCTGCTTTTGACATCATAGTTGCTACTTTGAGGGATTCTAATAGCATGCGCTGGTCTTGAAGGGCTAAAGCCATGTCTAACTGCTCTACTTCATCAACATCTTTACTTAGATTTTCATAAGATTTCCGGTCTGCATAACTGACTGGCCATCTATTCCATTCCATAGTGCAGCATACCACACTTGCAGGACAAGTTTCTAGATGTTCAGCAATTTTGTTTCGGGCTACATTAAAGGGACATCCAAAGCCACTATTCAAACAAGGCACTCTTTCAAATGGACACAAAATGCGATGCTCCTCAGCTTTGCATGAATGAAAGACTGCTCCACAAACCAGCGGGCAGCCAATCAAGTCACAGGAAATTCCAGTCTCTGGTCTGGTCATGCAACGCCGACTGACACAATTGACACAGTGTAAATGCTGCTGATGTTCCTCCATGATTGCAAGTCCAGCTCTGGGCAGGGAGAGGAAGAGAAAGGAGATAAAACAATCTTAATTTTAACTCAGTATTCGTTAAAGTTTACTAATAAAACAAGTAACTACATATTCTTGGTCTATAATGTATACAGAGGTATAAATGAACAGTACACTAATTGATCACAAACCATAAGTACAATAATAAGTAACACTTTACAAAAAAAAAAAAAAGAGTTTGAGTAACAGAGAAATGAAGGTTACTCAACTGTCACTGTTACTCAACTGTTATTCAAGATGGAGAACACAGCAGGACAAGAGGCAAACCTCTTAAATGCTAGTCTCTTCCCCTCTGAATCCACCATAGGATCAGTAAGCCCGAAGCAAGGTGCAGGAACTCATAAAAAATACATTTATAAAGAAAACAAATGAGCTAAAATTTCTAATATTAATCCTAACTAAGAAATCTAACTAAGGCACCAAATCTTTAAAGAAGATGGGTAAGTCTGGAGATGTTCCTAGTCCATCTGCTGCCACAGTTGAAAAGTAATAAGGTAATTGGAGTGTCATGGTGCCTTTTACAATCTTGCCCATAAAACACTGAGAAACAGCGAGGGGAAGACAGTAGGGGGGCACTCCAATGGCCACCAGCAAAGCTGCACTGTTAGTGCATCCCATGAGTGGGAATGTGCAATGGTCACTCAAAGAAGAAATCAAGTTACACTGTTTTAAAGTGACCTCAAACAAGATCATGGACACTTCTTTTAAACTTAAATTTTTAAAATAATTTCACACCTTTATGCAAAATGTTTGCTCAAAGCTCTAGCATGCAGCAGTTTTACTATCCTTTCTAATTTGCTAACCCCCTCCCCCCCACTCCATCAGTAAAAACAAAAAGGTGCATTTCCAGGTGTCCTAAATGGCTTTTTCTCCTCCCTATTTGGTTATGCTAATACTAGTGAGAAGATGGGGGAGCAATAAAGAAACTCCACATAATTGGAGTCATGTGATCAGTTTTTTTGTGAAGCAGCCACGACTGTAAAGCACTTTGGCACTAGAAAGTTGGATTCCTTGTTCTGATTTGGAGGGCAGAGTAAACACGGCATTCCATGTTTCCCCACTGCAAACATTTGTATTTGAAAGTACATTGCATTACTATGTTTCAAAGTCAGTTTATCCTCCCCCCCCACACACACATTTTTAAGATACAGGGGCGGAATACACTTAAAATTAGAGGGCAGAGAAAAGGAGACAATTGCTCAACAACATGTTCTTCACATTCACATGCTGTTCACATTCAGTCCATGTTTACCCCAAACCTTTGTGGTTAAACTATTAATCTTGGAAAAAATAAATTTACAGGTTGCTCATTTATGCTTCAACCCCTTGCGTTAGCACAATTAGCAATCTCACAATATCACAAGCATCATACTGCATCACTCCATGATTCTCATGACATGTTTTACTGAAAGACTACACTGATGAAGTATGGAAAATATTCTTAAATCTTTAATTTTTTGTAGAGACTTAAAGGAACAGAACAAATGTACATCCCTCTGCCCACCAATAAATAAATAAATAAGTTTTCTAAAAATAAGCTGAATATAAAACTTAAAGTTGATAGAACAGAAATGTTTCCATGTTTGATTTTTATTTCCAATGGCAAAGAAATATACCCTGCAATGTTTTCAACTCAAGCAATGCAGCAGTATGCTATTGCAAAAACTCTGAAATGAAATTAACTGACTATAAATAAAAATGAAAGTGACTAGAATTTTTTCATTGTCTAAACTGACAAATGTAAGTAACCAACCAACGAACTCACAAGTTTTTATATTTTTTATTTTTTAGTAACTTAAGGTGGTTTTGTCACAGAATGCTATTCATGGGATTTTAAATCTATGCTCTTCTGATGCTTAAAGTTGTCTTGAAGTTCAAAATGTGAAGTATCAGCCCCCTAAATTTGAATAATTCAAATGTTTTGGCCACCCACTCTGCTGAACTCTACTAACAAAGAAACATATGTGCTGCACTTGATAGGCACAACACAGCTGGTTTATTTTTCCCCACTATGAAGAGTTCCTTTTTATTTATATGTAACAAATTAGCTTTTCATCATATGTTGTAAATAGTTTACCAATCACTAAAGTTATGCAATTAGTCAAAGGCTTCTTGCATATGTCCTACAGATTAAGTCAGTGTCTAAGGAAATTCTTTAATGAAGTTTTAAAATGTTTTGACTGTAAATAATTAAAAGGAGGGTGGGGGAAGAAAGGTCCGTTACAGAATTTTCCATAAATTTTCCATTCTGCCAGGAGTGCCTTTTAAGATGACTCCTGCACAAATTTCTAAACTGAACAGAAATAGTTTAAAAATGGCCTCTTTACAGCTATGGAAAAATATTTCCCTCCCCTTCGGATTCTATTAGTTGAAAAGGAACATCGAGCAGGTTATTCAAAGAAAGCATCCTTTTTCACCATATTAGAATTACTTTCTCTGATAGGACCACCCCACCCTGCACACACACATACACACACACACAGCTTGCAATCTGTTTCTACGAAGCTAGGAAAACTAAAGGGCATGGAGAGTTCCACAGAAGAGGGTCTGCTTGCAAGACCATGTTGCAAGACCATTCCAAGCTCAAAAGAGGATCTTTGTTTGCCCCCGTTTCATATCTCTGCTCTCTAAATAAAAATTCTGAAGCACAACAGTCACTCACTCATGACCTCCCTCCCAGTCCAGGGTGGAGAGAGGGACCCAAAAAAGTAGGACTCATGGTGATGGAAGAGAAGCTTGTCTTTACTATTGTTGAAGTAGTAGAGGCTGCTATTTTGGAAGCGGTTGAGAACTGTATCATTCTCAGGTTGGGAAGAGAGATGCTTTCAGGGCTGCTGGGGATAAGGTACGTGGTGATGCCTGGGAGGAGGCCATATCCACATTGGGTTTATGTGAAGGACTGTCATGATTCTGGGATCGGGGCAGCAACTGCGTTAGTAAAATGAATATTGGGGAGGGAATGCTGTGTGTTTTTAGAAGAAAAAGTAAGGATTCATATTGAAAAAAATTACAACCAGCTACATTCACTTTGGATCATAGAAATTAGCTAGTGACAAAAATTAATTTTGCTAACATGTTCAGCTAATCCCAACAGATATACTGATAATCCTTCAAAATCATACATTGAAACTGTCAACCCATACCAAAACGTGAAAATAGAAAAGCAAGTTTATTGAAGGGGAGAAATTCCCCAAAATTTCCCATCACAAAGTGACCTAGTCATTGAACGTAGGGTTGAAGGGAGTGTGTGTGGGTAGGGGAGAAATAGCCCTGTAGCAGCAAGGCTTGGTTTATTCAGTTTTCCATAGTTATTTTTCAAGAGAGCTACAAACATCGTTAAAAGTGACCAGTGACTTCACTAACTCAGCTGCAGCCCAGATCAAACAATAATGATGCACATCGTCGAGAAGTGCCTGCTAACCAAATTTGGCGGTGGACTCCGAGAGCTCCACTTGGCCACTAAGAATGCTATTGCTTGGCTCTGTGAATACAAAAGCGGGAAATAAATAAATAAATCAATGTAGCCATCATGAAACACTATCTTTAAATAGACTATATAAGTTTATACAAGAGCATGCTACTATAGCACTAATGCACCCTAGCAAGCTATATTAGTCTTTGAAGTCAGATTGTGTGAAATTTGAGCTCTGTGATTAGTAAATAATCTTTTGTTAAGTTCCCAGCCTCTTCTCTCAGCCATTAGCTGACATTCACTAGTACTGAGTCAAGTATTTATTACACACATCCAGACAAAATTTAAAGTGTCTGGGGAGGGAGGACGTGGTGGAGACTTTTCAAATAAACCTAATGGGCACTATATAAATGCCAGATCAGACACTAAAATTTAATCACTTATACTAGGCAGACTCAACTAATTTAGCCTAGTATTCGCTAGGTGTTTGTGTTTGCACTAAATGTATATCTGCTTCTTAATAAAAATATTTTAAAAAAATACTTTAGAAGTGGATTTACATTTTCAGGAGGCAATGAGTACTTCAAATTCACCAAAATTCTGCATGCTGCACACTTAGGACTTCAGAACCCCAGCTGATGAAGTGTAATTGTGTCAGTAGTGTTTTATTCGTATCTTATTACCAAACTTCAAATCTTTTTGGATATTCTTTTCATGGATTTGTTATTTTAATCCCTGCTAATCAACACTGAACATCTACAGTGGACTTTCACTGGTTTAAACCAACCATGAACTCACTGATACACTGACAGTGTTTTAAAGTAACCTAAAATCAATTAGAAAAGGAGTACTTGTGGCACCTTAGAGACTAACCAATTTATTTGAGCATGAGCTTTCGTGAGCTACAGCTCACTTCATCGGATGCATACTGTGGAAACTGCAGCAGACATTATATACACACACACAGATCGTGAAACAATACCTCCTCCCACCCCACTGTCCTGCTGGTAATAGCTTATCTAAAGTGATCATCAAGTTGGGCCATTTCCAGGACAAATCCAGGTTTTCTCACCCTCCACCCCCCCCCCCCCCACACACACACACAAACTCACTCTCCTGCTTGCAATAGCTCATCCAAACTGACCACTCTCCAAGTTTAAATCCAAGTTTAACCAGAACGTCGGGAGGGGGGAGGGGGGTTAGGAGAAAACAAGGGGAAATAGGCTACCTTGCATAATGACTTAGCCACTCCCAGTCTCTATTTAAGCCTAAATTAATAGTATCCAATTTGCAAATGAATTCTAATTCAGCAGTTTCTCGCTGGAGTCTGGATTTGAAGTTTTTTTGTTTTAAGATAGCGACCTTCATGTCTGTGATTGCGTGACCAGAGAGATTGAAGTGTTCTCCAACTGGTTTTTGAATGTTATAATTCTTGACGTCTGATTTGTGTCCATTTATTCTTTTACGTAGAGACTGTCCAGTTTGACCAATGTAAATGGCATAGGGGCATTGCTGGCACATGATGGCATATATCACATTGGTGGATGTGCAGGTGAACGAGCCTCTGATAGTGTGGCTGATGTTATTAGGCCCTGTGATGGTGTCCCCTGAATAGATATGTGGGCACAGTTGGCAACGGGCTTTGTTGCAAGGGTAAGTTCCTGGGTTAGTGGTTCTGTTGTGTGGTATGTGGTTGTTTGGTGAGTATTTGCTTCAGGTTGCGGGGCTGTCTATAGGCAAGGACTGGCCTGTCTCCCAAGATTTGTGAGAGTGTTGAGTCATCCTTTAGGATAGGTTGTAGATCCTTAATAATGCGTTGGAGGGGTTTTAGTTGGGGGCTGAAGGTGACGGCTAGTGGCGTTCTGTTATTTTCTTTGTTAGGCCTGTCCTGTAGTAGGTAACTTCTGGGAACTCTTCTGGCTCTATCAATCTGTTTCTTCACTTCCGCAGGTGGGTATTGTAGTTGTAAGAAAGCTTGACAGAGATCTTGTAGGTGTTTGTCTCTGTCTGAGGGGTTGGAGCAAATGCATCGCAGAGCTTGGCTGTAGATGATGGATCGTGTGGTGTGGTCAGGGTGAAAGCTGGAGGCATGTAGGTAGGAATAGTGGTCAGTAGGTTTCCGGTATAGGGTGGTGTCTATGTGACCATTGTTTATTAGCACTGTAGTGTCCAGGAAGTGGATCTCTTGTGTGGACTGGACCAGGCTGAGGTTGATGGTGGGATGGAAGTTGTTGAAATCATGGTGGAATTCCTCAAGGGCTTCTTTTCCATGGGTCCAGATGATGAAGATGTCATCAATATAGCGCAAGTAGAGTAGGCTCCAACCCCTCAGACAGAGACAAACACCTACAAGATCTCCGTCAAGCTTTCTTACAACTACAATACCCACCTGCGGAAGTGAAGAAACAGATTGATAAAGCCAGAAGAGTTCCCAGAAGTTACCTACTACAGGACAGGCCTAACAAAGAAAATAACAGAACGCCACTAGCCGTCACCTTCAGCCCCCAACTAAAACCCCTCCAACGCATTATTAAGGATCTACAACCTATCCTAAAGGATGACTCAACACTCTCACAAATCTTGGGAGACAGGCCAGTCCTTGCCTACAGACAGCCCTGCAACCTGAAGCAAATACTCACAAAACAAACACATACCACACAACAGAACCACTAACCCAGGAACTTATCCTTGCAACAAAGCCCGTTGCCAACTGTGCCCACATATCTATTCAGGAGACACCATCACAGGGCCTAATCACATCAGCCACACTATCAGAGGCTTGTTCACCTGCACATCCACCAATGTGATATATGCCATCATGTGCCAGCAATGCCCCTCTGCCATTTACATTGGTCAAACTGGACAGTCGCTACGTAAAAGAATAAATGGACACAAATCCGATGTCAAGAATTATAACATTCATAAACCAGTCAGAGAACACTTCAGTCTCTCTGGTCACGCAATCACAGACATGAAGGTCGCTATCTTAAAACAAAAAAACTTCAAATCCAGACTCCAGCGAGAAACTGCTGAATTGGAATTCATTTGCAAATTGGATACTATTAATTTAGGCTTAAATAGAGACTGGGAGTGGCTAAGTCATTATGCAAGGTAGCCTATTTCCCCTTGTTTTCTCCTAACCCCCCCCCCCCCCCGACGTTCTGGTTAAACTTGGAGAGTGGTCAGTTTGGATGAGCTATTGCCAGGGGGGGGGGGGGGGGGGGGAGAGAGAGAGAGAGAGAGAGAGAGAGTGTGTGTGTGTGTGCGCGCGCGCGCGCGTGTCCCCCCGGGAAAAAAAGGGTGGGGGGGTGAGAAAGCCTGGATTTGTGCTGGACATGGTCCACCTTGATTACCATGCACATTGTAGGGAGAGCGGTCACTTTGGATGGGCTACTACCAGCAGGAGAGTGAGTTTGTGTGTGTATGGTGGGGGTGGAGGGTGAGAAAACCTGGATTTGTGCTGGAAATGGCCCAACTTGATGATCACTTTAGAGAAGCTATTACCAGCAGGACAGTGGGGTGGGAGGAGGTATTGTTTCATGATCTCTGTGTGTATATAAAGTCTGCTGCAGTTTCCACGGTATGCATCCAATGAAGTGAGCTGTAGCTCACGAAAGCTCATGCTCAAATAAATTGGTTAGTCTCTAAGGTGCCACAAGTACTCCTTTTCTTTTTGCGAATACAGACGAACACGGCTGTTACTCTGAAACCTAAAATCAATTGTCCATAACTAGGGCTATGATTATGTCATGGAGGTCACGAAAACCGTGACTTCCAGAAACCTCCATGACATTTTCTGCTCTGGGGTTGGACTGGTCTCAGCAAGAAGCCCCGCAGCTCTCAGCTGCTGCTGGTGGTGGCCCACAGCAGCTCCTAACCACTGGGCAGCAGGGGGACCCCGGGGCTCCCTCCCTGGGGGTCCCTCAGAGCTCCCACTTGCCACGGGCAGCTGGGCTCACAGCTGCCCATCCATGGCAGTTGGCAGGAACCCCCCATCCCCAGCAGCCCAGCCATGGCAGGGGATCCCCCGCAGCAGCCCAGCTGAGGGGGGTGATGGGAGTCCTCCGGCATTGGCCCAGCTGCCAGGGTGGGGATTGGACCCCACAGTAGCCCAGCCACTATGGGTCCTGGACCCTCCTCCCTCCCCATTTTGTCAAAGATATTTTTAGGAAAAATCACAGGTCATGGGCTTCCATGAATTTTTGTTTATTGTCCATGACCTGTCCATGATTTTTACTAAAAATATTCAAAACAAAATCTGAGCCTTACATAACCCATAACACAAAATGTTTAAGTCTACATCAAAATGTGTACATTTTCCAATTGGGAAATTTAAGTTTAAGTAGTATTCATTTGTTTTAGGAATAATCAAATATATGAATGACAAGTTAGTTGCCATTACTACATTTAATTTTTCAAGCTAGCATACCTACTGAAGCCCCTCATTTTTCTTCTTCCATTTTCATTAGTTACAATATCTCTCACAGCTAAGCTTTTACATGATCCAGCAAGCAAAGAAATCTTTATTACTCAAATTTAAGGCTACAATCTTTTAAATGAAAAATGAGTCATTATTACTTCACTGAAAACAGGGAGCAAGAACCGTGAAACACTAATGTTTGTGTTAACTTGAAAAAAAGAAAAACTCTGGTAAAAAAGGATTTAGGTTTGAAGATACCTGAATGTTTAACAGTGTGTGAAAGTTGTTCTTTCAAAACAGTAATATAAAACTCGAAGAGTAAACAGATCAAGTAGTTGTGTTGCAATCATATAGAAATGACAAGGGAAAATATAAACGTTATTTCCAGATAGAACATGCCAGGAAAAGAACTGACTTATTTTATGTTACCCTACATGATATTAGTTACTTACCATACTTTGTCAAATTAGTGACTATACAAAGAACGAACAGCTGTACTTTTCCGATTATATAATGTCAGCAACTAGGTTTAGTTCATCTGAGAAGCTGAAGTATTTACGCTTGACTGTTACTAGCAGAGAAACCTAAAAATACATCCAGTTCCAGTGAGGTGACCACCGCTCTCAGAATTTGAAGGATCACTTGATGTTATTGTACATACAATATAGTCAGCTGACCAGATCAGCCAGAACATGCTTTGAAAACCTGCCATAATGAAAAGGATTAAAATTCCACCTGTTATGAACAACCTCATGATTATAGCTGTTGTGCTAATACAAATATTAAGACAGAGTTTAATAATGGCTTCAAAACGGTATCTTCTAGACCTTGTAGCAAGGCACCTCCTTCACCTCACTGGGCTCAACATTTTCCCCTCTAGCAGTTGGGGGCCAGGAGCAAATCAGTCCCACTTCGGAGAATTTTTATTCCTCAATCAGATTTTATTTTTGAATATTTACAAGGTGGGCCTCAGAGGAGGCCCAAGGAGTAAGCTCTAGCCAAATAAAGAGAATCAAGTTCATAACATAAAAAGGAAATACCTCTCCCTGTCACCTCTCTGGGGTGTTGCCTTGTTATGCTGGCTTTGGGGTGCCAGTCCTTCCCCAAACAGTCCATTAGCTGGATTGTTTCCCTTATAAGCAAGAAAGCAGTCTTCCAGCCAGGAAAAGATTTTTCTCCCTGCTGCAGCTTGTCTGTCTGTCTGACACACACGTGCACGTACCAGAAAAGGGGTTTTAAAAGGTCACAGGGAGCCCTTAATTGAACTGAGGTGTCCCTAAGTTCACCTGAAGTAACCTTTTTTCAGTTCATGGGGAAAAGAGCCTTTTACCATTCTAGGGCTCATATCAGTTTTCCACCACTTTCTGGTAGCTGTCCTGTCTCATTTTGTCACAACTTGCATAGTCAGGGTGCTAAAAAGGCCACTTTCCTACTTGCTTTACTTTTTAAAAAAGTTTCTAGCCCTTAAGATTTTGAAGGGAACCTTTCCAATGTGAATCAAGTATAAACTGATGTTATATCGTCTGCCCGACTCCAGACTGACCAATCTCTGTGCCTCTATTGCTCCTCAGCACCTTTTAAGCTGCAGCAGAATGAAAATTGACCAGTCTATTCAGAATCCTGTGAAACTGACAGTTACGTTCTAATGTTTGCTTTGGAAAAACATGGAGCAGAAATAGGCAATACAGCTAGTCACTGAAGAAGAGGACTCAAAAAATGAAGACAGACATCCCCTTTTAGCAGCCAGGTGGTTAATACAAAAGGCAGAATCCAGAAAGAGAACCCAGAAGGGAATCCTGGTAGTTTGGGGAGGATGTGGAAATATTTGGCATCTCACCTGGAATGGCTCCTGGACACTGCCACCCTACTGACCTTTCCATCTTTCATACTGGTTTTTCACCAGTAGATTGAGTCCTCTGTCTATTGTGTCTGGTAAAAATTTCACACCCTATATTTGAGAGGGTGGATTTATGTGCTGAGTGTAGGTGGGCAGGAGAGAGAGATGGGGAAGATTTATGATATGTGTTAGAAAACAACTGGATTGAAAGATTCTGGAGGACGAGGAGAAGAAAGGAGAAAAAAATACTGGAGAAGGTAAAGAACACAATGTAGATAAAAAGATAAGTACATGGAAGCAGGAGGAAAAAAAAACTGAAGACAACTCAGGAAAATATTCATCAGGATCCATCACAGGAGAAGGAACCCACAAAAGGAAAAATGGTGAACCAACCTGCCCCCCCCCAAAGAAATGCAAGTTTAAAGTGCATTACAGAAAATGGATAGGCAATGTTACAGTTAGATACAAAACAAAGTTAGACCTATTTTACTCTTTTAAACTACACGATGCATACTCTGATAGAAATTTTTCATTTTAACTAGTAAATTTAGTTCTCAGGTTAGTAAGTGTTAGGCAATTTTTTTAAGCTCTTACATAAATTTAAGCTCTTACATAATGTTCCCCAGCCCATCCTCCCCACATTCAAAAGTTTAAAATAATTTACAAAGTTAGAAAAAAGTGAGATAAGAACTCATTCTCTACTATAGCAGGACAATAACACTAACATTTAAAGTATGCATATTATTTGTAGCACTGTTTTTTTTCAGTTTTATTAAGTTTCAAATAATGGGGCAGATACATTTAACTGGAAGAGGGACATGCAAGTTCTATATCCTTGCTTCAACTAGAACTCTTCTGCTAAAAGAAGGCAGGTGATATACCACAACCTGTCATCCCTATGGGTTTTGACCAAAGGAGGGTAGCTTTAATGCCCACTGAGGGCTTCAGAGGAACAAAGGTGCTCAGATAAGTTGACTACAGCCATGACCTCTTCAAAGCTAATACAGCCTCTGCACCACAAAACAGAGGTTGCAGCCTCAACTTCCTGTTCAAACTTCCCTTCCCACTTCTGCAAGCAAGTGCAGACTGTGAGGGAAATTTAACCCAGTATTAGTTTCTTTATTGTAAATAAATAAAATCTTTATTTTAGTTGTAAATGCATACTATTATTAAAAATTAGTGACTGGAACTTAATTAACAACATCTAGTGTTATTTGGTAATCATTCATACGAAATAATTATCTAAAACAAGTAGATGGCCATGTATTATGCTGTACATATAGACACAAGGTACATTTAGACACGGATCTCAGTATATATTTAATACACAAGCCCTTTTATTTTACTATGTACAACAATTATTATGCAATTTTTAATTGTTTCTTGGATAAAGAAATATGTGGTTATTATAGATACAGCACCCAATGGTATTAGGCACTTCAGATAAATACAAAATATGGCACTTCCCTGATGAGTTTATAATCTAATTTTAAATTTATAAAACTAGAACAGTAAGGAGGATGAATTAGCAAGGGTAAGGGTTATAGTTTCAAGATTAAGCAGCTACTCAGCTGAGATATGCGCACGTCTTGATTCCATACGAATTTTTTAAGAGCAAATTAACACTTTCTGTAGCAAGAGTCAAGTGAGTTTTAGGAGATACTTGAACAAAGGTTTTGTTCAGAAAAAAGGAATTGAGAAGGCATGACTTCTCTGAAAACAGCATAAAAAAAGAGAGATCATTGACAAATTAATCTAATCCTCACAAAGCATATACAATGAACAGGATTTTGTATTTGATATGGATTTATAAAATCCCATAGTCCGTTTTCAGAAAAAAACTACCGTAAAGGCAACTTCATGTAGTTGTATGTTTCTCTCGTAATTAGGTCAAATCATATGTATTCAGTTTACAAGAGGTTTTCCCCCATAGCATCTAGAAGTCATGCTGGGTTCTTTTCTTCTCACATACCATCATCATCATAAGGTTCTGCAGGCCAGTTACATCTTCAGCAATACCTGTGCAAAGCAACTGCCCTCAAAGCATTTGCTCAGGTGTATACAACTAGACCAAGGCTTTTGATGCCCAAGAAGGAACAAAATTCCACTCCTTTTCTTAAAAGTGCTGGCTCTCCATGGCTAACATGAATAAAAAGCAGTAAACTTACTTTAGACACTAAATTCAGTAGAGAGAGCTCTGAAAACACACAAGGAACATACTACTAACTTTACTGTCACAAAGCATGACTATTTACAACCACCATACGATAGAAAGCAGAAAAACAACATTCACAACACTGTTTCCTGATATCTTATGGGGAAAATACCACTAAGAGAGATTCAGTTAGCATCTTATAGTTCTATGCATCAACAAACTATGTCTGACGAATGATCAAAACAAATACTATACTATTTGAAAGGCAAATGACCTAAAATCATGCCCGACGCAAAATTATAGTTGCTTCTAAATGAGACTCGGTAGAAGAAATAAAAATCCTCAGCACTTATTCCTTTTTAGATTTTAACATTAGTGAGAGAGTTTTATACATTTTACTAGTTCTAGGAGTTATAAGCCTGTCTCTAGGCCCCTTATGCCTCCGATTTCTTGTCTTAAAACCATCTCCCCACTCTCCAGAGTATTTATTATGACAGGGATCGGCAACCTTTGGCACATGGCCAGTCAGGGAAATCTGCTGGCGGGATGGGACGGTTTGTTTACCTGCCAGCGTCCACAGGTTTGGCCAATCACAGCTCCCACTGGTCACGCGCCGATCCAGGCCAATGGGGGCTACCGGAAGCAGCGGCCAGCACATCCCTCGGCCCATGCCGCTTCCCACAGCCCCCATTGGCCTGGAACGGTGAACCGTGGCCAGTGGCGGCTGCGATCGGCCGAACCTGTGGGTGCTGCAGGTAAACAAACCGTCCCGGCCCGCCAGCGGATTTCCCTGATGGGCTGAGCGCCAAAGCTTGCCAATCCCTGAATTAAGACTATTTCCTTCAGAAAGTCTTCTGACTATAGCCCAGAAATAGAATAATTTAAAGAAAAAACCCTTAGACCATTATACCACTTCTAGATTGGACCCCTCCAGCTGGTGCCTTTGACTACAAGACACCGGTTTTATTTTAGAATGCAAGCCTCTCTCAGGTGGAACTCAGGCTTCCCTCCAACAACCTTAAATAAATTAGGTAATATTGTCATTTTAAATCACCAGGATTTCCCTTTTGTGTTTTTGTGACACAGGTCTACCATGCTTTCTTGATCTCTTGCCCTATTTCCCAATTAACAGTCCAAAACTTTGATTAACCTTGGGCAATAGACTACTACAGGACAACTACACCTGGAGCAACTATACTTAATGCAAGGCTCAGGCACAAAAGCACTCTACCTGCTGAGACGGTGGCAGAGGGAAGTCAGCTAGAGAGCCAGTTTGGCTTCATGTGTAAATCACTTCTGAACTTGACCTCAGTACGACTGCTTGATTGTTGCAGACTCTGCAAAAGATGAAATAAAAAAAGATATAAGGCTTCATTTTTGACTGTAAGGATCACTCCCTAGTTGTACAATCCTCTAAAAAGAGTTATATGCTTGCCTATCTGGGACTGCAAGTAGGTTTGTATGACTAACATTTTGCAAAATTCTATATTCCACAAAGGACATATAAAATGTAATTAGTTTTATTATTAATCTTAATAAAGAACAGGGCAAACAGCTTTAGCACCAAAGATGGTAAGTTTTGCAACACTTGTCTGATGCCAGTTATCAGTCACACGAGATTGCTACTTCATAGATTTTAACGCCAGAAGCAATCATTAAGTTTATCTAGTCTGACCTCCTGCATAACATTCACATAGCGATTCCTGCATCTAGTTCAAAAACTGGCATCTTGAATAAGAACATATTTTAGTAAGATCTCCAATTATGAGTAAAAGGTTACAAGTTATGAAGAATTTAGCAAAGCCCATGAATATAGGATCTAGTGGTTAATTAGTCTTAAAAAATCTGCATTGTATTTCCAGTTTGAATTTGTGTAGTTTCAATTTCCAGACATTGGATTTTGTTAAGCATTTATCTGCAGCATTAAAGAGCCTTCAAGTGCCCTATCTTTGCCTTGTATATGCATGTAGCCACGCACTGCTAGTAGCTGTTAGGGGATATGGAGCACAGGGATGGTAAAAACAAAGGGGGGAAACGTATCCTTTAGGACGGTACCCTCTCTCAGAAAAGTTCTGTCTTCAGAAAAGCCAAATCAGAGGTTAAGAAACAAGGATGAGAGGGAAGCAGTCTGACCTAGAGAAGTAATGAGACACTGCACAAGGATAAGAAGAATTAATTATGCACCTGTTTATACTTATAAATGCAAAGATCTACATTAATGCATGATGGTTGACATTTTTAGCTGCACAACCAAAATCACAGCGCTACACACCCTCTTGCATATGTGATATATATTATTTCTGCAGAGGGTGTTAAGTTTAATACTTTAATTCATGCATGTTGTGGCAATTTTGCTGGGAAAACATCTAAATTCATGATCTTTGCCTAATTATAGATGTCAATCATAACATCTTGTTGAAACTTTGTTTCTGTGGTTTCTACACAGATATTTGTAGGTGCCCACCTTGGAATGAACAAGCATATTTAAATGCAAACTGAACATATGAAAACCTGTGTCTAGTGATCAAGCACTGAAATGCAGATGCAATGCATTGTTGTGTAATTTTACATATTATGCATGTGTATCTGGGGATCTGATCATTCTTTTGTACTATTGTAGCACCTAGAGGCCCCAACCAGGCCCCCGTTTTTCATTGCACGAAGACAGTCTCTGTCCCGAAAGACCTTCCAATCTAAATAAACAAGACATACAACAGACAGGAGAATGATACACTAAACAGCAGGATGATCAGTTCCCTTAAGTTCATCCTGTGTGTTAAAATTTAAGAAAATTAATGTCCCTTCTACTTTCAGGAACTTAACTTCAGTATCATTAAACCATGCTTCATTAAACAATCCGAAACATTCATACTCATTGCAGTCTAGCATGTTTCCCCCCCCCCCCCCTATTTTCCCCTCTATTTGAGTTTTAAAGCATCAGAAATCATAGGCCTTTTTTACCAGGTAACTGAATAATACAAAACAAGGAGGAAAAACAATTCAATGTTTTTCATTAAGCTTTAAAAAGCCACTTTTGAGCTACAAGTAACTGAGATATCTAAGCCCCCAAAGTAACTTTCAGAATGTTATAAGGACATGTAAACAAGGGCTTAAAATTGAAGAGCTCTCTCAAATAGTTGCTAGGATGTACCTTTTAGCAACACAAAAGCGAATGTGTACTGATAACTGCCCAATGATCATATCTGTCAATATACTAGCTGTTTTATAGTTATTGAATTAAAATGAAGACGACTGTGTAAAGAAAAAAAGCTTGGCTCTTCAAGATTGTTTTGAGATGAATTTTTAGAGGACAATGAATCACCAATTTCTCATCTATATTTGCCAGTTAAAAACTGAAGTATTTTCCAAATGTCAGCAGACATGAAACTTAGATATATAATCCATGGGCTCCAAACAAGCATGCTTGTCCAAACCCTCTCAAGGACTGATGACAATAGTGACTCAGCTAAAACAGAGTGTTTTGAGTATTGCAATGCACTGTGGCTGTGGTAAACAAAGCATACTTTAAAAAAAACTACCTCATTTGTAACTGAGCTGTCACTCAAAACTGTTATGCTTCTGCACAGCACAGAAACATGCCCACATTCGGGGGGCGGGGCGGGGAATGGGACGGGACTACTGATTCTATAAGAGTTCTACTTCTAAGCCACTCAAATTTACCTTAACTGTAAGTATGATTGGCAAAACTGAAGATAATTTTAGCACCTACATGAAGTTTTTAAAAAAATGTTGCAACAGATACCAGTAGTTTGATGAACAACTTGAACCAAAGTCTTTTGTTAAATTGTTTTGTACTGACCATTACTTCTGCTAAGATTTTGTACTAAAAGACAGTGAGCTTACTAATTAGAAATTTAGCCACCAATATACCTTGTATTTGCTTTTAAAAAACCATTTGAGAGGATTTATTTCATAGTAGTGCTTAGAACAATTGTTTTGCCTTTGGCGAATGAAAAAATTGTTTTCCATGTGATTATATTCCCTCCAATGATTAATAAATGTTCGTTGCATATTCTTTATATACGCGTGGTACTGAGAGGTATTTCAACATGAAAATATTCAGACATACTATATGTAAGTCACAGGTACTTTCATAATTACAGTGTATAAAAAAAAAAAAAAATGTAAAGACCTTAGTTTTCAAAGTCAAGTTAGAAAATCCAAGAATTTAGGTTGCCCTTGCAACCTTAATTCTGCCCTCTTGTGTGTATGCATTACAATACAGTCTTTCATTACATGATCACATACTACTTTTAACAGGACCATTGCTTCATTCAGTGCAGAGAGGATGGACTATGCTCACAGAATGAGGCAGCTGTTCAATACTTCTTTTTATCCTCTAGCAGTGGCTCCTGCATACCATCCAAAGCCTTCAATTAACACAGAATTATTAATTTCCTTGTGGTCTTTTCTAGGGTATTCATCATCGTAACATCTGACTGACTGCCTCACTAACAAATGAATTTATCTCCACTGTGAGATAAGAGCATTATCCCCAGATGGGGAAAATAAGACAAGAGATTTGCCTAACGCCATACAGCGATTTAGCAATACAGACAGAGTTAGGATTCCTAACCCTATAGTTACACCTCCAGACCACACTGGATTACTGACAGAGTGCAAAGCATCCACCTTATTTGCAGTGTGAGCACTCAACACTTCTGCTTATCAGGCTCCAAGTGTTTCAAGTTGAGCACCCAGAATATAAGAAGCACATAAGAAGCCCCCTGCCAAAATTTTGGTTTATGTGACTTGTGTAACATCACAGAGGAAGTCTGAAACAGAGGCAGGGAGAAAACTGTGCTTTCATGTGGCATTCACCTGCCTTGAACATGAGACCATCCTCTCTCTTCTTTCAGTCTCTTCCTTTCTTCTCTAAATACCTTTACACTTCTGCAACAAATGAGGCAAAGAGCATAAAAAAAGCCTCATACATACTAAGGTCAGAAGGGACCATTATGATCATCTAGTCCGACCTCCTGCACAACGCAGGCCACAGAATCTCACCCACCCACTCCTGCGAAAAACCTCTCACCTATGTCCGAGCTATTGAAGTCCTCAAATTGTGGTTTAAAGACTTCAAGGAGCAGAGAATCCTCCAACAAGTGACCCGGGCCCCATGCTCGAGGAAGGCGAAAAACCTCCACGGCCTCTTCCAATCTGCCCTGGAGGAAAATTCCTTCCCGACCCCAAATATGGCGATCAGCTCACACAAGCCTGATTCATTTCTCTACACCAAATAAAGCAACGCTCTTGTAGAAAAAAAAAAATAGTACGTGATCATGTAATTAAAGGCTATCATAATGCATACACACAAGAGAACTGAATTAAAATTGCACAGACAGCCTAAATTTAGACATTTTTCAACTTTCAGCTGTTTGACTTCCCAACCTAAATAATATTCTTTTAACAGTTTTGTATGTGTAATTTCTTAAAACTTTTTTTAAAAAAGTAAAAACAAAAGTATATGCAAATATTGTGCATCTTTTGCAGAGTTTGAACCCTAAGCCTTCAAAACTGCAACACAGGTTGAGTTACAGGATTAGTTATATTACCTAGCAGTGACAGAAGGTTGTTATCCTGGGTGAGGTGGGGGATTGGGCTACGTTCTGGGCCCAGAGAAAGGGAAGGGAACCCAGCCCAGCTCTCTCTTTCCCCACTTCCTGGGGAGGTTATCAGCTGCTTGGGCTCCCAATGCAGGATGTGCTGCTGCTGCTTATTTGACATGTTAATAATACAAACAACAGAAGAGTAATGCGGATTTGAAAAGTTTCTCAGACAAATCTGAATGGAATTCCAGGGGACAAAGAAAAAACACTTACCCAACCCTACAGCTTTCTCCCTGCCAAATTGCAAAGGTGTTAAAGGCTTCTCAAAAATAAACTGCATGATTTTTTTAAAGCTAAAAGTTTTAGGCAAAGTCACTACCCAGCCCCCCTATATTTATGTTTGTTATTCTTTATTATCAGAGAATCGTAGAACTGGAAGGGACCTTGAGAAGTCATTTAGACCAGTCCCCTGCACTCATGGCAAGAGTATTATCAGTATTAATAAGTATTATCAGTTTCAGAGTAACAGCCGTGTTAGTCTGTATTCGCAAAAAGAAAAGGAGTAATTGTGGCACCTTAGAGACTAACCAATTTATTTGAGCATGAGCTTTCGTGCATCCGATGAAGTGAGCTGTAGCTCACGAAAGCTCATGCTCAAATAAATTGGTTAGTCTCTAAGGTGCCACAAGTACTCCTTTTCTTTTTAAGTATTATCAGTGTTCAGCTCTACTATCTCCTTTGTAGTTATATAGGAACAAGTTGCCTCCTCTTTTTTTATTTCAATGGATTAAGCAACTAACGGACCAAGTCCTCTCTTAGTTGGAACTGTCACTTATAATACTCACATAAAGGATCAGAGAAATCTTTAAGCAACTAGGAATTATTTGCTCCCTTTTCTATGAGTAAAAGAGCAAGACCGCACTGTGGGGCAGGGGCTGACTTTTTTTATTTGGATCACACCTAGCGAAACAGGATCCTGACCCTACTCTTTGGGGGCTCCTGTAATACATGTTTTTTTTATTAATATGAACAATAGCCGCAATGGGCAGGCTAAATAGAGGGGGAAAGCGACCATATGGCGAGCGTCTCCTCCACACAGCCATTGTGTGCTCCGCAAGAAACCTACCCAGGCAGCGGCCCTTACAGGGAAAAGGGGTGGGGAGCTAGACAGCAGGGGTGGAGCTGGTTCGCCAGCCACCCTAAATGGCATGTTACCACCACATACGCCCAACCGCAGGCTGGGATCGGTATTAAAGCCCAGCAGCCAAGGGAAGGGAGACACGATCCCCGCCCCGCCCCCCGCCGGGCTGTCCCAGGAGAACCCCCCCGTGCAGCGAGAGATCCCCCCCCACCCTCTCCCGGGGCAACAGAGAAGGGCGGCGGCCACCCACCCACCCACGGCCCGGGCTACCCGTCCCCCGGGCCGTGGGGAGGAGGGAAACGCCCCTCCCCGGCCCCGGACTCTCCTGGGGGTGGCCGAGCTTCTCGCGGCTGCGGCCTCTCACCCCGCAGCACCTGAACTTTCACCGCCGCCGAGCCGGCGCGCGGCGGCTCCCGGCCCCAGGCCCGGCCCAGAGACCCCGCCCCCCTCTGCCCCTGGCGGCGCCGACGGGGAAGATGCGGACTGAGGAGAAAACGCCGCCCGGCCCCGGCCACTCACTCACCGTCCGCGCGGCGGCTCTGCCTCGGGCAGGGCCCTGTGCAGCCCCGCTGCCGGCCGCTCCTGCCTCCAACCGCCGCGCGAGCCGGCGGGAGGGCGCGCGCGCGCGGGGAGGGAGGGCGAGCGAGCCCCTCCGGATTCGACCCGGTTCCGGGGTGGAAGGAGGAGAGAGTGTGCGCGCGCCGACTCCTCCCTGGGACTGGCGCTGCCAGCGACGTCCCGCTGCCCCAGGTTCCATGCAGCGGGGGTGGGGCGGGTCGCCGGTGACGCTATGACGCACGCCGCAGGAGGGGAGGAAAAAAAGGGATAGATGGAACGTCCCACGGGATAGGGTGAGCGCGTGCGCGTCAAGTACCCGGGCGTACGCCCGCCCGCCCGCCCCGCTGTGTGGGTTGCTCTGGGGACTCTGAGCTCAGTCATCGCCTCGGCTCCTGCTGAGGCGGGGGGTCCCCGCAGACGAGTGCGGATTGCGTTGGAGGTTGACGGCCGTGGGGGTGGGGCAGGCTTAAGTTCGTCACAGCGCGGGGGCTCGGTCCCCGCCCCGGGCCGCTGTCACCCCGCGAGGGCAACGGGCCCCGCGTTCTCTCGAAGCCGGACGCCAGCTGCGGCGCCCCCCCCCCCGCCGTGGGGGCGGCCCGCTGGAGAGGGCTGTTTTGATCGGGTTAAATGCTGGCTGGTGTTTTACACGGGCACGTTGTTCGGTGGGACCGTGCGTGGGCCCTGGGAAAAGAGAACGTTTTAAAAAATAACTTATTGCCACTTTAAATCTGTTCCAAGAGTAGGAGCTGGACTAGCTGGAATGAATTAAATTCTGCCCCCCATGGGAAAAGCCAGGGGGAGCAGAGTGGGCCTGTAATTCGCTGCCAAAGGCGTACTTGCCTCATGCCCCGCTTCCGCCTGTGTTTTTCAAAACCCTTCTTCAAATGGTCAGCACGCAGGCCAACTCTTATTGAAGGGTCAAAGCCAGCGAAATTCTGAGCACCTGCAGTGAAGTGAATGAGAGTTGTGGCTGCTCGGTATCTCTGAGGATTTATCCCATAGCTAATAAGTGCACTGTAAGAAATACAGACTTGGACCCATGCATTTTTATTTAGAACATAAGGACTTCTTACTTTTTCTTGTTCTAAGAATAACACACAGAAGAGGTTTATATATACTACTCATTCAGTAGTATATATAAACTGAAAACGGTCTCATAATAGGAAGCACTGCCAGCTTTGCCTATAATGAATATTTGCAAGTTTGCCAACATTTACAAAAAACCTTGATCCTGCATTCAGATTCCTGTGGTGAGATCTTTGTTCCTGCATAGATCTGATTACAGGATCAGGACACAAGTATCCCATGTAGTAAGCTCAAGAAGACAGGCATGGAGCCAGTCCTTGCTATATACAAAAGCAAAAAAAAAAAAAAAAAATCCTTTAAATTATGCAGCAGACAACTAAAGAGATTCCCAAGGAGTTGAAGAAGTCCAGCTTTCACTTATTGGCCCTGTATCTGTATTTGGGCTAGTGCACCCTGTGGGAGTTTTTGTAGTCCTACTATCTCCAACTGGGAATGTGAACTGAATTCCATGTCTAGTTTGAGATCAACCTGGCTAAACATTGTTAATTCTTTTGTACTGTGTGCATTTGTGTACAGCAGTGGTTTTCAACCTTTTTTCATTTGCAGACCCCTAAAAATTTCAAATGGAGGTGCAGCCCACTTTTGAAATCCTAGACATAGTGTGCAGACCCCAGGTTGAAAACCACTGTTATATGGTAACAACAACCTTTTGCAAACCCCTTAGACAAAGTCTGCAGACCCCAAGCGGTCCGCAGACCACAGGTTGAAAACCGCTGATATACAGAACTTATGCTTCCAATTTCCAGCGTGCTATGGCAGGACTTCTATTGTGATAGCGGGTCTCCTTGTTCTAACTACTTTTTTGAATAAGTAGAATAATTTTCAAGTACATGGACTTTTTGTTCATGCCCTTGGCTGATCTCACCCGTAGATGTTCAGTCCCAGAGGGGAGAATCCACCCTTGCATTAATACATTAGTGGACTTGTTCATACTCAGTGAGCTCTCGCGCTTTACTCCACCAACCAACATAATTTCCATGAGCATAGCTGCCATTTAAGGGTGATCAGGCTGGGTGGAATCACTCAGTTGGCATTCTGTGGTTACTAAAGAAGAGGTGGTACTCTGTGAGCACAGAATGCAGTGGATTCCACTGCGTCAGGGTCCAGAGGCCTGTGAGGGTTCTGCGAGTAAGCAACTGTGGAGGCAGTTTTCTGCTGGCTCAGGTCCAAAATGAATGAAACTTCATTCTGGTTACTTATAAAGGGAAACGGAGAATCTATGCTTGAGCCAGTATTGTTTTGCATGTGGAACTCCTATTAAAAGTCAGTGGGAAGTTGTGGTGTGAATTATGCAAAATCTAATTGAGTCTCAGGCCAAATGCCATCCAGTTCTTTCCACAAGTCTGAAATAAAAACTATGATCAAGTGTCAAGCTGTTCGGTTGTGTGTGCAGGCTCTGAGAAACTCCTGCAAATTAATAGTTATTTGTGAGTAAAATGTTAGAAGTTTCCAAATCTACAACTAGGTTCAAATTATTTGCCAAGAACCAGTCTTCTTACATGCCAATTGTTCCCATAAATTTTAAAATACGTAAGCTCTGTCTCAAGTTGCAAGTAGATATAAATACCCAAGTTTAGAATAGTTTTTCTTTTGCAAGAATTTGTGCATGGGAATTGGTGTGTACACCAAAAATATTTAAAGTTTTGGTGAGTGCTGTAAATTTGAAAATAGGTACAAATGCTTTCAACACACATTTGCAACAGATTTACAAGTATGTAAGCATTTCCATTTAGCAAGGTGTAAAAATCAAAAGTTTTGGTATCAAATTCTGCCTGTAGATCTGCACATGCATCTTCCACTGTTTGTATGCACAGATCTCAGAGGGAAATATATATAAACAGAGACCTCATACTAAGTTTAAAATACACATCGAGGGCCAACTTTTCAAACAAAGGCGCACATGGTGGCACTTCACAATCCTTTCCAGCAAAGCTCATCTGCTCCTATTAAAAACATCAAACAGTAAAAATTGGGGTTCATACCATAGGATAGCAATAATACTAATACTAAGCCTCACAGCATTTGGCATACTGACATTATAAGAAAAGTGGTTTGAGAAGTTCTCATGACCGGTTAGATTTTTCTTACTGTTGCTTCAATGCATTCTGCCTTTAATCATGAAAGACCTGTTTGCTTGTAGGAAGAAAGGGTATTCTAACCACCTTCTACATTATCATTATGACTGAGTCAGGGTTCCTGCTTTCAACACAATTATTCCCATTCCCAGTTATAATAGTTAAAACTTGTAAACAGCAAAGTGCCAACTGGGTTTCTATAACAAATCATGGCCTGTCTAGTGTTTTAACACTGTTACAGGGATGGGATTAAGTCTAGACTACTAATTTTGATCATGATGTAACCAGATCCCTTAAATCTGTCAAAAAGTGTCAAATAGCAAGATACAAAGGATTAATGCTCATCTCAAAGAATGCAGAAATTTAGTTTCTTCATGTACTTCAAAATAAAACGTGCCAATGAATGAAACTTGTCTATTGAATTGGAAGAGTAGAACATTGATGACTTTAGTGATCCTGCAAATGATACTTTTGATACCATCATAGTCTCTGAAACTACATAGTAGTAGTTTAAGTGTCTGTTCCATGACTTCTACTAGTGACTCAGCATCAACTTCAGTCAGAAACAGTCTGTTTATCTTTGAGACAATAGCCAATTGGTGATTATGCCATAACAATTGGGGTGGCCTTTTGGGGTGAAGTAGGAGGAGGTGAAAAATATCTGGGTTTTTTAGGTAGGGGAAAATGACAAGTCTATGGTAAATTAAAATTCTCCAGAAAACATAATTATAGGTTCTCAGCATGCATTACTTTACCAATTGCATAATAAACTGTACTGTTTATTATGAAAATGAACAGAAAAGTGTAGCCTCATTAATCTGTGGCCTTCAGTTGAATCAAAAATAAAAATCACATGTATAAAATAAACATTAATTTGAGATTGGCACCCTATTAGGCCTCATGACCCTTGCTGTGACTCAGATCAAATATTGTAAGATAGAGGAATCAGCTAATCATGATGCTACTTCTGAGTTATGAAAATGTGACATAGTCAGCTGAGCTTGCATAGGAGGATATGCTCTTCTTGACTGAAGCAAAAGTGTTCCAAAGACTCCAGTTATAACTAAAAATGCCATAAGCAATCCTCCAAGGATCAAGGTTTCAACTGCTGGAAGTTTTCCTTTATCTGGGGGGAAAAAACAGAGAGGATTTACAAAGGAATTGCCTGTCATCAAATCCATCTGACAGTATTGTTACTTGGGACAGAAGGTGTTTTTCCAGTCTTAAAGGCAGTGGTGAGCTGGAGCCGGTTCGCGCGAACCGGTTGTTAGATTTTGAAGCCGGTTTAGAACCGGTTGTTAAAGGGGTGGGGAAGCTCAGGTGGGATGGATAGGATGTGGCCCATGGGACCGTCCTGTCCGTCCCACCTGAGCTCTCGGCTGAGGAGGCTCCCATGTGAATTTTTACTGACCCGGCGGCACTCCGAGCCTTCGGCGGCACTTCGGCGGCAGGTCCTTCACTCGCTCCGGGTCTTCGGCGGCGGATCCTTCAGTGCCGCCGAAGACCCGGAGGGACTGAAGGACGTGCCACCGAAGACCCGGAGCGAGTGAAGGAACCGGTTCTTGAGCTTCTGGCAGCTCATCACTGCTTAAAGGTATAAGAATTAATTAGAATCCAATTCGGAACCAAATTTACATAGTTCTATCGAATGCATAAGCTGCAGAAGGCGGCAAAAGTGAGGGGCACCAGACTCACTTATCTTGGGGAAAGTTAGTTTGATGTGCAATGGCAGGAAGAAGGAAATCACACCTGAAACTCAGGTTCAAGCAGCTTGTTGGGGGTGAAGTGTGAATTCATGTAAATGATCTCTCCATCTTCTACATTGCATATCATAAACCTTCACTATCTCTTCTATTTGCAGGTGGCATATGGAGGCAGCAAGGGTGGCATAGGGTGTGTTTAGTGGAGGTGAGGAAAGGATCAGGTTTCTGGTCTTGTTTTTAAATAAAACAGCAAAAAGTCTGCCCAGCAAGAGATGGATTTCCTCCTTCTCCTCCCTTTACTGATTGCTATAGTGGGGAGAAGAAAAGGAGTACTTGTGGCATATGCATCCGATGAAGTGAGCTGTAGCTCACGAAAGCTTATGCTCAAATAAATTGGTTAGTCTCTAAGGTGCCACAAGTACTCCTTTTCTTTTTGCGAATACAGACTAACATGGCTGTTACTCTGAAACCTGTTATAGTGGGGAGGTGATTATCTTGATCCCAGGGGGTCCTTTGTACTATTGTTTCAGACCTTTCAGCTATTGGCCAAGTCTTCACTTGGCCCTTTCTGAATTTTTCCCCTTCTGTCTGTCAACTGGGAAAGAATTGATTCCTTTGCTGAGAGGTTGGAGAGATGATCAGAATGGTTAAAGAATTCTCTGATATAGTCCCATGTGTGGCAACTGGGCTGGGCAGAGTGTTAGGGCTGGATTCTCCTTTCAGTTACACAATTCTACAATGGTGTAACTATGGTAACTATAGTGACTTCTATGGAGTTACTCCTGATTTACAACAGGGTCAGTGACAGAAGAATCAGGCCCTCAGACTCCACCACTCTGAGAAGCTGGGTGGATGACTGAATTGGACATGGCTATTTCCAGGGGACCTCCCCAGCTCAGGACAAAGATTAGCTTCTAAAGGTATATCTACACAGGAAAAAAAAAAAAAAAACCCACCCAAAACCATGGTACTGAGTGTCAGAGCCCAGGTTGGGCTCATGCTACAGCACTAAAAATAGCCATATAGACATTCTACTCAGGCTGTGAAGCCCAGGAAGGAGGGTGAGTTTCAGAGCCTGAGCTCCGGTCCGAGCTGTAACATCTACATGGCTATCTTTAACACCATAGTGCAAACCCCACAAACCCAAGCCTGCAGACCAGGACTCTGAGACTTGCTGCCACAAATTTTGTAGACTCAGAATTCTGCTGTGTGGACATGCCCTGAGGCTACAGAACAGTCAGATCCCCACAGTGGGCTGACTGCAGCCACGTCTCCTGTGGTGGGGGCTGACCGCCAGCCCTGGCAGTTAACCTGGCCCTGTTGCTCGTGCTCCAGCCCCAGGCTTCTGGTGTGACGGTGGCGGCTGCTGCTTCAGCAGCCCCAGCACTGCTCCTGGGGCAGGGGCTGACTGTCGGCCACTGCTTCGGTCCCAGGCCACTACTCTGGCCTCTGCTTCTGAGTGGGGGCTGACAGCTGCTCCAGCCTCGCTGCTGTAGCGGACAAATAAGCCAAATAAGTCATGGGAGGTCCACTGAAGTCATGGAAGTAAGTTAAAGCAACATAGATTGACTTAATCACATAAATAAGAAAACTCATATTTATGGTTTCCATCACAGCTCATAGGGCCATTGACTTCTCTGGGAGTTTAAGGTTTTCAGAACCATCCAGGAACTGGCACATAATAAAAATTAATATGCATTGGGCAAGGAAGCTAAGTTGTCTGTGGTATGCATGAGTTTGAATTTCTTGGATTTTGTGTGTTTAAATTTTTTTTCCTGTTAATGGAATATTTGACATTTTTAACATTTAAAATATACCAAAATGGATCACATCAGGCTACATAAAACATTTGAAACATGGCTTTATACATTCAATTTAAACATTGAAACATGGCTTTATAAATCACTTACTTATGTTAGCTTCTCCATCATCTTCCAGCTTTCGCTTGATGGGACCATAAGAGACTGTGTGAGTAGGAAATGGTGTAGTTTCTCTTTTATTCCTGGTTATTCTACCATAATTAGTACAATTCTGATAAAAAAGAGATTGCAAACAGTAAGTGTCCATGCCTATATGCATACATGCTCCACAAAGGGAGGTCAAGTAATTCACACTTAAAACTGTTTGCCTGATAAACACAGGCCTCTGATTAGATGAAGGAGCAACAGAATCGAGCAATGCTGTGAATAGAATAATGTTTGAGATGAGCAGAGTCATCTTGCTCCAAAAGAGGGCAGTGATAACCATACACACACACATCATATACTCAATACTTAAGACAGAGCTTGTCCTGAAGTCCAAAGCAGGAGTAGCTGCTATTCAGGAGAGTCATAGTGGAACACAAACCCTTATCATGTAGGTTACTGGCTCAAATTCGGGTCAGGTCAGTAGTGACCTGATCTTGCAGACACGTACATGTTCTTCTCTTTGCTGAACCATAGTGTCATTAAACTCAGTGGGGTTACCTGTGAGCAAAGCTAAATTGTTACCATCTGGTGGCTGTTCAGTGACCTGTTAGAAATGAATTTGGTAGGTTCAATTTTAGTGGACAAGAGTCCATATTACAAGAAAAGAAACCCTCACCTGCACAATGGTACTAACTGGGACCTTTTATGCCTTTCTCAGCAAAAAGACAAAGGACTGAATAGACTTAGAGATAGAACTGCCCTCTCACCCCCAATTTAGTGTTAGGGAAGCATGGGAAAGTTTGCTAGCTGCTGATCATTCTGTACTTATTCTGTGGATAAATTGGAGTGCATTTTCCTCAGCTGCCAATCTTTTACAAGCACCAAAATCATTTAGAAAAACAAGACTCTCTCAAATCTATGTGTTCAAGACAAGCTATCATCTAAGAATAAATTTGCAATGATCTATTAATATGTGTATATATGTGTGTGTTTCTATGAACAAATCATTGCAAATAGATATATTCAGTAACAACAACAGAGAGAGGAAGTAATAGGATTCAAACCTGGACATTTGATCACAAACTACAGGGTTCTTGTCTGATACCTTAATGCATAATTTCTAGCTGTACTTACATTTCAGGTCTGGTACCAGGTCCTCTAATAAAGTACTGGATACAGAAGTAAATTGAAAGGTAGTTTCTAGACTGCAGAACACTAAGCGTTGGGGTAATAGTTAAAAGTTTGGGGGGTTGTGACAAGCCCCTGAACCCACTTAGCACCTACTCACTTTGCAGACTTGTGTTCTTATTTCTTTCTCTCAAATATTAACAGGTATGGCTAAAGAAAAAGGTCCATATTAGCTCAGTGCAAAGAAATGCTATTCTTTAGCAGAGCCTAATCCCATAGAGGGCAATTTTATATACATGGCAAGAAAGCACAACTGTGGTTTAACTTTTGGTGCATTGCAGATGCAAAGGATAGTTGCTGTTGCAGTAAGAATGGGTTGGCACTGCAGAAAGCTCAAGTGGATAGATCACAAGTGGAAAACTCAGGAGCACGTCTGCCAGCTTAATAAAAGACACTGGGCTCTCAGTACAAAACACTGACACCTCCAGAAGTGAGTAATACTGCTGGGAAGGAGACGTGGCTGGGGTAGCAATAGCACAATGATGCACATATTTAAAAATATTATTTTGGAAGGTCCTGCACATCCAGAGGGGACAATTTTCAGATATTAATAAATTTGACCTTTCTCATTTTATACCCCAAAATAAACAATGAGCTTGATCCATCCAAAATGATCCTACATGGCTGCTGTCCCATGGAAACTGTACAGGACCTTTAGTCTCTGCAATCATGGAAGATAATCTCTAGTCTGAGGAAGAAATGTCCCCTTTCCTGCAGTCACAGGTCAAATCAGTCATCCTGTACTTTTGCCTTTCCGAGGACAAAATTAGAGGCTTCTCCCAGCCCAAGTACTGTATTGGCATTCTAGTTCTTGGGGATGACAGGGAATCTCACATTCTTGTGGGAGACTGGGTTCTTTCCAGCACTCAGTAATCTGGACGGGGAGGAGGCTTAAAAGGTTTATATATCTGAATAGCTGTACAGTGTGGGAGACAAGAATTTTAAAAACAAGGATCAGGATTCAAGAAACCTTCTGCATCCATAACAAATCAAAGATCAGGAGGCAGAAATTCTACCCTTTCACTCCCTTGCAACACACTGGGGACTGGACATCCAGGTCAGCTGCAGAGACAAAAATAAAACTCTGTTCATTGGTTGGGCTCTGAGCCCATCAATCCCTCCACTCACAGCTGTGCAGGGAAGTTACTAGGGCTGTAGTTATCCCCTCATTGTGCTGCGAGAGATTTGTGAATGTCCTGAGTCATGAGAGTTGTGCAGATCTATAGAAAGAGGGCTGGCTCATTGACAGAAGTCCGCTTCCTCCTGGGTACATCTACAATGTGCAGCCACAAAGCCTTTACTTAAAGGCTTCTATTGCAGGCTGACTTTTCTGCTGAGGAACTGGGATCCACATCCTCCCAACTTTTGGGTTCCCAGCCCACATAGGCATATTCTTCTGGGTCAGGCTTTAAAAAATCCCAATCCATATATTAGACTACCAGCATGCACAATTTCATCCTGTTCCAAAACCTGGAAAAACAGGTTTCAGAATAGCAGCCGTGTTAGTCTGTATCTGCGAAAAGAAAAGGAGGACTTGTGGCACCTTAGAGACTAACACATTTATTTGAGCATAAGCTTTCGTGAGCTACAGCTCACTTCATCGGATCAAATAAATTTGTTAGTCTCTAAGGTGCCACAAGTCCTCCTTTTCTTTTTGCTGAAAAAACTGGTTAGCAGTAAAGGACTGCAAAAATCTACCCAACACCAGAGGCCAAATTCAGGCTTGGCGTAAAGGGATTCAACTGCAATGGAGGTTGAACTATGCTATTTCCCTATGGAATTGCACTTTGCTATACTGGGTCTGAATTTGGTCCCAGATATTTAAGGCCTGATTCTCTTCTCACTTACATCAGCTTTACGTGTGGGTACGTCTATTGACTGCAATAGATTTACTCCGATTTACACCAGTATACGTGAAAACAGATTACAGGTCAAAAGAGGTTGGATTTTTTTTTTAAGGGGAAGTGTACACTGTTTTCTGGGCATCTTATAAAAACCAGCCTACATAACAAGGTGCGTAGCAACAAATGACACATGTATCAGGAAACAGACGCATACCCTAAATTGTCTATGGCAGATTTTACTTATGCTGAACTACTGTCTTGTGTGACTTTCAGACAAAGCATCTGGTTTTATTTGAGTCAATTTCCAAAATGTCACACTGACTTCTTCCTTAAAAAGAAAAGGAGTACTTGTGGCACCTTAGAGACTAACCAATTTATTTGAGCATAAGCTTTTGTGAGCTACAGCTCACTTCATCGGATGCATACTGTGGAAACTGCAGAAGACATTATATACACAGAGACCATGAAACAATACCTCCTCCCACGCTACTCTCCTGCTGGTAATAGCTTATCTAAAGCGATCACCAGCAGGAGAGTGGGGTGGGAGGAGGTATTGTTTCATGGTCTCTGTGTATATAATGTCTTCTGCAGTTTCCACAGTATGCATCCGATGAAGTGAGCTGTAGCTCACGAAAGCTCATGCTCAAATAAATTGGTTAGTCTCTAAGATGCCACAAGTACTCCTTTTCTTTTTGCGAATATAGACTAACACGGCTGTTACTCTGAAACCTGACTTCTTCCTTGATTTCTTTCTTTGCTTAATATGTCATCCTGGTAGCTTTTCAGATGTAATTCTTGAGGAAATAAACCAACGTACAAAGCCTTGTTATCCTTATGAAGCTGCTGTTAATGCCTAAACATCTACCATCAAAAATCATTCACACTGATATTGCATTCTGTGCCATAATGTCAGACAAGTACTGAGCAAGCTGTACTGTATCTTCCTTTATGATATCAAAAAGGTTTCTCTCCTGTTCTGTATTGTGAACAAAGATATAATCAATCTCCTTGCTAATAATATAAAATTCAACTGCATGGACAGTTTTAAGAACAGTGTGGTTCTGAGATGGAATTTTGTATTGCTCCCTTTAGAAAACTTGTCTTCTATGTCACCAGCCCATAAATTGTCAGCTGAACGCTGGTAAATGTCACTTAGTTATAGCTCCTCTAGGATCAACTAATATTTCATGCTTTTTCTTACCACATTATATTATCAGATGAAACGGATGCAAACTCTGCTATATGTTTTGCTACCATACTGACATATCTGAATTAAGCTGTAAGCTTCCAGCAGCAGAGCCCTCATCTTCAATATGTGTTTGTACAACATTGGTTACATTGATGGTGCTCTAAAAATAATATTATAAATCAGTCCAAACTATGTGACCTTGCTCAGGCAAAACACTCTTTGATGTCAATGGGAATTTTGCCTCTGGAAGGTCTGAATAAGGACCACAGGACAACAGTAATTAATATAGCACTTCACATTTGAAAATTGCTATACAAATATTAATTTCTCATGATAATGCTGAGAGTTAGGCAAGTGTGATGGCGTTCAGAGACACGATGTTGTCCTTAGGGAGCAAGGAGATAAACTCAGCTCCCCCTCCCTTGTCACAGGGGGGAAGGACTTAAAAATGGGCTACTTGGGAGATGGGGGCTGGAGGGGGGGATGCCAGTGGGAATCAAGTCCACAACCAGAGTTGGAGAACTTGGCTGAAACTCTGGTGGAGAGAGTTTTCTGTTACTCTTTTTTATTTGGTTAACTTGATTTGATTTCTGTTTATAAACATTATCCTTAAATAAAAAGCACGTTGAGTGCTCCTGGGTTTTGTTTCTGTTTAGTCATTCGACCAACTTGCGCTAAGGATTACTATTCTAATTTTGCAGGGGAAGTGGAGGCAGAGGGCTATGTGTCTTGCTCAAGGCCACACATCAAGTAAATGATAGAGATTAGAATTTAGGAGCTCCTGATTTCCAGACCTGTACTCAGTCTACTAGACCACATAGTTTCTCCAGTTTGGCCCAACAATAATAATAATAATAATTAATTAATAACCCCACCCCAATCCTCATGCACACATGGATATATACAAAACTTACTGGCTTGCAAACAGTTGCTCTACTGTGACAAATCTGAACTGTGCAGTGTAGGAAAATGTCATTGTAAGAGATGCCAACAAACTTGAACATCTGGATCCTAAACATTGCTTCTGCACCTTCGCCATTCATTATTACTGACAGTGTTTCATCTTTGACAACTTGGGAGCAGCTATGTAGGATAAAAGATATAAAATAATTAGATCCAAGGGTCATAAATCTTTGGCATTCACCTGTGTTATATCAGACACTAGAGGAGATTTAGCCAAACAGCAGAGTCTCAGTCTGATGACTGATCTTGTTTGTGCGTCCCTCACATTACTCAAGGTTAGAGCTGGTCAGAAAATGTCTTTGCAACCAAAATAAAAAAAAATTGCAGAATAATTTGTTTTGATACACTTTTTTGAATTTTTATTGTTACAAAAATTTCAAAACAAAAAAAGTCATTTAGAAAAAGCTTCAGATCTGTTTGTTTTCAACCCTCCCCTTCTTTCATCTCTAAAACTATTCTTCCCTATTCTCACCCCCCCCCTCCCATTTTTCCAGTGGGGAAAAAAGCAAGGAAATGTGAGTAAAACACCCATTCTTCTAAGTTTTACTGTCATCCCCCTTTTCAAGTGCATAAAATAGGGAAACACTAAAAGTAAGAGGAAAAAGAAAATATCTAAATGATTTTTTTTTAATTCAAAATGAATTGAAACATTTAATTGCATTTAAAAAATTTTAATTGAAAAAATTCCTCAAGCCTAATAAAAATTGTTGCAGGTAGTTGGCTTCAATATAAACACCTTCACAATGTGAATATATCAACCCCAAAGGGTAGGAGAGTAAGGCACCTAAACTACAACCTTAATGATGCACAGCAGTGCCATTTTGAATTGAAATATTTTGAGTTTTGGCCAAAATATTTTGGTTTTTCAGGTGTTAAAGTTTTTCAATGAAACATTGAAATTACCTAAGGATAGGAGAAACTTTTAATAAATATTTTGTTTATTTGAAAACCCAGTTTTCCATTGAAAAAGAGTTTTGATGGGCATTATTCAACTAGCACTAATGTGGGATTCTTTTTATTTGCCTTCTGGTTTCTGAGACATTAGGGTACACTTGAGTCATGTTTTCAAGATTTTTTCCGCAACCATGAGGGCTAGAAAATTTCTCTTTTTTTAAATGATAGCTGAGATTTTCACATTGTCCCTTCACTTCAGGAACTGCAGTTTTAAGAAAAATACCAAATAGAGCAAGTCTAACAATAAAATTGCAAAAGTTGGCAACACTGAGATTCCTCAAATGCAAACTATGAACTTAGAAATTTGAGTATTCACACCAGAACCTTGTTACTAAGAGTTGCTCTCATCCAATCTAGGAACATAAATAATAGCATGTGATCTACATGTCCAGTCAAAACTAAATGACACAATTTTAATTTCAAATATCAAATAATTGCAGGGCTTAAAACAGCGCAGGAGAGGGCTGTGGCTGGAAGCAAGCAGTTCCCAGGCTGATTGGGGGAAGCAGGCTCAGCTGTGTGCAGATGGCCCTTATAACAGGACAGTGGGCCAGGAGCAGAGAGTCCTCCTCTAGCTGAGGAGGGAGAAGGACCTAAGGGTGCCTGGAGTGAAGCAGGGTTGGGGAAAGGCTTGAGGAGCTGCGGTGCTCCAGGCCTGCAACTCCGCAGGCTGCACGGCCTACTCCAAGGCCTACAGGGTTGCAGGAAAGGCAGCAGGTCAAAACCTCCCTTGCCTATGATGACTGGCTTGTACAGACTGCAGTCGGCCCCAGTGAAAGGGGGCTAGATGGTGACTGGCAGTAGCCCATAGGCTGAGGCAAGGTGGGGTTAGAGGGTGGGGGTTCCCCAGGGAGGGGAGACCCAGAAAGGTAAAAGGGCACTGGGATCCAGGAGGGACATGGGGGCCAGCGGAAAGCAGGACACCGGCCTGCAGAGGGCGCTCCGGAGGCTGGACGAGCTAATTCCCTGAGACACCAGCAGGAGGTGCTGCAGGGGTGAGTCGCCGCCCCGTGACATTACCATTCCATCCAACAATGGAAAATAAGCACATTAACTTGGTATTTCTGCTAAAATTATCATCAGTGGAAAAAGCTAATGTATTTAAACTGTTCTCAGTCTTCACTGTCACCACCCCACAGAGATGAATAACAGAAATTTATGCTACTTACATTACAAGCTGTGTGCAGACTCAAGCAGATCTCACATGATTGGTTTACATTTAGCTCACACTTGAAAAATTTTTCCTTCCCAACTGTATGGTATAGTGTGACATTTTGGGAACCACCCAGACTGGTAATATTGTGTTTTGTTTTTAAATGAAATCTTAGATTCTGGAATATAATTGCATGGGAATTTAAAATGATGTAACAATTTACATGGCTGCATAATCACATTATACAAAGGGCCCAGCTAATGTACTTTTAGAATGATGCATCTACTATGTATGCTGGGATACAAACCTATCTTCTATAAAGGAATATTGAACAGCATGAGAAGGATTCTTTGTTGGTGTAGACCAGCAGTTTTCAAGCTGGATTATTAAATGACCTGGAACCTGCCAGAGGACAGAAAAAGAAATCTGCATTCTTATCAGATTCATTATCTTCAACATATAATATTCTCACCACCTACTAGGTGCTTGTGACAAGCTCAAAATACATGAAGGATGAAACCAATAGTTAGACCTTCTTCAGATGACAAGAACAAAATATCAGGACACATGGGGGGGCAGCCACAGGCTCACCCTCCCCCCGCCCCCCTTGGGGCTGGAAAGCCAGAGTGCCGCTGAAGCCACACACACACAAAAAGTTGGAGTGCCACCGAAGCAAAATATTGGGACAAATGGTGTCCTGACGGTACATGGGTCGGGATGCAGGACAAACAACTAAATATAGGGACAGTCCCAATTTTATCGGGACATCTGGTCACCCTAGTTAGATCAAATTGGTTACACTATGTCATGGTTCAAACTCTCCAACAGAGGTTGTGTTGTTGAGACCCCTTTGCATCCACTTGAAGCATTTCCGCATCGACTTTCAAACTTCACTGAACTATGGGGGCAGTCAAGGAAATTATGTGTGTGTGTGTGGGGGGGGGAAGGGGAGTAGAAGAAAAATGGGGGACATAGAAGGACACACTGGTTTGTCTTAATCCATCCCCACAGGATCTCCACTTCAACAGGCCTTCTCAGGTCCACCAGAATGAGAACTCCTCTCCCAAATTAAGTTCTCCAGAAGGAGCTATCTCCAGAGTTAAACTTGTAGCTCCTTCTTGAAACATCCTGAGCTGCAAGCATCCGCATCTTCAGGATCTCCTCCCTGTAATAAGGGCTGGGACATGGTGGGAGGGGACAAGATGAGGGGGAGCTTTGCAGCTGAACAGTGCTACCAGCTCCAGTCCTTTCTTCTGGCAGATTATTTGTCTGGTGAACTGCCCATAATTCACTATTGATGAAGGTCTGATAGACCCTTGGTCAGACTGGGCTTCCGTAGGCTTTACAGCCACAAAAGGGTGGGGATAGATTATGGGGGCATTATACATAAATGGAGGGATGTAGCTGTAGGCAGGGAGCATACATGGTGAAGGGTATGAATAGGGGCGGATATGGCAAGGGGCTCAGAGGTTGTTGAACGGGCTGGAGAACAGAGCTGAAGAGCTAGGCTGAGTGGAGGAGCTCTTTGACTCTCACCCCCATCCCCTCTGACCATTGGTTCCTAGCGCTGCTAAAGAGACCAGTTCCCTGGCCCCAGTGGACAGCCTTGCTCCCTTATTCCATAGGCCTCTGACCAACCACACCATCCAAATCTATTCCAGGCAGAAAATTTTTTCCTTGCTACCCCTTTATTTTATTATCTGTTTTAAAGGATCAAAATAAATTATCATAAAATTCCTAATGACTGAAATGTTTCCTTTTCTGTTCCTTCTCTCCCTTGTTTGGTTAACTATCAGAAGGTCTCTGTTATACTCACTGTGAAGACCAATGGTTGTACAGATGCTTGCCTTCACTTTCTCGGCACTGTGCCTTCACCTGCAAGGGTTTAATCAAGGAATCAAGTGTATTAGGTACCATATTGACTTTGACAAAGATGTTATCCTCTAGGGTTAGAAAGGGAACAGTAGTCCACATATCCTCAAAATTTGGGTCCTTGTACAGCATCATTGAGACAGAAAAATTCCCATCTTCTGTGTTCAGTGTAATGGTTCTGTAAACAACAGTTCAGATCAATCAATCAATTAAAATGGCACACACGTTATCATGAGTGTATGCAAAAGTAAAGCTAAAACATTTTAACTGCCATGGTTGAAGTGTTTATTAAAGTCTGCACTACAGAGAAGCAGCAAGGTGCCTGGTGATCAGGCATAACCAGTTAGATTACTACACTCAATGGCTTGACTCACCATGGGGCAGACCCTGTCCCACACCCTTTGGCTGCTTAACATCATGACAGTAGTGCTGGTTGGAAAATCTTTGACAGAACCATTTTCCGTCAGAGAATGCATTTTACAATGTTGCAACATCCCATTTTGACATTTTCAGAATGAAACATTTCTATTTGGAAATGACTTTTCATTTCATTTTGTATTCTATTATAATGGCAAATAAAAATAATGACAAAATCCAAACAAGATGAAATGGGTTTTTTTCAGACTTTTCTTTCACTGAGAATTTTCAAGAGTCTACGGATTTCCTTCCTAATTTAGAATGAAGGCACAGAATCCTTCACAAAATGGAATTTGCATTCTGCCATACAGCTCTACTCTCCAGTGATGCAAAACAGCTATAAAGCCAATGGATCTGACTCACTGAGGACTTTCCCTAGCCAGGGGAATCCTCAGATGGGCTGAGCTGCTCTACTGCTTCCTATGCCACTATCTTTCTGCTTAGTGCAAGGGGGTGTAAGCCCTAATTATCTCTGACTGCCAAAATGATTCTTTGGGGCCATTGATAGCCAGGCGTAAGTTCGAGCAGCCTCTGATCTTCTTCAGTTTATGACAGAATCTGGCCCACCCCATGGTTGTCTCCAGGACGAGGTTAGCATAAAGCTACCTTTGCATCCCCACTTCAATGGTCTTGCCCTGATAGGGTGACCAGATGTCACAATTTTATAGGGACAGTCCTAATATTTGGGGCTTTTTCTTATATAGACACCTATTACCCCCCACCCCTGTCCTGATTTTTCACACTTTCTATCTGGTCACTCTATGACCTGAAAACAGGTTAGTCAGATTTGGGGATCTGGGCCCATTTGTGCAGACTCCACAGTACTCTAGCTAAGACTCAAACCATGGCTATCATAGTATGAGCCAGGAAGGCCAAGCCAGTATGAGTTGTGAAAGTGTGTCTGAGCTAGAAATAATTCTTAGTGTCTCTTACAGGGATTCCTCTATTTTTTTCACGCTAGTGTTTCTGGATTTTTCCCTTTTGCCTTCAGAGGTCCTCTTGTTTCAGGAAACAGAATCAATTATTTTAAAATAACAAAAAACAGGCTGAAAGAGAATATTAGTTAAAAAAGCATTATTTTACCCAGGGTGGTGCTGGGGCCCTGTGCTGCTGATGCTTCTGTCTTTCAGAAGACACACAAAACTGAGGCCCAAAGTTAGAGGCTCAACTCTAATGCAGCAAAGCACTCATTACAAGCTCAAGTCTGACTGAAGTCAATGGGACTTGAGCACAAGTTAAAAATTTGCTATATGTTTAAGTGCTTTGCTGAATTGGGGTCCTGTCACGGTCATTTTTCACAAGAATAGGGCTGTTAACCCCAGTGTCCTGGCCAGATTCCATTTCTGATATTTAGGGGTGAATTGATTAATCTAGGCCCAGATCCACTTACACTCTGGGGTTACTCTGACAGCTGAGAGTGTGTTCATGCATGCCAGCTGACCCAGTCATGCCTCCCATCTGTTGCTGGTACTTCCCCTATCTTGGCTGACATTGTGCCTTGTGGCCCCAGAATTCATTTCTTCTCTGAGTTCTGGGCTGGGAGTAGATGGGTGACCAGCAGCAATCAGCTGTGCACCATAATGCCAGTACATACTGAGGCAGTGATTCAAGAGCTCCTCAGTTGGTGATTTAGTAATTCGTATTAGTCAGTGATTTAGTAATTTAGTAACAATTTGTATTACTTTAGTACCCAGAGGCTCCATTGTATGGACATAAAGAAAGACAACCCCTGCTCTGAAGAGCTTACTGTGTAAAACAGACAAGACAAAGGAAGTATTATTAGCCCCATATTTTAGTTTAACAAATGAGCAGCTGCGGCACAGAGAGATTAAGTGATTTGCCTTAAATCAAAGTCCATTACAGAGCCAGGGACTGGAAGGAAATCTCCAAATCCCAGTCCAATGTCCTAGCCAAAAGAGCGTCCTTCCTCTCAATAAATGTGCCCCAGCCAATATTACTGTATATTATGCAGCCTGGTTCTTCTGGATGAAATGAGCTATGTAATACTAGACAAATGAGGAGTGCGTATACCTTCTGGCTTAATTTGCCTTTGTTCTCAATGGTGCTTTATGCAGGGCAATTTTAATAGTATAAGCTAGAAAACAAAAGGAGTTACCTGATGTCAACACTGATTTTATTCTCTCCGTTAGGCTGTTGCACCATGTAATTAACAGGGTATCGGCAAGCAAATGTGATATTGATAAAGGTCCTTGTAATTATATCAGAGAAGTTGCTTTGTATAGTGTTGATGAAAACAATGTGTGCACCATCAGAATCCTGAAAGGTAATACAAAATATAGAGAGTTGTTGCTATTTCTGTATAAAGAGCCTAGTTTGCTTAATACGCTGGACACTTAGGGATGCATGTATCACTGTACATTCTGGAACTCCATTAAAACTAATTATTATTTATTAGTTAATTAAGTCTATGGCACAGTACAAACATACACCACTTGACAGCTCCTGCCCAGAAGACCTTACAATCTAAAGGTATGGTCCTGCCTCTGCATTCAGATATGGTAGTAGGTGTGTGGTAATGGATATGCAGGACTTGGAGATATGACTGTCATCATACAAGGAGACCCAGTAATAGACTCGTAAAAGACATGCGGAGATGGAGTCATGGCAAGCTGTGTATAGACATATGATAAAGAATGTTCATGGAGGTGGAGCGCTAGGTGTGTGTGAAGACCTTGTAATGCCTGGAGGCAAACCACGATTGTAAGCAAGGGAGTGCATGTGCTCCCGGAGGCAAATTAATGAGTGTGGAGGTGAGCCAACCATGTGAATAGAGCTGTGGCAATGAGTATGCCTTTTGTGGTACACATGTTTGATTTTTGTAACAAAACAAACTCACTAACATTATAAAAGTTTTTGGCCAGATGTTGGTTTTTGCTTTGCACAGCATTAGAGGGCAATATGTTCTATTCTCTCCAAAGATGTCAGCTATTAAGGGAACCTGCTTTTAACTAAACCATTCCATACTTGACAGGGGATTGTATCTGTTTTCCCCCACAATAGCTGTAGAACTGTTCTTGTTTGTGTGTTCATTTAATAATCAAATACTGAGAATCTGAAAGGTGATGTCAAATTCAAGGAAAGCAATAATACAAAATACAAAAATCTTGTGCTACCTTATTGCTTTGCTCATCCTTCACGTTTGGATGTTCCAACTGTTGTTTTAGTTAATATTGCACCAACGCTACTTATGTGTAACTTCTCTGGACTTGAGTGGGAGTGGCATTCATGTAACCAAGGGCAGAATTTGCCCCTTCTAGTCTTAATAAATGTAAAAGAACTGGATCACATCCAGTGATTCATCTAGTCCAGTGTCCTCGCTTCCCAGATAAAGAACTTTTTAAAAACTGGGTGTCACATAGAGTACTGTAAAATTTTTACAAATTTAGGGCCAAGTATCTACAACTCCCACGGAAGTCAGTGGGAAGTGCATCCCCCACATATGAGAATAAAATATGGCACATAATATTTTACCTAAACTCTGTCTTGTGTTTTAGCTGTATTTTCTTTCTTACAGTTGCTGATTATAAAGGAAAAAACACATAAACCCGTGTAATCAGCCGTATCATCCTTCTGAATCACTCAATAATCTCATCTCCGTGGAAATAACTGGAATCCCAGTTATTTCCACAGAGATGTAATACTGTGCAAGAGGAGACTGGTTAGAAAGGGAAATGTCTAGGTTTACACATTCATACAATATCAGGGTAATGGATCATCTGATGGGGACATTAGAAAAATATTATGGGCTTGATTCTGCTCTCACACCAGTATATATTGGGGGTAACTTCGCTGCAGTCACTGGATTAAGATGGTGTAACTGGAGTAAAGGAGAGCATGATTGGGATCTACATTTTAAAAACACAGAACAATGCACCTTCAGTGAAGCAGTTTTAATCTGACCAGAGTGTGGGGTTTTTTGTTTTTTTTTTTGGATGTGGTTAGGTGCTAGAAATTATCAGACCCACAATACATTGGGAATTAGAGACAAAGGTATTTGAGGAACTTTTTGTAAAGAAGCATCTTTGATTTGAAACTCAGAAATTTAATTGATACCTATTACTTTTACAATGGTCTGTTAATTGTAATTCATGTTAGATTAATAATTTTACTTATTAGTCCAATAAATGTAATTGGAGAAAGTTGCTACTTCTCCATCAAATTCTTCCTTGCATTTTCCTAATACAATTCTGTTGATGTCTAAGGGGTTGCATGGGATTTTATTCATGGCAGAATTTGGCATTTTATTATTGCTGGGGCTTTCCAACCTAAACTGCATACGTACAGCAAATCTTTGCAATTGCCTGTAATAAGACCTGCTCAGATGCACCTCTGGCAATATGAGCTTTTTGATCAGTGACAGTTCAGTATAACTTCCCTGTCAGCCATTAACACATTAAGCGTTAGTAATATTTTTACTAGTGAGCCCACATTACTACTACTAATAATTCAGACTACATGTATGATTGGTGTTAGTGCTACAATGTTCTAGGAACTCTTTATGGCAGCATCAGTCTTGCTGAATGTCTGAGAGAATAACAAGAAACTAAGACTGACTAGCAGCAATGGAACATGCAGAGAAAGTACCGAATTGTTTGATTCAGAGTTAAACATTTGAGTTATTCTGCAGTTGCAATCTACCACAGCTGTAGCACACAGAAACAAACATGGTATTCAAAGGAGGTAATACAGCTACTACACAACAACAGCCTCTTGTGCATATTACCATTCTAGTCCCACAGTCTGCGAAATTGGTTTTAATGCTGAATACATAGAAGCTTCCTGTCTCAGTACCATGGCATTCTGGGTCATTGAGGTGTAAATCAGAGATCTGGAATGAAATGATCATTTTTTGTACAATTTATCACACTTTTAGCACCAGTTTATTTAATCACTACCTAATCTATACAACATCCTGGGTCTTAAGACATAATGTTTCACCATCAGATAGTAAAACAAAGAGGAGACTATTAATCTTAACTACACAGAGTAAAAAAAACAAAAACACCCCCGCCAACCGGATGACTAGACTCTTTAAAAAAAGAGCCTGATTCTGCTCTCACACCAACGTAGGTGAGATCAAAATCAGGGTCTAAAATACTATGGGCCAAATTATGGCTCTGAGGACCAGTGGAGCACAAGACTTTCAGCATGTTACAGGGTGACTGTGGAATGCTTTCAGGGTGCTGGGGGACAGAGAGCTGAGCAGCAGCAGCAGTTGTTATATCCGTTCTACAGACGGGGCAAGTGTTCCCTGAGTAATGCTCTGCTGGCCCAGGGCCCTGATCCAGCGTTGCTCTAACGACCCAGGGCCATGACCACAATCTCTCTGGGGCATACAGCACTGCAGGAAGTCAGGCAGAAGCATTGTAGCTGTTTCTCACAATGTCGTACTAGAGAGCTGGGGAGGATCAGTTTCTTGTGTTTTCTCCCCTCTAATCTTCCACCCCTGCCCAGGGCAGGCATAACAAAACCCTGTGAGTTTGATTTAGATGACTCCAATGTAAACTTTGCTTCTTTTTTGTTATGGCTTGTGCTGCCAGCATGCCTGACTTTTCATGCCAATTTATGTGTTGTCAGCTAAAGGCAGGCGAGTAAGTCTCTCAGTTCTCATAGCAGTTCCAGGAAAATGGTGGCAAAGAATACGGCAAGACATTACCATATATATAATCTTTTCACACCTCTCTGCCTGCCCCACTCCAGTCACTAGGTAGACCAATCCATCAACAAGTAATAAAAAGCAACAAATGTGAACATAGTTCTCGTAATGACTCAGCAAATTATGCAGCAAACTGAAAATATCTTAACTGCCATCAAATTTCTCTTCCAGTGTTGCTGAAACATGCAAGCATTCTGCCTGAATAATGATGGAAGAGACTCTTTAAAAGGGTAACCTGAATCTTAAGGAAATGTCTCTCTTGCGATACAGAACATAATGTTAAGTACTGGATAGTTATGTAAAAGCTCAAGGGAACAGCTACATGACATATCCCTGTGCATAAGCTGCATGCAAAGCAGAACTTCACTCTGTTAAAAATATTGGTAGACACACAGTAGAGCCAAGTTTTCATTTCAAGCTCTCTTGTTTCTGAGTGTTTGTGAAATTTGATTGTAGGGCATGCCCCCACCAAAAGTCAACAGTGAATCAGCAATAAGATCCCTGGATTGCAAACTGTTGAAACCAAGAGGGAGAAATATGCTCTCTTGATAGAGGGAACATTCAGAAACTCCTGCCAATCCCTCCTGACATTTCAGGAATCGCAATTTGAAAAGATAAACAATTGCTCTTTCTAGAAAGAGCCATACAGACAAACCTTCCACTTTTGTCTTCACTGGAGATGTACTGTCCATACCTGCTGAGGATCTGGCTCATTATGCTTTATTAAGGCCCCTTAACAAAGTCAAATAAAACTTATTTAAAGGGGCTTAATACTTAAATGCATTTTCACAAATTTTGGTCTAATCTGCACTGTCCTTTCCATGCAGGTGTCTGCCTGGACCATAGTGTCTGCCAGGACCATGAGACTTTACAACTTAATATCTGATTGAGTCAAGGAGGAAAAGTACTAGGAGGAATAAAGGAGAAAAACACGCATTGTTTCCTCTTGGTCACTGCTAGATTATATAGTTTATAGGGTCACATATGGTGCATGGGTGGATCGTGTTGACCTCAACAGTTGCCAGGATGATAGAATTTGGACCATCATTTGTTGTCTACCCAAATTCAGGAGCTTGCACAATATCATGATGATGTGAACTACAGGTATGAATAATAGTCACTGAGATCAGGGGAAACCATATTGCATACCAGAAAAAAAGTTGACATATGTGAACACAGTATTTTTATTTATTTATTTATTTATTTTTAAAGCATCTGAGCTGTTTAACATATTAGAGTACTTACTAGGATTGGAGGGTTCTTTGATAGAAAGAATTTACTTGGAATCTCCACCTCAATCAGGTCTTTGGTACAGATGATGGTTTCATTGATTTCTGTATAAACATTAAAGTTGCTGCATATTAAAGGGTGAGGACTTTCACCATCACATTCGATCAAACAAATTATCTACCTTGGTTTTTTTATACCACAGCAATGGGCATGAAACAAGTACGTTTTGCACAGATCTGAGTACCAAGTTGTATGCATTTAGTATTCTGATTGGCAAAAATTAATTCTTCAAGGAATTCTTTTCAATATCAGTTACTTTCTAATAGCTACATCTCCATTTTACTGCTGTCCCCACCTGCATTTAAAGTACAATATGAAATGTCTTTGTCTCTGTAAGGAATGTTATTTCTTCCTTTTCCTGTAACTGAACACTCCTAGCTGCCTTGCTGAGCTCTGCAAGTGAACAAGACTCCAGTTTATTTGTCCAGTTGGCATTTGTTGAAGTGGGCTTTTCCTTCCAAAACTGTGGAGTATGTTGACACTGAAGCCTCATCTGGGTTGTGGTTTTGTTACTACACTCAGGCCTTCTCTACTTTTGGGAATACCTTTAATTTAACCATCAGTGGCCAGCAACTGGTACGGCTGCAACTGTGCAAACCCTTATTATGGATAAAGAAAGCCACAATTTGTACCTATTGAGATAACCGCTGTGTCTAGCAGGGGTCAGCTACATCAGCGTAAATGGCTATGTTCCTTGTCCACACTAGTAGTGGCTTGTGTTGGTGATAGCTAAATAACTAGAAAAGGATCCTAGAGAGAAAGGAGGAGCCATTTGTTAGGGTGCTGGCATGAGGTCTGAGTGATTTCCCTGGCCCACCACAGACTTTCTGTGTGATCCTTGGCAAGTCAGTCTGTCTGCGGCTCAGTTCCCCATCTGTAAAATGGGGACAATAGCACTTCCCTACCTCACAGGGGCATTTTAAGGCTAAGTATTTAAAGATTGTGAGGCACTCAGATACTATGGTGTTGGGGTCCGTATTAATATCCTGGGTAGTTATGGTCTCAGAGCAGGTTCACTGAAAGGCTTTTAACCCTGAGCAACTGAGCCTAGGCCAATTTATAGTTTCAATGCACAGTCAAACGAAACCTGGCAATTTCATCTGAGTTTTGTTTTAAGATTTTGTGTTCATTTACACCACTAATTGCATATGAATTGCTTATTGGCCAGGTTTAATCCTTATGAAAGATCTTATGATTTAGATACGTGGCTGTTATGTTTGCTTTCTAGTCTTGGAGAGTAACTATTTCCCAAAGTGCTATTCTTCAGACATGTGTAGATATCATGGACAGGTACCATCTATCTCTCCACAGTGAATTGCTTAATGCAGTATGGTGGACGGAACATGAAGCTTGAAGTCATTTTAAATGAGTGAAATAAAGCTATGTAGCCTGACCCAAGTTGACTCTGCATCCAGTATGTATTTAACAAAAAGCCTACTGCTTAAAGCTGAGTAATAGATTCCATGGTTGAAATGTCTTCAATGACAATACATACAAAGAAAAAAAATGCTATAATAAAAAATCAGGGAACAAGCAGAGCTGAGCAAAAATCAGAACCCCATCCCATCCCATAGGAAATTCTGATATTTTGACATTCAAATCCTGACCCCAAAAAAATTAAAATATTAACATTTTTTGAAGATCAGAAAGTTCTGAAAAATTTCTGTTCAGAAATGTCAAAAAAATATTGACATTCCTTCATCCAAACATTTTGTTCTGAGTGAGTATGAGATTAAACCGCCTTTACCTCACGTGCCATGGTAGTGCTTCATACCCTCATTCTTTTCGATGGGCTGGACTAGAACTCCCATGATGCACTATAGACCTGTGACTTCCATGATGCACCACACAGTTTAGTCATACAAGAGACTGTGGGTACATAATGGGAGATGTAGTCTGGCCAAATAACCCGGCCCACAGGAGAGAATGGGGGCACGAAGCACCTGAACTACAACTCCCATGAGGCACGGTGTCAACTTAGGCAAATACAATTTAATGTCAAACTGACTGGAAACAAAATGTTTTGATTTAAATTTAACACACTGAACTTTCCCTAAATGAAATTTTATTTCCATTTTCCCAATGGAGAAATTCCCAATGGAGATTTCAGCAAAATTGAAATTTTCCCTTGGAAAATTTTGATTTTGCAGAAAGTAAATTTTCCATTGAAAATGATTTTGACAGGAAATTCCTGACCAGCTCTAGGAACAAGACTAGGGTTGCAACTCAGTTATCAGTTTACACAGTTATGCCCAGGGACGTCAGGAAACACAGCATTATGTGTGTGGTTTTGCATGCCATATGGTACAAGGCATAGACAAGTTGAACTTCTATTAGTTTTATTTTTAAAACTGGCCACTGTCGGAAGACAGGATACTGGGCTAGACGGACCTTTGGTCTGACCCAGTAGGGCCATTCTTATATACAAAATTCTCCTCTTTGAGCCACACTATGATTCTCTTATCCAAGCAGATTTCCTTTGTATATTCTGTATTGTTCTATGTACAGAATCAGTATAGAATATGCTTTAGAGAGCCATAGTTTTAATTAGATAGGAACATTTTGCTTTTAGTGTTAGTGTAATATACATTTCCTTTTGGAAAAATCATCTCTCATTTGTAGAGACACTTACATAGTACACATTTTGTTGTGCACTCATGCCAGTCAGTATTATACTGGAGAATCTTTAGAATGTAAATTATTAATACAACAGATAGTAATATCCCAGTGAGTCAAAGCTTACTTTGGAACCTTTAATCCAGAGTTTCTGGTTGTTGTAAATCATTATGTCTCTATCATGTTAAGACCTAATTTAGCAATTCCCTCATTCACAGCTCACTGGACCAATAAGCCTCAAAGGTCATGTCAGAGTTCTTAAGGATCACTGAAATAATAAAACAACACAACTCCTTTCTTTCTGGTACTAAAAGGGAAACAACAAATCTTTTATACATGATAGCAAAAGACCTACGGCATGACAACATTTCTGTTATTTTTGCTATTTCTTTAACAGAACCAATTTTTAAAAAATTATACACTAAACTTTCTGTGGGCTTGAGAAATTTTCATCCTGGAAAAAGAAAAGGAGTACTTGTGGCACCTTAGAGACTAACCAATTTGTTTGAGCATAAGCTTTCGTGAGCTACAGCTCACTTCATCGGATGCATACTGTGGAAAGTGTAGAAGATCTTTTATACACACAAAGCATGAAAAAATACCTCCCCCCACCCCACTCTCCTGCTGGCAATAGCTTATCTAAAGTGATCACTCTCCTTACAATGTGTATGATAATCAAGTTGGGCCATTTCCAGCAGAAATCCAGGTTTTCTCACCGCCACCCACCCCCAACACACACACAAACCCACTCTCCTGCTGGTAATAGCTTATCTAAAGTGACCACTCTCCTTACAATGTGTATGATAATCAAGGTGGGCCATTTCCAGCACAAATCCAGGGTTTAACAAGAACGTCTGGGGAGTGGGGGGGAGTTAGGAAAAAACAAGGGGAAATAGGTTACCTTGCATAATGACTTAGCCACTCCCAGTCTCTATTCAAGCCTAAGTTAATTGAATCCAATTTGCAAATGAATTCCAATTCAACAGTTTCTTGCTGGAGTCTGGATTTGAAGTTTTTTTGTTGAAGAATTGCAACTTTCATGTCTGTAATCGCGTGACCAGAGAGATTGAAGTGTTCTCCGACTGGTTTATGAATGTTATAATTCTTGACATCTGATGTGTGTCCATTTATTCTTTTACGTAGAGACTGTCCAGTTTGACCAATGTACATGGCAGAGGGGCATTGCTGGCACATGATGGCATATATCACATTGGTGGATGTGCAGGTGAACGAGCCTCTGATAGTGTGGCTGATGTTATTAGGCCCTGTGATGGTGTCCCCTGAATAGATATGTGGGCAAAGTTGGCAACGGGCTTTGTTGCAAGGATAGGTTCCTGGGTTAGTGGTTCTGTTGTGTGGTATGTGGTTGCTGGTGAGTATTTGCTTCAGGTTGGGGGGCTGTCTGTAGGCAAGGACTGGGAGTGGCTAAGTCATTATGCAAGGTAACCTATTTCCCCTTGTTTTTTCCTAACCCCCCCCCCCCCGACGTTCTTGTTAAACCCTGGATTTGTGCTGGAAATGGCCCACCTTGATTATCATACACATTGTAAGGAGAGTAGTCACTTTAGATAAGCTATTACCAGCAGGAGAGTGGGTTTGTGTGTGTGTTGGGGGGGGGTGAGAAAACCTGGATTTCTGCTGGAAATGGCCCAACTTGATTATCATACACATTGTAAGGAGAAAGAAAAGGAGTACTTGTGGCACCTTAGAGACTAACCAATTTATTTGAGCATGAGCTTTCGTGAGCTACAGCTCACTTCATCGGATGCATGCCGTGGAAACTGTAGCAGACATTATATATACACAGAGAATATGAAAAAATACCTCCTCCCACCCCACTGTCCAGCTGGTAATAGCTTATCTAAAGTGATCATCAGGTGGGCCATTTCCAGCACAAATCCAGGTTTCCTCACCCTCCAGCCCCCCACACAAATTCACTCTCCTGCTGGTGATAGCCCATCCAAAGTGACAACTCTTTACACAATGTGCATGATAATAAAGTTGGGCCATTTCCTGCACAAATCCAGGTTCTCTCACCCCCTCACCCCCCTCCCAAAAACCACACACACAAACTCACTATCCTGCTGGTAATAGCTCATCCAAAGTGACCATTCTCCCTACAATGTGCATAATTAAGGTGGGCCATTTCCAGCACAAATCCAGGTTTTCTCACATCCCCCACACCCCCATACACACACAAACTCACTCTCCTGCTGGTAATAGCTCATCCAAACTGACCACTCTCCAAGTTTAAATCCAAGTTAAACCAGAACATCTGGGGGGAGGGGGTAGGAAAAAACAAGAGGAAATAGGCTACCTTGCATAATGACTTAGCCACTCCCCGTCTCTATTTAAGCCTAAATTAATAGTATCCAATTTGCAAATAAATTCCAATTCAGCAGTTTCTCGCTGGAGTCTGGATTTGAAGTTTTTTTGTTTTAAGATAGCGACCTTCATGTCTGTGATTGCGTGACCAGAGAGATTGAAGTGTTCTCCAACTGGTTTATGAATGTTATAATTCTTGACATCTGATTTGTGTCCATTTATTCTTTTACGTAGAGACTGTCCAGTTTGACCGATGTACATGGCAGAGGGGCATTGCTGGCACATGATGGCATATATCACATTGGTGGATGTGCAGGTATACGAGCCTCTGATAGTGTGGCTGATGTTATTAGGCCCTGTGATGGTGTCCCCTGAATAGATATGTGGGATATGTGGGCACAATTGGCAACGGGCTTTGTTGCAAGGGTAAGTTCCTGGGTTAGTGGTTCTGTTGTATGGTATGTGGTTGTTGGTGAGTATTTGCTTCAGGTTGCGGGGCTGTCTGTAGGCAAGGACTGGCCTGTCTCCCAAGATTTGTGAGAGTGTTGGGTCATCCTTTAGGATAGGTTGTAGATCCTTAATAATGTGTTGGAGGGGTTTTAGTTGGGGGCTGAAGGTGACGGCTAGTGGCGTTCTGTTATTTTCTTTGTTAGGCCTGTCCTGTAGTAGGTAACTTCTGGGAACTCTTCTGGCTCTATCAATCTGTTTCTTTACTTCTGCAGGTGGGTATTGTAGTTGTAAGAAAGCTTGACAGAGATCTTGTAGGTGTTTGTCTCTGTCTGAGGGGTTGGAGCAAATGCGGTTGTATCGCAGAGCTTGGCTGTAGACGATGGATCGTGTGGTGTGGTCAGGGTGAAAGCTGGAGGCATGCAGGTAGGAATAGCGGTCAGTAGGTTTCCGGTATAGGGTGGTGTTTATGTGACCATTGTTTATTAGCACTGTAGTGTCCAGGAAGTGGATTTCTTGTGTGGACTGGACCAGGCTGAGGTTGATGGTGGGATGGAAATTGTTGAAATCATGGTGGAATTCCTCAAGGGCTTCTTTTCCATGGGTCCAGATGATGAAGATGTCATCAATATAGCGCAAGTAGAGTAGGGGCTTTAGGGGACGAGAGCTGAGGAAGCGTTGTTCTAAATCAGCCATAAAAATGTTGGCATACTGTGGGGCCATGCGGGTACCCATAGCAGTGCCGCTGATCTGAAGGTATACATTGTCCCCAAATGTGAAATAGTTATGGGTAAGGACAAAGTCACAAAGTTCAGCCACCAGGTTAGCCGTGACATTATCGGGGATAGTGTTCCTGACGGCAATAAGCTATTGCCAGCAGGAGAGTGGGGTGGGGGGAGGTATTTTTTCATGCTTTGCGTGTATAAAAGATCTTCTACACTTTCCACAGTATGCATCCGATGAAGTGAGCTGTAGCTCACGAAAGCTCATGCTCAAATAAATTGGTTAGTCTCTAAGGTGCCACAAGTACTCCTTTTCTTTTTGCGAATACAGACTAACACGGCTGTTACTCTGAAACCTTTCATCCTGGAGTAATTTTCAGGGACAAAAGTCCTCCTTTTCCTCTCTCACTCTCACACACACACACTTACTTCTTAATATATTAAATAATACATTAAAATAATAATAATGGACCAAATCCTGAAGTTCTTACTCATGAAAATTCCTGTTGACTTAAATGGGAGTTTGCCCAGGAACTAGGCATTGGCTTATACTGAGCCTGGGTGTTTGTTCATGCTGTTTAATGCAAGAGCAACGATCAATAAAAGTTACCATCATCTATGATTTGACCAGGGATAAGAACCTTGATTTATGTATAACAGACCTGTTTAAGATGAGTCTGCAGAGCTAATGTTGTTCCAGCTGGTTCTGAATAGGTACTTGTCTCAGACCCAAGAGAGTAATGAGGAGGAAGAGTGGCCTTGGGTTTTGCTACTGACTCCAAATTTGGAGCTGAGTGCTTATGAACAAATCTCAGGATGGAATTTATGTTGTAAATAATCCGTTGCACCGTGAAAGCCCTTTCTGAGTTTCTCCAGTTCATCACTGCGGTGATACTAGTACTAAAACTGATACTCCTTGGTGACAATGATTCTTCTGGGTGGAGTTCCTGGCTACCATGGCCAGAGTTCTCACAGGTGATTGATGTCTTCACCCATATAGTTGGCCACACTCTGGATCTAATGTTTGGAATGCAGATTGGAGAGGTAATGATGACAAGCTTATCGTGGACTGATAAGGTTTGAGGTTGGGCATTCTTAGCCCATCCAAGTGAGACATATTTTGATGGACTGCCCAAGGAGACAGCCAGAACCAGAACGGTTTCAGAAGGCTCTGAGGAAGTATATTCTTACCTAATGGCTTCTTGGCACTGCTGGCAGGATGGCTATTATGAATAAGTTTATCCATGATTATTGATACCGTGGGTCTTAAACACTCTTCCCTCTCACAGCTCACTGTGGTCCAGGTGATGCAAGAGGGAAGACTGCTAAAGTGCTAGTGGGAGAAGTCCTGATCTGAGTTTACCTGATTGTGACATAAAAAGATTATGAAGTCTTACACCCTGGCTGCGTGGGAATCAGTGAAAGGTTTCTTTGCCGCTTTCAGTGCATATTTGAAGTCATAACCAGCAAGTGATAGAGAGCTTGATTATTCCAGGAGGCCTCTGTGTGGTTACAGAATTCACTTTTTTCTCGCAATGAAGAATATTTAAGTTACTTTGTGAGTAAAAATCTGAATGGAGCTTGCTGTGTCCATGGGGTCAGAAGAGTTAGGGAACACACACTCAGTCAGTTTCTACCAGTGTTACTTGCTAGGATTTTGGGGATGGGTGGAGGTGGGTGGAGGACTTCAGGCCAGTATCTGTGAACTAGATGCTTGTCCCACCTGGCTGGCTAAGGCCAGCAGGGGAGATAGTGACTCAGTTTGGTGGACACTGTCAACTGACAATCTTGTTGACTATAGACTGGCATTAGTTCTCCATCTTTAGGAAAGATTATTGAGGTGGTGGTTGCAGAGCAAGTATAGAAATATTTGATGTCTTCATATTCCTTTCTCCTGCTCAATCTGTATTTATACTTAGGTATGGGACAAAAACTGCTGTATTTGCACTTGTTGATGATTGATTGGCTGCTCCTGGCTGTGGATGGAGACAATGAACCTAACTGGAGTTGGTGTAAGTCAGTGCCACCAGCTGAAGGTATGAACCAACAATGCCCTAGTTAGATTTGCCAGTTGCCTTTGATACGGCTGATCACACGGTGTTGTTTACAAAGATGCAGTCCTTAGTGGGAGTGGATGCCTTGAAGAGATTTAACTCCTCCTGTGGAAGTATGCAGAGGATGATTATGGGCAATTATTCATCCATCTCAGTAGCTCTCTCATGTGGAGCATTATAGCCATAATTCCCAACATTTGCCATGCCAGGACACTCCCCCATTCCCTTTCCATTTAGCAATATGGGAAGGACAGGGAGAGTCATGACCCTCAGGGTGAAAACTCCTCTGCTAGAGAAGGAATCTACTCTCTCACTCCTCCTTCAGCGTATGTATGAAGCCACTAGGTAGGTTAGTAAGGAAATACTGGTTATGGTGTTTATAGCATGCAGATGATCCCCAGCTGTATAGCCTCATTATGGTCAGTCGTGCTGGTGATGTGGAACAGTTGACCTAATGCTACTGGAGATTGTGGCTTGGATGAGGACTAGCTGCCACAAGTGGCTTCAGGTAAGACCGAGATAACTTTGCTAGGGCTGGAGCAAGCAATTAAAAAAAAAAAAATTCTCGCTATCATTGTCCTTCACTGAAGTTTTGGGTACTTGTGAATCAGACATACAAATAGACTCAAGCCTGCTGCTGGATACCCAGTTAGTAGTCATGTCGATAAACACACATTCTCATTTGCACTAGATAAGATGAGGGAAACATTGTATTTAGGATGTGGCCCTTGCAATTGTCTGCCCCAGCCTTTCTTACCTGTGTGTTTGAAAGGATGCAGGGAGGATTATTTGCAAAGCTTGTAGAGGTGCTATACAGATACTTTCAGCTCTCATTTAGCATGCTTGGAGTTGAGTTACTCCTCTTGTACAAACTACCAATTCATGTCAGCTGCAGCTAGTTTATTACACCTCAGTACAAACATTTAATTCTGTCTGCCAGTTAAGGCTGGCACAATAAGCTACAAATATTTTTTCCATATTGCAGACAGCAAGTCTTTCGAATTTTATGAGCAGTTCTTGCTTCAGTTGAAGCTGCTCATGAGCAACCTTTTGTGCTAATTGTCTTTCAAAATGTCACAGTGGTTATTGGTTTTTAATTTACATTCTGGAATGGCTCATTTGCTGTGGGTAGTTTCCACAGGCAGCTGATATTTATGAGGGGTCTAATTTCTGTATATAGTTGCTACCAGAGAGCATATCTAATTTAGAATAGCTCCTATTTCTTACAAGCTGAAGCAGGCGTGGGGAGAGGATAAGGAGATCTGAGAAGCAGTTCTCCTTTCCTCCCCCTTTTCCAATAAACCATCTCCATTTCTCAGCATCTCAGTTAGTCTTCATTTTGGACTGAGGCCTCAGACTGCTTGCAGGAGCCTAAGTATCACGCCATATATGTCCATGGTTTAGCAAAATGGAAGGCTGGGATTTTCAAAGGAGCCCATGGGCGTTAGGTGCCCAACACCCACTGAAATCTCAGCTAAAGTTAAGGGGAATTAATAAAATAAATGTGAAAACAGAATTTCTCAAAACTTGACTCCCTCTTCATGTAAGGATCAAAGAAGACTGTGTGTGTGTCTCTCCCTGGCTGTGATATGTTTTCACAGGGGATCACTGGGAGAAGGGATGTCCTGAGCCCCCAGCAATCCTCTTGTAAAAGAAACTTGTGCATGTTCTAATATTGCGCACTTTTGTAGCAGCTTCTGAGGACCTGAAAGTACTCTGAGCTAAGTCTCAAAATGCCTGTAACGGGGCTCGGCACCTTCAGTTCGCCCCCTCATGTCCTACGGCCATGCTACAAACAGCCTGCCTAAATCTCTGCTCTTGGACTGTTCAACACTTTTATCCATTCCTGTTCCTTCTTTATTAAATTGACAGACATTCAAAATAAAAATTTCCAGACTATCCAAAAATAAACCAAGGTTTCTCTTCCTCCTCCAAGGCCTTCCTGCCCAGGGCCTTTCCTGCTTCAGCAGACTACTCCCAGCCTCTACTTGGCTGGAGTTTCAGTCCAAACTTCCAGGACTCTTCACTAGAGCCTGTTCATGGCTAGTAATCCGTAATTTCTGAGCATTCACTGCTTCTTTGCAGCCTCTTTTGTTTTAATTTCCTATTGTATGAAAACAGAGGCGTGGTTTGCTGCAAACCAAGGGCATAGCATTTTCAGGGGATATTCCATGGGCCTTTGCTTCACTGCTGAGTGCATGCATCCTGGGATAGTTTTTGTTGTCAATTGTGAGAAGCCAGGTAGGTTCAATTAAAAAAAAAAAAGTTTCCACCACATGCTTCCTTTCCAGGCAACCTCGTACTATTTTCAATTGCTGTCCTCCAGCATGGATCCAGCAATTCTTCACACCACAGTGGTGATAAGTGCAAGTACGCACAGGCTGTTTGGACTCTATTACAACCCTCAGAGCCAGATGAATTCTGCATTGGACCTTACCCCTCACACCACTGACCAGATGATAAAGGAGCAGGACAATGTTCTTTTAGAGCAGTAGCTCCTACGGCAGCAGGAGGACACTCTGTGGTGGTGGCAACAGCAGGATGAGGAGGAAGGACAGGATGATATGGAGCTGTTGGAACAAGATTTCTGGATCACCTGCACAGCATTCAGCACCATTGCTGGGCCTGGGAAACCAGTGTGGATTAGTGGGAGAGGATTATTCTGCAGAACTGGGATGACCTGCAGTGGTGAGAGAACTTCAGGATGGAGGGGGTACCTGTATTGAGATTTTTGCAGAACTGACTTTGGAGTTTCAGCAACAACCTACAACATGTAGGACCCCATACCCAGGGAGAAACAGGTCACCATTGCCATCTGGAAGCTGGCCACCACAGAATATTACCAAGCTCTAACCAACCAATTCAGCCTGAGAAGATAAACTGTTGGGGCCTGTCAAGGTTCCTTCCCCACTCTGAACTCTAGGGTACAGATGTGGGGACCTGCATGAAAACCTCCTAAGTTTACTTTTAACAGCTTAGGTTAAAACTTCCCCAAGGTACAAACTATTTTACCCTTTGCCCTTGGACTTCCACTGCCACCACCAAACATTTATCTGGGTTTATTTTATTAGGAAAGCGTTGTTTGGAAACGTCTTTCCCCCCAAAATCCTCTCAACCCTTGCACCCCACTTCCTGGGGAAGGTTTGGTAAAAATTCTCACCAATTTGCATGGGTGACCACAGACACAAACCCTTGGATCTTAAGAACAATGAAAAAAGCATTCAGGTCTTACAAGAAGAATTTTAATAGAAGAAACAGTGAAAAAGAAGTAACAATAAAAAAGAATCACCTCTGTAAAATCAGGATGGTAAATACCTAACAGGGTAATTAGATTCAAAACATAGAGAATCTCTCTAGGCAAAACCTTAAGTTACAAAAAGACACACAGACAGGAATATCCATTCTATTCAGCACAGCTTAATTTCTCAGCCATTTAAAGAAATCATAATCTAACACATATCTAGCTAGATTACTTACTAAATTCTAAGACTCCATTCCTGTTCTGTCCCCGGCAAAAGCATCACACAGACAGACTTTGTCCCTCCCTCCCTCCAGCTTTTTAAAGTATATTGTCTCCTCATTGGTCATTTTGGTCAGGTGCCAGCGAGGTTATCGTAGCTTCTTAACCCTTTACAGGTGAAAGGATTTTTCCTCTGGCCAGGAGGGATTTCAAAGGTGTTTACCCTTCCCTTTATATTTGACAGGGCCAGTCTGAAGCAGGCTGCTATGCCATTGATTAGATGCTATCTAACCAGGTCATGAAGCTGAGTAATGCTCAAGAGACTATTGGTGGCTTTGCATGCATGGCGGGACCAAACTGTACTGAGGCAATTGATATAACCCATGTGCCTATCATTTGCCACCCCCATCCCTGCTGCCCCATGAGGAAGCTGAATTTACCTATAGAAAGGGGTAGTTGTCCATGGTGCTCCAAGGACTGATTGACCACTGTGGGAGGTTGACAGATATAAATGCAGCGAGGTCAAGGAGGGTTCATAATGTGATGATCTTTCAGAACTCAGTTCTATTTAGAGTTACGGAGAAAGACTGTTCACCCCCCCAGGAGCACTGTGGTTGATCAGGTTATTCTGGGAGACCCGGCTTATGATTCCCTGGCTAATGAAGCCACACACAGGCCACTTGGACAGAAGGAAGAAACATTTTAACTTTTGGCTGAATAGCTGCAGAATGGTAGCAGAGTGTGTATTGAGCCGTTTGAAAGGCAGATGGTGCAGTTTTTGGAATAGTTTGGAAGCGGCAACAAAAACTTTGCAACCATTATAATTGTATGTTGTGCTTTTCATAATACTTGTGAGAGGAGGGGGAAAGCTTTACTGATGGGTGGGAGGCTGAGGTGCAGAGACTTTCTTGGAGGTTCAAGCACCCAGCAAGGCGTCCCACAGAGAACACGAACATCTGTGTGAATGCAGTCAGGAATGCCCACCGTTCGTATTTTGAGTCTGATGCCCAAACATGTTAGACCATGGATTGGAAGAGGTGTTTGTTGGGATGCACACATTGCAAGCACTGGGGTACTGCGGGTAGATGATTGAAGTTTATCTTTCCCTATGTGCTTTTGTAAAACATTTCAGCTTTATTTAAAGGATTGTCTGTGTTAAATGCAATGACGACTCAAGGGATGTACTGTGAACAGTTTTATTATGAAACAACAATAAAAAACAATAACATTTTAATAAAGGAAATGGAAAAATAATTTATTTGTGTTTGGAAATACATTTAACAAACCAGTCTTCTTAAGTAACCAACTATATACAAACCTTTTAATTACTCCCACTGTGCGAACACAATTCAAAGTGCAACAGTCACAATATTCCAAGTATAACCAAATGGGGGATGAGAAGGGAGAGTGAGAAAGGGAGTTAAAGGCAAGTATAGCCCTTGCCTCCCATTCCTCTTATCCACATGGGTTCTGGGCTTGAGCGCCACAGTTCAAAATTCTCAGACAGATCACAGGGCTCAAAAGTGCTGGACTCCCAGGTGCAAATGTTCTCGGTGGCCAGAGGTTGAATATGGGAGATGAATGAATGCTCCGTCTAGGAACACTGCGGCTGGAATGCAGATGTTAGGAGTTGCTGCTGGTCTCAGTAGCCACCATTGTTCAAGGGCTGAAGGAGATGGCTGGAACCTAAATTATGGGACTGCAGGGCCCACTGGCCTAGCTGAATCATGTTTTCCAGAGGGCATTCTGACTCGGGATAGCATCCATGAACTGCCTCAGCATCTCTGTTTTTCCCATGCTCTCCTTCACATGGGGCAGCTGCATTTTTTTTCTCATGTACAGCCTCCACCTCTCAGCCAGCCTTGTTTTCCTCTTTGACTCTGCCATGAGTTCAGCAAACATCTCCTCTCAAGTCCTCTTTTTTCTCTCCCTCAGGTTGGAAGGCCTGTCAGCATTAGATAGAGGCCCTTCCTTGACAGTCTGTTGCAGGTGCTGGGGCTGTAGGGAAAAAACCCAGTTGCTTATTGTTCATATCCCAGAGAAGTCATGCTAGCTTTTATTCATTGGATATCTCTCCTGGAGACTCTTCCCATTCTTGGGGGCACCTCCGCAATGGTAAGTGGTCAGCATGTACGAAAGGTGCTGGGTGCATTTGCATTTCAGTCTGTGTCTGCTTTCATGCTGGTAGGGGTGGCTTGATTGGAGCTACGTTCCAGATTTGTTTTGGCAGTTTTATTTGTGCTATGGTGTTGGAGGTGTAAAGAGGGGACTATGTGGGGCGGGGAGGAGGAGGGGCAGGGGGGCAAGCTGAATAGTAATACCTTCTATAGCCCCTTTAGGCCATCCTGATTCTTGATGACATTTCACAGAGGCAGATGATCAGGAGGCAGAGAATGGTCTTATTCAAAAAGGCAAAAGGGAGACTAGTGAGATATGCTGTGAAGTTATTCACCCCCCAAAAGTGCTGCGGGAGTGGAAGGGGCTTGCAAGCTATACTGAGGAGCATGCGTATGGGGCTATTCCCTATAATGTGCAAAACAAAACAGAGCTATTTCTCAGACTGACATTCTGCTAGATCTCCCCTGCAGACATGGAGAAACTGCAGGGGAAAATAGAGTCATGCAATCGCTGTCAGCCAGACGGCGTGTTACGGGGCATTTGTACTTCAGTGGGCAGCAGTAGTGTTTGTGCCTTGAGCAGGCATGCAACGTGCACTCATACCTAAGGCTACAGTTATGTCATGGAAGTCACGGAATCCATGACTTCCATTGATCTCCGTGACATTTTCTGCCCCGGGGCTGGAGCTCTCAGCCAGCCCCGCCCGCACAGCTCCCAGCCCCTGCCCCGTGGCAGGGGGACCCTGCAGCTGCTCAGCACCGCGGCAGGGGGACCCTGGAGGTCCCATGCACCACAGCAACGGGGAACCCAGGAGCCCCAGCAGCAGTGGGTGCTGGAGCCACCTACCCCTTTTGTCAGGGATATTTTTAGTGAAAGTCAGGGACAGGCCACAGGCCATGAACTTTTGTTTATTGCTTATGACCTGTCCCTGACTTTTACTGAAAATATCTATGACAAAAATTTAGCCTTATACCTCATGTAAACTGTGCAAACTAAGCACATTTCTCTTCCTGTAAGCACGGTCTCAATAAACTGCTGAATTCTGCACAAATGAATGTTTTCGGTATTCAAATCTGCCGGGGGTGGGGGAAGGAGGGGAAAGGGAGCAGGACAGACCGCACCATGCTGGCGGGTGCCATTTTGAAGCAGCACAAAGGAGGGTTGGGGAGGTGGCGGGGACTGGTAGCTCACATCTGCCAACAATAATAATACATTTCAAAGATAGGTACTTACATGCTGAAGTTTCCTCCATAGGATTGGACTCTTCAGTCCCGGCCTGGCTTTCTGGCTGGGACTTGGGCTCAGCCTATTCAGGGCAGGATTGGTCCATGGTAGCAGGTCAGACCAGGGGCTGGCTTTCCAGCAGCTGTCATCAGGGTCCTGAGTCACAAAAAGATCTTGGGGCGGGAGCCAGGGGGGAGACAGCTCTTCTCCGGCATCCTCCTGCTTATCCTCTGATGGGTTGAGCCCATCATCCTTGGAGGGCGGAAGGGAAATTGTGCAAAAAGTGGTACATAGCAATTGTGTGCACAGAAACAAAAAGCTAAACCAATTCAAAGCAAACACAGTTCACTTTGCAAGAAGACTCCAGATTCCCCACCAATGTGGAGTCAGTATGCAGTGATAGGTTGCATTGTGTGTAAAGCAAGCATTTTCAATCCAGGTTAACTGGATTTGATACAGTTTTAAAGCCCCGTGTAGGCAAGCCCTCAGCGTTAAGTATTATTGGAACAAAATCCTGAAGTTCTCACTCATGCAGAACTTTCTGAAGTCAATAAGGATACTTACATGGAGAAGGTGAGCAGAATTTGATCTCAGCAGGTGTAAGCAGCCATGTCTGCCCTCAGTTACACGAGGTGTAAGTACAGAGAAACTCCAAAACACCAGATTTACACTGGAGTGACGATGGCAAAAGATGTCCCAAAGCCTTTAAACTTTTCCTAAGCCATCAGCTTCCTTAGAGAAATCTTTTTAGGAATAGTCCCCTCTGTGCCCTTGCTTTTGACCTCGTGCTCAAGCTGTCGCTTCTATCCAGCTTCTGCCTCCCATTGGGTCAGATGTCAGGTTGTTTCCCCTGTGAACATCTCGCAGCACTTGCCCTATTAACACCCTGCATTCCAAGCTCAGGTTATTTTAAATTAAAAGCAGGTTTATTTGACAAAGTGAGACTCAACAAATGAAAACTAAATGGAATGAAAGCCATGACTAGGCTTATTCCTGTGCACAAGTGCAGCAAACAGGCCTGACACTGTAGTTACAATTTATTGATTAAGCTTTTTAATCCTGTTTAAAGCATGCTTATCCCTCCTGCCAGCAGCATTCTGTTGGGTGCGTCATCTTTGTCAACTTCCTGTCAGATCTTCTTGGAAGAAGACCTGTAGAACCCATAGATTACATAGGTCGTTGGAGCTTTTTTCCTCATGTTCAATCATCTTCATTAACAGGTTGAACAGTTTATCATCTGTTTCTCTCAGAAGTCAATATGCAAGTAACAATTATACTTTGTATAGTTCAGCATTTTTGGTTATGTTCATTATCCTTTGATATAAAATCTTCTCCTTCTCCTCCGTGTTTGTATAATGAGTATATCGGAGAGTATCAACCCATCAGAAAGATCTAGTCAAATGTGTTAACAGCATTGCTCCCATTTCTAAAGAACTACGGTCCTCCAAGTTGTTGCTTGAGCCAGTGTTTTCTCCACTTTTAGAGGGAATTTCATTAGTAATTTACTAGCTTCTTTAGCTCAAGATGTCTTATAACCATTTTAAAATGAGTAAACTGAGAAAAAGACAGCTTGTGAGATTTACTGACAGTCACAGTGAGCTGTGGGGAGTTGGACCCACAAGCTCTGACTATTGTTCCATCCCTTGACTAATACACTCCTCCTCAGGTTAAAAAGAGTCCAGATTGGCTTGTCTTATTGGTTACTTCCCACTAGGATCTAGTAAAAAGAGCAGCATCTACCAAATATCCTGTCCATATTACACCAAATTTTCACCAAGTCCTAAGAAAAAGTGAATATTGCAAGAAAACAACAATAATTTTAGTCCGATTCTGCTTTCCTTGCCTCAGTTGTACATAGACATAACTCTCCTGGGGCTGCTACCACTTTCATCTATATACAGTTGAGTAATTCCACTGAAGTCAATATTATTTTAAAACCAGTGGGTGGTGAATCTGGCCCATTGACTTCACCGGAGTGACTTTTTACTGCGCACTGGAGTATGCACGGTTAGAATCAACCCATTGTTGTCATGTTCCCTGGGTTTGTTTGGAAAAAGCCAGAGTCTGCCTGGTGCCCGTTGGTCAGCAAACCAGCCATCAAAAAGTTGATTTCTGACAGGAATAAGGGGTGCTAGCAAGCACTGTGAGCAACAGCAAGTAATGAATGGGCCCCTGGACTGACTGTGCTAACATCCTCACATGACAGATTCTACAGATCTAGGTTGGTTTGCTGCTGCCTACAACAAATGCATGTAGGAGACATCATTCCAATGGATGGGGTGCTGGACTGGACATCAGAAGGTCTGGGTACTATTCTTGGCTCTGCCTTTGAGTGACCTTTGGCAAGTCTGCTTCTCTGTGTCCCTTTCCATTCTTTGTCCTGTCTGTAAGCTCTTCTGTCTCACTGTGGGACTGACCAAAGCACACTGAATTCAATGAAAAGTCTCCCATTAACTTCAGTTGGCTTTGGATCAGGCTCTGTTTGTAGAGCTCCCAGCACAGTGGGGGGTGGGGGGGAGGGGCTGATCTCTTTTGGGGTTTCTAGGTGTGACTGTGATACAAATAAGAAATAATAATAATTATACACATTCCTTATTTACAATATCTTCACTTCCACTTTCTCTTTCAGAAAGTTTGTTTTTTCAAACATTTTACCAACTATTTTTTCTGCTGTGAAACTAGCACCCCTGCTTCTAGTTAACGCTAAGTGTAACTGGTGGAGTAACTTTGTCGATTTTTGGTTTTTCATAGCTATATGGTTTCCTGAAACAGTCATGCCTGAGCTGCTACTCGGCAAGAGACTCAAGGAGTTGACTTCTCCAAATGTAATCTAGAAAATGCTGATTCTTTATACCTGGGATGGATGAGAGGTGATTTATAGCCACAAAAGCAGAAGTACACTACAGTTTAGCAGGCAAGCCAGCAGAATAATCCCACTATCTCAGTTCCATAGAACAGGAGGCCTCAGAACGAAGGATGGGAAGAGAGCAAATCTGGCCATCTGACTTAGTTCCAAAACAGAGCTGGACTTGGCTTCAGTTTCAGCTGGCCCAATTCCAACTGACTACAATGAGTAGTGATATATTAATAGTAAACAAATTGGAATAAAAATCAAAACACTCTTTCAAGTAATCAGGTGTCACTCACTTGGACTGAGATGTCATAAACCTACCAGCTCTGCAGGCGCCCATGAAACCTTGCAGGGTAAATAAGACTGGAATTTCTAAGTTAAAAAAACAAGCAGGGGGAAAAAAATCCCTTCAGACCTTCTTTATACATTAGAAAGAAGCAAGAGGGTACAGGATCATTATATCCCCTTGCCCTTTTTATAGGTCCCTTTTAACATGTTTTCTAATACAGACATTTCAGTCTGAAAACCAGGAGATGTCTACATGCAGTTTACTCAGAGCAATCCCATTCACTGAAACTGCTTAACAATGTGTAGCACAGGTTACATCTGTCAGACACCTCAGCAACATGCGGTGTAAAGAAAAGGATTAGGAACACAGCATTGCTTAACGACTAGCTTACCGGAATGTTCCCCAGTGATTTCCCCAATGGCTTAGCAAAAAGTAATGAACATTTCACAACAGTTTAAAAGAAAAGGAAAAATGTTTTCGTAAATATTGTAATATATGCTGTTATTTCAGTTCCCAGGTAATTCAGAACAATTTTGTATTTAAAAAAAGAGAGATTAAGAGAAATTTTAAGAGACAATCAACATATTTAACACCAAAACATGATTTCAAAATAAAAGGCTGCTGACAGAGACGTGTAGTTCTTCAGGGACCAAAGGCACAATATGTTTCCTGCTGTGTTAAGGTACCGATAAGTTATCAGAGAGGAAAAATATATTGCACAATAAAATTAGAGGTGATGCAGCAGCATGTGATATAAAAACCCAGAATGAGTAATCTGACTAGAAGAGATACCAGCCTCAGATTTTCTATGTGGCAGCATTCAGTGTTTTCTTTACACCTTTTCACTCAGCAATTTGCTTTTAATTTTTCGTTAATCTAGTTTAGGACTGAATTCCTCCATGACAGAACACCCACCCACATGGCGCCTAATCAAACACCTGTTGAAGTCACTGGATCAAGTGCTAGAGGCATAACCACGAGACTGAAATGTTCTAGTCTGGATTAGAAACAAAATCCAGAAGCTCTGATATTTCACAAAGTAAAAATATTGAATCCCAGTGGAGAAATTGTGTTACTGTTCGGGGAGGAGCACTTGGGAGGGGGCGAAACCTTACATCAGATTTGGAGTATGACAGGGAAAAAACAGATTTTTTTGGCATATATTCCTTTCTTTAAATTTAATTTCTTTACAAATCTCTTCACTGTAGCCTGCTAGTGTATAAAATGATTAGTTCCAGTTTTCTCTTAACAAAGCAATTCAGTTAGCATCTCAGAATGGAGAGGGAGTATCATTAAATTACAATATAAGAACTCCAACAATTTGTGAGTATCTGACTCATGTTATTTTATAAAATACAAGTTGATTTATACATAGAAGAATGCACATGCTAGCTCAACATTGATGCCCAAAACTAATTAAAACATACACAGCAACAGAATAGTAGTAACTGCAATTCAAACAAAGCTCCATGTCAGGATTAATTTAAAGCTTAATTGTAAATGCACAGTGCTTACACTTACCAACCGATCACATAATGGGGACATATTTAATGCTGGTACAACTAACCATTACATTCTAATACATTTATTTATTTAGATTTAAAATACTAAAAAGATGCCTATCCAAGGCTTTCGATGCCCTAACATTTTTAACAAAACAATAAAGTCGTATATGAAAGTAATTCAGGTGCAAGCCAGGAAAAACAAAGGTTTCTAAATATTATCTCAGTTAAACTCAATCGCATCTACACCCACATATACCAATCTGATGCCTAGTGAGTACGATTTGGAAAGCATGCCATGTCCTGTGCACACAGAGCTTGAGTCTGATCTCACATTGGTTTGAAGCCAGTGTAGTTACTCCAGTGCAAGTGCAGAACTTGGCCCACGCTTGTTCGGAATTCCCCATGGAAATGCTTTTGTTGTGTGTGAATTAATGGTAACATTTTTCTTTTTCAAAAACTCACCCTCCCCGATGCCAGCGTCCTTTGCTGGAGTTAAAGAAGTCAGCAGAGAAACGGTCAGGAAAGCAGCAAAGAGCATCTTAAACACTACACTCAGAACTAGAGATCCTTCAAACAGCTCAAAGTCAGGAACCCCCTAAGTATCTCTTGCCCTTTCAGTCCCTTTACTTGGCTGGAATAACTAGCTCAATGGGGGGTGACTTTCCTCAAGACTTTCACATTGTGGGTAAGTTTCTAGTTTTGTTTTTTGTTGTAAACCTCTTCACAGAAATGACCACCTCCCAGCGAACGGCTGAATGGGGTCCTGTGCCCAACAATGGGATTCCTAATGTACACAGAGATAGTCAGTGGAAACCAAGATTACTCACAAATCAATTTCTACCTAGTTTAGGACTGAATTCCTCCAAGACAGAAAACTCCCCCCCCCACACACATTTTTGTCTTTTACTATAGCAGCAGCAGAGTTCATTCTTTGTTAGGCAGGAGTCTAGCCTCCTGTAGACATCGCTCACGTCGCTGATTCCTTTGGCGTTTTATACCCTTGCATTTTGCTTTGCAGGCTGCTCATGGGAGCTGTGAATGATTTAGAGGCACCTATCCTTGTTGGAAACACGTAACAAAGAAGCCCAAAGCATTTTGTGCTATCTCCCCCTCCCCCGAAAATATAATGATCCTTTGAAGAGAGGCAATTTTTTGATGAAGGAAATTTGTTTTAATGTTTTTTTTTTTGAATGCTACATAGAAAATCACAGTTTCAAGAGTCCTTACTAAGAACGTATATGAAAGAATAATGGTCACATGGCCACCAGTTACTGGAGTTGAAATATTTATGATACAGTCCTGTTGTGAGCTACCAAAGGGAGCCAGACTCCCGCTCTGCAGCCTGTATGCTCCCATACAGTGGAATTGCAGTGGTTCTTTGCTTTTTAAGCCTTGTGCTGACATGCAAGTTTGCAAGGTGCAAGATTTCATTTTGTGGGGGACAGTTGTGAGATTTGCAGCCTCATCCCATCAAGATGGCTGTACAGTCACTGCAGAGAATGACTTGTAAGGCTAATGCATCTGTTTTAAGGACAAAGTCTATAATTTTATTGTGGGGTGCTATACATTTGTACTGCATGGTGTTTTGCTATTACACTCACAAATCTGCAGTATGGGTTTGGCCAACAAGTGCCAGAGTAGTTATCACATGCATTGTTAAAGTACCCGTCACTATGGCAAACCTATACAAATGGGGTTATTTTCCTCAACAGCTGCAAAGCCCTTTACGTTTCCAGTAATTCTGTTTGTTTCCACTAAGAAAATAACTATAGTCTTGATTATAAATGCAAGTAAAATATGGCTTGATAAACGTTCATATTCAGCTTTTTATGATCCCTGTTGCCAATGAATGTGTTACCTATGAAAAACACATTATTCATTGTTCATAGCTGAGGGCTGGATCATTCTTACCATGGGAGAGGACCTGGGGGGAGGAAATTGCTACAAGGATTCAATGGTTCTCTTCCACTGTTCTATCAAGAGTGGGTTCTGCCCTCCAGCAGGGTAGGTCACAGGACCAGCCCTGAACCTGACGGATGACCAGGGACCTAAGGGAGGCCCCATGCCTCTTCACTGGCTGAATGGGGCTCTCCTGGCTTGTTACCAGCTGCAGTGCCAGGGTTGCCTCCTTGTTACAGCTGCTTCCAGACCCAAGGAGTTGGAAGGGCTCTGTGGAAATGACAATATAGTTCCAAGCTATGTTTAAGTTTTACTGGGACTCACCAAGAGACTGAGAAGGGACAACATGCATTGCCCCAGCTGACCCATTTTCCTTTCTCTCTCCTGATGTGAACCAGATCTACAACATGCTCCCCCTAGAGTATGGAGAACAGTGCCACAAAGGCAGCTAATCATCCCCCTTTTGATTTTGGAGCAGGTCATCCATACGAAAGAGCCCCTAAGTGCACAGAGGTGGGAGGCTGATATCCGAAATGTCAAGGACAAATCCTACACTCTTTACTCAGATTAAATCCCCATTGTCTAAAGAGTGCAGGATTCGACCTGATGTTAGGAAACCATTGCAGAGCAAAGCTACTTGCTGTGCACCCGCATCCATCATTCTTAAGCTTTCTTTCATTGGTGTTGGAATCAGCTAGAAGATACTATGGCTGGAATAATGATCCACTCCCTACACGCACAGCAGCTGGTAAAGTAACAGTGTAGGCCTGATGTAAGTGGGAAGAGGAAGAATTAAACCCATTTGCCTTTCCTCTAGGCAAACTTCCTCCTTTTGTCACCAGGAATTGCCCCTCCTCTCCCCCCCCCCCCCCCCCGTTAATCTACATGAGTCTGAAAGCTCTCTCTGAGCAAAGACTTTGCATTCACGTTAGCTAGGTTACCAAGGTGATAAAGAAAAAGCCGTTCCCAGGAACCATGGCTCCAGTTCAGCGTTGTCTCCATCAAATCCAAGCTACTGCTGGATTTAAGTACAGTCCCCTTTGTCTCACACATCAGATTAGTTAGATCTATATGTCACTATTTGTCCACTGTACTCATGTCTGGGCTGAAAATACGAATTTAGCTCCCAGCACAATTTAACAGGCGGTACAAACAAACAAAACCCCTCAACTAAAGAAGGAGCAAGAAAGATGTCAGTCTAGTTGCTTTTATGTTGCATCCTTTCCCTGTTTCCTTAGCTGCAGCTTGTTTCTTTTGGTTACAAACTTGTCTTATGTGTGCCCAAAGACCTTATACAGCAATGGCACAGTATCAATAATTGTAATTATTAAGATAATATTATGCAACATGTAGGAAAGGGCCATGTCAATGAGAATTATTCACAGCTGTGTGTGTTGAACATGTGTGTGCTTGTGTGAGGTGACCTATACAGGAATGGGTCAGGGTTAAGTGGTGGGGGAGGGAATGTATGTATCTTGGTATTGTTAAGTGTCTAGCATTTGGATACCTAAATAAAATAAACTATAACAATGTCCCAAGTAAATAAGGAAAATGTAATTTTAATGGAAATGTTTGTTCTTATTTCTTTTTAGAAACGGGAACTTCATTTAAGCGGCTTGATGGGGCCAAATCCATTCCTCTGCTTTTTTGAAGCATCTGATATAGTGGCAGTGGTCTCAACTTAAACATAGAAATGTGGGGCTGGAAGAGACCTCAAGAGGGCCTTAAGTGCAGCCTCCTGTGCTGAGGCAAGGCCAAATAAACCTAGACTACCCCTACAGATGTTTGTCCAACTGCCATTAAAAATCTCCAACAAGGGGGATTTTACAACCTCCCTTGGAAGCCTATTCTAGAGTTTAAGTACTCTTCTATTAAGAAAGTTTTTCCTAATATGTAAGCTAAACCTCTCTTGCTACAGATTAAGCCCATTATTTCTTGACCTATCTTCAGTGGATACAGAAAACAACTGACCACAGTCCTCTTCAGAACAGCCCTTAACATATTTGAACAGAGTGTTATATAATTTCCCCTTCAGTTGTCTTTCCTCAAGACTAAACCTGCCCAGTATTTAGAAAACCTGACCTGTGAGGAAAAATTTACAAACGTTTTATCATTGTTGATGCTCTCCTCTGGACTTGAATTTGTCCACACCTTTCCTGAAGCGTGGCACCTAGAATTGGACACAGTACTACATCTGAGACCTCACCAGTGCCAAATAGAGCAGGACAAATTACCTTCCATATCTTAGATACAACACTCCTGGTACTGTACCCCAGAATATTATCCTTTTTCACAACCGCATCACATTGTGGACTCATGTTCAATTTATGATCTACTATAATGCCCAGATCCTTTTCATCAGTACGACCTGGCCAGTCATTCCCCATTTTGTAGTTATGCATCTGATTTTTCCTTCCCAAGAGAAGTAATTTGTGCTTATCTTTATTGAATTTAATCTTGTTGATTTCAGACCAATTCTCCCAAATTGCCAAGGTCGTTTTGAACTTGAATCCTGTCCTCCAAAGTGCTTACATCGTCCCAGGTTAATGTCATCCGCAAATTTTATAGACATACTCTCCACTCCATTATCCAAGTCATTAATGAAAATACTGAATAGTACCAGACCCAGGACCAACCCCCGCTGGCCCCACTAGATACACCTTCCCAGTCTGACAGTGAACCATTCACTGATTACTTTTTGAGTACAGTCTTTCAACCAGTTGTGTACATACCTTACAGTAACTTCATCTAACCCCACTTCCCTGGTTTGCTTATGAGAATGTCACGTGAGACTGTGTCAAAAACCTAACTAAAAATCAAGATATATTGGATCTACTGCTTCCCACCAGTAATCCTCTCAAAGAAGAAAATTAGGTTGGATTATCATGATAAACTGGTTCTTTAAATATCCTATGATGAATTTCATCAGGCCCTGCTGATTTGAATACATCTAACTTACCTAAATATTCTTTAACCTGTTCTTTCCCAATTTAGATTGTGTTCCTTCCCCATTCCTTCCTTAATCATAGAATCATAGAATATCAGGGTTGGAAGGACCCCAGAAGGTCATCTAGTCCAACCCCCTGCTCAAAGCAGGACCAATTCCCAGTTAAATCATCCCAGCCAGGGCTTTGTCAAGCCTGACCTTAAAAACCTCTAAGGAAGGAGATTCTACTACCTCCCTAGGTAACGCATTCCAGTGTTTCACCACCCTCTTAGTGAAAAAGTTTTTCCTAATATCCAATCTAAACCTCCCCCACTGCAACTTGAGACCATTACTCCTCGTTCTGTCATCTGCTACCATTGAGAACAGTCTAGAGCCATCCTCTTTGGAATCCCCTTTCAGGTAGTTGAAAGCAGCTATCAAATCCCCCCTCATTCTTCTCTTCTGCAGGCTAAACAATCCCAGCTCCCTCAGCCTCTCCTCATAACTCATGTGTTCCAGTCCCCTAATCATTTTTGTTGCCCTTCGCTGGACTCTCCAATTTATCCACATCCTTCTTGAAGTGTGGGGCCCAAAACTGGACACAGTCCTCCAGATGAGGCCTCACCAATGTCGAATAGAGGGGAACGATCACGTCCCTCAATCTGCTCGCTATGCCCCTACTTATACATCCCAAAATGCCATTGGCCTTCTTGGCAACAAGGGCACACTGCTGACTCATATCCAGCTTCTCGTCCACTGTCACCCCTAGGTCCTTTTCCGCAGAACTGCTGCCTAGCCATTCGGTCCCTAGTCTGTAGCTGTGCATTGGGTTCTTCCGTCCTAAGTGCAGGACCCTGCACTTATCCTTATTGAACCTCATCAGATTTCTTTTGGCCCAATCCTCCAATTTGTCTAGGTCCTTCTATATCCTATCCCTCCCCTCCAGCGTATCTACCACTCCTCCCAGTTTAGTATCATCCGCAAATTTGCTGGGAGTGCAATCCACACCATCCTCCAGATCATTTATGAAGATATTGAACAAAACTGGCCCCAAGACCGACCCTTTTATTTGATTTTATCTAGAAATGGTCAGAGAGGTTAAGAGCTAAAGAGGATTGAACAGACTATTACATTTCTCAGAGGAGGTTGGTAGGTTTGTTTCTCTGAAGGAAATGCTGATAATTTCTGGTAGCAGTGAGCACAATTCTTAGTTAGTGGAGGATCTGTTTCATATTGGGGTTTGTTTGCCATGACCTCAAGCTTTGAGTACTTATGGCACCTTAGAGACTAACACATTTATTGGAGCATGAGCTTTTAAAGCTGTAGCTCACGAAAGCTCATGCTCAAATAAATTGGTTAGTCTCTAAGGTGCCACAAGTCCTCCTTTTCTTTTTGCGGATACAGACTAACACGGCTGCTACGCTGAAAGCTTTGAGTGTGATGGGATCAAATTCCAGCAGGAACAACAGGTAAAGCACACTGGTCTTAATTAAAGTAGCTTTTCTTTGCTTCTTTTAGTAGACGGCATAGTCCCAGAGAAGGTCTTTGTGTTGTAATCTGCATTGTAATCATCTGCCTATAGGCCTTTACCTAACAAAGTTAGTTGTTGAACTATGGTGATCTGTTGGTGTAAAGAGAAGGCCAAGGGACAAGCAGTTGTCCTGTCCTAGTAGCTCATCAGCCCTTTGGTTGTGTAGGTGGGTGATGGTTTTCCTAAGGCATGCTGGAAACTTAAGCTTTAAAAGATTTTGTGGGCAGACAGACTTTGGTGGTTCATTCCCTTAGTGCAGGGGTGGGCAAACTTTTTGGCCTGAGGGCTGCATCGGGTTTCTCAAATTGCCTGGAGGGCCGGTTAGGGAAGGCTGTGCCTCCCCAAACAGCCAGGCATGGCCCAGCCCCTGCCCCTGCCCCCTATCTGACCCCCCCACTTCTCACCCCGATGGCTCCCCTGGGACTCCTGACCCATCTGACCCCCCTACTTCTCACCCCAATGGCCCCCCAGGGACCCCTGCCCCATCCAACCACCCGTTCTCCCTGACCACCCCCACCACCCCATTCAACCCTGCCCCATCCAACCCCCCAGTCCCTGTCCCCTGACCGCTCCATCGAACCCCTCCTCTCCTTCATGACCGCTGCCCCCATTCAACCCTGTTCCCCACCCTCTGACCACTCCAACCCCTATCCACACCCCAACCTCCTCTGCCCCTAATCCCCCGCTGCTCCCTGTCCCCGCACTGTCTGGAGCAGCAGCGCGGCTGCACCAGGACAGGCAGCCACGCAGCACAGAGCACCGGGTCAGGCCGGGCTCTGCAGCCCTGCTGCCCAGAGTATTGCGCCTCACGGCAGTGTGGCTGCAGGGGAGGGGAGACAACCTCCCAGGCCAGGAGCTCAGGGGCCACGTGTAGTTTGTCCACCTCTGTCCTAGTGGAATGAAGGGAAGACAGTTTCACAGGGCTGAGATGGTGGTTGGACGACGAGATCAGGACACTTTGTGAGAGTTCCAATATCCACTCCTGAGCGGACAATAAGGTCCTGTTGTGTGAGTAGGTACAGAAATAGTTTCTGTGAAAGCCATTGTTTCCATGCAGGTTTAAAGCTGATGTCCTGGGTCCTCTCCATGTGCAAGTTGAGGTAACCAAGAACATGATACCATAAGCAGACCCTCCCCACACATACTTAGACCCAGAGCCTCCTATAAGGAAGAAAAACAGTAACAGACTTGATGAATCCAGTCGGGGCCCTCACTTAGCAGATCTAACTTAGAGGAGATGCACTAAGCATGAATATAGAAAATTCTGAAGTACATAGGCCATTCTGCAATTCATGCAAAGGAAATTCCACCCTAAAACATACATTTCAAAAATAGGTTATATTTATCAAAATATAAATCAGAGACTGGGACTTGAACAAAGCTGTGAGTCTAAATGATTACTTAATACTCAATTAATACTTAATTACTTAGCTGCCTCTCCAAGTCTTCAGATGATGATATTGTTGACGCTATGTAACAAGCTGGAAATATAAAGTGCTTAGATTGAAATTCAAAATTTGCTTCTGCAGTAAACAGAGAGACAGGCAAAGAGGAGACGTTATAGTCACAAAAAATGTATAGTGGGGTAACAATGGGTTAAACTTTTCTTTAAAAAAAGTTTCCACTCATCTACACTCTTTAGTTCCAATAAACTAGTTTTACAGTAGCTATTTAATAGATTGTGACTCATCTGCCCTAATGCCATTGACCAAACACACTCATTCTTTGTAAGAGATTAAGCAAGCTGGGGGGGTGAGTGAGGAGTGATTTCTTTGGGTTCCTTTTTCCTAGTGTGGGATTCCCATGGTCATGTACCATAAATGAGGGCTATTCTTGTAAACATCTTACATGTCCCAGACAACCAAAAAAGGAAGAAAAACACAGTGTACTGACACAGATGCTTTGCAGAGCAGTGTGTCAGCATGTATAAAACTAAAGAAGCTCTTGTATTTCAAGCAACAAGCGTTCTGATTAAAATTCAGAAATAGAATATTCTAGTTAATCATATTTTTCAGACTCTTCTGTTCACGTCCTTACCACAATTTAAGGGAATGTAAATTTTGAGCTCAAACTTTATCATATTGTTCAGTCCACCCAAAAAGTTTCTCCTCTAGTTTATCACAACATTTGTATTGGAGAAAATAACAGTGTACTTTCTCTAAAAAACAGCTGTATGGAGTGAAAGCCCAATTAAGGAAAATTTTTGTACATTTGCAGACAAAACAATGATCCTGGAAGAAATAATGCAGACACAGGGAGCATTAACTTGGTGCGAGTTGTTCTGAAGGGCATAAGGAAAGTGTTGGAAAGGAGTATGTGTGAACTGCCCCATGCAGATCCTGCAGGTGTGCTCTAAAAGGTACCTAGTTCACATTAACGTAGTCCACAAGATGAGGTACCTTTTAGACCATGCCAGAAGGGTCTATACAGGCCAGTTAGAGCACAACAACATGTTAGCGTGCGTTACAAATCACACCCTTCTGGCGCACTGTGCAGAGAAGCCCACCGTTTCAGCAAAGAAGTGAATGGGGAAAGAGAAAAACACACAGACACCAAATGAGTATAAAATGATGGGTAGCTTATTTTCTTTTTAAATTCTATAACAAAGGAACCCACATTCTTACAGCAAAGCAGTAAAGTAGTCATGGCTTCAAGAATTTTTTAAAATGTGTACAACTGATTCAGCTTTTTACTGTTATTTCAAGACCAATATACATATAAAAGGCATAATTTATCAAGATAACACTGCAGTAAGTGAACACGAAATCTAACTTGCAATGAAACTTCTGTTGTGTTACATAATCTACACGAATACCTAAAAAGGGCATTATGAATACCCAACTGGTTAGTAAAGAGTTTAAGTGTTAACAATAAGAGGTGCAATCCTTGAGAGTTAAATGCTGAGAACCCTAGAGCCCTTTCTATGAGGGTATTCATTCTCAATAAAGCTTTGTAGAGTAAAAAACTGAGAAGCAAAATACTCTGTTCAGTTTCTCTGATTCCACTTTCCCTTCCCCCAAAGTGAAGCTTTACTCGGAGTGAAATCCTGGCGCCATTGAAGACGGTGGCAAAACTCCTGTTAACTGGGGCCAAGATTTTACCCTCAAAAGTCCAGCTCAAATGTCCTTTGGAAATAAAATCCATTGTTTTGTATCGTGTGCAAAGTGCAATATCTCTCCAGTGCTATCAGAAAACATGCTGATAAGGACATAGCCACAGAATCAAATGAAAACAATTAAAACCCTTACTAATTCTAGCAATCCTAACAGAAGAAGGGTGTTTGATATCTACAGGAATTTATGACAGGTCAACTGATTTAATACAGATGCTATTACTAAGACGTGTCCCTTCTGATTTCACTGCGTCAAATCAAAGTTGTTTCACTCAAGTTCTTCAGTTTCTTCTGTGAAAAGGTCTGCCAGATCAGCCACTGTCAACACTGAGGCTTCTGACTGTTTCATGGAAGAGCTGGTGTGGCTGTAGGGAAAATTTGCACATGAGAGTTAGAGAACAGACTCTGCACAATAAAGAAAGAACATGCAGTTGTAGATTGTCTAAAATTTATACTACAGTGAACATCACAAAGGAAGATGACAAGGAAGGGTATGTATACAGTGTAGTTGTAGCTGTGTTGGTCCCAAGATATTTGAGACACAAGATGGGGGAGGTATTATCTTTTACTGGACCAACTTCTATTGGTGAGAGAGAAGCTTTCGAACCACACAGAGCTCTCCTTCAGGTCTGGGAAAAGTACTCTGAACATCACATCTAAACGCAAGGTGGAACAGATTGTTCAGCATAAGTAGTTAGTACATATTTTAAAGGACCATTTTAGGCAGAGTGGCCTATTAACTGCTCTGCAGTGATAGGACAAAAAGAGGGAGTTAGTAGGTTACAGACCACAATGATGCCTGCGTCAAATATTTACAAAACAATGGACAGCCCTCAGATATCCATCCCAAACACGCGGACAAACTTATCCATTTCATCCTCTCCCGTAACAATTTTACATTCAACAACAAACACTTTGTCCAAACCATGGGAATAGCTATATGCCAACCTCTTCATGGGCCACCTTGAAGAAGACAAATGCACCACAAAACCAATGATATACCTCAAACACACTGATGATAGTTTCTTCCTCTGGACAGATGGCTTAAACTCCCCTCATAGACTTCCACCACAATTTCAACAACCAATCCCAATCCATTAAACTCCACAATCAGTTTCAACAATGGATCCCTACAGACAATCATATACAAGAAAGAGGAGATCACACCTACTTTCAAAATTCCAGTATCCACCCCAAACACACCAACAAATCTGTTATCTACAGCCAGGCACTCAGATACCACAGAATAGGCTCCCAGAAGGTGGTCTGGGATATATATCTTAATACTCAGAACTGCCTTCACCAAAAAAGGACACTCCACCAGAGTAGCAGACCATCATGGAACGGGCCACACAAATACCCTGAGACCCTGCTTCAATACAGAAATAAACCTCCCTCCAGCTGCATGCCCCTAGGTGTCACAGACCACCCTACACTGGAACCCATATGGGGTATCAAACAACTACAACCTATACTCAATGGGGACCTAATCCTAAAAGAAATCTTTCCTGAACCCTCACTTCTGGGCTTCATACAACCCCCCAACCTCTCCAAGCTCATCATCAGAAGCAAGCTTCCCACAGATCAGGACACACCAACTGCCAGACAACAGATGCAAAACCTGCAGACATATCTCCACTGCTGTAATGATCAACACATTTCAAGATCCATGGATCTTACACGTGCCTATCACAACATGTGGTATACCCAGTGCTGTCCCGAGAGATTATGGTGCCCTACGCACCCCCCCTGTGGTGGAACCAGCCCTGGGCCTCCGACGGGGAGAGGGGTCCCAGGCCTCTGCACAGGAGGGGGTGGGGCTGCACCCAAGGGCTTTGGGAGGCAGGAGCAGCCCGTGCAGGAAGGCAGCAGGGGTCGGGCCCACCCCCACACTCATGGGGTGGTGGGAAGTGGAGCAATCTGGCCCCAGCCTGCTCCGCTCTGCTCCCAGGCTTGGGGGAAGGGGAGAAACCACCCCCGTAGCACTCACCAGCAGAGCAGCTGGGAGCTGGCATAGCATAGCGGGCTGGGGCCGGGTCATTCCACTTCCCGCCACCTGCTGAGTGCCTGACCCTGACCCCTGCTGCAGTCCCCCAGGATGCATAGCTCAGGGGACGGGATATGGGTGGGGGAAGGGGTGGAGCGGGGGCAGTAGCAGCTTTCCTGGGCCCTGCTGTGCACAGCCCATGAGGGACTGGCTCAGCTGCCTGGGGAGGATTGGGCTGGCCACAGCACACAGCTGCATAGAGCACCATGAAATTTGGGGCAATTTGGTGCCCCAAATTTCCTAGTGCCCTACGCAGCTGTGTAGTTTGTGTGTGGGTAGGGATGGCCCTGGGTATACCTCATCCAGTCCACTAAACGCTCCAATAGCAACCATGTGGGTGAAACCAGACAATCACTAGACTCTCAAATTAACTCACACAGGAAAACGATAAAAAACAAAAACACCCTATCATAGAATCATAGAATATCAGGGTTGGAAGGGACCTCAGGAGGTCATCTAGTCCAACCCCCTGCTCAAAGCAGGACCAATCCCCAACTAAATCATCCCAGCCAGGGCTTTGTCAAGCCTGACCTTAAAAACTTCTAAGGAAGGAGATTCCACCACCTCCCTAGGTAGCGCATTCCAGTGCTTCACCACCCTCCTAGTGAAAAACTTTTTCACAACATCCAACCTAAACCTCCCCCACTGCAACTTGAGACCATTACTCCTCGTTCTGTCTTCTGCTACCACTGAGAACAGTCTAGATCCATCCTCTTTGGAACCCCCTTTCAGGTAGTTGAAAGCAGCTATCAAATCCCCCCTCATTCTTCTCTTCCACAGACTAAACAATCCCAGTTCCCTCAGCCTCTCATAACTCATGTATTCCAGTCCCCTAATCATTTTTGTTGCCCCCCGCTAGATGTTTTCCAATTTTTCCACATCCTTCTTGTAGTGTGGGGCCCAAAACTGGACACAGTCCTCCAGATGAGCCCTGTCGAATAGAGGGGAACGATCACGTCCCTCGATCTGCTGGCAATGTCCCTACTTATACAGCCCAAAATGCCATTGGCCTTCTTGGCAACAAGGACACACTGTTGACTCATATCCAGCTTCTCGTCCACTGTAACCCCTAGGTCCTTTTCTGCAGAACGGCTGCCTAGCCATTTGGTCCCTAGTCTGTGGCAGTGCATGGGATTCTTCTGTCCTAAGTGCCGGACTCTGCACTTGTCCTTGTTGAACCTCATCAGATTTCTTTTGGCCCAATCCTCTAATTTGTCTAGGGCCCTCTGTATCCTATCCCTACCCCCCAGCATATCTACCTCTCCTCCCAGTTTAGTGTCATCTGCAAACTTGCTGAGGGTGCAATCCACACCGTCCTCCAGATTATTAATGAAGATATTGAAGAAAACTGGCCTGAGGACCGACCCTTGGGGCACTCCACTTGATACCTCATCCACAGAGCCAGTTATCTTGTCATAGAAGGCAATTAGATTATTTAGGCACGACTTGCCCTTGGTGAATCCATGCTGACTGTTCCTGATCACTTTCCTCTCCTCTAAGTGCTTCAGAATAGATTCCTTGAGGACTTGCTCCATGATTTTTCCAGGGACTGAGGTGAGGCTGACTGACCTGTAGTTCCCAGGATCCTCCTCCTTCCTGTTTTTAAAGATGGGCATAACAGTAGCCTTTTTCCAGTCATCCGGGACCTCCCCCGATCGCCATGAGTTTTCAAAGATAATGGCCAATAGCTCTGCAATCACATCCGCCAACTGCTTTAGTACTCTCGGATGCAGCGCATCCGGCCCCATGGACTTGTGCTCGTCCAGCTTTTCTAAATAGTTCCGAACCACTTCTTTCTCCACAGAGGGCTGGTCACCTCCTCCCCATGCTGTGCTGCCCAGTGCAGTAGTCTGGGAGCTGACCTTGTTCGTGAAGACAGAGGCAAAAAAAGCATTGGGTAAATTAGCTTTTTCCACATCTGCTGTCACTAGGTTGCCTCCCTCATTCAGTAAGGGGCCCACACTTTCTTTGACTTTCTTCTTGTTGCTAACATACCTGAAGAAACCCTTCTTGTTACTCGTAACATCTCTTGCTAGCTGCAACTCCAGGTGTGATTTGGCCTTCCCGATTTCACTCCTGCATGCCCGAGCAATATTTTTATACTCTTCCCTGGTCATTTGTCCAATCTTCCACTTCTTGTAAGCTTCTTTTTTGTGTTTAAGATCAGCAAGGATTTCACTGTTAAGCCAAGCTGGTCGCCTGCCATATTTACTTTTCTTTCTACATATCGGGATGGTTTGTTCCTGTAACCTCAATAAGGATTCTTTAAAATACAGCCAGCTCTCCTGGACTCCTTTCCCCCTCATGTTATTCTCCCAGGGGATCCTGCCCATCAGTTCCCTGAGGGAATCAAAGTCTGCTTTTCTGAAGTCCAGGGTCCGTATGTTGCTGCTCTCCTTGTGTCAGGATCCTGAACTTGACTATCTCATGGTCACTGCCTCCCAGATTCCCATCCACTTTTGCTTCCCCTACTAATTCTTCCCTGTTTGTGAGCAGGTCAAGAAGAGCTCTGCTCCTAGTTGGTTCCTCCAGCACTTGCACCAGGAAATTGTCCCCTACCCTTTCCAAAAACTTCCCGTATTGTCCGTGCACCACTGTATTGCTCTCCCAGCAGATATCAGGGTGATTAAAGTCTCCCATGAGAACCATTTGGTGAATGCTTTTCACAAAGTGATCACTATATCTGACTCATCAATCCTCCTCCTCAAAGAAAACCTGCACAACACTTTCAAAAGATTAACCTGGGAGCAGGGGTGGCAGGTTTGTAGAAATGTTGGTGGTGCTGGGTGCAGGCCGCCGGCTGGGTCAGGGATGCAGGAGGGGGTGAGGGATGCAGGCTCTGGGACGGAGTTTGGGTGTAGGCTCTGGGCTGGGGCAAGGGGTGGGGGGTGCAGGCTCTGGGAGGGAGTATGCAGGGCTGGGGTGCAGGCTCTGGGAGGGAGTTTTGGGGGTAGGATAGGGTGTGTGGGAAAGGGGTGGGGGTGAAGGCTCTGGGAGGGAGTTTGGGTGCAGGCTGGGGCAGGGGGTGGGTGTGCATGAGGGGGTGAGGGGCTTGGGGTGTGGCTGGGGATGAGGAGTTTGGGGTGTGGGGGGCTCAGGGCTAGGGCAGAGGGTTGGAGTGTGGGGTGAGGGCTGGAGATGAGGGGTTCATGATGCAGGAGGGGGCTCAGGGCTGGGGCAGAGGGTTAGGGTGCGGGGGGATGGAGGGTTTGGGGTGTGGGAAGGGCTCAAGGCTAGGGCAGAGGGAAGGAGTGTGTGGGGAGTGAGGGCTCTGTCTGAGGCTGGGGATGAGGGGTTTGGGGTGTTGGAGAGGCTCAGGGCTAGGGCAGAGGGTTGGGGTGCAGGGAGTGGGTGGGCTCTGGCTGGGGGTGCAGGTTCTGAGGTGGGGCAGGGCTGGGGATGAGTTTGGGGTGCAGGCAGGTGCCCTGGAGCTGCGGCCAGAGAGGAGGACTGCCCCCAAGCCCTCTTCCCACTGGCAGCAGTGAGCTCTGGGGGAGGGGCCCCCTCTCCCTCCCTCCCCATCTCTCCGCCCCCGGCAGCATACTCATTTCACACCACTGTCACTGCACATGCTCCTAGGGCCCCTCTCAGGTCCAATAAGCCCCCTCACCTCCCTTGTGGTGGGTGCTCTGGGCAGGGGGGAAAGGGGGGCTGCCGCCATCACATGTGCACCTCCTCTCCTGCTGTAGCCTCACTGGGGGTGAGGGATGGGGCTGCTCCTTGCCCAGCGGGGGGCAGGAGTGGTGACGGGGGGGAGGGGGAAGGCTGTGCTGGAGGAGGGTCCCGCTGGAAAAGAGAAGGGTCCGAGGCGGAAGGGGAGGGTAAGGGCAGCCTGCCCTGGCACTAGTGGGGCGGGGGGCACTAGGACCCTGTGGCGGCAGTTGATGCCGGGAGCCAGGAGAACAGAGGCAGGGTGGAGCTGCAGGGACACACTGGGGGGCCAGGGAGGTGCACAGGGGCAGCAAGTGGAGGCTGGGGGACACTTGGGGGAGGTGCAGGGGGTGGCAGGTGTGGCCGAGGGAGAGACCCGGCCCCGAACATTGGTGGAGCTGGGCCCCCGGGCCCTGACTATTGCTGGAGCCCGGCCACCAGGGGCCCATACAACTCGCCGCCCCTGCCTGGGAGTTTAAATTCATAACTCTCACTCCATGATTTTTCATGTCTAGGAACAGAGACACTGGATTTACGGCTTATTACAACAATCTGTAACCCACTAACTCCCTCTTTTTGTCCTAGGACTGCAGAGTTGTTAATGGGCCACTCCACCTTGAATGGTTCCTTAGAATTTGTGCTAAACAATCTGCGTCACCTTGCATTTAGCTGTGACACTTGTCCCAGAATACCTTCCAGAAGGACCAGAAGAGGAGCTCTGTGAGGCTCATTAGCTTGCATCTCTCACCAGCAGAAGTTGATCCAATGAAACATATTACCTCACCCATCTTGTCTCTTTAAGGAAGGGTATGGTTATTACCATGCTCAACCAAAGCAGTATGAACCATCCTGTTCATTATGTGGAGACTATCTTACAGAAGATTTAGTTGGGGACTGGTCCTGCTTTGAGCAGGGGGTTGGACTAGATGACCTCCTGAGGTCCCTTCCAACCCTGATATTCTATGATTCTATGAATCGCATGAGGTCTTCTCACTAGGCAATTTTAAAGACAAAGCAATTAAAGTAGTTTGATCAGGTATTTTGTTGTTCATATTATTCACTACAACTCAGATTAAGAGCACAAGAATTGCCATACTGGATCAGACCCAAATTCCATCTAGTCCAGGACCCTGTCTGACAGTGACCAGTAACCACATGCTTCAGAAGAAGGTGGAATAATCTGTCCCTAGCATGAGATCCTGATCTCTAATAGTAAGAGACTGATGTAAACCCTGCTTTGTACATCCTCCCAAACTACCACAAGTAATAAAAAGACTGGAATCTGAACTCATCTGGTGATTTTGTTGTTTGGGCAAGCAGCATAATACAGTAGTTTTGCTCCTCTGCAGCTATATTGGATCTGCAGTTCTTCTAGTCACATAAGCTTGGTTCTGTGAACTAAATGGAGGGAACTGTGCAGTTAAAGGGTTTATTTTTTCATAACTTTTGACTATCACTATGCTGTACGACTAGAAATTCTCACCTTGTATTTGTTTGCAGGGGTAAGGGTATGAGGGGTAGGGCATCATCCTTATCTTTGTAAGTATCAGTTTTCCACATCTGTACCATTCTAATGTTTTCGCATGTAAAAATTCAAATAATTTGTCCAATGGTTAAACAACATGATTAACAGCAAACATTTGGGAAGGAATATTAAATCTCATGCTTCAGGGTTTACGTCAGTCTCTTACCATTAGAGATAATTAAAATGCCTGGCTAGTAAGGGTTTTCCCCCCCCCCCCAAAAAAGAAGAGTCTAGTGTATACCAGAAATGTAACATCCACATCACATCGGTTTGTTATCTAGCCAATACAAGATTTGTCCAAATGCCAGCTTTTAAAGCATAACCTGGTACACATTTGTACCATTCTAATCTTTTTGCATGTAAAAATTCAAATAATTGTCCAATGCTTAAACAACATTATTAATAGCAAAACCCCATACACCTTAGGTCTAGTTCACCATTGCATTAGTCCAGTTTTATGATAGTGTAATTTCACTGATTTTTGTGCAATTACACTAGTGTAAAACTGGAGTACTGCAGACATGAATCTGGTCTCACATTTATGGTTATTCAGCACACATATACCTGACTGGTTCATGTCCTTGCAGACATCTGGTCTCTTAATTAAAATGTCTGGCCAGTAACTGCACTTATTTACATTGTGTTTCTGTTTCAAATTACTGAATACCAAATCCAGGTTAAAGTGTCAATTTTTTCAAGCTTTGCTGAAAACATTTTGGGACTTTAGTCAAAACCTCACAACTATAGTGAATACACCTCTTAAACAAACAGAGTGAATGCAGGGTGTATGTATGAATATGACTTTCATTTCAGTGCAGTAATGCTTTTTAGCTCCCCCCCCGCCCAAAAAAAAAAAAAGTACCTTCTCTCTACAGTTTTCAGCATCATCTGCATTCTCTCTTCTATTGTTGCTTTTATCAGGAACCTGTGAACAATGGTGGGCCTGCATGTGTTAAAAAAATAAAATTGAGCACTGGTATATTGTCATAGGACTGGCAAGAAGTTTAGGCCCAAATTTTCACCTCCCTACAAATTATTTTAACCTTGTTGAAAGTGTCCTCTGGATTTTAAAGGCCCAATCCTGTAAGGTGCTGAGCAACCTCTACTGAGAGTAAAGGGTGTTCAGCACCTCCCACCACTCAAATAGCTACTTTGCAAGATCAGGCCCTCAATGATCATCAAAATAATTAAATAAAACCCTAATAGACATTGGATAAAATTCTGCTCTCACTTTTACTAGTAACAATAAAAAGGGTTCATTATGTGCACACCCTGCTTAGGGAGCTCAGAGACATGACTCCTTCTGTAACTCCCAGGGCCAGATTAACTCATCACTTGGTCCCAATCAAACATATACTTCTGGGCCCCTACCCTGTTGGAGAAGTAGTTTCTTTACCCAGTGCCCTCCTTGGAAATGGCAAACGAGCCTCAGCTGTGTGGGAGGAATATCTCTGCCCACTCATCCACTGATGTGGGGATGCACATGAACTGAAAGAACTTCATTCACTTGATTCAGAGTAGCAGCTGTGTTAGTCTGTATCCACAAAAAGAAAAGGAGTGATTGGTAGGATTGCCAACCCTCCAGGTTTGACCTGGAGTCTCCAGGAATTAAAAATTAATCTTTAATTAAAGATTATGTCATGTGATGAAATCTCCAGAAATACATCCGACCAAAACTGGCAACCCAAGTGATTGATGTTGTGATCTGGCACAAAGTGGTACAACATCATGTGAAGTTCTTTCAGTTCGCATGCAAATCTGCATCAGCAAATATATATATATATATATATATATATATATAAAAAATAAAAATAAATAAATAAATAAAATAAAGTGGGGGCCCTGGCCCAGGGACATGCCCAGTTTACCTATGCATTAATCCAGCCCAGGTAACTCCTCAGCACACAGGGGGACCACTCCTGCAGTTACACCCCTTCAGGGAATGTGGCCTGCTCCTCCTTGTATGTTGGGCCTGCTCCATAGACTAGCATGGTATGTGGATGGGAGAAAAGTCCTGCCTTCTCCCGGCCCACTTTGGGGTGATGTACACATGGAATGGGGACATGGAGGAAGCATCTCCTGAACTTCCTTGAGTAAAGGGATTGTGACAGGCTCCTCGCATGTTGTCTTGAAGAGCCCCCTTTATGAGGGCCAGTAATGAACTCAGTCCATTGTTTGTATAGGACCTACAATGTTGCTTTTGAGCCCGTCCAAGAAAGTGAGCTCCAGGTAATGACTAATTAAACATCATTTTCAGAGCTGTGCTGACATCGCTAATGCAGAAGACAAGCAAATATTTTGTTCGGTTTCTTATGTGCCATATAAAAAAGGGTAAAAAAATCTGATTGGCAAATGGAGAACAACAAAGCTAAAGGAAAAGAAAAAGAATTTTCAAGGTCCTGAGTGGGTGAAACAGAGCAGAGTAAAAATCAAAAGTTAATATCTATGAAAATAGCTGTACATCCTTCTGACAATACATTTTTTTTCAGATTAGGAATTTATATTAGAAAATGAAAAGCGCTAAACACTACTCAGAACCTGATTCAAAGTCCATTTAAGTAATGGGATTCTTTCAAGCCCTAAAGTAAAATGTACTAGAAAAAGCCAATAGAACTACTCATGTGGGTGAAAGGGAAGCATAAGCACATGCCTATGCAGGGTAGGGGTCTAAATCTGGAATAACTCCAGATATATGCTGGTGAAACAACATAATTTGGCCCTTACTACACATTTAACTTATACATTGTTCTCTTCTTGACTCAAGGCTCCTTACAGTTTTATTTTCATTATCGTTTTATTAAAGTGTACAACACAACATATTGTTGCTGCTGGTGCTGCCTCATTTTCTGCCATGCCTTGACATGTCAGTACCAGCACCATGTGAAATTACAGTGCAGGCTGTTGCTATTCATCTGATCTTCATCCCCACAGCTGAGTCAAAATATTTAGCACCACACCCAAATATCCATTTACTCATGCATTCACTCTCACACATGACGACTCCTGCAACTCCCTCCGCCCCAAACAAAAACATACATTATCTTTATTCCAGAACACATTCGGTCCAGCTATGTTTCTATTTAGTGTATGGCTTTTTTGGTTTTACTAGTAATTTTTGAAATCTAAGTAGGTGAGCTTTTAAGGGGTGTGGTTCAATGGCTTGCAACACCAAAATAGCAATACTAAAAGTTGTGCAGATTCATGGATCATCTATGCTTGAGATATTTAGATACTAATATAAAAGAAAAGTGTCAATTTAAAACCTAGCCAATTTCAAAAATTAGATATTAAACCTGGCCCTTTTGTCCCTCTGCCAGTCTGTAGTTTTACAGTTAAATTTTCCTATTTTTAAAACTATTTCTCTTTCCCCGACATTGTGTGAGATCCCCACACAAACAATGAAAACTGACTATATAGTGGAAATTGCATTTCATAGTGCTTTGTGTATTGTCAGTTTCACAAACTAAACAGACATCCATTTTTCCAGTTATAGTTAAACAAAAAAGTTTAGAGGAATCTTAAGTGGTTTCAATTAGTAATGGCTACTGCAGAAAAATCTGAGAGAGATACTTCTCATAACAACAGGAAGTAGCATTTTATGAAAGTAGTAATTTTTATTTTCTAAGTTGACAGTGTCCCTTTAAGGAATGACTGTATTGTTGTACAGGTGTCATAGGTTGCTTACACAAGTGAAAGTGCTAAACCCTCTCTCCTATAGTTTTAATGGTTACAGAATATAAGCAATGATCATCAATGTAAAGCTTAACATCAGTAGGTATCTTTTAACCTAATAAAAAACACATGACCAATAAAGATTTGGGCTAGACTGTCTCCTTCCGCAGGAGACAGAGTCTACTGGAAACTTCAGTAGTTCATAAGATGTTTTGTTTTTTAACTGCATGGTGTATTCCATGAGTAGAGAGTGTGAAAACCTCACAATGCTCATTTCAGGAGACCCAGGTGGTGGGCCAACTCTTCCTCTATGCTCCAAATAGAGCAGGGGTGAGGAAACTACGGCCCACCAGCCATTTTAATCCAGCCCTTGAGCTCCAGCTGGGGAGTGGAATCTGGGGCTTGCCCTGCTCTGGCTCTCCACGCGGCTCCCGGAAAGCAGTGGCATGGCCTCCCTCCGGCTCCTACGTGTATGGGCAGCCAGGGTGCTCCGCTCTGCACGCTGCCCCCGCCTCAAGCGCTGCCCCCACAGCTCCCATTGGCTGGGAACTGCAGCCAATAGGAGCTGCAGGAATGGTGCCTGCAGACTGGGCAGCATGCAGCAGAGCTGCCTGGCCGCACCTCTGCATAAGAGCCGGAAAAGGGACATGCTGCTGCTTCCGGAAGCCACTTGAGGTAAGCCCCGCCCAGAGCCTGCATCCGTGAGCCACTCCCCTGCACCCCAACCCTCTGCCCCAGCCCTGATCCCACTCCCACCCTCCAAGCCCCTCGGTCCCAGCCCAGAGCACCCTTCTACACCTCAAACTCCTCATCCCCAGCCCCATGCCAGAGCCTCCTCCTGCACCCTGAACTCCTCATTTCTGGCCCCACCCTGGAGCCCTCACCCCCTCCCACACCGCAACCCCAATTTTGTGAGTATTTATGGCCCGCCATACAATTTCTATTCCCAGATATGACCCACTCCTGAAATACACCTACCACTTAGCCTGACCACCTTGCTTCCTCAGGAGCCAGACCTACCCCCAAACATATACTTTATCTCCCTCCCCAAAAGGGGGGGGTAAGCAGGTATGGAAGGGTAGCTCACAGCAGCATTTCCAAAGCTGATTTCCACTCAGAAATCCAACAGCACCCTCGGGAGCATTTTGCTGGGAATGACTGCGCCTCATTTCCATTCATCTACCTCTGACTCTTGGTTCACTTCCTTTGGACCTGTAGAATCCAGGCCCTGCACTGTTTGAGAGCGTGCTTTCACAGCTCCCAGGGAAGATGAAGCTTACAACTGAGTCAGTGGTAATCTCTCCCAAATCTTAAATGTGCTTCACCCACTTTTTACTGAGTTAGGCTCAATTGTGGCTATCTAAATAAAGGGGAGAATTGTGCCTTTTATGTTTTCCAGCCCAACCCACCCATTTCCCAGGAAAACATGCAGAAGGGCCACACCCTGGCAGAGTGGCTTGTTTTTATTAGTGTAAATATACAGTTAAATGATTAAGATCACTAATTAGAAAAAAAGAGAATCTTTAAGAAGTTTGCGTTAAAACACAACAGCAAAACTGAATAGAAGAGAAGCCTACAAGGAAAAAAATATTGCTATGCTTCTTTTTTTCCACATGTAAGGCAAGTGGTTCTTGAGACCAAAGCAGTTAAAAAGCTAGTAAGATATTGATCTCTTCTGAATTATCTGCCATTCAGATAAAATAGAAAAATATCATTAACCTAAGCTGCCACTACAAAATCAAAGAGAGTTTGTAATGATAGTGGCTAGAGCTTGAGATATGGAGTCAAGACAATAGATTCTAGTCCTGGATCTGACTATGTGGTCTTAGGTAAGTCACGCAGGGCAAAGTTTTCGTAGGTTCCTAAGACACTTAGCCACTTAAGTCCCAATGACTTTCAATGGGACTTAGTGCTTAAGTCACTTTTGAAAATGGAACGCAAGAGCTTAAGTCACTTAAGTATTTAGGTTCTATTTGAAGATTTAATCCATAACCATTTTGTTTCTCAGTTTATCCATCTGTAAAGTGGGGATACCTGTCATACTTCAGCTTAAAGATTCTCAGAAGGAGTTTGCCACATACGAGCATAGTATTATTTTAGACTGACAAGGCAACAGAACAGCAATTTTAAGCAACGTTTATTTTAATTCTTACTTTGTTTGTCCAATACGATGCACTCTGCCAATGGCCTGAAGTTCATGTGCAGGATTCAAAATGGGTTCCACTAGCAGAACATGAGTTGCCTCGATTATGTTTAATCCATTGGAACCAGTATGAAGGGGTAGCAACAAAATATTGATCTTGGGATCATATTTAAATGCCGAGAGGTTCTCCTAGAAGATAAACACCATGTTAGCATTTCAGTGGGAGTTGTTCCTGAATAAGGACTGTAGGGTAGGTACGACAATCAGGATCCAGACACCCCAAGGTAAAGAATAAGAAATTGAATCGACTAATTGTATTCAATATTATTGTACTACAAAAGTGCATCGAGTAAGGTCTGTTAGGAAAGCTGGTGACTTTCTGGTCATTAATATTACTAAGTGATCTATGTACATTTAGTGTGTAAAGAGTTAGGTATGTATACTGGGAATATGTTCCTAAAACATGGTCGGGGGGAGGGGAAGGTAGACTAAGTAATCTCAGTAGAGTAGATAAATAGGTTTGTCCCAGAGAAAGGAATGTAGATTTGCCAGTCTGCCGGAGTCAATATGCCTTAGTAAACTAGAGACAGTGAAAATATATTTGTATCTAAGGTAAATAAAATAAGTAAACCAACAGAAAGAGGATGAAGACAGCTTGGCATCTGCACATCAGTCGGAAATTACCTCTGTCTGGGGTGTACACTTCAAAAGAAACACATTTCAAAGGTTTACTAGACTATAAGAAGTGGAGAAAATCCCTTAGTTATCCATCAGTTAGGGGACAAAGGGATCAGCACCTGCTAATTCTGTGAACAGCGGATCCTCCTGCCCAAAGGGCTGGAGATGCTGGAGGCTTGATGTGAGAAATCTGCTTAAGCAAAGATTGTAACTTGCTAAAGTTAGTTTTAGTCACCAGAAAGCGTATTGTTTTGTTTATAACCATACCTGTCTCTTTTTCTCTGGCCGAGTACCACTTAAATCTATGTGCTTAATAAACATACTCGGAGTTGTACTATAAACCATCTCAGTGTTGTGTACCAAGGTAAAAAGTATGCCTTCAGCTGGACTATCAGGCTGGTGGGGGTGTGTGTGCGCGTGCGCGCACGGTCTCTTTGGAGACAGTGGATTGAGTAATTTCTGTGAGTATCTAGTGAGAGGGACTGGACCCTACAGAGACACATCTCTGGGTTCACTGAATGTTACCTGCAAGGCAAGGTTTAGATTGGCAAAGTCTCAAAGAGTTTGCTGGAGAGGCGGACAGACTGGTTTGGCAAGGAGGTGAAATACGAAATACTATTTAAGCTCCAGCAAAGCTCTCTTTTGCAGAGGCAGAGGGGTAACACACTGGCTTACACTTCTGGGCTCCCTGAGAAGAATGTCACAATCAGGTGTTTTTTGTTTGTCTTTTTAAAGAGAATTTAGTAACTGACAGCCCTGAACACAGAAATCTTTTATCCAAAGGACAAATGAGCAGCAGCAGCGCAAGCATACCCCACAACACCGTGGCCAATCTATCTCATCCCCTTCATTCACATAAACTTTATTAAAAACAAATAGTATATGCCTTATTTTTGTGGTTTTGATAGTGTTTTTTAATTATTATTTTAGAGTTCATTAGCTCAGAGATCAAATGCTCTGCCTTGATCAGTTCTATTATTCTCATTCCATTTTCTGAAAGGATATGCAAGGCGAAAGGGTCAAATGAATTTCTGCTAATTATTCCCCCACCAATCCCTCCCGCAAAAAATGACTTGCAGCAAAATCAGCTTTCTGTACCTGAAATTTACTAATTCCATTAATCTGAGCAAACACCATGTTGTTATCATATAGAGCTTTTGAAATTATGTCCAAAACATCTTGCCACTAGAAAAAACACAATATAAAAGCAAGTCAGTATTACAAATAGCACTGACAACACTAGAACATGAAAATATGACATGACTGTAATATCTTAACCTTACCGATAAATAACCCAGTTATAAAAGGAACCTCTTATGATATGCCTTAAATTAACATTAAACAATTTTTTGGGGGTGTTATTTTTTCTCCAAGAACAATATATTTTAAAAATTGTCTTAATATTAAAGATACAAAGTAGCAAACAGTCCAGCATTCAAAGTGGGCAAACAGAATCCAGAGGAGAGAAAATTAGTGTAAAGAAATAAAGATAAGTTTGAGCAGACGAGATTTGCAACAATGAAATGTAGTTTTAAAATTTATGAAAAATACTTTGACAGTATCTTTTCTATCTAGTTAAAATACATGTAGAACTGATAATACGTCTGCATATGAATTTTCAGTGTTTGCCCTTTGAACATCTGTAAAATGGGGGATAAGATACTGATCTCCCTTGTAAAGTGCTTGGAGATCAACTGAAGAGAAGTGCTATATAAGAGCTAGCTGTTATTATGATACAATACTTTCCATCTATTAACCATGAGTACTATCAACAATGTCCCAATGACATGAAGAATCCTTCACAATGCTCAAAGAATCAAGTGGATATTGAAAACTACTTACATAGTTTAGTAGCTAAACTGAACTTTGGAAACAGTTATTGGAATCTAAGAATTTGTAGAACACAAAGTAACTTTTAAGGTAGAAAATAAGGTTGATCAATACCGTTGAGAAAACCAAAGATTTAGCCCCTGGATCTTTAAACTGGATTTTCTTCAGAGTCCGAACCACAGCTTCCACTTTGGTGGAGTGACTTCCCTTTGAAAAGGGGAAAGAAAAACACCAGCATACAATAGGATGCAGCAAAACTGAAGGAAACAAAATCACACATGCACATTATATACTGATCTTTCTATTAGCATCTCTTAAATATAGTGCGGTCTCTGTCTTATAGATCTCAAAAGGGATCAGCAAATCTCTCTTACCCAGGTACCCATTTTTTTGGATGGGCCTTACAAAATTATACCAGGAACGTTGGAAGTACTTACCATAGTTTGCTCTTAGACCGTACTCTTCTCGGGGCAGAAACTATAGGTGAAATTCAGAACTTGCAGCATGGGAGGGGGAGGGGAAGGTAGGCTAAAATGGCTTTAAGCTGCCTTTGTGCCCTCCCAGTAATGTACTGTTCTGGGAGTTACAGCGATCCCCGCTGTAATTTGGACAGCCCTCTGGATGGCAGTGCTGCCCATAACCTCCACAATACTTTGTGCTGAAATCCAGTACCTGACACAACTCGCCCTCCCCCAGCATATCCACTATGCCTCGGAGGGCTTGCAAGGGGGTCCTTGAAGGATAGCCTATGACAGTCTTGCTTAGTTCCTACATGGGGTGAATTCTCCCCTGGCCAAATTCAGGGCTTTTAGGCGTTATATGACACTTGGCTGGCTAGAGTGGGAGTGAGACTCTCACTCTGTTTTTGTTTGTGTCTTGTACAGCAATGAGTATGCTGTCACCCCTGAAATAAATAATTCTTTAAAAAGGTTATTTAACATAAGGTTCTAGCTATTATTTGTTTTATTTATTTTGATTTATGTAACAAGATTTATGTAGCATCTTATCCAAAGCTCCTTGTTGCTTTTAACAGACATTTAAAGAACAATTACAACAGAAGACCAGCTGAAAACTTAACTGAGCAATTAAAAATTTGAGGTAAACAGTACTCACAAATCCCAGCTCTCATTTAACGCTAACAGATAGGCTTTCCCAAATGTTGTAATGTCAAAAGACTCAGGCTATTTTGGATGAAGTGGAGGGGACAAAAATCTGAAGTTCAGGGCTATTATGGAGAGCACCCTGCCAGCAAGTTCTCCCTTCATTTAAAGAAGAGATCTCCAGCTTGGGTGCTCTGATGATTATAATTGCAGAAGTATGGCATAGGAAGAGATGTCTGTCACGTAGGCATGTTACAAGCATCAAACCCAACACATGAAACTCCATCTGAAAACCAAGAACTAGGGGCAGAACACAGTGAATTTCTTCTGTGTTTGATCCTCCACTGGTATAAGGTTTCTGAGTGAACTTCATAAGAACTTACATGTGTATACTTTATTAAGACCACGTCCACCAAAGCATCTGAGCACGAGAATAGCAGTCTACTGAAGTCAAGTGGAGGAAGAATTATGGTGGTATTCCACCCCCCTTTGATTCCAATGTCCTAAATACAATTTTGCTCTGTAGGCCACTCCAAAAGATTCCATCACCAGAGCCAAGAGGAAAGTATACAGGGGACATTCTTGCTCAGGTCCCCTCTCATGAGAAGGTATGGAAGACTGAACAGATTTTGGCCCCAGTAAACACTATAAAAGTCTGATTAATAAATCACTCTCTATAGGTAAAATACAATTTGACATCTCATAGAGAGAGTTCAATGTAGCTGAGAGCATTCTCAGTATCAAATGACAAAATGAAGCCTGGATATCAGCAAAATTACAATCTCTGATTTATTTCTTTTTTCTCTTTTTTTAAATTCAGAAATTACAATTTTTAACAATATTATCTAAAATGTGACCATCACAATTAATGAGAGAAAGTAGGTGCCAAGACTTGCAACTAAGTGCATCTTTCCCCTTCTTCAGAACAAAGGAATTAACAGTCTGACATTTTCTGTAGAAAGATAAGGAAACTTCTGACAAGAACTAGAATTATTTATTAATAAACAAAAAGGTCAGCAAATCAGAATATTTTCCATAGACTTCAGTCTGGAGATAATGCAACATTTTCTCTTTATATTGGAAATGTCAGACAACAACTTCTTGTATATTGTACAGGAGGCATATAAACTAATTTCAGTCATCACAAAGTTAAGTTTCACTAAAATAGATGGGAGTCTATTGCACAATCAGTGATCCACAACTGTCTATGACAGGGTTTCTCAATCTTTTTTTTTTTGTGGGGGGGAGACCCCCTATGAAAATATTTCAGGCTGTGATCACCCTCCCTCCCAAAAAGTGATGACTCCTCCCGCATACCATAAGAGTTTTCAGCAACACCACCTATGAAGGATCTTCAAAATCCAGATTTAACATCCTCTCTCTTGATACTACCTCTCGGCAAATTTAGGTCCCCAGTAAGATTTTATATTCACGAATCCTGCTTCTGTTGCATCCCCCACTCAGTTGCGGCACTAATATTTAATGCTTTTTGCTCCATAAAAAATAATAATTTGTAGTGTCTCAAAACTATTATAATAATACCCAGGCACTTTAAAAAGAATTAGCAAATAGAAATCAGTTAGCAACACCTCAACCAGGATCATGGCAAAATACCAAGTCCCATGACTGCAATGAAACGAGTATTTTCTCATGGCATTTTTATTGAAATTACAGAACTACAATTACATGACCACAGCTCCACTTATCACTGCCAAAAGTCGAAATATGGTTATGTGCACAGAAGCAAATGAAAGAGGGCACTTAAAATATTTACATATTAGAGCTGTTAAGCAATTAAAAAAAGTAATTGCGATTAATCACGCAATTAAAAACATTAATCGTGATTAATCACACTGTTAATAGAATACCATTTATTAACAATATTTTTGGATGTTTTCTACATTTTCAAATATATTGATTTCAATTACAACACAGAATACAAACTGTACAGTGCTCACTTTATATTTATTTTTTATTATAAATATTTTCACTGTAAAAACAAAAGGAATAGTATTTTTCAATTCACCTCATACAAGTACTGTAGTGCAATCTCTTTATCATGAAAGTTGAACTTACAAATGTAGAATTATGTACAAAAATATAACTGCACTCAAAAATAAAACAATGTAAAACTTCAGAGCCTACAAGTCCATTCGGTCCTATTTCTTGTTCAGCCAATCGCTCAGGTAAGTTTCTTTACACTTGCAGGAGATAATGCTGTCCACTTTTTGTTCACAATGTCATCTGAACGTGAGAACAGGTGTTCTCATGGCACTGTTGTAGTCAGCATCACAAGATATTTACATGATAGATGTGCTAAAGATTCATATGTCCCTTTGTGCTTCAATCACCATTCCAGAGGACGTGTCCCCATGCTGATGATGGATTCTGCTCAATAACAATTCGACACAATGCAGACTGATACATGTTTGTTTTCATCATCTGAGTCCGATGCCACCAGCAGAAGGTTGATTTTCTTTTTTGGTGGTTTGGGTTCTGTAGTTTCTGCATCAGAGTGTTGCTCATTTAAGACTTCTGAAAGCATGCTCCACACCTCGTCCTTCATTTTGGAAGGCACTTCAGACTTTTAAACCTTGAGTTGAGTGCTATGGCTATCTTTAGAAATCTCACATTGGTACCTTCTTTGCGTTTTGTCAAATCTGCAGTGAAAGTGTTCTTAAAATAAACATATGCTGAGTCATCATCTGAGACTACTATAACATGAAATATATGGCAGAATGCAGGTAAAACAGAAGCAGAGACCTACAATTCTTCCCGAAGGAGTTCAGTCACACATTTAATTAATGTATTATTTTTTTTAATGAGCGTCATCAGTACGGAAGCATATCCTCTGGAATGATGGCTGAAGCATGAAGGAGCATATGAATGTTTAGCATATCTGGCACGTGAATACCTTGCAATGCCGGTGACAAAAGTCACATGAAAATACCTGTTCTGACTTTCAGGTGACATTGTAAATAAGAAGTGGGCAGCATTATCTCCTGTAAATGTAAACAAACTTGTCTGTCTTAAGAAGAAAAGGAGTACTTGTGGCACCTTAGAGACTAACAAATTTATTTGAGCATAAGCTTTTGTGAGCTATAGCTCACTTCATCGGATGCATGCAGTGGAAAATACATAGGGAGATTTTATATACACAGAGAACATGAAACAATGGGTGTTATCATACACACTGTAACGAGAGCGATCAGGTAAGGTGAGCTATTCCCAGCAGGAGGAAAAAGAAAAAAAAACTTTTGTAGTGATAATCAAGGTGGGCCATTTCCAGCAGTTGACAAGAACATGTGAGGAACAGTAGGGGGGAAAACAAATATGGGGAAATAGTTTTACTTTGTGTAATGACACATCCACTCCCAGTCTTTATTCAAGCCTAATTTAATGGTGTCTAGTTTGCAAATTAATTTGAATTCAGCAGTCTCTCGGGGTCTGTTTTTGAAGGTTTTTTGTTGTAATATTGCGACTTTTAGGTCTGTAATCGAGTGATCAGAGACACTGAAGTGTTCTCCGACTGTCTTAGCAATTGGCTGAACAAGAAGTAGGACCGAATGGACTTGTAGGCTCTAAAGTTTTACATTGTTTTGTTTTTGAGTGCAGTTATGTAACCAAAAAAAATTTGTAAGTTGCACTTTCATGATAAAGAGATTGAACTACAGTACTTACATGAGGTGAACTGAAAAATACTGTTTCTTTGGTTTTTTACAGTGCAAATGTTTGTAATAAAAATAATAATCTAAAGTGAGCAGTGTACACTTTGTATTGTGTTGTAATTGAAATTAATATATTTGAAAATGTAGAAAAACGTCCAAAAATATGTAATAAATGTCAATTGGTATTCTATTGTTTAACAATGCAATTAAAAATGTGATTAATCTAGATTAATTTTTCTGAGTTAATTACATGAGTTAACTGCAATTATTCAACAGCCCTAATACAGATGTAACATTTTTACCCTCTATTGTAGGTTATTAAAATGTGCTCCTTTAACTATTTCAGCCCTACTTGATTTCATCACATCTGTAAATCACAGGGATGAAATATATTAAATAGTAATATTTGTAAAACACTTAGATTCTTAGATCTAAAACAAAGTATATTATTTTACCATGTGTATTACATATATATAAGTTACACCTTTATTGACCTAATGGATATTTTAAATTTGTCACAGTGAGACTTGTAACTGTGAAGTTGAATACTAACAAACTATTTTTACCTTCAGCTATGCAAACTAAGAACAATCTAGGAAAAAGTACATAAATTAACTTTAATTTATCCTTAGGGCACGAGGGGAGACTCATACTAAGTGCGTACTGTAATGCAAATCCTGTCTACCTAGTCTGTCTACCTTCCATTCATTCAAGACCATTTCACTGTACTTTAATGCATGATCTTATGTATACAAATTACAATGTTCTCAATACAGAAGAGTACACAACTATGTTCTACTTCTTGCTCATTCTTCATTTTGTTCTCTATGCCATTTACTTGTTTGCATACGGGCTCTGTTTGCCTGGCAATCAGAAAATGTATTTCCTTAATTATTAATATTGTGTTGCAGTGTTTTTTAAAGGTATTTTATTGCTTAAAAGTGGTTATGTGTCTATACAAGTGCACACTGTAGTTGTTTCAGCTGGGCAAATATTGTTTTATTTTTGTCTGTACCTGTTTTCTGAATGCTGATTTGCACATGGTTGGCTGTGCTATACTGACAGGTCAAATTTAGTGCAGTTTTGCTGCTTGTAGTATTGGTGGGGAAGTGATTCCAGTCTAAGTGAGTGCCTGGAGCAAGCACTGGGCAGCTCACAAGTAGCAATGTGAATGCTCAACCTGTCAAGGGTTTCCGTATTCAGTGCCAGCTTCTTTGCTACTATTTTCTATAATGATTTCAGTGCTATGTTCTGGGTACAGGAGTGAACAACTTTTGGTGCCAACACCTTTGCTGTTGATACGTACCTGGCAGCCATCTAGAATCCTGTTTCCAGAAGTGTGACTAGACTGTTCAAAAAATGTATATCTAAAAAGGGGTTGGAGGCTGGGGGTCTGGATGATACTGTTGGCAGCTCCCTAGCAACAGCCAGCCAATGGTACCCATCCTTGGTTAGGGGATCTGAGATTGGTTAATTCTCAGAATTTCTTACAAGTGTTGGGACGGAGTTGCAGGAGGATGGGGTGATTCCCCAAGTAGAATTAGGCTTCTTTCTGCTCTGGTCTCCACACTGCTGCAAGCCGCAATTTCTCTCTCTCCTTTGTCTTCTGGATTTTATTAGCTGCTTGCAGAATCTGTAACTTGTTGCTCAAGTTATTGGCTGCCCTAGGGATTAGGGTAGGATGCTGCGGGCATCTCTGGACTTGGAAGTGACTGTATGGACACTTATGGTGTCTTGGTACAATTAGTTTGCCTATGAATCATAGGACTGCAGCTTTGGGTGGTACCTTGTCTTGGATGCATGAGTTACATTCCCCTGGGAAGCTGGTGGAAAGGGGATAAAATAAATAGGAGAGCACAACTGGTATGACCCTACAGAGGTTGGGAGTTGGAGTGATGCCCCTTTTTCTGCGAACTGTGTATCAGTGAATCTTCCTAGAAAGGGCTGGATTTGCCTGGAGGTCCAGGTAATTATGCAAAGTGTTGCCTCAACATTTAGCAGTTGCCTCATCAGCACAATACTTTGGCCTTAATCAGGCTTTGGTATGATGCAAACATGGTTGGTCAAGGAAATGTTACACTCTGGACTAGAGAATCAAAAAAGGGAGGTGGTTTATGACAGTTTTCTCCTCTTTTCACTGCTTCCAGGGACAGGCTGCTTTTAAGAGATATTTTCAGTTAGAGGGTTAATAAAGCTACAGCCCCAAGTCCAAAAGATGATAATTCTTGCCACCATCCATTCACAAGCAGAAAAAGATCATCATCACTCTGCCATTCAGAACTATTACTTGTACAAGAAATACTTAAAAACATAGAATGTCTCATGAGTGTAGACCAATTTTGCTTAGTCAACAGCACCACAGTTAGTGGCACTGTGGAAATAACTAACACAAATAACAGTGGGTAAGTTGACCATTTTCCCCTTTTGTACAGTGTTTATGCAGATGTGCTACAGAACTGCTTCATACCATTTCACTTTCAGAAATCACACATTTACACTACAGAGAGCCTTATAATTAGGAAGCTCTCTCTTCACACACAACATCAAACACTGACAAATGAATTAAAAGCAAATCTACCAAATTCAATCTTTGCAACAGGAAAACTGCCCAAAGAAAATATATTAATTCAACTGAAAGGTCAAAGTGTTTATATACCCAGCTTGAGTAACCATGTGATTTTATTACTGCATCGGTCCTCCTGCATTCCATCCTCATACCTCTCTTTGTTAACATAATTTGTCATGATGTACAAAATTAGAGTCCTTTTACCAATCAGGCAGTGAGTAACTCACTTGTGTAAATGTCTGCAGTTTCAAGGCCTTATATAGTCTTCAGGACAGGGACCATATTTTCCAGATTCTTGACTGATCAGCAGCAGTACAAAGGAAGATAAAAACCTTCAATGAACAGTACCACAGAGATTTTGTAAAATTACCACCACCAAATACCTTGAAATTTGGTAATTTTTACACCTAAAAAAAGCATATTTTGCTGCTTCATTGCTTCACTCATCTCTGTGGTTCCACTCTTTCCACAGCTCCTATTTACTCTATGTTTTTTGTTAGTTTTTGCAAACTCATTCTCCTGCTGATTTGAGTGTGTGGCACATCTGTGACACCTAAAAGGAGTGAACGGAGCAGCAAGAGAGTTGAAACTATGGATACAGTACAAAATATCTCAGTCCCTTTGCTGCCCCAGTTTTTTTTTTTAAATCATTCTGCTCTAAACAATCAAGGTACATCATCAACTTGAAAAAAAAAAATACATGTGTAAACCACAACCCCTCCGGCCCTCCACCACCACATGAAAGAAACCTGGGTTCACATTTTAAGTAAAAATAAATACCAAATGAAGTTGATTCTTAGTGCCAAAAATAAGTCAGCATTTCCCACCATAATGTTTACAGGAGATGTACCATAGATACTATGTATTCTTGGCTTCCACGCTGGCCATTTGTTATCCTATTGCTCAGCAACACATCTTGCATTTGTTTACATTAGAGTTTAACTGGAGTTAAATGATAGCCATTTAACTTGTGTTAGCTTTAATGTTTGTACATGCTAGTCTGACCAGAGTAATCCACAAACATCTGTATTCTGTTGTGGAATGTCCAGACTAGCATATATAAACAGGTTAACTGACTATCAATTAACCTGTGTTAAAAAATCCCTAGTGTGAGCATATCCCTTGATCAGATGGCAGACTAAGAATAGCTAGAACTTTCCACAGAGTGAAAAACTTGCTAGGATCCCCCTGATGACTTTTGTATAGAGAGTGCCACATGCAATTGAGTGCAGCATTACCACTGTGTGGATAATGCTGTGTTGACAAAATAGAAGAAAGACACTCACTAGAGAAAGTAATGAGAAATAGGACAATCACAGACAAGTGTAAATACAGGACAGATCCCAAATTTTCACATACAGATTGGTGAGCTACCAACATTTATCATGACACTCTACAGGACCATTATGCAATACAAAAAAAAATGACCATTCTTTTAATAAAGGAATAGAGGGGGAACAACTGCATTTTAAAAAAAAATCTTGCTTGCTTTTGCAACACATGTACTGAAATTGGAATGATACAAAGAAGATATTAGCATGGCTCAATGCAAGGATGACATTCAAATACATGAAGTGTTTCATATTTTAGCTGAACCAAAGGTTATGGGCTTGATGAAGGAATCCTTCAGTGAAATTCTATGGCCTGCATTATGTGGGACATCAGACTGGATGACCTTAATGGTCCCTTCTTGGCCTAAAATATATGAATCTACGAATGAGACCTCCCAGGATATTCCCTTACACTGTTCAAGACGGAATGACATTTACCCTCTCCTTCCAAAACTCCTGGGTAAATACTGTAAATATGGAAAAATACTGTGAAAAAAACTCTACAAACAGAAAACCAAAACAACGAACACTCCCAAAGAACAATCTACCTACTCCCCCTGGTGCCAAGTCATGCCAATTACTTCCATCCCTATATTCACTATTTGGCTTAGGGTATGCCACACTGAAGGTTAATTTCCAGCTCAGGTAGACAATCACATGCGAGCTTTTATCAAGGTAGTGTGAAATAGCAGTGTAGTCATGGTGGTGTGATGGGGCAGCTGCCCGAATCCGTATCCAGGGTCTCTGACAGGATTGTACTGGGGGTAGCTAGCTCATCCTGCTGCCTGTACCACTACAGTTACCATGATATTTTTAGTGTGCTAACTCAATCAAAGCCATTGCATGTATGAGTACTTGAGCTGGAAATTACACCGCTAGCTCCAGGATAGAAATACCCTTAATCTCCTCAGTGAAAACATTACCAAACGACCAGAGTCTCTACCACTTTAAATCCAGGCTCCTCATCCATGTTTTTTCAACCACCATAAGTCATCAGTTTTGTTTTCTTTTTCAACGAGAATTTTATAAAAACTACCATTGTAAAACAAAAATGAATATACTTCTGGCCCAGCAGCCTAGGGATCCCAAAACATTACTTAAAATCCAAAAAAATAAGCCCTCTCCAAACAAACTCATCAGGAAGAGACAAAAATGGCAAAGCAGGAACACACCTTAATAGGGAGATTTCTCCAAAAGCCTTCAACGCAGCTGCACAAGGACTCAGATGGACAATCTCAAGGAAAAAGTGGTACAGAAAGGAACCCTGGACTCTTGGGATAAAGAACCAGCCAGTTTCAACTGCCTTAACAGGTCACACGGCTTAGCAATTACTTTGATGGTAAGCTCTTCAGGGCAGCGACTGTATTTTTGTTGTGTGTTTGTGCCTATCACAACGGGATGCGGATCTATGATTAGGGCTTTTAGGCACTACTGCAATATAAATAATTAGTAGGGTTTTGGCTCCTAAGTGCCTAAATCCCTTTTGAAAGTAAGTCTTAGGTGATGTAATTTTGAGCACAGCAACACCTAATAGCTTTAAAAATCTGAGGCTGTGAGCTTTGTACCCTCAGTAACCTTGAATCAAACCCACTGACTAATCAACAAGCAAAGTAGATGGCGGACGGATGGAGCTGCAGACTCCATCTTTTCACCACTGAGAAAGAAAGCAGCCACATGCTGGAACTCCTCAAAATAATGTTAGGAAGGAATTGAAAGGAGAGTTTTACATGAATCCACTCTAGAATGAAATAAACAGCTGAACCACATAATAAGACTGACCCTGCAAATGCTTACTAGCAGTCATAATGCCTACTACTGGGAGCAGTTTCCTCAACAGCATTGACTGCCTTCAGTGTTCTACAGTTAATGTTGTATATGTTAATCTTCATTCAGCAATGTTTTAAAAAAGATAAAGGAAAAAATATACCTTCTTATCCTTTAAAACCACTATAGTCTGAACAGCAGCTAATCTTTCATGGCTATCCATGAAGTCCATAAACCTAAATCTGTACCAATGAGAGGTGCGGAAACCAGATTCAGGAACAAAATTCAGATCGCTGGTAAATCAAGATTTAGCTGTTTGGTTACAAATTGGTTAAAAATAATGAGGCAACAAATTTTTCCTAAGAAAGTGGAACTCATCTGACTAAAGGCTGCAGAATTCCCTGCCCTTCCTTCCCCCACAAATAAAAAATTACAAGAGATACAGAAGGTAACTACAAAAAGCCAATCATTCAACCATCTTCCAAGCAGGTTGTCCACAGCCCTTTATATGTTCATGAGTCTGTTTTTATAGGAGATGAGATGTTATGGAAATCCTCATTAAAGCGCAATAAAGGCTGTTTCCATTTAGGTTCTGGCCTTCAGATTTTATTTTCACGTGAAAGACAAATATTTATCCAATTTAAAAAAATTATAGTTTTGTAACTCATCTCTAACAGACTTCAGTCAGACATTTAAAAACATCCTTCCAAAACATCTGATCTTTGATGCCATCATATGCGGCATGTCTGTACTTAAAGCTAAAAAAGGTAACTAACATGGATTTTGTGTTTAGGAAAAATTAAAAATGTTTACTTGATAGTTAGCTTCTAGTTGTCTAAATTTTTGAGAAGGGAATAGAAGGGAGGACCATATTATCAAAAAGGTGCATGTAAGTCACACCCAGCTGGAATGGGGAAAAAAAACGTACATGCTTATGGACAAACCCAGCTCATGAACATATAGCTTAGGTTTGCATACCAAAATCAAGCATGCACATGCTCTGTTGCCTACTAAGTGTGCATCTCTGAAAAGATTGGCCAAGATATGCTACATATGGCAAATTACCTTCACAGGAATATCGTCCTCCTGGTTTGCAGTCTCTGCAGTGAAGACGTAGGATATTTCTTTATGAGAAGTTGTCTGCCTGCAGATGGCACATTTAATCGAACTTCTGCGGGTGCCAACACTGTACTGCTCTATAATAATAGCTATGCACTCATTGCAGAAGCAATGTCCACATGTCAGCACTGCCCACTAGATAGGGAAATATAAGAGGAACAACAATACAATATAAAACCACTTTCTTCTCTTTATATATACACACAGAAAAAAACTCAGATATATAATTTGGTTAAATTATATTTTTAAAACATTTCCTTACCTTTATGAAAAAAACACTTTAGATTATTAAAACAGAAGGAATTCTAGAAAAATATTTGTATTTATTAGAGTTGGTTGAAAAATTTTGAATTCTGAAGTTTTCCAACAGAAAGGGATAATTTTGTGAAAATTTCCAACCAACTGTACTATTTATGCGTTTACTATTTGCATATCTCTCAGTATAAAAAGTAAAATTTGACAAGTCAGTTTTACTTTTTTTTCAAAATAATTGCCTAGCCAATTTTTTATTTTTGGATTTTGCACTAGAACCAGTTGCAAACATCAGAGAAACAATATTTGTTAAATAATAACTGTTTGTAAATCTGTAGATTATTTGTATTGGCCTTCAATTTTGTAAAAGCTTTGTTTTTATAAATCCTGTTAAGAGCAAAAGTCACAATCCTTACTCCAAAAAGAAAAGGAGTTCTTGTGGCACCTTAGAGACTAACAAATTTATTAGAGCATAAGCTTTCGTGAGCGACAGCTCACTTCATCGGATGCATCCTTACTCCAAAATTCATGAAATAATGTTTTAATTTTATGTATATCATTACTAAGTTCCATGTAATGGCACTCCTTTATTTATAAAGAAAGAAAATTGTGAACTGGAGTTCTCAATCTTTTTTAGAGTGTGGACTTTAAGATAATGAAGAATTCTGTTGTGGACACCTTCCCTTCCATTTATGATTGTGCTGATCACCTCCCCTATCAATTGGTATCATATGACATCCCTATGGCAACTACAAGAGTTCCTTACAGAAGAGTAATATTTTGTAATAAATAGGGTTTTTTAGCAGATGGAAACAAGGAGGAGTCAACACCATGTGACCAGCCAGCTCGTCTTTGGACCACTAGTGGTCCAAAGACAACACTCATAGAAATGCAGCTTTAAAACATTATATAGACGAAACATTTCTGAGGGATTGGATAATTCAGAGGATTGAAAAGGGGGCATGAAGCTTTCAATCTAAGGTCACTGGTTAAAATCCATTAGTAGTAGACTGATAGTATGACAGACTATTATGCACAGGCTCTTTCATGGTTTAAGTGAAATGAGTCAATGGTCTCAGTTCGTAGCAGACAGATGTCCATACCACAGATTGTCTTCTTGGGTGGCTGTCTCAGCAAAGGTGGACTGAACTACTATCTCTTATAGAGGTGGTCCCTCCAAATCAGGGCTGAAGCATATTGGCAGGCCAGTGTAGGGAAAGCTACCATTACCCATGCTGTACCTGCACTTAAAGTCATAGGATGACAAATCCCACAAGCTAGCTGCCAAAATAAAACATTTTTCAGTAAATTCACTCCCAAATTCTGGCTTTTCTAGTTCTGAAAAAGAATCTAGATTATTAATATTTATTGTACAAATTGTATTGTATTGTTTGTTTCTGAAGAGGAGGTTAATCACCCTGTGCAGCAAACGTGAAAGTAAGCCGGTCCGGCGTACCGGCAAGAGCCAGTATGCCGTGCCAGACCAGACCGGCTCCCCGCAGTGGCCAGGGCTTTCGGGGCCTTCAAAGCACACCCCAAGCCCCGCTGCCAGAGCCCTTTAGTGTTGACTAAAGGCGTCTGTGTATGCCCAGGTGGCCACCTTACAAGTGTCAATAATCGACATGTTTAGAAAGGCTATCAAGGTGGACAGTGAGCGAGTGGAATGCGTCCGAGTTCCCGGTTGTGGTCGAAGCTTGTGTCATTGATAGCAAAAGGTGTATGCACTCCTTTTTGATAGATGTTGTTTGGATACGGCTGATCCCTTTAATCTTTCAGCAATAGAGAAGAATAAGCCTGGCAATTGCCTGAATGATTTAGTCCTGTCAAGATAAAAGCCTAATGCTCATCTGACATCCAAGGTGCGTAGTGTGGCTTCATGCTGGATGGCATGTGGTTTCGGGAAGGAACGATGGTGGATAGGTTGGTTTAGATGGAGAGAGAACCGTACATTAGGTAAAGAATTTTGGGTGCGGTCATAGCATAACTGTCTCTTTGTAAAAGTCTGTGTACAGAAAGTACACCATGAGAGCACCTATTTTTCCAACCCGTCGGGCGGATGTGATAGTGACAAGAAATGCTGTTTTCATGGATAGGTGTATGGAGGAGCAAGTTGCCATGGACTCAAATGGAGGGCTGGTCAGAGTGCAAACCAAGAATGGGATCCCAACAGCGGGTGGGGTCTTGTATTTGAGGGTAAAGATTTTGAAGGCACTTAAGGAGTCTTTTTGTTAGTGGGTGGGTAAATATGGAATGACCTTCTATCTTGGGGTAGAATGCTGTAATGATGGCCAGATGTACGCTACCAGAGCTTGTGGACAATCCTGATCTTTTAAGTTCTAGAATGTAGTCTAGAATGAGTGGGAAAGGAGTGTTCATTGCTGGGACATGTGTGGTGTTGCAGCAAGTCCAGAATCTTTTCCATTTATGCAGGTAAATGTAGTGAGTTGTAGCATGTAGCTATTTAAAAGAATGTCCTTTACCTCTTCCTAACAAGTTATCTCCAGATCCTGAAACCATGAAGGAGCCATGCCTTCAAATGGAGAAATTCTAGATTCAGATGGAGGATTTGGACTGCATCCTGCAAGAAGAAGTGTGGAGTCAACAGCAGGGTGATTGGCAGAGAGACCATCATGCGCACGAGGTAAGGATACCATATCTGTTGTAGCCATGCTAGAATGACTCTGGCTCGTTCCAACTGTATCTCGTGGTGTACTTTGAACAGTAGAGGAAAGGCATAGAGCAGGGAGGGGTGCATCCCATATAATCAGGAAGGTGTCTTCCAGTAGTCGGTGACCCAGACCCACTCTTGAGCAGAATTATGGACATTTGGCGTTTTCGGGTGTGGTGAAGAGATCTATGTTCGGGAATCCCCAGCAGTTGAATACGTGCTGCAGGGTTCTTGTATCTTATTCCCACTTGTGGTCTTGTGAGAATCTTCTGCTCAGCGAATGTTCTGGTGTCCCGGTAGGTATGCAGCAGAGATGTCGATGCCACATTGAATACATCAGTTCCACAATTTTAGTGCTTCCGAGCACAGGGATGGTGACCTTGCTCCCCCGTCTGTTGATATAAAACATGCAGGTTATGTTGTTCCTCATTACTCTCATGGTCCTTTGTCTGATTAATGGTAGAAAGTGTCGGCATGTGTTGTGGACTGCATGTAATTCTAGGAGGTTAATGTGCAATGAGGATTCTGAGAGGGACCACCAGCCCTGCACCATGTGGGTCTGTAGATGTGCTCCGCAACTGAGTACGGAGGTGCCGGTTATCAGTATCAAGGACAGTGTTGGCTGGAGAAAGGGGACCCCCATGCAGACATTTCGGGGTTCTTTCCACCAGTCTAATGAGTCCTTGATCTTGACTGGTATTGATAGGAGTTTGTTTAGACTTTGTGAGGTACATACACTGTTTGTCGTCATCCCCTTGAAGACAGTGGATGCGTAATCTTGTGCGTTTCACCATGAACATGGCCGCTGCCATATGACCAAGCAGCTGTAGACAAGTCCTGGCAGAGACCTGTTGCCTGGTTCTCATGGTGGAGCTGAGACTGATTATTGCGGAAAATCTCTGAACTGTGAGGAAGGCTCTTGCCTGCATAGCATCCAGCTGGGCCCCAAAAAATTCCAGATGCTGTAGTGGCATCAGTACTGATTTTTGTATGTTTACCTGGAGGCAGGGGTGAAAACTTAAGGGACTTAATGGTACAAAGGATAGCTAGGGTCCTGAGCAAGGTGGGAGGGCAGTTCTAGGCCCTCAGAAGGGGCGGGGATGGGGCCAAACTCCCCCAGCCAGCCATTCAGCACTGACTGGCCTGCGCCACCCGGGGCCCTAGCAGCAATTTAAAGGGCCCAGGGCTCCCGGCTGCCACTAGCACTACCCTAGGGCTCCGGCCGTGATTTAAAGGGCCGAAGCCCCGGGCTCTTTAAATCACGCCAGAGCCCCGGGGTAGCAGTAATAGCCATGAGCCCCATGGCTCCAGCAGCAATTTAAAGGGCCCAGGGCTCCAGCTGCTGGCACAGTAGCAGTAGCAGTGGTTGGGAGCCCCGGACCATTTAAATCACTGCCGGAGACCCATGGTAACAGTAGCGGCGCTAGTGGCTGGGAGCCCCAGGGCTCTGGCGGCAATTTAAAGGGCCAGGGGCTCTGGCCACTGCTGGGAGCTCCGGGCCCTTTTAAATTGCCAGGCCCCGGGGGAGCTGCCCCTTTTGGCTCTCCCCATCAGCGGCCCTGCCAGTATGGTCGGCTCTGTACTCGCTCTTACCAGTATGCCATACCATACTGGCTTACTTTCACCTCTGCCTGGAGGCCAAGGTTCAAGAAAAGGTCCAGTGTTTTTCTTCTGGCTTCAAATGTGTTGACTCTGGATGGAGCTTTGAGACAGTAATTATCTAGGTATAGAATTATTACAATTCCTTGTTTGCATAAATGTGCTGCCACTACCAAAAGGCCCTTGGAAAATACCCTAGGTGCTGTAGAAAGGCCAAAGGGAAGTACCTTGTATTGATAACAGTCAGACCCCAGGAGGAATTGCCTGTGGGAAGGTTGTATGGTGATATGGAAGTACCTGTCTTGGAGGTTGTGGACCAAGAACCAGTCCCCTTGTTCCAGTGCTGATAGCGCGACCATCTTGAAGTGTTGTAGTTTGATGAACTTGTTGAGGTTCTTCAAGTCTAGGATAGGTCTCCACCTGCCGAATTCTTTTTTGGATCAGAAAACATTGGGAATAAAAACCTTTCCCTCTGCGTTAGAATGGGATCAGCTCTATGGCTCCCAGTCTCAGGAGGTCTCTACTAGTAGATGGTGTTTGAGAAGGTTCCCTGAAGTGGGATGGGGAGTGGGTGGGAAAGAGAGGAATGGATGGAGTACCCTTTGTTGACTATTTCTAGAACCCAACTGTCCAAGGTGATTTGTCATCATGATGGGTAGAAGGGGATCAAGCGGTCACCAAACTCATAGGTTATATAAGATGGTTGTGAGTCATACTGCCACCAAGGGGTGAAATGTTGAGGTCAAGATTTAGGTTGATATCTACCCCGTCTTCTCTACGGCACTGGTGTATATATGTCAAGTGAATGCATTGTTGCTCTAGAGTCTTTTAAAGAATGTAGGGACTCATCTGTGTGCTCAGGTGAAGAGTTTAGACCCTTCAAAGGCAGATTTTCCGCAGCGGCCTGCAACTCTCTGGGGAACCCTGAGTGGTGAAGCCATGAGGGTCATCACATCACCACCGAAGTTGCAACAGAATGGGCTGCCGCATCCACAGCATCCAGAAAGGCTTGCAATGTCGTATGGACCAGAAGTTGTCCTTTCTTCACAAGTGCCTGGAACTGCTCTTCTTTGTCCTCTGGGAGATGTTGGCTGAATTCCTAAAATTCGGAATAGTTAATGTGATTCTATTTGGTTAAAAGGACCTCATAATTAGCAACACAGAATTGGAGCATTGCTGAGGCGTATGCTTTGCGACCGCAGAGGTCTAGCCTCTTCCGGTCCCTGTTGTAAGGGGTCTTCCTAGAATGGTGTTGTCACCCCTTCTCTTGCACTGCATTTACAATGAGGGAATTTGGAATAAGGTGGGAAAAGAAATTCCATGTCCACTCGCTTGCATGTGGATGGTATTGATGCTGGGGTCTGCCAGTTCACCTTGGCAGGGTCCAATAAGCCCTCATTGATCAGGAGTGCAATCTTTGCCAATATGGAGGTGTGTAAGATGTCAAGCAACTTGTGCTTTTACACTCTGACTTCTTCCAGGGGAATCTGGAGGGAATCCACAATCCTACAGAACAGTTCTTCGAACTGTTTACAGTCATCTGCCGATGTTGGAGGTGGTGTCATGATGGCCTGATCAGGGGAGGATGAGAAGTGGGCTGGTGGTGTAACTAATTCCTCCGTTTCTTCCTCCTGCTCCTCTAGTAATTCTGGTTGAGAATCAGGCAATCTAGAGACTGATGAGGACAGAGTGTATGTGCCCCTCTCCCTGGTCCATGGGCAGTTTGGGAACATATGCCCTATTCACAGCCCAAGCGTTCAAATAGAGCTAATGTGGGGGAAGTGGCATATGTGGTTGCACGTATGGGAGTCTGTAGCAGAAACCTGATTCGCTTCTTGTCTCTGGGTATCAAGGACAAAAAGATAATTCTCTGTGTGACTGCCCTTGATATGATGAAGAGGGGTGAAGTGCAATGGAGTACTCCTCCTATTCCTCCTCACTAGAGAAGGGTGGTGCAATCCTTGGTGGTGAACGAGAGCAGTGTTGTGTCTCTGGGGAAGAGGTATGAGCCATGGGGAATGTGGTATGTAGGAGCAGCGACTCTGAGGTGTCAGAGATAATCAAGTCTCTTGGGTATTTAAACTTCTGTGGTACTGGTAGGAGCATCATCGGTACTGGTGGTTGTGTGGAGATTGAGGGCATTGCCAGTGCCAAGGGTGGAGTGAATTCTCTGCAGAGGCCAGTAGATGGTGCCAAGGATTGAGTGAGTGCCGAGGGCTTGCTAGGTGCCAAGGACTTGGCTGGTGCCAATGCACTCAAAGTCATTTTAGTTGAGGCGATCGCTGCAGATTTTCAAATCGTTGAACTGTCCTCCTCGGTTCTGAGCGACAGCGTTCCTGTTTGCGGTCCTGCCCATTTAGAGTCCTTGGATTTTGCGGTAGAGTTGGTAAAAGAGGTGACCAGGTGGTCATAGGAGCTAAGTCTCGCCAAGGCTACCGATCTTGCAGGGGATGCCTTTCTTTAAAGTGGCTCCCTGGTGGAGGACCTCCGGGCCCACTTCTTTTCATCTGGACAGGAGAGCATAGATTTTCTCTTAGTGGCGTGCGGTGAGTGGGGGTTGGCTGATGACCATGCCAATGGTGACCACCTCGGAGAAGACGTATCAGGAGCAGGGTCTGAGACGGGTCACAGTGAGCTGTCCATTAATAAAAGTTTTAGTCTGAGATCACGGTCCGTTCTGCACCAAGCTTTCAATTTGAGGCAGCAGGTGCACTTTTGTGATACATACCCCCTACCCAAGCCGTGTGTACACTGTGAGTGACTGTCACTCACAGGGATGGCCTCACGAAATGAATGGCACCTCTTAAACCCAGGGGATCCGGGCATAACCCAGTGAAGATAGAACTTCCCAGTTGGGAAGGGCGTAGAAAAAAGGAAACCTTCACTAATCTAAAGACTAATGGGGAGGAAAGAGCAAAGGAAAAAACCATTTATCTAGTATCCATTTATTTAAAGTTTTCGATCCTCAGAAGAAAAAAATAAAATATATACTCAACAACAGCAGATACAGAACAGTATGTGACTAAGTACACAGTATATTAAGGAAGCCAATCTACTTCATGATTAGCATGTGAGCTTCCAAGAAGAATCCCTGACCTGCCAGACAGCAGTGTTTATTACATTTATTTTATTTGATAAAAAAGAGAGACTGAAGGAAACAGCTAGAGAATTATGTATAATATAGTCAGCAATGGACAAGTTCCCCATACATCTCTACCAATGCACCTCAGTAGTGAGGGGACACATGCCAACATCTATTGGTTTTTATTATTCTGTGAAAGGCATGCTTCAGTGCTGAAATTCCAGTGAATTAACCAGTGTAACTAAATTTAAGTTACTACAGTTCAGATACGGACAAAATTTGGTAATTCTGGATTTGTACACACAATTTTTTTAAAAAAATATCCATTCAGCTGTATGATTTGTCCTGGTGTATCTCTTAAATATATAATGTTTTGCTATATCAGAAATGTTGAGAGATACGATATTCAGCCAAGTAAAACTGAGATGAAAGGCAAAATAAAAAAAATTTAAAATGTCACAAAATTGTATTGGAATCAAAATTCTGCTCTCTTATTCTTCTCTAACACCACAATTTTGACTTCCAAAACAAGTTGATTCTATTTGAAAAGAGACTCTCCCACATAAATTTTTTTACCACATGCTTAGTCTACTTCTCACCTAATACAGGAACCAAAAAGGTACAGTACATATAAATATTAGCCCATCTGATCAAGAAGATATGTTGGAAAAGTATTAATTTCCCAGTTTAAACATACTGTTCAGTTAAACTCAGATAGCTGAAATCTACTCTAAAAATGCTGAGAATTCTTAGTCTAGATCTGTAAAAGGGTGAATCAATGCCTGGATGTTTTACCTGTTTTCCCAGTTGGCGGGCACAAATTGGACAAGGTTCTGGATTAACTCCTCCGGTGGTCTTATCCTGAGACTATAAAGCATAAAAAAGCATAACAAAAGTTAATTGAAAAACAAAATTGAGTTACTCAGCAATTCAGATAATTAATTTGGCAACTGATCACAGTTCATTCTGAACTGATTTTAAAATTGCTTTTAAAGTTGCCAAATGTCTTTAATAATTCTGAGAGAAATAAAGCAAGTTCTTTTGCCCATGAATTACAGGAAGATAATCTGGTTTAGGGTCATTAAATAACACTGCTGTTTATGTCACTGTACTTTAAGTTGCACCTGCATTTCTACTAGAGTAATTTAGAAAAAAAATTAGTAAAACGATGTTCCACTGAAGACAGAATATTGTGGGAATTTTGCCGCACAACCTCCATTTTTTAAACCAGCTTTAATTTCTATTATAAAAGCACTGTTAGACCAGCCAAAAGATATCCTCAATAGGCTAAACATTCAAACTCCTTTAAAATAATGTTTTCTTGTATAATATCATATTTAATGTAATGGTCTGTTGACACACTAGGAAGGAAGTGACAGCAGAAAGCTGTTTGGTTTCTGAAAGTTTAAAATATGAACCTTTCTGATATTGTAACATGTTTTCAGTCTGCTTGGATATCGAGAATTTTTATCTTTGTTTGTGCTAGTTTGCATTGTCCAAATTGCTCAGGTCAGTTGGCAGAAATAGGCAGGGTAGAGTTGATAAAAAGCTATGTTTATACAAAAGCTAACCTCCATTAGGCAATCTTCTGTCTTAAAGACATTGTACAAGTATCCCTAAGCATATTGGGTACAATTCTGACCCATCTTTATTAGAACACCTCCTCCATTAAGTAACTGATTTGTTTTGGTGGTTTAAAATAGGTTTCACTATATATATATATATGATACACATTTGGGTATTCCTTGGGTATTCCAGTCTAAGTTATACAGCCCAATGAACAAATTAGATAGCTTTATAAAACTGTCATGCAAATTTACCAGTCCAGATATGAAATCTCCTCATCTGTTCATTATCATTATGATTGATGATAGTGAGAAAAAACTAAAGAGGTTTCACTCACCCATCTAAACGGGAAAATGCTATGCCTACTAAACATACAATGACACAAGGTCTGATTTTTCAGAACTGCTATGCATCTGCAGCTCCCAGTGATGTCAGTGACAACTGCTGGTGCTCATCATTGCTGAAAACCAAGTCATGTACCTTTAAAGCAGACTAAATTACCTATGCAAAATAATCACATTTTAAAAAAGATAATCTTTTACTCTGAGTTGCTGTATATTGTCCTGTTCTTCCCCTTATATATTTACATTTTCCCCTCTATTTACACCTTCATTTGCACTATTTAGAAAGCCCAAAATTGTTTTCTCCGCTTTTCCACTCCAACATTCAAACAATGGACTCTGTAGCCAAAAATAAAATCAGCAGTAGTTAAAAGCCAAATTATAGTGATACTGAAAAAATTAGTTACATTAAATTATGAATAATACCCTCACACACACTTTTAACCTCTTCAGGAGTACTGAAGGAGAGTTGGCTGGTAACCTCTGAAACAGTTAAAGTTTAACTATAAAGTTTGTGCGTCAAGTGTACAAAATCCCTCTATTTTTTCTACATACGTTTTCAAAGTTAATTCATAATCAAATCTATACCTGAATAATTTGGTATGTAGAAAAAGGAGAGCTAGGCATCACAAAAAGCTTTTAAATAATTCATAACTACTCAGGTAAATGCACTAATTTTGGCTGTGCAGTTAGATTAATAATGTAGAAGATGGAACTGAAAGCTTAAATACACTACCATAGCTGTAGATCACCAGTTTATGGACTCTTATTTAGAAGTGAAAATTTCATTTTTTATTAAGTGCCACTTACTTCAAATTCTGAAGTGTCCATAGTGTAGCTGCACACCCATTCAGACACTAAACTGCCACTTTTTCTTTTAAATCTCACACAGCAAGTCTCAGACATGAGACAATTTTTTTAAAATCAGTTTGGAACAAAATTTAAGTGTCTGTATGCAACAGACTGAGCCAAGTGGAATAATTTGGATTGTGATTAAGCTCCAGATTCCAACCTCCTCCAAAAGTACTAGGGTGTTTAGGATCAAAGTTCCAGTTTAGGCCCATCTGTAGCTATCAAGTTGTAAAAGCATAAAAAGAAAGTAGAAGCAAATGGTAAGGTTTGTACGTGCCTACAGATGACAGATGACTGTTTTCCAAAATTAAAGCTTGTGGACTACCCCAATATTTAAGAAAGAGTGTCAAGTCAACAGACAGAGTAAAACCTAGGGCACTGTGGGCTTCTGAATGTTCCATAATACCTTGTGGTGTGTAGGGGTTCCAGGGAAGTGAAAGAGAAAGAAGGTATCTGGAAAGAGAGAGATTCACCACAGGGATAGCTAGCAAGAATGGGCAGAGGTATCTAGAAAATCAGTACCAGTAGACTGACTTATGTACCTGCTGTATTAATAGAATAGGTTCCATCAACAAGACAAGGACCTATTGGTTAAATCAACCTCTGTACCAGATGACTGGAGGATAGCTCATGTATCACTGATTTTTTAAAAAGGCTCCAGAGGTGATAATCACAGTTACAGGCCAATAAGCCTAACTTCAGTACCAAAAAAATTGGTTGAAACTAGAGTAAAGAATAAAATTATCAGACACACAGATAAGCACAATATGTTGGGGAAGAGTCAACACAGCTTTTATAAAGGGAAAAAAATGCCTTACCAATCTATTAAAATTCTTTGAGGGGGTCAACAAGCATGGGTACAAGGGTGATCCAGTAGATACAGGGTATCTGTGCTTTCAGAAAACATTTGACAAGGTTCCTCACAAAAGTCTCTTAAGCGAAGTAATCAGTCAAGGGATAAGAGGGAAGGTCTGCTCATGGATCAGCAACTTGTTAAAGGATAGGAAACAAAGGGTAGGAATAAATGGTCATTTTTTACTTTGGAAAGACGTGAATAGCGAGGTCACCCAAGGATCTGTACTGGGACCTGTGCTCCTCAACATATTCATGAACAGTCTGGAAAAGGAGGTGAACAGAAAGGTGGTAAAATTTGCAGACGATAAAAAATTACTCAAGATAGTTAGGTCCAAAGCTAACAGTAAAGAATTACAAAGTGATCTCACTAAACTGAAGACTGGACAACAAGATGACAGATGAAATTCAGTTTTGATCCATGTAAAGTAATGAACATTGGAAAAAATAATCCCAAATATACATACAAAATGGAGTCTAAATTAGCTGTTACCACTCAAGAAAGATCTTGGAGTCATTGTGGATAGTTCTCTGAAAACATCCACTCAATGTGCAGTGATAGTTATAAAAGCTAACAGAGTGTTAGGAACCATTAGGAAAGGGATAGATATAATAAAATAGAAAATATCATAAAGACTATATAAATCCCTGGTATGCCCACTCCTTCAATGCCATGTGCAGTTCTGGTCGCCCCATCTCAAAAAAGATATATTAGAATGGTAAAAGGTACAGAGAAGGGCAACAAAAACTATTAGGGTATGGAAAAGCTTCTACATGAGCAGAGATTAAAAAGACTGGGACTATTCAATTTAGAAACAGATGACTAAGATATGGGTGCCGGAACAATTTGCATAGTGGGGGTGCTGAGACCCATTGAACCAAACTGGGTTCCTGTATATAATGGAAACCACTGCAAGCCACGGGATGCAGCAGCACCCCCAGCAACCCTAATTCCAGCATCTGTGGACTAAGGGGGGATATGAAAGAAGTCTGTAAAATCACCAATGCTATGGAGAAAATGAACAGGATATTATTTATCCCTGCACGTAACACAAGAACTAGAGGTCACCTGATGAAATGAACAGGCAGCAAGTTTAAAACAAACCAAAGGAAGTACATCTTCATACAATGCACAGTCAACCTGTGGATCTCATTGCCAATGGATGTTGTGAAGGCCAGAAACATAACTGGGTTCAAAAAAGAATTAGGTAAGTTCACAGAGGATAGACAAGCTATTAGCCGAGATGATCAGGGATGCAACCCCATGCTCTGGGTAGCCCAAAACTTCCATCTCTCAGAAGCTAGACTGGATGATGGAATGGATCACTCGAAATTTCTCTGCCCTTTTTATTCCCTGGCATGGGCCACCACCAGAAGACAGGATACTGGGCTAGATCAACCATAGGTCTGACCCAGTATGGCCTTTCTTATGTCCTTATCCAACACAGATTTGAATCCAGTATCACAACAGAAACCACTTAAGATGAAAGCAAGTTCTGTATATTTGTTATTACATAGTCTCAGGACACTTTAGTGTCTCTTTGGGAGATCATGAAAACATTAGAGAGTCTTCATCCTATATTACAGCTTCAATTTCTACATTAAAGCTTCCTAATTATGCTTATATGAACATTTGCACTTATTTGAATTATATGGTTCAATAATATAATATATATAATTAGTTCAAGATCTGCATGAAAAGCAATTAGTGCACATGCTCAGCAAATGCTTTTTAAAAATTGTATCCAAACATTTCTGTAAAAAATATTTTTTTATAATGAAAAAACATTAACAGACTTCCTGTCCATTAGGACACTAGAGGGTGCTACTATATTGTAACATCGAACAAGGAACTGTATGACCTTACCTTCTCCAAATTAGTAAGATACAGGAGTTGGCCTAGTTTCTTCTGAAGCTGTGATTTGGCAACTGCCTTGTCATTCAAAAGTTTCACTCGATTTTGTTCTACCTGCAAAAACAGCATTCATTAAGTGTGTTGTACATATCACAGGGTGTTGTCTGAGAAGTTTCCAAATAAAGCTTAAAGGGATCATTAAAATAGTTGTAAAGTAGATAATTTATTATTTAGGAAATTAAACTATGCATTTAAACTTTTGAGACACAAGACAGTTAATTTCTTCATTTAAAAATGTCTCCAGGGTAGCAACTGAATGCACATTCCTCCTCTATATCTAGTAAGGGTGAGATAGGAGATAAATCCAAATTAATTTAGTTGTCATTTGCTTCACTTTCACTGCAAACAGCAGAAATTTAACACACCAAACTATTAACCTTTATCACCAAACCTCTGTAAAGTGAAATAGTCACACTATTTATTTTATTTAAAACATAAATGATCCTCTGGTCTATTGCTGGCATTACAAATGCCTTTTGAACCTGAACAAGAATTTTTAAAATTTAATTTAAATGTTCACTATCTATGTTGTTTTACTTTATCTCTTTGCCCTTCATTTAGTCTGTTCAATAACAAGAGATATCACACTCACTCTGCTTTCTAGTCAATTTCATTTTCTACTTCTTATATATTAGCTCAAGCTTGCACTACTGGAGTAGTAAGGCTGAAGACCAATTAAGAAGTAGTTTTCTTTCAATTTTAAGTACACATTTTAAATAAAACCTAAATTTTGGATTTCAACTACCTGATAACATCCCTTTAAAACAGGGCTGAAAAATCCACTGAAGGAAAAGCAGAGCATCAGAAACATACAACCCACAGCAGCCAGAAAACTGAGAGAAGGAGCAGAGTAGTGGGGAGACACATGCACTTATCACAGCAGCCAGGAGACTGAGGTACATGAAAAACTAGCAGAATACCCTCACCCACATAGTAACAACGAAGCTTTCGGAGATGAGGGAAGAACAGAGAAAGACGCCTGAGGGCTAGCATATTTTTATACTTTTATAGGACAACCTTAAAATACCAGTCCTTTTTTTGACTATTTTTCTCTTGAAAAACACAACTGCCCCTTCTTTGACTCAAATATTTTACCTCATGTGGTTCTATGATGTGAAGAACAGGGGGGCTAGGCTTTGGCTCATCAGGATGACGCACTCGGAGCCGTTCTGTAGCCATAGCAAGTTCATCGATAGCAGATACATGATCTCTCAGTACCATCCAATATTCATGAAGTAACTACAAGAAAAACCAAAATGAATTAGTAACAGAACTGTGGGCTGAGTCCCCTGTAAACTGCTGCTTCTTATTGTAAGTGGTACACTCTCAACACGGACCTGAATCTTTTGAGAGAGGATTTCACAATTTTTTCTGAACAGAAAACTGTACAGGAACATAGGCATAAACTGCTCTCTTCCACCAATTCTTTATGTGTGGCTATGAATGAACTTAATTGACTTCTCACCTCTTTCTCCCCCACACAATTTCTCCAATGAGATACAACTACAAAAATCTATGTAACCAAAAATGTAGAGGTCAGCTGCCTCTGCTCGATTAAGCATACTCTCTGAATAAAATGAGGGAAAATGAGAAAACTAGTAGCAATATTTGCAAAGCATAAAGTAGTAAGGCATAGCTTCTTAGATGAAGCATGAAATATTTTGTTCACTTGAGTGACAACACCAACTTTTAAAAAATGCTGATATGCAACGTTTGATCATTCTAGATAACAGAGGAACAGAAAAGAGTAAGAGAAAAAGACAGACACTGGGTTGTATTCACCTGAGGAAGAGCAAGTATTTCAAATATTAGTTACCTATTTTAAATATTTATAGAAAGCCAACATATTGCAAATTGTCACACTTCCTGGTATTCTCTCAAATCCCTCATTGATTATATTGTGACAAATTTAGATTTTTTTACTCCTAAATCTTTTTGTTCTATGAATCTTTCCTCAACTTTTAATGATTTTATTCAAGAGTCCCTCTAGGACACTGTTGAGATCCTAGGAACTACCCCCCCCCCCCCAGTTTTTTCTGCTAAGATTCCTACCTTCTCTCAAGACCAAATGTCATATATGAACACTGGTTTGCTACTGTAAGGATGTTCCTGAATACTGGCCTGCTGGCACTGTTTTGTTCTTTGTTTTGAAATAAAAAAAAGCACCGAAGCATTAATTTTGGAGCCCACACCTTAACACCTACAAATGCAGAATTACTCTGCATGTAAAACTAGCATGAAGTTAGACAAATAAGTCAAATTTTGAGACTACTTCAACAAACAAGGAAAACAAGGGTGGCATCAGCCTCTTCCCAGTCAGGGGCTGAGGTGGGCCATAGCCCCATCTTGCCATAAAGCCCTGCCCCTCTCCTTGATCCTGTCTCTTCTCCTCCTCTACCCCCGAGGTCCCGCTCCCTGGCCAGGCTAGAAGCTGGTACCGGGCAGTGGTGAGAGCTGCCCAGGGAGCATGGGCCATTGCGGGAACCCCGGACTTTCCACCTGCCCGGGGCAGCGTGCCCCAGAGGGTGGGGACATGAGCCGGAGGCTGCTTTCAGGCATCCTGAAAGTGTACTGAGCTTGGGGTGACAGCCAGGATCTTCAGAGTTCTAATTCCAGCTCTCAGAGTAGCAGCCGTGTTAGTCTGTATTCGCAAAAAGAAAAGGAGGACTTGTGGCACCTTAGAGACTAACCAATTTATTAGAGCATAAGCTTTCGTGAGCTACAGCTCACTTCCTCAGATGCATATCGTGGAAACTGCAGCAGGCTTTATATATACACAGAGAATATGAAACAATACCTATTCCCACCCCACTGTCCTGCTGGTAATAGCTTATCTAAAGTGATTTCCAGCACAAATCCAGGTTTTCTCACCCTCCACCCCCCCACACAAATTCACTCTCCTGCTGGTGATAGCCCATCCAAAGTGACAACTCTTTACACAATGTGCATGACAATCAAGCTGGGCTATTTCCTGCATAAATCCAGGTTCTCACATCCCCCCACCCCCATACACACACAAACTCACTCTCCTGCTGGTAATAGCTCATCCAAACTGACCACTCTTCAAGTTAAAATCCAAGTTAAACCAGAACATCTGGGGGGGGGGGGGGTAGGAAAAAACAAGAGGAAACAGGCTACCTTGCATAATGACTTAGCCACTCCAAGTCTCTATTTAAGCCTAAATTAATAGTATCCAATTTGCAAATGAATTCCAATTCAGCAGTTTCTCGCTGGAGTCTGGATTTGAAGTTTTTTTGTTTTAAGATAGCGACCTTCATGTCTGTGATCGCGTGACCAGAGAGATTGAAGTGTTCTCCGACTGGTTTATGAATGTTACAATTCTTGACATCTGATTTGTGTCCATTTATTCTTTTACGTAGAGACTGTCCAGTTTGACCAATGTACATGGCAGAGGGGCATTGCTGGCACATGATGGCATATATCACATTGGTGGATGTGCAGGTGAACGAGCCTCTGATAGTCTGGCCACACTATCAGAGGCTCGTTCACCTGCACATCCACCAATGTGATATATGCCATCATGTGCCAGCAATGCCCCTCTGCCATGTACATTGGTCAAACTGGACAGTCTCTACGTAAAAGAATAAATGGACACAAATCAGATGTCAAGAATTGTAACATTCATAAACCAGTCGGAGAACACTTCAATCTCTCTGGTCACGCGATCACAGACATGAAGGTCGCTATCTTAAAACAAAAAAACTTCAAATCCAGACTCCAGCGAGAAACTGCTGAATTGGAATTCATTTGCAAATTGGATACTATTAATTTAGGCTTAAATAGAGACTTGGAGTGGCTAAGTCGTTCCCCTCTATTCAACATTGGTGAGGCCTCATCTGGAGTACTGTGTCCAGTTTTGGGCCCCACACTACAAGAAGGATGTGGAAGAATTGGAGAGAGTCCAGCGGAGGGCAACAAAAATGATTAGGGGTCTGGAACACATGACTTATGAGGAGAGGCTGAGGGAATTGGGATTGTTTAGTCTGCAGAAGAGAAGAATGAGGGGGGATTTGATAGCTGCTTTCAACTACCTGAGAGGTGGTTCCAAAGAGGATGGTTCTAGACTATTCTCAGTGGTGGAAGATGACAGGACAAGGAGTAATGGTCTCAAGTTGCAGTGGGGTAGGTTTAGGTTAGATATTAGGAAAAACTTTTTCACTAGGAGGGTGGTGAAACACTGGAATGCGTTACCTAGGGAGGTGGTAGAATCTCCTTCCTTAAAAGTTTTTAAGGTCAGGCTTGACAAAGCCCTGGCTGGGATGATTTAATTGGGGATTGGTCCTGCTTTGAGCAGGGGGTTGGACTAGATGACCTCCTGAGGTCCCTTCCAACCCTGATATTCTATGATTCTATGATTCTAAGTCATTATGCAAGGTAGCCTGTTTCCTCTTGTTTTTTCCTACCCCCCCCCCCAGATGTTCTGGTTTAACTTGGATTTTAACTTGAAGAGTGGTCAGTTTGGATGAGCTATTACCAGCAGGAGAGTGAGTTTGTGTGTGTATGGGGGTGGGGGGATGTGAGAACCTGGATTTATGCAGGAAATAGCCCAGCTTGATTGTCATGCACATTGTGTAAAGAGTTGTCACTTTGGATGGGCTATCACCAGCAGGAGAGTGAATTTGTGTGGGGGGGTGGAGGGTGAGAAAACCTGGATTTGTGCTGGAAATCACTTTAGATAAGCTATTACCAGCAGGACAGTGGGGTGGGAATAGGTATTGTTTCATATTCTCTGTGTATATATAAAGCCTGCTGCAGTTTCCACGATATGCATCTGAGGAAGTGAGCTGTAGCTCACGAAAGCTTATGCTCTAATAAATTGGTTAGTCTCTAAGGTGCCACAAGTCCTCCTTTTCTTTTTGCGAATTCCAGCTCTGTCTCCCCACCCAGGCTTATTTCAGTGCTGCTGCTGAAGGTGGGCCCCCAGCCAGCAGTTGCCGCTCTCTCTGCTCTGCCTTCAGAGCTGAGTGGCCAGAGAGTGGCAGCTGCCACAGGGTGGCTACAGGGGGGAAGCCCTCAGGAAAATCTGGGGGTGGCTATAACTCCCTTAAGCCCTCCCCAGCACCAACCCTGAAGGAAAATAAAATCAAAACAGGTTTTAAAAATAGGTAAAACACCAGCACAGTTTATAAGCCCATTCAGTGACAATTCAGATGCTTCCTTGGATCATGTTACAAATACACTTTCTTTCCAGTCACAGAGAATGCCACCAGCAAAGTCTTCTCTCATGAATCCCCTGGCTGTCATCAAGTATATGTACGGAATGTTCATCTCGGCATACAGTTTTAGCAGAATAGTTGCATAAAAGCTCTGCAATTACTATTCACTAATAGAAAAGCATGCAGTTACTTTGGCTTTCTTCTCTAAGTGAGTGTTTAAGCAAGTTGAGTGTTTTGTCTACACTGGGCAAGCCTTCACAATTTTAAATAAAGCTGTCAACCAATCTGTGTGATTAGAAAAGAAACACGTACATTTCCCATTTCATCCTTGTCTGCAAAGAACTGGCACTGACAAAACATTTACATTTATATTACATAAACAATGAATCCTAGAGCAAACTGACATTATTTGTCCTTTGCTTAAATGCAACAGCTATATTTCAGAGTAGGGTCAAAGAAGGTCTATTTAAGATCATTAGTCTAAAAAGTTAGTTCTAGATACATGAGGGTGTGACAGGGTCGGGCCAGATGGCTACAGGAGAGTGATAGAAGGCAAATATATTAGCCCCAGATTAAGCAGGTCCCTTTTCCCTGGGTAAGGTAACAGAACAATCAGGAACTTGCTGTAACCAATTAAGACAGGCAGGCTAATTAGGACACCTGGAGCCAATTAAGAAGCTGCTAGAATCAATTAAGACAGGCAGGCTAATCAGGGCACCTGGTTTAAAAAGGACCTCACTTCAGTCAGTGAGGGGCGCGCAAGGAGCTGAGAATGAGAGGGCGTGCTGCTAGAGAACTGAGGAGTACAAACGCTAGCTGACATCAGGAAGAAGGTCCTGTAGTGAGGATAAAGGCCATGGGGAAGTAGGCCAGGGACTTGTAGCTGTCAAAAGAAATATTGTAGACAGCTGTGATCCACAGGGCCCGGGGCTGGAACCCAGAGTAGAGGGCGGGCCTGGGTTCCCCCTTCTCCGCAACTCCCTATTGGATCAGAGTTGTCCTGGACTGTGGGTCCTACCAGAGGGGAAGGTCCCTGGCCTGTCCCCCGACTCACTAGGTGGATCACCAGAGACTACGGGGATTGTTCTCCTTCCATTTCCCCATACTGGCCAGTGATGTGGTTAGCTGAGTGAATGGCAGGTTTGAGCCACTAGCCAAAGTGGCCAAACTGAGGGCTGCCATGAATCTCTGAGGCGAGCAAATCCACTAATAAGCACAGGACCCACCAAGGCGGAGGAGGAACTTTGTCACAAGGGCTACAATACATGTAGCAGTGCTCTCCCAGCTCAAAGTGGATTTGAGTAGCACAGTCAATTGAATCAATGTTGCCAGACCAGGACAGATGGAGTCACAAAAGTACTATTTACATTGTCATTGGCAATACTAGCCCTCCTTCTGTCTCCCAAAGCAATAGAACATGAAGATACCGTGCTGAATACGGTATAGAAAAAGCAAAGCAATAGAACATGAAGATATCAGTGTGCCATTGTTGCCGAGAAGGCCAATGGCATTTTGGGCTGTATAATTAGGGGCACTGCCGGCAGATCGAGGGACATGATCGTTCCCCTCTATTCGACATTGGTGAGGCCTCATCTGGAGTACTGTGTCCAGTTTTGGGCCCCACACTACAAGAAGGATGTGGAAAAATTGGAAAGCATTCAGCGGAGGGCAACAAAAATGATTAGGGACTGGAACACATGACTTATGAGGAGAGGCTGAGGGAACTGGGATTGTTTAGTCTGCAGAAGAGAAGAATGAGGGGGGATTTGATAGCTGCTTTCAACTACCTGAAAGGGGGTTCCAAAGAGGATGGATCTAGACATGGTTCTCAGTGGTAACAGATGACAGAACGAGGAGTAATGGTCTCAAGTTGCAGTGGGGGAGGTTTAGGTTGGATATTAGGAAAAACTTTTTCACTAGGAGGGTGGTGAAGCACTGGAATGCGCTACCTAGGGAGGTGGTGGAATCTCCTTCCTTAGAAGTTTTTAAGGTCAGGCTTGACAAAGCCCTGTCTGGGATGATTTATTTGGGGATTGGTCCTGCTTTGAGCAGGGGGTTGGACTAGATGACCTCCTGAGGTCCCTTCCAACCCTGATATTCTATGATTCTATGATACTATTTGTTCTCAGAGCAGAAGAAACACACTAATGCAACAAATGAGCAGCTCATGTCAGGAATCTAGTTCTCTCTGTGCCAACTGCACTAAGTTCTGCACATATAATAGTGAAGCATGACACAGAACTATGGCCAAAATTTTCAAATTAATAAAAGTGGCCTGATCTTCAGAGAACAAGTGGGATTTACAGGGTGCTCAGTATCTCTGAAAATCAGGTGCTTAAATATTGTTTTAGATGCCTGAGAGCTTGTGTACAGTTTCTGCAGTGTCACAGAGTAAGATGGCTCTCTGAAGTAGTCGTGAGTTCAGTCTCACTTGGGATTAGTTTAACTCTGAGTCAATGGGTCATATGATGGGAACATGTGACTAGGAACTTGTCCTGCTGGGGAATATAAGGGCAGCCTGGCTTCAGTCAGTGAGAGTTTGGGGATCATGCTGGGAAGAAGTGGGTGAAAACTCTCCAGAACTATAAGGCAGAAGGCCTGGGAGAGAGATCAACAGGAAGCAGGAATCTGCTGAAAGAGAAGCTCCGGCTAAGGGGGCTGCAAATAAGTCATCTTAGAGCATACGCAATGTGCCTCAGGTGGCACATGACCAGGATTCATCACCAAATTTGGTTGGATCCTTAGCTTCCCTGGCCTGGGTCAGGTACCGACGGAAAGTGCGACATGAATGATGAGCCATGCCCCCCTGCAAAGCAGTGAAACTCGTGGGAAGATTATAAGGAAGGTGTGATGTTCTGCTCAGGACCCAGAACTTTAGGTCACTGTGTTACCCCTCTGCCTCAGCAAGTGAGAGCTTTGCTGTTAAGTTGTGTGTCAGTTCCCTGACACTCCAGCCTGTCAGTCTTGCCAGCAAATTCCTTGAGACTTTGCCAGTCTAAAACTTGCCTTGCAGGTAACAATAAGTAAATCCCAGTTCCCGAATTCCCCAGAGCGTCTCTCTGCAGTGTCCAGTCCACCTCCCTGTGACACTCAAAATAGCATGCATATTAGCTGAAGACTTACATTTTAACACAGAGCACTGAGATGGGTTTGTAATAAAACAAGAATAAGTTTATTAATGAAAAATAGAGATTTAAGTCATGCTAAGCCAGAGAAAGAGAGACAGGTATGGTTAACAAAACATGCTTTCTAGTGACTAAAAGTTAATTTTAGAAAATTACAATTGTTGCCTACCCTAAACAGGTTTTTTTTTTTTTACACTTACATCCTATTACCAGCATCTCTAGCTCTCCAACATAGGGGATCAAACTTTCACAGGCACAGAGGGTGTTGTACCCTATGTTGCCTAAGTGATGGATCACTAAAATGTCTTTTTGCTCCCCTTATATTACCCAAACTCCATTGTCTCAGCCTTAAGAGCCAAGAAGGCTTCCTGGGGTGCAGATTCTGACCCCTCGGTGAGCTCACTAAGCTCCTTCCTCGATTGCTTGTTACTTTGTTTACCTTATATGTATATATACCTTCATTGTCCTCAGTCTGTAATCAAGCCAGTCAGACAGGGGAACCACATCCGATGTACACACTGCCTCCCAAACACATTTTAGGAACATATTTCCAGTACACACAAATAAAAGTCTTTGTACACAACCTGTACACAGACCATGCAATGATTTTCAGGACCAGCATGTCACCAGTTTAGATACGATTCCTTACCTGACACCTTTTAGATACATATTATGACAACATTGTGCTGGGGGTAATGATATGGTAATTGTGTTGGGGGTAATGATAGGTCACGCCTGATATGTATTACAGTATAGTTAACCTTTGCCAGTGGGCATGAAGGGGCTCCCAGAGTCACAGAAGGTGAAGCTGTGGTAAAGGATTTTTGAGTCTAGAGGGAGGGCTAAATGCATGCTGAAGCCTGTTATAAACCAAAAGAACTAAATGAGCCCAGGGGTGAGGGCTGTATGGTTTTGTTATTTTACAATAATAAATTATCTCCAAAAGGGGAACAGTACTGTGAAAACACCAGGTGTGGTGGTTTAACTGATATGAGACAAAAGGTAAATTGAGGCATTGGATGGGCCAGACATCTGATTTGGTGAGCCCTACTAAATACAGAACAATGAGATTAACTGGTTTAGTCTGCAGTGGATGCAATTATACTGGTATAGAAGTGTGTATACCAGTTTAGCTTGCTTTGGTAAATGTTAAATCTGTGCAAAAACTACAAGTAGACAAGTCCTAACTTTAGGCATCTAGATTGAAAATTTTGGCTTATATTCATGTTACATATAATACACTACTGCAATGTTTCTTCAGAATCTTATGTGTTGTACCTTGTACTCCTTCTTCCATGCTTCAAAGAGTTCCAGAAATATATTCCCTTCTTCAATTAGTCTAACATCCATTCGGTGAGCTTTGGCAAAAGACAGTATGGCTTTTAGGGAGCGCTCTGTCTCACTTGCGGCCCATAGTCCTCGACTTGTGGTGGGCAAACGGTCATCAACCAGCCCATCTTCATCTTCTATCATCTCTTCAAAGATAGCCATCTGGCCTTTCACACTTTAAATACACCAAAGCATAACACTTGTCACTAGCTTCTCAAGATATATACATATCTTACATATACATATATTGCTATATTTACATTTATATATACACACACATTTGCTAGATTTAAGCTATATACATACCTTACATATATACATATATATACACTGCTGTATTTAACTACCATGTTGTTGGCTATTTGTGAACCCCAAAACATGGCCACATTGACAATCAGGAGATATTAACAAGGCAAAATAAAAATAATCATCCAGGCCAAACAAATTTAAGCAGCCTGTGGTTCTAGTCACATTCTGGTTAACATCAAGTCTTATGCTTCTGGTTTAGAACATATTCATAATTTAAAATAGGGAAACAGCAGCTTTGGTTTGTGAGTCTGCTTTTAAACTATGGTTATCCCACAGTCCCTTGAAAGCAGCATGTTAGATACTGGTAGCATGAATACTATGCAGGGCACCTTGTCAGCTATGCACTCAATACTAGCTCTTGCAAAGCCTTAGACATCATACTTTTAGAGTGGTTATTAAGGACACTGGAGGTATCAAGTGTAAAAAAAATAAATATTTTTTTAAATAGCACTTCTGTATATTTAACTTGTCCCTGGACTGACAGCAAAGAGATGCAGAGGAGGAACCTTGGCTCAAAGTCTACTACCCCAAAAGAGAATCTTTGAAACCCAACAGCTCCCAACTCCCTTCCCTACCAAACTGACCATGGATGAGTGTACATTAATATGCGCCCTCACCAGCCCAAGAAAAACTCAGTGCCATGCCAAAGCCTATTTCAGGCCCTTCAGTCAGGGCACAGTTTATTAACTCACACACAAACTCAAAAAACAAAACTATTCCCTGACCCTAGCAAGTGGCAAGGAGCCCAGAGGCCTCTCTCTTTCTATCTCTCATTCCTCTCTGGCAAAACAAAAAACACACCACCCCCTTTCTTTAAAGCCGTCTTGAATCATGGGATGGGGGTTTCATCAGTTAGGAGCACAAATTCCATTGACTTCCAATGGGACTTGTACGTCTAACTCATTTTAGTGCTTTTGAAAATCCCTTCCACCAACCCCAAACTCTCTGTATTCCCCCTCTCCCACTGGGCATTTGAGATTTACAACATTTTTGAATGTGGAGGCAACATGACCTAGTGTACTGAGCTTGGGCATGACAGCCAGGATCTTCAGAGTTCTAATTCCAGCTCTGCCACTGACATACTCTCTCTCTCTCTGGGCACTTCATAACCATTACCATAATGATTATCATCACCTAATTTATCAGATTGTACTCTTACTTAGAGGAAATGAAAAGCCACCAACAGCCATGTTCTCTGAGGACTTCTGACTTGCATACATACACAAGAGCATTTGCCCATACAGACTGTGTAGGTGAACATACAGTTACAAAATCTGCACATTAAGAAGCTGGGAACATTTTGAAAGTTTAGCTCTGTGATCTTTCAAATCATAAACCCCTAATGAGAAAACTACACTTATTTGTTCATTTTACAAAAGTGTGTCTTTTTAAATGAAACATGCATAAAAAAGTGACACTGCCTATAAACATTGACACTGACTCTCTTTGTAAGAATATGCTGAAATAGTTTCCTCCTAAAACAAGTGTTTTAGGCAACTTAAGATGTTTATATTTTAAACTTTAACTTCCAAAACAAAATTTTCCTTGAATCACAAAAATAAGAATTAAAACTAAGTACTTACGTATGGGAGAACAGCTTTGACTCATATTCTGTGAACAGCTCATCAGCCTTACAGAAGACACAACTAGAATACAAGAGATTGAAAATGAGCATTTAAAACTTTAATTGTCAACCAAGCTAATTCCTAAGAAATGCCCAGAATTCTCTCTGTTCTGATGAATGAAACTATTATTTAAAAAAAATAAGCTCATTAAATTTTCAGTGAAAAAAATAGGAGATCTCCATTTTTTTTTAATTAATGTAGGGCCGGATCCTGCAAACTAGATCCATGCAGACATAAGGGTTTATTTGCATGGATCTCATTTAAAATGGGAGATTTAATATTTCAATTTAATTTTTCTTCCTCTTATTCCAAAAGAAGATGGACTTCTCAGTACGCCTCCTACAAAAACAACATTTTTGACATACTTGTTCAAAGGAAGTCTAACGGGCCGCAGATGGCAGAGAGTGGCTGCTTCAATAACCTTCTTAGAGGGAGGACCTTCTAGATTTTTCACAGCTTCTCTTACAAGCTTCTGGAACTTCTTCACCTCCTCCATTTGAGTTGTGAGCAGGTACTGAAGGCCTCTACAGTCACGGAACCTGACCAACATCAAAAACACATAATAGCACACCAAGTCAAAACCCAATTCAATATTTTCACAAAGAAGAGAAACAAATAAATGGCAGTATGCAGTGAAACTTCTTAAGACCCAGTCCTGAAGTGTAATGCTCACTATCATGAATAGTCCCCATTGAAGTCAGTGACATAAAATGGCTCAGATTTTAGAAATGGGGAAACAGCACATACCATCTTGGTCACTGTCTCAAATGTGGTCAAGGTCAGTAGTGCCTGAAAATATTTACTATCTGATTTGTGTTTGGTGGCCAGTGAGTAATGAGTTTGGTGGTCTCAGTCCAGTTCACAGTGGAGACACATACATAAAACCGCACACCAAACATTTGTTACTCTAGATCTCAGAGGCAAAATACCGAACAGGCATGAAGATGAACCATCTATTCAAACACCTAGGTATCTCTCTTGATCAGGTGCACAGCCTGCTGCCAGTGCAATACAAGGGAAGTGAACTGTTGCTGCCCATGCTGTAAGTGTTCTTTGGGTACGCTGCTTTGGATGCCAGAACACTGCTCAACTTGGCATCCTTAAAAGTACTTACAGTAGAAACTCAGAGTTACAAACATCTTGGGAATGGGGGTTGTTCAAAACTCTGAAATGTTCATAACTCAAATGTTATGGTTGCTCTTTCAAAAGTTTACAATTGAACATTGACTTAATACAGCTTTGAAATTTTAATATGTGGAAGAAAAATGCTGCTTTTAACCATCTTAATTTAAATGAAACAAGCACAGAAACAGTTTCCTTACCTTGTCAAATCTTTTTTTAGTAGTTTACATTTAACACAATACTGTGCTGCACAGTATTTGCCTTTTTGTGTGTGTCTCTGCTGCCTGAGTGCATACTTCCAGTTCCAAATGAAGCGTTTAGCTGACCAGTCAGTTTGTAACTCTTGTGTTCATAACTCTGCGGTTCTACTGTGTGTATATATATATTTTTCTAAATAGATTACTTCTCTCTCTTAGGGAAAATCTGATCCAAAACTACAATGAGCCAAGTTAGAGAAGGATAAGTTCATCTGTGTAAAGCTGAGCAAAGTTAGAAAATTAGTAGCTGTTTAAATGATCAAGTTAAGCAATACTTAGGGCTAATTCGGAATTCTGCAACTAAATAAAACCCACATATGGGAGAGCTAACCAATTACCAACAGGGTATTTTGGAAACACATGGGTAGCATTTAAGTTTGAGTTAATATAACAACCTGAGCTGCCTAGTGTCCCAAAAGAGAGAAATCTCACTTTGTATCTTGGGTCAGTCAACTCCACTACTCAGCTATTAGATAGCACTTGCTGCTTCCATCATTGCATTTTTAAAAATAATAATAAAAATATTTGAGCTCTTCTGGAATATTTTTATTGCAAATCTTAAAGTACTTTACAAAGGAGTACCAAGTATCATCCCCCATTTTACAAATGCGGAAATTGAGGCACCGAAAGAAAAGTTACTTGCCCAAGGTCACAGCTTGTCAGTGATAGAACTAAGAAGACAGTCAAGGTTTTTCTGACTAGCCCATTTTAAGTGAAGAACTATTTCCTCTTTCAATATACATAGTGGCTCGTATAGCTTGCCATAAATTTTCCAATGAAATTTAGTTTAGTCTGGGAAAGTGAAATATTTCAATGAGTCTACCACAGATTCAACAAAAACTTTCGTTGAAACACAGCAGTGCACTCAGGCACTCTGCCTGGCTCCCCCACAGCTCCGTCGGATGGGGAGGCCAGCAGTGCTTGGCCTCTCTGTCTCCCGATAGTTGGGCTGGAAGGCTCTTGTCAAATTCACCTGTGAAATTGTTCAAAGCCTTCCCAGAGGCAAAGCCAGGAAGCTGAAAAAATCTTTAGGTTCAAGAAAAATTCTGTTTTGGGAAACTCCCTGTGAAAACGTTCACATTTTTGATGTTTTGTCCTGCTTCAGAATGAAACTTTTTCTCAAACACCCATTTTTTGGTGGAAAGGGAATCATCCTTTTTGGCAAGCTCTAATGGCAACCACACACACACATCTGTAATAGTCTTCACCCAGCTATGTTGAACAGCAGCATTTAGAGAAACCCTTGGTCTCAAATGATCGCTCACAATAAGATGGGTCTTCCATGAGTGATGTGTGGAATTTGTCTTCCTTCTCAACACAACTCTGAGTACAGAAAAAGAAAAGCTATAAAAAGTAAAAAAATTTTTTTTTTTTTAACAATACTTCAGTGGAATTAAAAGTCAAACATGTTATTAGGTGCTTTGCTGTATCAGTACTCAGCATCTTGCAGGATCAAGTCTTATGACTAAACTCTTCAAAGTAAGGGTACCATTTTTCCCTTGTGTGAGAAGAACTATATTTGTTTATAGCAATGTAGAGTAAATAAACAGAAATTTTCCTATAAGGAATTCACATTTCAATTTTTTTTTTTTTTAAAGGCAACTACTTACACTTCATGTTCCTGTATCTGAAGCCAGACTGTTTACAAGTACAGTAAATGCTAGTCACTCATCTATAGACCACTTTACAGGACAAACATATGAATTTGTAATTTATTGCTCCATGAGCTGGGAGTACTCTTGAACTTGGGACTTATGGTATTTGTGAAAAGGATGATGCTGGTGGGGAGAAAGTAACTAGTGACAATTCTAACAGAAGAAGTAGTACTGATGGTCTCCAGTGGGAAACCCATCCAGAACTTGTTAACCAGAAAATGGTATCTCAAGAATGGGAAGCTGCAAAGCGGGAAATGGATAGACCCCAATAAGGGTCCAAACCGATGCAACTGAATCCCTAGAGGAACAAAATTAATTGCAAGTCCGTTTGTTTTAGAGAACATTAAATCCCAATGCAATTAACATTGAATTATTTTGCTCAGCAGTTGCATGAACACAGAAAATTAAAAAAAAAACATAGTAGATTACACAAACGAGAACATTTTAATGTATACTTGTCTGGGGGAAAACCGAAGGCCTCTCTCTTTTGAAGTTTTATATATTTAGTTTCTCCTTTTTGAAGTGAGTTCTTAAACTTAATTGCAGTGCAGATGTTCTGAACACAAGTGCCTGGCACTTAATTGCATCTGCTAGCACAAACTGATTAGAAGACTTGAGCGGAATTAAGTGTATTTTGTAGTTAGTTATTTTCTTACTTGTCTGCCATGGAGAGTTTATTAGTTTGCTGTTTGTAGTTACTGGTTATCTCATTTTGCACACGCTGAACAAGCTCCTCATCAATGGCATATTGTATTGCTGTCTGGATCACGTCCAACCACCAAAGCGACCCAGAATGTATCTGTATGCAAGAGAGATTTATTCATGAACACTCACAACAAGTAAATGCTTTGCATGCTGTGGTAGGAGCCTTTTTTTCTCTCTGAATCATATTCTGCCTGGACTGGTAAAATCTACTGGAAGTAGCCAAGAGATGAAGATGCAGTTGGAAAAGCCCACCTCTGCCCTCAAATATATCCAGCATAACTAGCTGGTACTTCCTTGTAAATTTCAATTACTTCAATATCGTTAAATTGCTTACATAAGGTAGACGTAGGATATCTATGCAAGAGAAGAAAATCATCTTTTATTATTTAATCCTCTATGTCTTTATTTATTGTAATATAGTATAGCCGAATCTGCATTTCGGCTCAAGCCTTCATCAGTATATCTTTCTTTTACACCTTTCCTCATCAGGTATGTTGTCAGAGTGAATTAATGCTGTTGAGATATACTTCCCTGGAAGAACAGCTCCCTAGGAAGGAACAGAGGCCTCACCTGATGCAGAGTTTTTTAAATATAGAAACATAGTATCTTCTAGGCCAGTATGGTATTATTCTTATAGCTTGATTCTTAGCCTAAATTTGAAGAGGCGAGTGTGTATGTGTGTAACATGATACAATGGAAAAAGCATAAAGCAGTTGCTTTATCATCATTTTCTCACTATTACCTTGTGTTCCTCCTATCTGCTTGTTGTGTCCATTTGTTGTAGCTCATCAAATACTAAAAATGTGAGCTCTTTGGAGGCAGGAACCATCTTTTTGTTATGTGTTTGTGCTGTGATCAGCACAATGCGGTTCCATTCTGATCAGGGCTTCGAGGTGCTACCACATTACAAATATTAAATAATATTTTGAATCTAGGACACCCAGGTTAAAAAGTAATTAGTAAATCAAAAATCATAAGCCAAAGAGAGGCACCTGCCTTTCTCTGGAGCTCACGAATGGTTTGTAGCGCTGGTTGCAAGGCCTGATGAGCTTCTGAAACTTCTGCATTGGATTTACTCATATAATGTTGTCGAAGTTGTTCAGCCTATATGCACATAAGAGTTTAAAATATGCATCAGTCATTTATATTTACAAGGAATAATTAAACATAGAAAAGCTCTCAGCTACTGTATTGCATTAGTCCAAGAGTGTGGTTGGTTACTCAAGGTCTGTATTTGCTTCCCTGCAAATTCAATTCTTTAAAAGAGCTTGAAATGCATGAGATTATAAATATGAGAACAGTACAGTTGTGACAAACTGTAGGCAGGAAGGAGGTTGACTACCATTTTTCCTTCTCCAAATAGAAGATAAATAAATTAAATACATTAAAACTACATTACTGTGATGAAAAATGACTTTAGCTAAATTCAAAAAAGCCAAGGAATTCTGAATTAAACCTTTCTCTCTGTGTCCTTTCAGCCATTCTGTTGTGCCTACACAGCAGTAGCTGTTGCTGAGTCAGAGAACAGCAATTTATTTTATACTTTACCTGAACATCACACCTAACTGCAACATACTGAGTAAAGACATTTTTAGGCCAAAAAAAAGTTAAGAAAAATGCATATTTGGGTTGTCCACATCATTTCAGGAAATTGTCTTGGTCAGAAAAAAAACAACTTAAAAAAACTGGAAAAAAATCAAAACATTTCATTGACATTTTCAAAATGTTTTGATTCAAAACTCATTTTCATTTTGAAATTTCCATCAACTTTATTAAAGACATATAAAAAACTCCAAATCAATCTAAATGTTTAGTTTCAGATCAAACAAAATCTGTTCCACCTTGCATTTAGCAGTGATGCTCGGAGTACCCTTCCCAGATTTGAAGAGCTCTGTGTGGGTCGAAAGCTCGAAACAGAAGTTGGTCCAGTAAAGATATTACCTCTCCCACCTTTTGTCTCTGCTATTTTTAGGCAAATCAGATGATGAACTTCTTATTTTTGATACAAAGCACTTCTATGAACAAAAATTCATTGTGGTATTGGCACCAGTTTGGCAATATGTTACTGTCAGGTTACCAAGTAAATTACTGGCATGTGTTTTCACAAATAAATAGTCAAAATCTGTAGTACCTCACAGCACAATTTTGGTGCGTCAGATTTTTGTCTTTATTTTCTGCATTTTGGTGTTGGTTAAGTTTCACTTCACTTTTCTATTATTATGGAATTATCATCATCATTGGTATGGATGGAGCTTACTCACTGAAACTAGAGATGTTTCAGAGTAGCAGCCATGTTAGTCTGTGTTTGCAAAAAGAAAAGGAGTACTAGTGGCACCTTAGAGACTAACCAATTTATTTGAGCATAAGCATCCGATGAAGTGAGCTGTAGCTCACGAAAGCTTATGCTCAAATAAATTGGTTAGTCTCTAAGGTGCCACTAGTACTCCTTTTCTTTTTGTGAAACTAGAGAGAGGCTCATGGGGGTGGGCAAGAGCACTTTATTGAAAGAGGACAAAGAAGAAGAATCTAAATTTTTTTCTTTAAAAATGAGAGCTACGTTTCCAGCCCTTTTCCTTGTGACAATAACAAAAAAGATAAAATGATGTAAACCAATTGCTAGGGGTTGAAAGAAACAAGCAACTGGGCTGCTACAGTCCAACTTCCTCCCTGACAGTGCTTGCCTGGCCCCAACCTTAGTATGAAGAGTTCTTAATGTGAGGGAACCTGATTCTGCTCTCTCACACTACGGTAATCAAGAGTGAGGTCAATGAAGGGAGGGACACTGGTATAAATGGAAGGAGGATCAGGCCTCTGAAGTCCTATTCCCCAAATCTCCAATACCTATCCCCTTTCCGCTAAGTCCCCTTACCAGCCACAGAAAACCTGTTCTTCTGGCTCCCCGCATTCCTCATACAAGCTAGGGGAGATTGATGCCATCCTGATCCTCCCACACCAGCTAGGACAGTGGTTTTCAAACTTTTTTCTGGCGACCCAGTTGAAGAAAATTGTTGATGCCTGCGACCCAATGGAGCTGGGGATGAGGGGTTTGGGGTCTGAGAGGGGCTCAGGGCTGAAGCAGAGGATTGGAGTGCAGGGGTGAGGGCTGTGGAGTGCAGGAGGGGTCCAGTGCTCTGGGCTGGATGTGCAGGCTCTGGGGTGGGGCTGGGAATGAGGGGTTTAGGAATGGGCTCCTGGTTTGGTGGGGGGCTCAGGGCTGGGGCAGGAGACTGGGGCATGGGGTTAGGGTGTGGGCTTACCTCAGGCAGTTCCCACTCAGTGGCACAGCGGGGGGTGCTAAGGCAGGCTTCCTGCCTGTCCTGACACCGCAGACTGTGCTGCACTCTGGAAGCGACCAGCAGCAGGTCCGGCGACTCCACGCAGCTCTCGCCTATAGACGCTGCCCCCTCAGCTCCCATTGGCTGGGAACCACCTGAGATAAGCCTGCGCCCCAATTCCCTGGAACCAACCAATGGGAGTGTGGAGCCGGTGCTCATGGTGGTGGCAGCATGCAGAGCCCCATGGTGCCCCCGCCTAGGAACCGGACCTACTGCTGGTCACTTCTGGGGCGCAGCACGGTGTCAGAACAAGTAGGGACTAGATTTGCCTTAGCCAGGCAGCACCATCAACAGGACTTTTAACAGCTCGGTCGGCGGTGCTGACCAGAGCCACCGCGACCCAGTGCCTTACATTCCATGACCCAGTAATGGATCACAGTTTGAAAACCACTAAGCTAGGAGACTACTAGCAGTAAGGGAAACTTTCCCACATAAAATATTAAAAAGGGATTCTGTCCCAATCACCTACTGAGCCCATCACCAGAGAGCCTCTGGCCTGATCACTCCACAATCAGAGATGACAAGACAACCCACCTACCACTACTTTTGTTGCTATGAGGAACAGCTGGACAGGTAAGGAAGGCATGTAGGAGCCTATACAAAAGTACATGGATGGATAGAAATTAGTCAGAGTGGGGTGAGGAGCAGAATATGGAACTGATGGAATTTGGGTGAAGTGGAATAGAAACGACCTCCCATATATCATCTCTGATTGAGGCAGAAATTTTGAGGGCACCCTGTTAAAATTTTGACAGCACATCATGGAATTTAGCAGCATCCATAAGAACAGTTTAAGACCAATTTATGCCCAAAATATGTATATTTTAATCCCCTCAAAAAGAAAATTGAGTAGATTTGCTCAAATTATTGGCATGTATATCTTATAAAAAGGGTAATAAAGCACTATGATTGCGCTGTGATACAAGAGAAAAAGACGAATAGAGAACGGTAAAGCATTTTCTCTAGTTCTAGAAGGGAAGCAAGGAAAAGGAAGCTAAATATGCACTACTGAGAAAGTAACAAAGCAGAGTCTAAATTGGTGACAGGTGAACAAAGATATGGGCTAGCCATCAAAGACTTTTTTTATTAGTGTAACAGTATGATCACAGTTTGAGAGTATGCCCTTTTTCAAATATGAATTTTGCTAAGAAGCACATATAAATCTGTTTATGCATAGTTACTTTTGAGAAAGAGAAAAACAATTCCACTTTGAAAGCTTATGGTACATGTCCTCCAGTTTAAAATAATGCTGAAACTACTTTAATCTCCATCACTACTTTAACTCGCTGTGGAAAAAAGCACCCCATTCAATGCAATACTAGAGAAACACACACAAGAGATATGCATACAAAATTACATATGCATGCACTTATTGAACATTCCAAAAACCATGGTAATTGTGACAAGGTAAAGGGGATGCAGTCTGTAAAAGGTTCACAGGTCCCTGCCTCTCATGTTTGGTCAGGGCAAAGTACAGAAGTAAGGGGAATTTGCACCAAAGGATATCTAAGGGGAAAATTATGTCCACTCCCTTCTCAGCTGGCTAAAGCAGGGAAAGCCTACTGGAATTACTGCCCAATGCTTTTCAGTTGATTTGTTTTTGTTTTATGATAGTTTGTGGCTTGTTGTATTCTCCACAAACAAATGGAAAATTTCTTTTAGAGTTTTCTTTCTGCCAGTAGCAACTCCCATAATTCTGGATATCTGGGCTGCTCTCCTCTCACTATAGCTTCACAGAGGCAGATCAGCATTTTGGCTCTGCATACTCTTGCCATACTCCCTTTTCTCCTGCTTACCACCAGATGAGTTATTCCCAAACTGTAAAACCTGCATAATTTCACTAACAAAATATTCCAGAGACAATGTAACAACTATGTACATTAGACCAAGGGAAAAAACTGTTCTATCATAACAATTCCACTTGATATTTGACCCTTGGCTCTTGAGCCATCTAGGGTGGATAGAATTGTGGTAGATGCTACTTACAGAGAGGAAATTATTGGTAAGAAATTTCCATTCTGCAACCCAGAATCTCCCACGAATTCTGGATGTCCAGGAAGTAGCAAGAAGTGATCAGACAGAGAAAGTGTTGTGAAAACAGAATTCAATAGATAAGAAGCCCCCCTCTTTTCATGAGCTCAGTCAAAGGTCAATATTATTTCTGGGCTACCTCCTGCAGCCCCTTCCTGCCAAAGGAGGTCTTTGCAGAAGATAGATCCATCTTACAGCAATTAATGAAGGTATTAAATGTAGACCAAGCGGCCACTTTGCAAGTTTCTGAAGTGGACACACTTGCTTGTTCCACCCATGAAATTGCTAAGGATCTCATGTAGCACACCTTGATCCCTTCTGAGGCAGGAACCTCTGATGATTTGTAAGCTTCCACAATACACAGTCTAATCCACAAAGTGATAGAGGATTTGGAAGCTCTATGTCCATTTGGAAGGACATGAATAGGGAGCCCAATCTTCTCATGCATTCTGTAGATTTTCAATGCTCTTCAGACACCTGAAGATGTAAAACACCTTTTCAGTTTGGTGTTATGATTTTGGACAATAGGAAGGAAGCACAACCTTTTGGGAAGTGTTGAAAGAGGAATTCACCTTAGGAAGAAAGGATTCTAGCGTTCTGAGCATCACCTTGTCCTCATAGAACATGAAGTCAGGCTCTTGTATAAATAAGGCTCTGAAACTTACCTTGTGGGCAAGACAGCCCTTACCTTGTGGGCAAGACAGCCACTAAGAAACAAGCCTTAATGGATAAAAGCAGCTGACACTGAAGTCATAGCTTGTCACAGCCTTCCATACTAGTGGTAGGTCCCATTTTAGAAAGAGTGGCCTGACCACTGGTTTGACTAGCTGGACAGCTCAAAGGAATCTGTGGATTGTCTGCCATGGAACCCAAAGACCCCATGAATAGCATGTTACTAAGAGCAGACACCTGAAGAGCAATGGTACTGTCTGTGCCTTTTTGGAGAAAACCCAAAATGTCTGGAATGCCAAGGTCTCTGGGATTTGCATTGTGCTCTTGGCACCAGTTGTAGAATCTGGACTAGTTAGAGAAGTATGCTTTTATTATCGATTTCCTCCTAAACGAAAACAATGTCTTGATGACTCTGAAGGACAGACTGAGACCACACTTCCATCTCAACAGCCAGGCTGTGAACTGAAACTATCAGTTGAAAAAAAAAAAGAGGACGTCTGGTCTCAATGGGAACTGGAGTGGGGGTTCTGGTTTTAGGTCTATCAGGTCTGAAAACCAAGGTGTTGGCCAATGAGGAATTACCACCATCTGTTCTCATCTTATTTTTGAGACCATCTTCCCCAATAGCCAACTGTACAACAAGGCATCTGTCCCCGGTTCTAGGGTTTGCCTCCCTTGTGAAATATTTTGGCATCTTTGTGTTCATGTGATTTGCAAACAAGTCATAGAATCATAGAATATCAGCATTGGAAGGGACCTCAGGAGGTAATCTAGTCCAACCCCCTACTCAAAGCAAGACCAATCCCCAAATAAATCATCCCAGCCAGGGCTTTATCAAGCCTGACCTTAAAAACCTCAAAGGAAAGAGATTCCATCACCTCCCTAGGTAACGCATTCCAGTGCTTCACCACCCTCCTAGTGAAAAAGTTTTTCCTAATATCCAACCTAAAACCTCCCCCACTGCAACTTGAGACCATTACTCCTCGTTCTGTCATCTGCTACCATTGAGAACAGTCTAGATCCATCCTCTTTGGAATCCCCTATCAGGTAGTTGAAAGCAAAATCCTTTCAAATCCCTCCTCACGCTTCTCTTCTGCAGACCAAATAATCCCAGTTCCCTCAGCCTCACCTCATAAGTCATGTGTTCCAGTCCCCTAATCATTTTTGTTGCCCTCTGCTGGACGCTTTCCACTTTTTCCACATTCTTGTAGAGTGAAGCCCAAAACTGGAGACAGTACTACAGATGAGGCCTCACCAATGTTGAGCAGAAGGGAACGATCACGTCCCTCGATCTGCCAGCAATGCCCCTACTTATATATCCCAAAATGCCATTGGCCTTCTTGGCAACAAGGGCACACTGTTGACTCATATCCAGCTTCTCGTCCACTATAATCCCTAAGTCGGTCAAAAGGAGGCTGAATGTTTGAATGAGGAGATCAAAAACCTTTTGATTCAGGCACCACTCGGAGTTGTTGACCCTACGCCTGTTGAACAGCCTGCCTTTTGGATCAGATCCCAGACATAGAACACTCTGAAGGAAAGGAGGAACTGTTCTGCTGACCTCATTATTTCCAGCGCTACCATGTGTAGCATCAGTCTCCTTGTTTCCCCTTTGTTGTTTAAATATGCAATTGTAGTTGTATTATCTGACTGACCCAGGACATGGTTCCCCCTTACGGTGAGCTGGAACCTTTGCAAAGCTAACTTGACTGCTCTCAGCTTTTTCCTACTGGCTCCAGATACCCTGGGTTGTTTAGGTCTTCAAGTGAACTCCCCAGCCCTCCAGATTGTCATCAGTTGTGAATACTAAAGGATATGGAAGGAGATGTGCCTTTGTGGACACTGTTTGTGGACTGAACACCTCTGTCAGAATCTGTACTTGATCTTTCACATATTCTGGGGAGTGGTCCTACACCCTGAGAATCAAGGCTTGAAGGCTTCTTATGCATGGAATGATCCTTATGCACAAAACCAGGAGTCCTAGCAGTTGGAAGCATAATGCTATGGCAGGTCTCCTGTGACTCTGGAACAAGATGATAAATTCCTGGATTTTCTGAAACCTTTCTAATGATTGGTAGATCTTTGCTACCGAGATGTGTATTTTTGCCCCCATATGGATGGAACCAGGAAATCTTTCTTGGCATTGATAATGAAGCTGTGCGCCTGGGAGAGACACAATGTCTGAGACATGGCCCTGTGCACTGGTGATCAAGATGGAGCTCTAATCAGAATGTCATCCAGGAAAGGATACAGCTGAGTTCCCTACAACCTGAGTGTGGCTGTTTATCATTACCAATATCATTGTAAAAACTCTGGAGGCCAAGGACAGGCCAAATGGAAGTGTTCAAGTACTGATAATGTTTCCTGCTGTAAGTGAACCTCAGAAGTCTGCAGTGGCACCATCTAATGGGGATATGCATCCACTGGATCTACTGAAGTCAAGAAGTCCCCCTGGGATAGGGATGACTCCGTAGAGGTCAGGATCTCCATCTGAAACTTAGTTTTCTTCATCCACTTGTTGAACCGCTTTACGTTTAGAATGGCTCTGATAACCCTCATGAAAAACAATGAAAAACATGGAGTAGAGCCTAGACATCCTTTCTTCTGAAATTACACACACTATCATTCTTATAACCAGAAGATGAGATCCTTGGTTCTGGATCAGATTGTGGTTTATAGGGTCATTGGAGCTGCATGACTGGATGAAGAAAAGATAGGACAGAGCCTCTAGCTCGAGGGAGTATCTGTGGCTGTCTCCCTGACCCATTTGTCTGTGGTCAGTGGAAGCCATTCCTCTAGGAAATGGGAAATTCTTCCCCCTAGCGGCAGTTCTGGGCGAAAGCAGATATGATCTTTTTCATGAAGTAAATCTGGGGAAGAGAGGGAGGGTTAAAGTCCCTCTAGACTTCCCAGCCGGGACCTCGATTTCACAGTTTTTCCTTGGAGAATCTGTTGTACTTTTGCTAGTACCTCCATGAGAATGGTGAGCGAAAGGAGTGCCTCTATCTGAAAGCTGGTCTGTACTCTCTCCTGGGAGCACTTAGTGGGGCAGGGAGAGACTGTCTGGATTTTGCTGCATCAACCACCACCTTCTCCAGCTTTTCTCCAAAAAGGATGGAGCCTCTAAACTCAGCCAAGCATAGGACCTGTTTAAAGTGAGTGTCCACCTTCCACGGACACAGCCATAGGTGGTGCCAGGCTATTGAGCTGGAAGTCATGGCTCAGTCTGAGAATCTCAGTGCCTCCATTGAGGCACCAGCACCAAATGCTGTTGCCAGGGACACCTGCTTTAAAAAGGAACCAAAGTCGGGTGATCTCTGTCCTTACGGGCATTGAGATTTCCAGCCAGGAAAGAAATACTTTTGCAAAGCAGGTAGCTGCCCAGGGTGCTCAAAGGGTGTCTGAAGCTTCAAAATCCTTTTTGAGAGTGGCCTCCATCTTTCTATCCATGTTTATTAGTGGTTCTTCTGGTACAACTCCCCCTCTGAGGGAATAACCAAATATCACTGGAGGGACGCTATAGTGGCATCCACTCTCGGTATCTCAGTAATAGACCCCTTTGGTTTTTGAATGTTACAGAGCCTACGATCGCTCCTATTAATGTGCTTGCCTGCATCGGGTTTGTTTCATCATCCCTACTCACTTCCTTGAAGAAGGAATAATGGGGTATTGCAACCTCAGGGGATGATTTTGTGGAGAGAAATTTGTTCTGAGGCTTACTCTCAGGAGCCTGCTCAGGTTGGATTTGAATCATGGAAACAATGTTGTTGCTTGAAATTTCGCCGAGGGGGGGGGGGGGTGACGACATGAAAAAACCAAAACACACCCTTTTGTTACATTCCCCCTCCCCGCATTCCGTTGGGATTCAGATCTGAACAGCTCACCTTCCTAAGTGGAGGAGGGGGAGGAAGAGGAGTCCGAAAACTCATCTCCTGGATTTTGTGTATTTTTTCCTCTTTCTTTTTTTCCTTTTTGGATTTTTAATCTTTTTATGCAGGCTTTGGGAACACAGAAACTGTTGCAGCTTTGTAAGGCTTTTTGTTGCTTACCTTCCTGGAGTCCTCTTCAGAGGTTTGACTCCGAATCCTCTCTCGCTGGGTCTCCTTATTGGTGGGAGTGGGGAACTCACTGTCCGAGTCCTCCTGGTTGGCTTGGGAGGGAGGACCCTGCTTCTTTCCCCAGGGCACTCAGGACCCACAAGGCTCCCCTCATTGTTCTGCACTAGGTCCCCTGGGATTTATCCCAGGAGTCAGGTGGTCAGGATCCTCCTCATGTTTAGAGCCTCTCCCTGCTCTGCACTGGGGTTCTTGGTCCATTTTTCCCAGACTGGAGTTGAGGACCACAACTGCCTATCTGACTTATAGACCCAGAACCTAACAGAGTTAGGGTCAGTTGGCTGGGTACTACTCAACATTTACGGAGCCCGGGAAGGTGCTTCATGGACAGAACACTGCTTGGATTTAGTCCTGTGCTTTCTTGGCTGCTCTGCCATGTCTGGAAGGGAAAGAGGAGCAAGCAGGGAGCAGAGGCTCAAGGTGGATTAAACCCCCGAGGGATTACCTGACCTAGGGAGGAGGAGTAACTTCTCCTCACTGCCCAAAAGCTGGACAGAAAAAGCTCAAATTGCAAAGTAAGGACGGAAGCAACAGAAACTGCTCCAGTCTGCTGCCATGGAGGCAGCAGGAAATCTGCTGGCAAGTGAGAGTGGAGGGGGCGTGGCCAGAGTGTGTGGAGCCAAACATCGATCCACCTCCATAAAGCTGCAGAGAAAGAAGAGTAGCCCAGACATCCAGAACCATGGAAGACACTGGGCTTCAGAAAGGATATTAAAGAGACTAAGGGCTTGTCTATACAGTGTAGTAGTCCACACCAAAGGAATGGAGATTCTAATACACACTAGCATGTTGCACACTAACTGAAGTGTGGACCCTGCTGGTATGCACTAAAAGTTCTCTGGAGTCCTATTTCACATAAGCCAATTAGTGCACAATACATATGGGTGCACTAGAACTTACACACCTTTGGTGAGGACTAATGCACAGTATAGACAACCCCTGATGCTTGGAAATTTATTTCCTTTCCCTCACTGATGAAATCACCCACCAGCTTACGCTACTAGACAGAGAAGAAAAGGTTAAGGCAGCAAGGTGTGTTTATTATACATGAAATTTAGCAGAGGGACATTCACGTACTCTAAGGCCATAAGGGACCATTTGATAGGGCAGAAGCAGTAGATGTGATATATTTCAATTTAGTAAAGCTTTTGATACTATGTCACATGACCTTCTCATAAGCAAACTAGAGAACTATAGCCCAGATGAATCTACAATAAGGTGGATGCACAACTGGAAAACCATACTCAGAGTAGTTATCAATGGTTCACAGTCACGCTGCAAAAGCCTATCAAGAGAGGTCCCGCAGGGATCTGTCCTGGAGCTGGTTCTATTCAATATTAACATAAATTATTTGGATAATGGTATAGAGAGTACACTTATAAAGTCTGTGGATGATACCAATCTGGGAGGGGCTGCAAGTGCTTTGGAGACAGAATTAGAATTCAAAATGATCTTGACAAACTTGAAACATGGTCTGAAGTAAATAGGATGAAATTCAATAAGGACAAATGTAAAGAACTACACTTAGCAAGGAATAATCAGTTGTACAAATAGAAATTGGGAAATGACTGCCTAGGAAGGAATACTGCATAAAGGAATCTGGGGGTCATAATGAATCACAAACTAAATATGAGTCAACAATGTAATACTGTTGCAACTAAAGCAAACATCATTCTGGGATGTATTAGTAGGAGTGTTGTAGAAAGACACAAGAAGTAATTCTTCCACTCTACTCAGCACCAAAGAGACTTCAGTTGGAGTACTGTGTCCAGTTCTGGTCACCACACTTCAGGAAAGATGTGGACAAAAGGTAGAAAGTCCGGAGGAGAGCAACAAAACGATTAAAGGTCTAGAAAATATGAGTGGGGGGACATGATAACAGTCTTCAAGTATGTAAAAGGTTGTTATAAAGAGAAGGGTGATAAATTGTGTTCCTTATTCTCTGAGGACAGGAGAAGAAGTAATAGGCTTACATTGCAGCAAGGGAGATTTAGGTTAGAGATTAGGAAAAACTTCGTAACTGTAAGGGTAGTTAAGCTCTGGAACAAATTGCCTAGGGAGGTTATGGAATCTCCATCTGTGGAGGTTTTTAACTACAGGTTGAACAAACACCTGACAGGGATGGCCTAGATAATACTTGGTCCTGCCTCAGTGAAGGGGAATGGGTGACCTATTGAGATCCCTTCAAGTCGTACATTTCTATGATTGTGATCAAGTTTGACCTACTGTATAGCAAAGGCCATAGAACTTCCCCAAAATAATTCCTAGAGCATTTTTTTTAGAAAAACATACAATTTAAAAGTGATCAGTAATGGAGAATCCAGTAAAACCCTTGGTGAAAACATGTTCAGAGATCACTAGATATCTGTGAATTGAGAAGTTGACTATCATTTGTCACACAACATTCAACAGACCGCTTTGTAAACTTCAAATATAGGTACTTTCCATAGTTTGGTCCATGAGGTGGCTAATACTTATTCCTTCTCCTCTGACACTCTCTTTATAAACTGCACTATTTGACCCAGTCCTGAAAACACTTATGAGAGGTACTTAATTTTACACGACTAGCCTTATTGACTATGAGACTATTCATACGTAAACACTTGTAAGATCATAATTCTAGTGATCAATGTTTAAAGTTTCCTCAAAACATATAATCATAATGTAGCAAAGATCAGCACACATTCAGAATAGCAGCAATTGGACATTTTCCCTTCTCTCAGTACAACTGCATCTGATTGAATGAGTAACATGGCTGGAGGCTTATCCTGGAGTATTTGGCCTGATGATTTTTTCCCCTTCTTTTGACATAAAATAATAGAAAAAGATGGTTACAGTCTTTAAAAAAGTACAATCTGCAAATCATTGTTCTTTAAAATACATTTACACCAAAACGAACAATCACCTCTTCCTCAAGTCTGCCATCACGCAAGGTTGGTGGTATCCCTGGATGCTTTGCTGTCAGTAGTTCCATCAGGTTGTGTGTAGAATGAAGTCTCTTCACATAGAGAAAAGCAACAATTATCATGAAACACAATATACTGTATTATCTGGTACAGCAACAATGAAATCATTAGTGGAATCCCAGAACAAGGCTACTTATGAGAATAATAATAAATATTTCATTTAAAGGTAGGGCTTTCCTCTGTGAATCGTAAAGTACCTTATGAAGGTGGGTAAGTATTATTATCCCCGCTTACAGAGAGCAAAAATGGGAGAACTAGGTTACCTGACTCCCCCAAGATCTCACAGCAAATCAGTGAGAAAGTCTAAAAAAGAACCCAGGTCTTTGATTCTCTGCTTTGTACTCTATATACTGGATCACAGCTGTTCCCCTTAAAGCCCTCGTGAGATGCAAGGCTTTTATCTTAAAATTTATTCTTTTATAAATTATTTTTAAAAACTAAATATGGAAAGAAGTTGTTTATATGTCCCAAAAATAGACAAACTTCAGAAAAGTGGGAAAAAAAATTATGAACTCTGAGCAGCTTCTGCCATTTTTCTTAAGTTACAGTAGTATAGTTTCATTAACATCATTATTGTTATATTAAAGTCAGAGTTTAAGGCCACAAGAGACCATCAGATCATTTACTCTGACCTCCTTTGTAACACAGGCCACTAAATACCATCCAATTACCCCACAACAAGCCCAGCAACCAGAATTAGACCGAAGTATTACAATCTTCAGGAGACTAAACTATTGTGTGGCACAAGATGGACAAAGGTGCACCACTGCCCAAGGTTCCTGCAATGTCAGGGAATTTATTTAGTGAGAGATACTCAGACATCAACAGAGGCAGTTTGATATACTGGTACAGATATGATTAATGAGAGGTAGATCGCGCTTGAATTGACAAAACAAAAATATTACACTGGGTGCAATAAACATGACCAAAGCAACTCCACATTGGTGAAAAGTTCTGTGTTAGAGAACCTCAATGGAGGACAATGACTTGAAATAATATTTCATTTCCCTTTGTGGCCGTAAGTGGTAAGAGAACCAACAGGCAAGTAGCTCACTTCTGAGTTGTCATTATCATGACATAATACATAAACATGCTTCTGCTGTAAGACAAAAGAAAGTTGGTCCAAATTTACCTTGTTGAACATGTTCTTTAAATATAAAATATCATCTGCAGTTGCTGGTTATTCACATAATATAAATACAGTTTCCTAAAGGGATACTGTCAATACTTTTTTATTCTTTCTTGTCTTATAATGCTCTTAGAGGTATAATTTCTTGTGATATAACAATTTGACTTGGTTCCATTTATACTTCACCAGGAACTATCACAGCTGCCTTTTGTCTATTTCTCTGTCTGTATTCTAGTACCACTGATGTTAGCAGTGATATGCAAGACTCCAAGATTACAGCTTGTTAAATTCTATTGTAGACCAGCAGGCAAAGCTCACATTGTTTTTTGGTGCATCACTAAAAATTAGAGGCAAGGCCTTATACAAATTTTATACAAACAGGCAAGGTAGCCTGTTTCCTCTTGTTTTTTCCTCCCCCCCCCCCCCCCAGATGTTCTGGTTTAACTTGGATTTTAACTTGAAGAGTGGTCAGTTTGGATGAGCTATTACCAGCAGGAGAGTGAGTTTGTGTGTGTATGGGGGTGGGGGGGATGTGAGAACCTGGATTTATGCAGGAAATAGCCCAGCTTGATTGTCATGCACATTGTGTAAAGAGTTGTCACTTTGGATGGGCTATCACCAGCAGGAGAGTGAATTTGTGTGGGGGGGTGGAGGGTGAGAAAACCTGGATTTGTGCTGGAAATCACTTTAGATAAGCTATTACCAGCAGGACAGTGGGGTGGGAATAGGTATTGTTTCATATTCTCTGTGTATATATAAAGCCTGCTGCAGTTTCCACGATATGCATCTGAGGAAGTGAGCTGTAGCTCACGAAAGCTTATGCTCTAATAAATTGGTTAGTCTCTAAGGTGCCACAAGTCCTCCTTTTCTTTTTGCGAATACAGACTAACACGGCTGCTACTCTGAAACCTACAAATTTTTTGTTGCACTATGGTGGCTTTAAACAAGAAATCTGTAGTTCCATGGACTTGTCATAGAACACAATGTTTAGAGCAGTGGTTTTCAAATTTTTTTTTGGGGGGGGGGGGGGAGCCAGTGCTCGGTGTGGGGGCAGTGCATGGAGTCCTGTGGCCCTGCCACCTAGGAGCTAGACCTGCTGCTGGCTGCTTCCAGAGTGCAGTGTGGTGTCAGAACAGGTAGGAACTAGCCTGCCTTAGCCAGCCTGGTCAGCTGTGCTGACCAGAGCCACCGTGACCCAGTGCCTTACATTCCGTGACCCGGTACTGGGTCCCGAACCGCAGTTTGAAAACTACTGGTTTACAGTATGTTATATTTGAAGACAGAACAAGTTAACAGTGTCCCTTTGGCAAGCCCCTATGAGAAATAGCTGCATAAGAAATTTAACTGTGATACAAGAACAGTCAAGTACACGTTGACATGTCTATTTTAAAAATGCCTGTGAACTTAAATTCATACTCACTTGCAGCGAATCTGTTTTGAGCTTTTCTTTGTGCTCTTCAGAGGAACGCAACACCTCTCTGTACAGGTCTGCTGCCAATGCATATTCATCTGAAGAATTCAAATCCACTTAGAACCAATGCAACATTATTTCTATCTCCAAATGGCCACAAATGGCCATCATCTATGACAGAGGTGGTCAAACTATGGCCTGGGGGCCGCATCTGGTCCTCCAGATGTTTTAATCCAGTCCTCGAGCTCCCACTGGGGAGCAGGGTCCGGGGCTTGCCTCACTCTGGCACTCCAGCCGGGGAGCGGGGTCAGGGGCTTGCCCCACTCCGCGCTGCTCCCAGAAGCAGCAGCATGCCCCCCTCCAGCTCCTACGTGTAGGGGCAGCCAAGGGGCTCCGCACAGTACCCCCGCCCCAACCGCTGTCCCCACAGCTCCCATTGGCCAGGAACCACAGCCAATGGGAGCTGTGGGGTGGTGCCTGCAGACAGGGCGGTGCACAGAGCCATCTGGCAGGAGCTGGAGCATCTCCACAGGAGCTGGAGGGGGGACATGCTGCTGTTTCTGGGAGCTACTTGAAGTGCTGCCAGGAGCCTGCACCCCTGACCCCGCCCATGCCCCCCCATGCCCCAGCCCTGATCCCCCTCCCACCAGCCAAAACCCTCAGTCCCAGCCCATCCTCTTACACTCCCAACCCCTCATCCCCAGCTCCATCCCAGAGCCCTCCCCTCTTCCCCACCCCGCATCCCAACCCCCTGCCTCAGTCCAGAGTCCCCCCCTGAACTCCTCATTTTGGCCCCACTCCAGAGTCCACACCCCCCAGACGGAGCCCTCACCCCAACAACCAATTTCATGAGCATTCATGGTCCGCCATACAATTTCCATACCCAGATGTGGCCCTTGGGCCAAAAAGTTTGCCCACCCCTGATCTATAACATATGTAAGATGCCTTCAGAGGAACCATCTACTATTTACTTACTGATTTTTTGGTTTTGTAAATTGCCTATTTTAAAACACCAATTGAAGAAGAATGTTTTACTCAACATAGTGGAGTTCTACTCTGAAAAGTAAGTCTAAGAATGGCATTGTGGGGTACCATATTTGTTGTTTCTCAGTGACTTCCAGAGCAAACAGTTTCAGTTTCCAAGTTAAACATAGTTTTCGCAATTGTCAAACCTGAAAACTCATGATGATTTCAGAGTCAAGCAGAATTCTACAAGTCATATTTTCAAACTTCAAATTCAGCCCTAATACGAACCCATCTGTTACAACACCCACTGCACTGGTGCAACTAAATGCAGAATTTGCCAATTCATGACTATGAATCACCAGTATCAATAATACAGTATCAATGAATAGTCACTGGGGCAGGGAAAGAATGATTCTATAGCCTGGTGATTAGGACACTCACCAAGGAAGTGGGAGACTCAGTTTCAATGGCTCTGCTCCAATGGCTAATAATTATTTATAAAAAGTGGAGCAGCTTCAACAGGAGAGATTAAGAAAGACACATACCACAATGTCCCATAGCCCAATGGCTAGAGAATTCTCCTACAATATAGGAGACCCATGTTCAAATCCCTTCTTCACATAAAGCAGAGGGAGGAGTTGAACTCATGTTTCCTGCATCCCAGATGAGTTCCCTAACCACTGGGCTAAAGATTTTAAAGGAAGCCACCTCCTACTACAAGCTCACCCCATTCTCCCCACTGACCTTTTTGTGGATCTAGTCCTCTGCTTTTGTCAAAATTCCCACAGTCACAATGTTTTATTTCGAAGCACTAAATTATTTTGATTTGCCAAAAAATTTCATTTTCAGTTTTCAGAATTATCACTAAACCAAAAAATCCATTATTCACCCCCTCTTGTGCCATTTTCACAATCACTTTTAATAGTGGAACTATAGTTTAAGTGGCCATATGCACCCTGAGGAAGAAATTAACCAATATTAACTTGAAGCTACATTTGCAAATCATAAAAACCACAATTACGTATACTTTCTTCTCCTCCAACAACACACAGAAGATAGGTAACCAAATTAATAGTCTGGGAAAACTTTTGAATGAGTGTGGTGGTCCATGGGACATAAAAATTTAAGGGTGGACAGTAAGATAATAGTGAAAGCCCTTTTCTAGTTCCAAATATCTTGAAAAAAAGTGGTGGCAAGTTACAGGGTGGGGAAGTTGTCTAGTACAGTGGTCCTCAACCAGGGGTAAGAATACCCCTGGGGGTACGCAGAGGTCTTCCAGGGGGTACATCAACTCATCTAGATATTTACTTAGTTTTACAAGAGGCTACATAACAAGCACTAGTGAAATCAGTATAAACTAAAATTTCATACAGACAATGACTTGTTTATACTGCTCTATATTTTATACACTGAAATGTAAGTAGAATATTTATATTCAAGTTGATTTATTTTACAATTACATGGTAAAAATGAGAAAGTAAGCAATTTTTCAGTGCTGTGTGACACTTTGTATTTTTATGTCTGATTTTGAAAGCAAGTAGTTTTTAAATTAGATGAAACTTGGGTGTACACAAGACAAATCAGACTCCTGAAGGGATATAGTAGTCTGGAAAGTTTGAGAGCCACTGGTCTAGTAAAAGCTTTATTGAAAGAAGAACTGAACAGGTAAACTGAAGAGACCGTTGAAATTAATGCAGCTTAACTAAAAATGACATGATGTGATTTGATTTATCTGAACTACTAGGTGCTACAAAACGTATTACACTTCACTATACACTTCAGAGTTCACTGGTAATCACCAGGACCACATCCGATTAATAGGTGCAATTGGGAAGGAAAGGAACAAAATTTATTCTTATCCTTATTCCTAAGATTTATTCATAAGATAGTTATAGTATTAGTACTCATTTTTAAAACAAAGGGCAGGTGTAATTCCATGCAACTCATTAGTTTTAACAAAGATCACTTGGCAAAAAACAAAAAACAAACAAAAAACAGGCTGTACTTTTGCTGTGAACATTTAGAACTAAGCATCCAAGTAAATTATGCTGCTTGGTAAGAGATTCACATAATTATTTCTCTTTGCTTCATTTTTCAGATTTCTGATTAGAACTCACAAAACCCCCACACTGATTCAACTGGAATCTACACTGCCATTTATATGCTAATATTCCTTCAACTAAACAGCGTTTGCAATGGCAACAACATAATGCCTTCTTGTATTTCTTACATTCTCTGTGTACACAGCAATTGCTCCAGACATGGGGGCGGAAAGTATTGTCATCATTGCTACCAAATTGGTTATCTTTTGTACCTTCAACTTCAAATGGCAGTATCAATCCTCGCTATTGATGCCATTAAAATCTATTACAACTTAAAAACAATATTGCAAAAGCATCCATATGTTATATGATATTGAAACTGAAATGCAATTTCACTTTATGAGAGACAAAAAGCCTCAATACCACATTTTACTAAAATGTTTAAAATACTGTATAATGTCATAATATTCTAGGGAAGAGGCCAAAGATTTCACTGACCATTAGATCAAAGGAGCAAAGTTTAGTGACTGGAATGAATGTGCAAAGGACAAAAAATGTTTCTGATAAATTAAGCACCACACATACTTCCAGCATTGTGCCACTCTTTGCTAGCTATGTGTTTCAAGTTCTATTACCTACACAAAACCTTTGATGTAGCTGTCACAGTTCCAGAGGTAACTGCATCTCTGACCTCTTCTCACCCCTCTTAGATCTCCAGCCTCTAGCCATCACCCTTCTCAGGAGAGAGTCCTGTGACACCCTCTCTAGGCTGGGTATTTAGGCAACGATCGTCCCTGCAATTCATTCCGATCACCTCAGCAAGTCTGACTTTAGTTCAGCACTAACAGTCCTATTCTTTCTGGGGCAATGACAGGGTTAACCTGTGACCAGCCAGCCTTCATAAAGCAAAGTATTATTTATTCACAACAAAAGCATTATAGAGAAAACATCTCAAACAACAAACAACTTATATGAAGTCTTAGCTTGTCACCCATCTTCCACATGGAGACCTTGGCATGTACTATCACAGGGCCTGTCCCTCTGGCTCACAGTCTCATGTCCATTCTTGGATCAGGAGAGTGACCTCTCTCCCTGCTTCAAGGTTGTCAATGTACTGGCAAACAAGGAACCCAAAACCATATATTTTTGAACCAGATCAAACCAGTTTATGCAATTTTCCACAGGGGTGAGGCTTCTCCAGACTGGTTAACTGCCATGGGATTTGCATTGGTCACCATCTAGTGATTTTAATTCCTCCAGGAAACCCTTTAGTTCCCCCATGAATCCATAATATAATCCCTACCCCAGAAAGATGCACATAACTTTTACAAAGTTGATACAAGAATCTTTGGATATTCCAAGTGTCCATTGTATCTGTCACAGTAGCCACTGTCATAGCCCTAATAAAAGGGAGAAAATAATGGCGCTAATTCACCTCATCTGCTCCAGTTTTACACTAGTGCAACTCAATGGACGTCAATGGATTTACACTTGAATTACACCACTGTGAAAGCAGAATCAAGCTAGATTTGTTGCTTTTATCCTCTCTTGATTAGACTTTAGAAAGTGAACATAGAAAGAACGTTACAAAATTTAAAAAATGGAAAGTGCTGTGATGCAGTTCCCAATATACTGCACCTCTTTCTTCCCTGTCAGCTCAGAGAAATTTGTTAGGATTTCAGCTGCTGCCTATATGCAGTTCCAGTTTTCTGTGACCGCATAATGCACTTTTCCCTGAAATCAATGGACCTGTCATTTTGCCATGATGATAGCTAACCTCATGACTCGCCCATCAGACAGAGTAAATTAACATAGTGAGCGGTATGCTTTTACCTTTAATGATATGGATACCAGCTAAACCATTGAGAGCACACACCAGTTGTCGATGGGCTTCCTCACATTCAGTGCGACATTTCTTCTGCAGTGAAGTTAGTAGCTCCTCCATGGTCATTGTGCTGAAATAAAGATCTAATGGATCAAATTTGAAAGAAAACAGACGCTACACTTGCATGAAAGGTCATATTATGCAAACATATGTTTGCCACATGATAAATATTCTCAAGGACAATATAGTGACATGACTTAGTTTTAGCAGTCACTCTTTCAGCTGCAGCATCTGCACACATCTAGTTACGGGCTGTGCCCCAATCACTCATCTAACCAAGAGTGCACGTCAAGAGTATAGGAATGAACTCCCCCACTCTGTGGAGACTTGGGAAAAGTAGACCTGTCAGAACTCCAGTGCCAGGAATTTCTCCCATTACTTCATTCAGAGCCACTATGTCCAAGTCTCTACACTGCAACAACACAGCATCATTCCTCCAGAGACAAGGAAGTACAGGCCATTCTTGTAGAGAAAGAGCTATACAATCTATTTTCAAAAGCACCTTCCCTCCGGGACCAATGCATTACTTCAGCAACATGACAGCTCCACCAGACTCTCAGGGCCTGAGAGTATGTATTGTTGTAAAGCGATCTTTCCACATTGTAACCGGCCTCTCTCCTTTAAGTATTATTATTTGTATTGCTGATATACATAAGAGCCAAATGAAAAAGGGATCCCATTGTGTTAGGGTTGTACAAATGAATAAGCAATAGTTCATGAGCAAATCTAAATAGATAAGACAAAGTACAGGGGAAAGGAGATAACAATACAAGCGAGTAAACAGAGCGATGGTTGACAAATGTCACATTAGTTACACTATGCTTTCCTTCCTTTAATTTTTTTTAATTCTCTGAGTGGGGTTTAGCAGGAGATTACCTAAATAGAAAGAAAAAGGGAAGGAGAGAGGTGAAAGGGAGAGGGTAGGAGAAGAAAGAGGGAAGGAAGAATGAAGGGACCATAAAGGGCCACTGGGGTCAGGCTGAAATGAAGGGTTTGGGCAGGAGTGGATTGAAACAGACAAGCAATCAGCATGAGAAGAGACTGACCAGAGTAAAAATGGTAGAAATCAGCACCATCACATTAGTATCCAACAGTCCCTGCTAAGGCTGCTTCGGTGCCTGATTCTGGTTCCCGGGGCTGGCTCCTCCCTGGAATTGTTCCTCGTGTCCTAGAGGGATGCGGGAGTCACCCCTGCACAGTTTGGATCCAGGACGTGAAGGTATGGAGAAGCCGCATTGACTGGGCCCCATCTTCCCCTCCCAGCAACACTGCAGTACCTACTACGGCAGGGGTAGTCAATATGGGGACCACAGGCCAAATTCAGACCGCCAGATGCTTTTGAACAGACCTGAAATCTTTTTATTTACTTATTATCATAATTATTGGGGGTTTTTTAAATGATTTTCTTCTCTGGAGTCTGGACCTTGACTATACCTTGACCAAGAAATTAGGACCTTGACAAAAAGTAATTGATTACGCCTGTACTAAGGTTTCCCCCTTACCTTTGCTCCTGCTATCTAAAGTTTCAATGCTCCTGCTGCCATTCCAGCATCGGAGATGGAGGTGCTATTGATTTAAAACTGCAATTTATACTGATCTACATTTCTCAGTTGTATTGGAAAATATGCACAGCACCTGCTGCTCTCATTCTGCTTAGCTCTAGCCAGCGCCATTAATCTTTCATTTTCATAAGCATGGAGAGTGAAAGAAATTTCTAAAAGCAAAACAAAAATAGCACATAGTTTCATAATTTGTAAGGCCTAGCCTACACTAGAAAATTAGGTTGGTTTAACTATGTTGGTCAGGGTTTGAAAAATCTACACCCCTGAGCTGCGTAATTAAGCCAACCTAAGTCCCCATGTAGACAGCACGAGATCAACAGAAGAATTCTGCCATCAACCTAGCTAGTACCTCTCGGGGAGGTGGATTACCTACACCGATGGGTAGCATCTCTACTGAAGTGCTACAGCTGTGCCGCTGTAGCATTTTAAGTGTAGACAAGCCCTTAATTCATTTACTTTGAACAATCTGAGGCTAATAATCAATTTCAAGAGAAGTTCCTGATTCAGTTGAAATTCTAGGAAAACCTAAAAAGTATCCTGTTTAGGAATGGCTAGACAGCCTTACTCACTGCCTTTACTAGATGAGAAAATTAACACTCTCATAGAACACACTCCAGGCGTCAGTTTCCTTGTTTCAGTCCAATTCTCCTATTCACCACAATACCTGGCACTGAATTCTTATTTATTCACATGCAAATAAAGGAAGCCATAAGCCAAATCTTCTGCATGTTCTGGGAATGGTCCATTGCTACAGACAGCACTTGTTCACAAGAAAATATATAAATGGTATCTCCAAACTGTCTTTTCTTACAGTGTGTTTACTGGGGGTTCATCTTTTATTGCTTGTCTTCCACTGCAATTGCTATGCTGCTGTACTCATCAACATTTCACTGAAATCAGTGCAGTGCTAGGATATTCCTGGTGCATTCAGCAGCATGGCTTGCATGCTGCACTTGTACATCATTGGAATGTTCGGCAGTACTCAAACAGTAACTTGCTATGGATTGGGGGAGTACTGGTATTTCTCATGTTCCACCCATGCTTCCACAGCTTTAAAACTATCAGGCAGGAAAATCCTACAACAGATTGTCTGCTTCTATAGCTATTGCACAACAGCACAGACATAATTCTACACTGAAGGTGCCCTGTCAGGAGAGAGAGGAGGGACGAAGGACAGAGGGAAAGAGACACAGGAAATGCGTGAAGAGAGCAGAGAGGAACAAAAGAAAAGGTGGTTGAAAACAGCAGAAATACATTCACATTAAGGGCCAAGCTTGATTCTTTCCTGCCTGTGGCAGCAAGAGCTTAAAAAAAAAAAAAATGCAGAAAAGCCAATGCTCTCAGTCCCTGGCATAGGATTATGCACCCATACCTTTCTCTCTAGCAACTCACTGTTGCTAGCCAAAAGAGCAGCACTCACTTGCTCCAAAAGGAGCAGTATTAAACCGTTTTTGGCTAAAGACAGGGCTGGTGCAGTGATGGCCTTATGGCAGGGGTGGTCAAACTTTTTGGCCTGAGGGCCACATTGGGGTTGCAAAATTGTATGGAGGGCTGGGTAGGGAAGGCTGGGCCCCCAAAACAGCCTGGCCCTGCCCCCTATCCGACACCTCCACTTCCCGCCCCTTGGCTGCCCCCCCTCAGAATCCCCAACCCATCCAATCCCCCCGCTCCTTGTCCCCGACCGCCCCCTCCCAGGACCCCTGGCCCCTAACTGCCCCCCGCCAGGATCCCACCCTCTATCCAACCCCCCTGCTCCCTGTCCTCTGACTGTCCCAACTCCTGTCCACACCCCCACTGTCTGACAGGCCCCCCGGGACTCCCACACCTTTCCAACCCCCCCGTTTCCCATCCCCTGAACACCCCCCCAGAACCTCCGCCCCATCCAACCACCCTCTGACAGGCCCCCCAGGACTCCCACACCTATCCAGCCGCCCCCTGCTCCCTATCCCCTGACTGGCCCCCAGCCCTGGCCCCCTTACCATTCCGCTCAGAGTAGAATGTCTGGCAGCTGCACCACCCGGCTGGAGCCAGACACGCTGCCGTGCTGCCCTCCAGGAGCATGCAGCCCCGCAGCCCAGAGCGCTGCTCGCTCAGCACTATAACTGCGGGGGAGGGGAGACAGCAAGGGAGGGGCTGCACTAGCCTCCCCGGCAGGGGAACTCAAGGGCTGGGCAGGACGGATGTGGCCCGCGGGCCATAGTTTGCCCACCTCTGCCTTATGGGTTGCATGTGGGGGGAGAGAAAGATCTTTACAAGTGTGCACACAAAAGTATGCAAACAGATTTTGAAAGTCTAGCCCTAAATTTATTTTAAAACACAGAAGTTCTTTATTAACAGTTTATTTAAAACAATGTTTTAAAAAAACCTATATTGTACTGCTTATTCACCTTGTGAATAACTCTTCTTTTAGACAGTGAATCCTGCAGGCTAAATAGGCTCTCTTGTTTTTTCCTAGTCAGTTTAATTTTTCAAGTGCTCATGCTCTAGCGCAATGTTTGTCAGCAAACACTGAAGACAAAATAAATTCCACTGAATTTAGGATCTCAGTTTTGTATCCCATCATAAACATGGTAACTCCATCAGTATAGTGCCTCTCGTCATCATAGTAAAAGGTCAGTCCTTGGAAGAGTGCCAAATACAGAACAATCAAAATCGCTTTCTCAGGCACCTAGGAATTAGTAGGAATAATAGAATCATAGAATATCAGGGTTGGAAGGGACCTCAGGAGGTCATCTAGTCCAACCCCCTGCTCAAAAGCAGGACCCATACCCAATTAAATCATCCCAGCCAGGGCTTTGTCAAGCCTGACCTTAAAAACTTCTAAGGAAGGAGATTCCACCACCTCCCTAGGCAACTCATTCCAGTGTTTCACCACCCTCCTAGTGAAAAAGTTTTTCCTAATATCCAACCTAAACCTCCCCCACTGCAACTTGAGACCATTACTCCTTGTCCTGTCCTCTTCCACCACTGAGAATAGTCTAGAACTATCCTCTCTGGAACTACCTCTCAGGTAGTTGAAAGCAGCTATCAAATCCCCCCTCATTCTTCTCTTCTGCAGACTAAACAATCCCAGTTTCCTCAGCCTCTCCTCATAACTCATGTGTTCCAGACCCCCAATCATTTTTGTTGCCCTTCGCTGGACTCTCTCCAATTTATCCACATCCTTCTTGTAGTGTGGGGCCCAAAACTGGACACAGTACTCCAGATGAGGCCTCACCAATGTCGAATAGAGGGGGACGATCACGTCCCTCGATCTGCTCGCTATGCCCCTACTTATACATCCCAAAATGCCATTGGCCTTCGTGGCAACAAGGGCACACTGCTGACTCATATCCAGCTTCTCGTCCACTGTCACCCCTAGGTCCTTTTCCGCAGAACTGCTGCCTAGCCATTCGGTCCCTAGTCTGTAGCTGTGCATTGGGTTCTTCCGTCCTAAGTGCAGGACCCTGCACTTATCCTTATTGAACCTCATCAGATTTCTTTTGGCCCAATCCTCCAATTTGTCTAGGTCCCTCTGTATCCTATCCCTGCCCTCCAGCGTATCTACCACTCCTCCCAGTTTAGTATCATCCGCAAATTTGCTGAGAGTGCAATCCACACCATCTTCCAGATCATTTATGAAGATATTGAACAAAGCCGGCCCCAGGACCGACACCTGGGGCACTCCACTTGACACCGGCTGCCAACTAGACGTGGAGCCATTGATCACTACCCGTTGAGCCCGACAATCTAGCCAACTTTCTACCCACCTTACAGTGCATTCATCCAGCCCATACTTCTTGCTTAACTTGCTGACAAGAATACTGTGGGAGACCGTGTCAATAACCTTACTGCATCCTTCTCAGCTTCTGACGTCAGGTAAGATCATGCCTGATGCAGCATAGCTGCGAAGTGGCTCAACTGGCAGGTATAATTTTTGACTTACTGTAACAACATTGGCCCCTGATCCCATACCATTAAGTTCAATGGGAGCTTTGCCATGGATTTCAATGAGTGTAGGATCAAGCCCTCAGCACTCAATTTAAGCAGTGGTAAAATTCACCTTTTCTGCAATGGCAAGAATTCCCCACGAACAGCTTGTGGATGACAGCAGGCCTGCCTCAGCCGCAGCAAAGGGTACAGAATAGAAGTGACCGTCCTCCTGTCCAAGCTGCTAAGTTTAAGAGTCCAATCAGAAATCTTCCTGAGTTTTGCTAGCGCATCTTGGCAGCACACTTCATGTTGACGATGATAAAAGTGTCTCTCCACAGGAGAAAAGTGAAGCCAGTGCACATCTTCTGTCTGAGGGGGAATCTGAATCTGCAAAGTAAAATAAAATAAATACATAAAAATGTTTTTGTTGAAAGTGCTATTTACATGCAATTTTTTTAAAGTCCATATTTACTTGATCAATCACGTCCTTCTTTGCTGATCTCCACATTATGTTGGCAATTAGGTTGTAGAGAGGCTGAGGATTTTTCCTACAGTAAGGTCGATACAGAAGCTGATCCCACCAATGTTTGACCCAGTAAGGATCAACTCCAAGAAAAAGCACTAGGCCATATAGATCTGACAAAAGAAGAAGATTACTGTAGAAATTTTTTTTGGTGTGGCATTCTAAAATAGCACACAGTAACGTAATGTCACCAAGTTTGAAATACCTAAGTGCTTAAACCGCAGAAGCAGACTCAGTTCATCACTCTTCTACAGAAAACAGATGAAGCTCCATGCAATTTACTATGTGCTGTGGTCTTTCAGCTGAGACCTTAAATATTAAGGTCCTGTCTGTTCTGTATAACTTTAAAGATTGTATGACACTTTCCATAAGAGTTAGTTTTCCCTAGGATCTTGTTACCAAAAAAAAAAAAAATACTGCTCTCCATCATTATTTTGCAACCTGCAATGCACCAATTGCTTATTGCCTACCACCCCAGCAGTGGCTGTAATTCAGTAGAGTTTCACTCCTTCAATAGCGTCTTAATATTATGACAAAGGAAATCAATTAAGACTTACAAACTATAAGCATTCTTCTCTAGGAATACAAAATATCTACTGCAGGAATCTAGAATAGGAATATCAAAATTGGCAAGTTTAGTTGTCTTTCCTGGAGCCCCAATTCATTGGGGAAAAAAACCCAAACAGACTACACTACTACACAAAGCTTACCTTCTAATCCTCGCTGCACAGGAGTGCCACTGACACACCAGCGATTGATTCCACTCAAACGGAGTGCCATTTCTGCAGCCTAATGAGAGAAGACAGGAATAGCAATAAGTAGAAAAACACGAAAAGACCACAAGAGCCAAGAAAAAGCTCACTCACTCTGAAGAACCATGATTGTATTTGTCAGCCTTGCAAAACACTATTCACCAGACATGCCAAACCCATGAAAAAAAGGCTGAAATTGGGCTTGTTTTTGCTTAATTGGCTTGTGAGTTGCTTGATGGCTAGTTTTTGGCTTGTAGCTTGTTGCTTTTTTTTTTTTTGGATTGGCTCCCGGCAAGCAGGAGCAAGGGGGGGCAAATAGGGGAGGAAGAGAATCAGGGTGCACAGTGGGCCCACCACAGTCCCAGACTGCACGCCGGGGGGATCTAGTCACACAGAATGTTGGGGTTCTTAGGGATTGACTTGTTTTAGCCTTGTTTTGAAATGGGATTAGCTTGATTTTTGGCTTACTGTGAAAGTCAGGATGCTTATTTACCATCTGAAAGTTGGCAACTGTGCTACTCACCTAAGTTGCCTGTGGAGAGCAGTATTTTTGGTTGACAGGTAAGAGACAGATAGTTTTTTCATTAAATAATAAGAAAGGATGGGAAAGAAGATATTGTGCCTCGGCTGATGAAGAGAAACATCAGGGTCATTAGTACAGTAAGAGAAGTAAGAACTTTGGTTCCACACACAGATTTCCCTACATGTGTGGTAACTACAGTATCTGCTTACATGTAAAAGAAAGGAACTGATCCAGAGCAACAGGTCTCAGATTGCTACCTCTGTAATCCTTGCATGTTCCAGACAGAGTTTGCTGTAAATATGGTCCTGGCTCTCCTCTGTTTCTAGCTGTAACTACCATTAAAAGACAACTAAAATTACATTAAATACTTCCCTGACATTACTTTTACATGTAAGCAATTGATGTATTTGCCATATGGATGTTAAATAATCATTTGGGAAAGTGGAAGTGATACACACTTAAGACATTTACACTATGGAAGAGTGAGAACCCCTGTACTACAGAAAACTGATAGATATGCAAGCAGAACTGATACACTTGTGTTTTTTCCCCCCTCACACATGCACGCACACACACGGAAGGGCTCTGGTATGTATATATAGATTCATTATGCTTTTATTTTAAAAACAAATGGATCACTTGACAGCTGATGAGATCTATCACAGATCTAATTCAAACTGGATGAAGTGTTTACAACAAGGAGGTAAGTTAACTGGGCATAAATTGTTATGTGAGTAGGATTTTCTGTTGGCATTTTTATCTCCCTACCTTGGGCAACGGGGTGGACACACACTAACTAAAATAATCTCTCTCTACAAATTGCTAGAATGAGCCTAAAGAGCTTCTCAAGTCATTGCTGACTGTTTTATAGTTTCTAGACCTAAAGGACATATTAATACCTCTAAACCAGGTCACTGAACAGGCTAATGCGTTCTTTGAAACTATCAAACACTGTATACAGCATGATGACCTAGTTCTTTAAACTGTTGGTATGAATTATGTTAAATACTTTTTGAGCTAGATACACATCATAGCATGCCAAAACTTCAATGGGGAATCATTTAACAGTAAATATCTCCAAGAGGAAGCAAGCCATTAGTACTTCTGAAGAACAGATTACAAGGACAAGTTTATGTTTAATACACATTAAGAGTCAAGAAGCAGCTTTATCTTATTTTTTTTTCTTTAAGTTACAATAATCTTATCAAATCTTTTCAATACAGGCATGCCCAGGAGACTTCCTCACCTTTGCAGTGGTGCATTCAACCATCTGTGCTTCATCTAGACAGATCCTCCACCACTCCACTGCTACTAAGGGACTTGGGATAGCCATATACCGCTTCTGGTTCCTGAAACGGCGCCCATCTTCACTGTTACTATGTGGGATGTCCACGTAGTTCAGCTCAGTGCGAAGGACATCATAAGTGGTGATGACTACCTCCTGCTCTGCTAACATGTGAGGCTGCAAGAAGCCATGTTTCTTCACACCTTGATACACCTACACACATTTATATACACAAACATGAGAGCAAAGACTGAAGATAAGAAATACTTCATAAAGTGTAAGAGCTCTTTATAGTTTTACAGAACACACACTTAAAAATGTTCTTTGCATAATGCAGTGTCAGTTCATAAAAAATGGCTACTAAACTTTTCGTAACTGTTGTTCTTCAAGATGTGTTGCACATGTCCATTCCACATGAGGTATGGATGCACCACACGCACAGTTGTCAGGGAATTTTTTCCCTCAATGGTATCTGTTGGGCCAACTCTAGCACCCTTTGGTGCTAGATATAAGCATATATAAGGGGCCTGGCTGGCTCCGCACCCTCTCAGTTCCTTCTTACTGGCTAACTCTGACAGAGGGGCAGGAGAATGGGTCGCAGAATGGACATGAGCAACACATTTAGAGGAACAGAAGCTACGGAAAGGTTAGTACCCATTTTTTCTTCGAGTGCTTCCTCAAGTCCATTTCATGTTAGGTGACTCTCAAGTGGAACCTTAGGAAGTGGGCTTGGAGTTCACATATATGCGGACTGCTCTACCAAACGCAGCATCACCTCTAGCCTGCTGTGTGATGGCAAAGCGGGATGAAAAGGTATGCACCAATGACCAAGTCGCCATTCTACAAATATCCTGGGTTGGGACCTGGGCCAGAAACACGACTGAGGAAGCTTGAGCTCTCATCGAGTAAGCTGTCAAGATAGCAAGAAGTGGAGCACCTGCCTGGTCACAGTACATGCGAATGGAGGAAGTGATCCAGGATGAAATTCTTTGGGCCGAAATTGGTAGGCCTTTCACCCTGTCTGCTATTTCCAGGAAGAGCTGCGTGGGCTTACAAAACAGTTTGGTCCTTTGTGTATAGAAGGCGAGGGCCTGCCTAACATCCAATGTGTGAAGGCGCTACTCCTCCCTATTCTTGTGCGATTCCAGGAAGAATACTAGCAGAAATATAGAGTGGTTATTATGCACGTAACCACCTTTGGGAGGAACACAGGAGTGGGGGAGAAATTGTACTTAAAGAACACCATATACGGGGCGTCTGAAGTAAGGCCCCTGATCTCCGAGACCATCCTGGCTGAGGTAATCGCCAATAGGAAGGCGACCTTCCAGGAGAGGTACGACAAGGGGCACAATACCAGCTGCTCAAAGGAAGGGCCTGAGAGTCTTAACAGGATCAGGTTTAGGTCCCACTGTGGAATGGGTTCATTAATTTGTGGTTATAATCTCTATAAGCCCTTAAAGTGAATGGACATTTTATGTGAAAAAAAACAAAGATGGCTGCTAGGTGCACTCCAACTAGCCCTGCTCTTTCAGATGAAGCATATACTCCAAAACTGAGTGGAGAGGTGACCTACCAGGTGAGATGCCTCGTTGGGATGACCACAAGGAGAAACGCTTTCACTTGGCGAGGTAAGTCACTCTAGTAGATGATTTCCTACCGTCTAGCAATACCTGGCGGACTTACTCCAAACAGGCCAGCTCCGCTTCCATGGAGCTTCCACACAGTCAAGTGGAGAACCTTGACATTCAGGCGGAGCAATCGGCTGTGATCTTGTGAGATCAGGTCTGGAGGGGAGGAAACGGCACTGGGATCGCTACTGACAGGTCTAATAAGATGCCCAACCAGTGCTGGTGTGGCCATGCTGGGGCTATAAGAATAACCTTTGCTCTATCCTGCTTGACCTTGAGTAAGACTTTGTGCATGAGAGGAATGGGGGTGGGGGGGAAGGGGGACAAAAACACACATAACAGATGCTTTGTCCAATGGAGTAGGAAGGCATCTGTAAGCGAGCCCAGGCTGCACCCACGTAGAGAGCAAAAACTGCTGACACTTTCTGTTTTGCTTGGTTTTAAACAGGTCTTTGAGGGGAGTCCCCCACTGCTCGAAGATGGTCCTGATTATACCGGGGTGAAGGGACCACTCGTGGTGAGAGGAGAAAGATCTGCTGAGGTGATCTGCCAGATTGCTCCAGGCTCCCGGAAGGTGAGAAGCTTTGAGGTGGATCGAGTGCTTCACACAGAATTCCCACAAGTGAATGGCCTCTTGACACGGGGAGGGGAGGAGAAGAGCATGCCCCTTCCTGCTTGTTGATGTAAAACATTGCTGTTGTATTGCCCGTAAGGACTCACTCAACCTTGCCTACAATCTAGAGTATAAACACTTGGCATGCTAGGTGAACCACTCAGTTCTCTGACATTTATATGTAAGGAAAGTTCCTCCTGGGACCACAGACCTTGAGTTCTGAGTTGCTTAAGGTGAGCACCCCAACCTAGCTCGGACGCATCCAAGGTTAGGGATACTGATGGTCAGGGACTGCCCAAGCCTACCGACCAGGAGTCCCTCCACCAATCTAGAGAGGCGAGGACCTGGGCAGGAACTGTAAGCACTGTGTCCAAATGACGACGGCTTGGCGAGTACGCCGAGTCCAGCCATACTTGAAGGGGTCTGAGGCACAGTCTCACAAGCGGTACTATGTACGTGCATGCAGCCATATGATCCAATAATCTGAGGCAAAAACTGGCTGTCATGACAGGGCGTGCACTGACCTACGATATCAGGGATGACATTGCCTGGAACCCGAAAAATGGAGGTGTGAAAACAGGCGTCTTAAGTTGAAGGCAGCATACCAGTCCTTTGGATCCAAGGAGGGGATAATGAAGGCCAGGGATACCATGCAAAAATTCAGTTTCTTCAGAGAACTCTTGAGGAAACTCAGGTCTAGGGTGCATCCGAGACCCCCTTTGGCCTTCAGGATTAGGAAACAACAGGTGTAAAAATCTTTTCCCCTCAAACTCTGAGGTACCTCCTCCACAGCCCAAACCCAGAGGAGGGCTTGCACCTCCTAGGCCAAAAGTTGCTCATGAGAAGGGTTCCTGAAGAGGGATGTGAAAGGGGTGTGGGAGGGAGGAATGGAAATAAACTGGACAGTATAACCTTCCTCCACCATACTCCTTACCCAGCAGTCCAAGGTGATATGGGAACATGCCTGGCTGAAGCAAGAGCAATGGTTCAAAAACCAAAGTGGGGCAGGATCCAGTACAGGAACCGGCATAATGCACTTGAACTCCCCATCAAAAGTTCTGCTTGGATCCTCTGGAGTGTCTGTGAGAGTCTGTCAGCAAGGCCAAAGTGGGTGGGATGTCTGTTTTTATAACCTGTTTCACTTCTAAAACAGGTCCTGGCACAGCGATGGAGTTGGGAAGTGGACCAGTTGTTGAGGCCTGAAGTTTCCTGGAAGGCGCTGGTGCATATAGATCTAGAGACTTGAGGGTGGCTCTGGAATCCTTCAGGCTGTGAAGCTTCGCATCCATTTGCGCAGGGAAGAGCAAAGTACCTTCAGGTCCTGAATGGATTGTTGGACCTCCACTGGTAGACCCGAGAACTGAAGCCACGCGCATCTGCTCATGACCACTGCAGAAACCATGGATCTAGCCACCGAATCTGCCGCATCCAGGGCAGCCTGCAGGGAGGCTCTGCCCACAGACTTCCCTTCCTCCACCAGAGTGGAGAACTCCTGTCTGGACTCCTGGAGAAGAGAATCCTTGAACTTCATCATCGACTCCGACATTAAAACCGTTAACTCCCCAGCAACGCCTGCTGGTTGGAGAAGCAGAGCTGTAGACCCTCTTTCTACCACAAAGGTCTAGTCTCTGAATCTTTTGCTTTCGAGGTCATTTCTTGCTCTCCCTCTCATTGGCCGCTGAAACCACTCAGGACCCCGGGGGGGGGGATCAGAGAACAAGTACCCGCAGCCTGGGGTTGGAACAAAGTACTTCTTTTAGGTCTCTTTTGTGGTGGGAGACAAGGAGGACAGAGTTTGCCACAAGGCTTTAACCGGTCCAATAATGGCCTCATTGAGAGGGAGGGTCACCTTCGATGGGCTTGCATCAGACAAGATATCAACCAGGCTATGGAAGGACTCTACCTCCACTTCCAGCCCAAGGTTCGAGGCCACTCTTTTCAATAGCTCCTGGTGAGCTACTACTAAGTCACTGTGCAGGAGGACAAACACGCCCCAAACACTGCCTCATCCGGGTGAGGAGGAAGAACAGTCCTGCACCAGTCGAGAGGTCCTCTTCCTCACCTTCTGCAACAATTGGGTCCCATAAATCTAGGTCCTAATGCTTGGCACCAGAGTCCATGTCGGGTGCCGGTCATATGGATAGGGGCACTTCATTCCGAGACTACGGATTTCGAGCATCTGAAAGAGGGCTCTTGCATAGGAAGAAACCCCCACAGGTTCCAAAAAGGCCATTGCATCTACATAGGCCAGTCCCAAGTGCTTGGCAGTACCCCTGTACCTGGGTCCACTGACTGGTTGGGCTGCCTGGGTGGAGAACTGGCTGTGGTTCCTCGAGTGGAAATATGACTCCACTTCTCCACTCCGGTCCTGGGGCCGGTTTTGATCAATATCTTCATAAATGATCTGGAGGATGGTGTGGATTGCACTCTCAGCAAATTTGCGGATGATACTAAACTGGGAGGAGTGGTAGATACGCTGGAGGGCAGGGATAGGATACAGAGGGACCTAGACAAATTGGAGGATTGGGCCAAAAGAAATCTGATGAGGTTCAATAAGGATAAGTGCAGGGTCCTGCACTTAGGACGGAAGAACCCAATGCACAGCTACAGACTAGGGACCGAATGGCTAGGCAGCAGTTCTGCGGAAAAGGACCTAGGGGTGACAGTGGACGAGAAGCTGAATATGAGTCAGCAGTGTGCCCTTGTTGCCACGAAGGCCAATGGCATTTTGGGATGTATAAGTAGGGGCATAGCGAGCAGATCGAGGGATGTGATCGTCCCCCTCTATTCGACATTGGTGAGGCCTCATCTGGAGTACTGTGTCCAGTTTTGGGCCCCACACTACAAGAAGGATGTGGATAAATTGGAGAGAGTCCAGCGAAGGGCAACAAAAATTATTAGGGGTCTGGAACACATGAGTTATGAGGAGAGGCTGAGGGAACTGGGATTGTTTAGCCTGCAGAAGAGAAGAATGAGGGGGGATTTGATAGCTGCTTTCAACTACCTGAGAGGTGGTTCCAGAGAGGATGGTTCTAGACTATTCTCAGTGGTGGAAGAGGACAGGACAAGGAGCAATGGTCTCAAGTTGCAGTGGGGGAGGTTTAGGTTGGATATTAGGAAAAACTTTTTCACTAGGAGGGTGGTGAAACACTGGAATGAGTTGCCTAGGGAGGTGGTGGAATCTCCTTCCTTAGAAGTTTTTAAGGTCAGGCTTGACAAAGCCCTGGCTGGGATGATTTAATTGGGTATGGGTCCTGCTTTTGAGCAGGGGGTTGGACTAGATGACCTCCTGAGGTCCCTTCCAACCCTGATATTCTATGATTCTGAGACCAATAACAAACCTTCCTCCGGGGACCATGGAGGGGTGGTATACGTTGATGCCAGGGAGAAAAGACCTGCATTGGGGCAAGTAGGGATGGTTTCCCTCTAGAAGGTACCTGAGGAGGCTGCTACCGAACTGGCACTTGGGGCCACATGCTCCCTTCTGCTCCCTGGTATTGATGCCGCTGACTCCTGTACTGATGGTGACAGTGGCACCAAAAGCCAGGTCTCTGGCCACAAGCAACGCTTCCGGGGTACGTGGTACTGCAATCCTGCTGGTACCATATTGCCCTTCCAAAGGAATGGGATAGTCTGGGACTTGACTCAACGGAGCCTGCCTACAAGGCAGAGTTGACACTGCCCCTCTCAGAACAGGGGCAGAGGAGGGGCTAGACACTGTCTCCACTGTGCTCCCCGTGCTTGACCCTCTTCAGGGAACGTCCCCTCTCGAGCTGCTTCTCAAGTTTTTTCTTCAAAAGGTGAATGGTGCCGAGAGTCTCTCATGGCAGGAGGAGCACTCTGTACTGACACAGAGGCACTGGGTGCTGAGTTGGACCAGCTTAGCTCCGAAGAGGGACAGAGTGCTGCCTCCATCAGGAGGGACTTCCAGATGGCCTCCCTGTCCTTCTTCATACGGGGCTTGAAGTCCCAACAGACCTGGCAGTGGTCCCTGATATGAGTCTCTCCGAGGCACTTCAGACAACTGAAGTGTGGGTCACTCACAAGCACAGGCTTGCTGCAGGAGGCCCAGGACTTGAAATCTGGGGGTCAAAGAATGCCCAGGCACTCGGGGCAGACAAAATTCCACTAACAGAGCGAGAAATGCCAATTAACTATATACAACTAATCTACAACAGTCCAAACTGTGAACTTGAAGAGCTGGGATAGGGAAACAAGAGAAAAGGACTAAACGAAGACTGAGTAAGAGTTTGCCGAAGGAAGAGGAGCTGTTCCAGTGACAATCATAGGCAGGAAGAAGGAACTAGAGGGTGTGAAGCTAACTGGGCCCCTTCTACCAGCACACAGCACAAGAGGGTGCTACAGCCAACCCGACAGATACCACTAAGGGAAAAAAATTCTCTGGAGACTGTGCATGCCCGTGCGTGCACACCTAAGTATGGAATAGACATGAGCAAGCACTCAAAGAACATTTGCACTCAAGATTATTATTAAATTATACAATTGAAAGGAAATAGGGTGTCCCAACTGATTGCCTCCTCACCCCCAGAGAAGAAAAGGATTTTTGTACTTCATATGACAGCTGTATTTGAGCTTAGCTACTTTAACATGGATTTAACATGCAGCAACATTATGGAAGCAACTGTTAAAACATGCACTTTTTTCCTACAGCAGAATATCATGGTAGAATAGTCAAAGACAGAAACATGCAGCCAAACACCTTTAGGAACAGGAACAAAGTGTGAACTTGAGTAGACTATTATTTCTATCTTCCAAGGAATCTCCAAACAGAATCAATGCAACACATGGAATGAACATGAAAGACGGTGGCAAAAGCACCAACAAAGTCCATAAATCTCCTTTAGTGACCTTCCACCAGAAGTCTTATAATAAAAGTATCTTTATTATTTATTATAACAGAATGTGTGTATCTGTCTCTTTTACCTCAACATTTTCAATGTGATCCTTTCTGTGAACCATACAGTAGATGAAAGGGGAAAAAACCTAAATTCATAAGATAAATTGAGGCTTGTAACGGATGCATTTCACAGTGTTAAAATGTTACATCTGCAGGAAAATGCAATAAATATTGTAAACTTAAAACTTTTATGTATACTTTGAGTACTTTAAAATATTAACATTGTTAGATTTCAGATTGTACATGCCATACTCCTAGAATTTAACCAGATACTGTAACAATGTATAGTTTCCAGTTTCCTTGATCTTATTTCCTGTGTCTTGTGCCACAACAGTCTCTGCCAACCAGAAGCATTTGCAGATAAATCCTGCGTAGCCTCTGTGGCCCCAGGATAGAACATGTTTAGTCACTCTATGGTGACAGGGCAAATATGATCTGGTTGGTATGTGGCAGCTGTGAGGGGATAGATTGCTAAGTGCAGACAAAATCTTAGGAGAATTTAGCTGCCAAACTCTAACCTCCACGAAGCATGTGCAAATTGAGATTTTTCAGAAGTTTATAACTTGGCCAAATATGGGAGAATTCTCAGACGGATGGTGAAATACAAAACTCTGACACAAAGGCCAGTCTTCTGCCAAATTTGGTTTGTGTCTTATATTCCTAAAAGCTCACACTTTAGGGTTTCAGCCAGCCATCTGCAGGGGTCAGGAAGGGATTTCCCCTCTCCTCCCAGTGTATTCTGCGGTGATTTTTGGTCTCCCTCTTTTGAAACATCAAAGATGGCCATGGCTGGACATGAGACACAGGATGGGATGAGGAGGCACTGAGCATTCTCTCATTCACGTGCTTAACTGGTTGGTTCTTACCTCACACGCACAAGATATAACTGATCACTATACGGGACACTGGGAAGGAATTTTCCCCCAGGTCAGATTGGCAGTGACACTGGGGGTTTTTTGCCTTCCTCTGCAGTGTGTGGGTGCGGGTCACCTGCCAGGATTTATCTGGGTGTATCTCACGTAATCATTTCGCTGCCACTGCAGGGGCTTTGGGCATTGGTGCATCTCAGTTACTCCTATTCTCTCCCTGTAACACATAATGGCCTAGTCTTCTGTGGGCTGTGTAACACGTTGATCTAATTTCAGTTACTGAGTTTAGTGGAGAGATGCTAGGTGGTGTTGGTGGCCTGTACAGGAGGTACACGAGGTCAGACTAAATGATCTGGTGGTCCCTTCTGAACTTAAACTCTATAAACCCACTGGGAATTGATGAAACAGGAAAGCTTGTTTTCCTCTTCCAATCTGTGAATCTAGGTATGAGAAGATAAGATGAAATCATCTTACCAGGACTTGAAGGGAAGATGATCTCACATGCCTGTTGATCTCATCCACCCACTGATGGCAGATGGAACTTGGAGAGATTATCAGAGTGGCGCCTGTAGAAACTGGTTTCATTGCTACTAGGCAATGGGGACAATAAAAGGGCTTAATCTTCAAGTTTTCCTCTTTGTAGTTTACACATTCAGCATGCTGCCATAGGTGGCACTTCAGGCACTGCACACGGGCCTTACAGTCAACCAAGCCAAGCTCACCACAAATGCATTCAAAACGATAGTCAGAGGTGTTGAATGGAAAAATGGAACTGGCATGCTGTATGACACTGCCAGCACATTCTTGGGAGTCTGAGGACTGGTCCTTTAGGACTTCTACATCATCTATATTTTTACATTCACTGAGGACAGGACTGGTGGAATCACTGAACATGAGATCGCCTTGCAAATCAGCAGACTCCAAGTCCATAACTCTTGGCTGAAGATTTTCTTCTTTTATGCAGGTCCTTTGGCCTGTCTCAGACTTTTTGTTATTTTTGCTAGTTGTACAGTAGTCATGCTCTTCTGCGGGAATGTCCACCAGCCGGGGTGGTTTGACTTTTTCTGAAGATGTGACCCTACTTGCTGATTCTTTGGTTTGAGTTTTAGCATTAGGCAAAGATGTCTTCTGAATCCTTCCAGGACTCCTTGTTGTCTAAAAAATAAAGTTAAATTGTCAGTTAAAATTTTTTTTCCCCTCTTTGATGAGGAAAGTATAGCCATCTCGGGAGTAAACTGTTAACATAACATATATCTTCTGGTTTGGGCTGGGTTTTGGGGACCAAGTACTTAATATTAATTTAGGATTTTTCAAAGTGTTTCATAAACCTCCTGGTCATAAAACTGTAACATCTGCCAACCCTTACAGCAAGAGCTTCAAAACTTTATAAAGGACATAGTGAAAGATTTTAACCCCAAAATTTGACCTACTTTGGGTTTTATTTTTGTTTTTCTTTTTGGTACAGTCTACATATTATAATTCTTTATTTCTGTTTTCAAAGCAAACGCTTCAGGTTTTTGGTTTTTGGTTAAAAGTCAGTACCATCAAGCAAGCATTAATGGGGAGCCCTTTAAATAGCATCACTCTGGCAGCATGTAACTGGCAAAAATAAAACAGCTCCATGCAACATTTGCCTTAATTCAGTGGTTCTTAACCTTTACTGCAGCCTACACCCTTTGGTTCTCAAACTATGTTCTCGCACCCCCAACCAAAATCATTGAAGTAGATCAGTTCTTTAAACCCAGATATATTTTTTGTTTGTATATTACAGTTATGGTTAAAAAATGTATAATGTTAATAAATACATAGGTTTGATGAAACAAAGTAGTTGTACTTCTGTGCCTGTGCTTAATTTGTGTTTTCGATGATTTACCTTCTAAAAAAATATGGCATATCTTGCACCCTCAGAAAGGGCATCTCGCACCCCCAGGGGATGATGGTTCTTAACCTGGAGTTAAGAACCACTGCCTTACAGATCCAGGCTAACACGGCTACCCCTCTGATACTTGACTGCCTCAACTGATACTTTCAGCTCTTGTTTTACCTGTTTTTTGGTTCTCTCATGCCTCTTTTGTTCTTTGTAATTCTTCCCCAACTTGAACGATCCAGCCAGACCATGACCTTTAACCTGTTCCACTACTTGTTCTGCAATTAGTTTTTCCAAAGTTCTTTTGAGAAGACGTCGGTTTCTCTGTATGTCATATCTATATATGGCACTGACATACTTAAATATTGCAATGATGGAAGCTCCCTTCTTCACATTCATTTCCTTGACAGCTGCTAATATCATCACCCGTAAGCCTACATGCAGAATGAAACTAGGGTTCAGATAAAATGAAAAGTTACATGGGAGAAAACGTATTTATGTAGCTCTGTAAATGCATTGCCTGCAAGTGAATTAAAAGGTTAAAAAAAAATAAGCTCGACAACAGAGTAAGCAGTCCTGCTCAAGCTAGTTTTGCAGACCATTACTTTTTAGTCAAGATATTGAATACTGTCTAAGGAGTACATATAAGAGTGGAAACAAAGAAGTCTTGTTTTTATTAACAGGGATATGCAAGTACAATATTTTGGTCTGCCAATAAACCATCTTGTTACAATGGTTCTACTCTAGGTAAAGCTGTGCTGCATGGAGTTCTACAGTGCAGCTCACAACTGGTTTTACCTTTAAAATGGATCTACTAGTAAGGACAATTACAGTTCCCAGAGTGCAGTGCTATATTCTTGAGGAAAACTATCCCTCTGCATCAGAGATGAAGCCATCAGTAAACTGCTCCCTTCATACAAATCAGGTGCAACCCTTGTGCTCCTAGTAAGTTGCCAATACAACCTCAATAAGCAAACTGTTTTATATAGGTTTTGTCTCTCCATGAATACTTACTGGGATACTGTACTTTCTCCTTTGACTTAAGCTCCACTTTCTTTGCTTTTTTCTTTTTGTTTCCTTCAGTAGGCTGGGGTGGAACGAAGAAGTTCACCAATTTACCCTAATAAAGACAACATTCAATAACGGTAGGATGACATATCTGTGACATAATTTTGAACTGTTTTATGAAATTAATATTTTCAATTAGCAGACTAGCAAAAAGCATTTTTACTTCTAAGACATCAGTTCCTCATTAAATACTTTCGCAGGACCACAGGAATGGTCATGCTGGATCGGACACAATGTCCATCTAATCCATTATCCTCTCTCTGACAGTGACCAGCGCCAGATGCTTCAAAGGAAGGTGTAAGAACTTCATGGTAGGCAGATGTGGAATAATCTGCCCTCCACATTTAGTTTCATCCTGATCTTTAATAGGTTGAAACTGACAAACTCTGAAGCATGAATTTAATAGCTCTTCTGAGACTGCTATTATTAATTATAACTCTGGATATTCTTGATATCCATATAAATATCCATTCTCTTCTCAGTTCTTGTTAAATTCTTAACCTCCACAATTTCCTGTACAATGAGTTCCACGGTTTAATTATACATTGAATAAATAAGTATTTCCTTTTATCAGCTTTGAAATTCCCAACCTTTTAATTTCATTGAATGAGTCCTTGTTCTTGTGATAGGAGACAACAGAAAATTCTTATCTACTTTCTGTATACCATTCATGATTTTATATATCTTTATCATGTCCCTTTTTATTCATCTCATTTCTTAGGTAACACTCCCAATTCTTTTTCATCTTTCTTTATATGATAATTTTTTCCAGGTCCCTGACCATACTAGTTCTGTAATATCCTTTTTGAAATGGGTATTTCAGTACTGCATGCAGTATTCCAGGCCACATCACTGATTTACATAAAGACATAATAATGGTCTTTGAATTATTCATCATCCCATCCTTTACGCATCCTAATATCTTGTTAGCTTTTCTGACTGCCGCTGCACATTGAGCTGAAGTTTTCATTTAGCTATATATAATGATGCTCAGCCCTTTTCTTGAGTTGCTACAGTTAACTGAGAAAGTGTATGAGTACTTTAATTGACACTGGATTTAATTTGTCATCATGTTGCCCAATCACCTAGCTTGTTTTGCTCCCTTTGAAGTTCCTCAAAATCTTCTTTGGTGCAAACTAACCTAAAAAATTCTGTGTAATCTGCACTCACTCCCCTTTTCATAGAATTAATAAATATATTAAATCGGATAGGACTAAGTACATAACCTTAAGGCACCCCGCTGTTAACCTTTTGTCATGACAAAAATAGACCATTTAATCCTACTCTTTGCTTTCTGTCTCCTAGGGATCTTGCCTCTCAGCCCATGTCTAATTAGTAGCCTCTTGTGTGGATCTTTGTCAAAAGCCTTTAGGAAGTCTAAATAAAATTATATCCACTGGCTCTTCTTTAGGCACCACCATATTGACCAGCTAAAAGAATTCTAAGAGATTAGTGAGACAGTTTTCCTATACACAAACCATATTAGTTAGACTGTATCATATCATAGTCTTTCAAGTTCTATATTATTTTATCTTATTTCAACCAATTGTCTAGGTACACATTTAAAGTTTACTGGTCTATAATTCCCCAGATCATCCTTGGAGCCTTTTGTAAATATATCTACAATATTTTCTACCCTCCAATTCTTAGGAACAGTTGCTGTTTATAATTAGAAATTACATATTTTTGTAGGCATCTCCATCACTTCATACTTAAGTTCTTCGGAACTCTTGGATGTATTATCAGGGCCTCATGACTTTCTGCTTTTTAATGTGAAAGATGAGAGCCACAAAGAGCCGTGTGTGGCTCGAAGGCTTGCCTCTCTCACCAACAGAAGTTGGTCCAATAAAAGATATTACTACACCCATCTTGTCTCGCTAATATACTGGGACCACCACCGGTACAACTACACTGCTTTTTAATTTTTTAATTTTTTCAGTTTGCTTCAGCACCTCTTTTTCTGATATCACTATCTCCAAGACTACACATAAGAATGGCCATACTGGGTCAGACCAAAGGTCCATCTAGCTCAGTATCCTGTCTTCCCAGAGTGGCCAATGCCAGGTGCCCCAGAGGGAATGAACAAAACAGGTAATCATCAAGTCATCCATCCCCTGTCACCCATTCCCAGCTTCTGACAAACAGAGGCAAGGTACACGATCCCTGTCCATCCTGGCTAATACCCATTGATGGACCTATCCTCCCTGAATTTTTCTAGTTCTTTTTTGAACCCTGTTATAGTCTTGGCCTTCACGACATCCTCTGGCAAGGAGTTCCACAGGTTGACTGTGTGGTGTGTGAAGAAATACTTCCTTTTGTTTTAAACCTGCTGCCTATTTCATTTGGTGGCCCCTAGTTCTTGTGTTAAGGAAGTGTTATTTACTCCTTCTCATATTTACTTTCTCCACACCAGTCATGATTTTATAGATCTCTATCACATCCCCCCTTAGTCATCTCTTTTTCCAAGCTGAAAAGTCCCAGTCTTATTAATCTCTTTTCATACGCCAGTTGTTCCATACCCCTAATCATTTTTGTTGCTCTTTTCTGAACCTTTTCCAATTCCAATAGATCTTTTTTGAGATGGGGCGACCACATCTGCACACAGAATTCAAGGTGTGGGTGTACCATGGATTTAAATAGAGGCAATATGACTTTCTGTCTTTACACCATCTTTATTAGCAGAAAAGAGCAGATCTAGAACAAATATTGCCCAACATTCTCAGCAGTGAAGACCAATTAAAAAAATTAGCTTTTCAAGTGTCCCTGTCTTTCTTAATTGCTCGTTTGAATTCTGGTGATCCAGTGAATCCATTGATGTTTTTCAGGCTTCCTGCCTCTGATATATACTTAAATAATCTCTTAAGGTATATTTATATTTAAAAAAAAAACCTAAATTATTTGAGCTTTGAAATCCATTCTGGCTGTAATTTATGCTCCTGTTTATTGGCTTCACCTCATAAAGGTCAGATTTCCAAAATTTGAAAGATTTCTCTTTGGGTTGAATAACCTGTTGTAACTTTCCATTTAGTGTTCAAATTATTTATTTGTATTACTTGAGTGCTTAAAAGCCCTAATCTTAGACAATGACGCCATTGTGCTAGGTGCCATACAAATACAGAACAAAGGACAGTCCTTGCTCCGAAGAGATTACAATCTTGGCTTACTCCTTACCTTCATGGTTCCCTTTTTGTTTAGCAGTACACACATCTTGTGAGACTAATTTTTAAGTAGCCTCCAAGCCACCTGTATGGATTTTACTTTCTTTAGTTTTAATTTTAAGGACCTTTTGACTAAACTATTCATTTTGTTGAAAATTCTTTCTAAAATTTCGCATCACTTTTTAAAGCATCACCTGCCCTTTAGCTGTTTAACCTAATTATATATTGTGGTCACTATTACTTAGTGGATCAGCTACTGTTACTGAATTAATTGTGTGTGTTACTTAAGACAAAGTCAAGAATAGCCTCTTCTAGTGTGCTTCAGAACTAGCTGTCCCAAGAAGCAATCACTTAAAATGTCTAGAAGCTGTTTCTCCAGACTTTGTCTTGTTAGTGCCACTTGACCAGTTGGGTAATTGAAATCCCCCATTATCATCATTTTATTAGATTTTGTTGCCTCTGATCTCTCTCAATGTTATGCATTCAATTTCCTTTTTCTGATTCAGTGGGCAGCAGTGTGACTCCTCAGGACACTCACTACGCACAGCTCAGCTAGGTGGCAGCAGCCAGCAAGAGCGCAGTACAGAGCCAACCCTATGGGCAGGAGGAGAAGAGCTAACCTGAGCCTGAGAGGTTGGATTGTTTTACGACCCAATGCAACACTTGTAGTCGGTCTTGTTGATTTTAGGATAAGTTGTAGGGTTCTACACTGTCAAGTATAATACACAAAATGTTAATGTTTGAAAGAAAATTGGTTGCTACAATAAGTCTTTTAGATGGCAAGATTCTATGAAGAAACACATATGGATAGAGATCACTAATATTTTTACATGCTATTGGGAATTGTATGATTATGGGAGACTAATTTCCAGATATACATTGCAAGACAAGTGCTACTAATAATAGTAGGGCCCAGATATTCCTGGATGTGATGGCTGATAGATTTCTTCACCAAGTAGACACCAAACCAACTAGATGGGATGCCATTTTAGATTTAGTATTGGTAAGTGGCAAGGACCTCATAGAAGAGCTGCTTATAGAGGACAGCCTTAGTTTGAGTGACCATGAGATAATCCAGGGTAAACTAAATGGAAGGAGAAACAAAAATAGGTCTGCAAATAGGGTCACTGATTTCAAAAGGGCAAACTTTAAAAAAATAATGGGGATTAGTTAGGGAACTGGACTGAAGAACTCCAGGATCTGACGGCGGAATAGGGTTGGAATTACATTAAGCCAAAGTTGCAGAAGCTACCTGAAGCCTGAATCCCAAGCAAGGGGAAAAAATTCATAGGAAAGGGTTGAAGAGCAAACTGGATGAGCAAGCAGCTCAAACAGATTATTAAGAGAAAGCGGAATGCTTACAAAGAATAGAAGATGAGAAGGATCAGAAAAAAAAGCTACCTCTTGGAGATCAGAAAATGTAGGGGGAAAGTGAGAACTCTCAAAAGCCGAGCAGAATTGGACCTTACAAAGGAAATTAAAACCAATAGTAAAAGGTTCTATAGCCATATATACAGAAAGAAAACAAGGAAAGAAGAGAGACCACTAAGTATTGAGGATGGGCTGGAAATTAAAGACAATTTAGGCATGGCTCAACACCTAAACAAATACTTTGCCTCAGTTTTTAATAAGGATAATGAGGAGCTTGGATCAGTGGTAAGATAGCTAATGGAAATGAGGATATGGAAGTAGCAATTACCATGTCTGAGATGGAAGTCACACCCAAAGAGCTTAAGGGGATCAAATTGGAGGGCCCAGATATCTCCATACAAGAATATTAAAGGAATTGGCACACTAAATGACAAGCCCAATAGGGAGGATTTTTAATGAAGGGGTTGTACTCTGTGACCAGAGAATTGCTAATATAATACCTATTTTTAAGAAAGGGGGAAAATAGTGACCCAGGAAACTACAGGCCCATTAATTTGACCTCAATTGTACACAAATTTTGAAAGAGACAGTAGTTAAGGATAGAGATAAATGGTAATTGGGATAAAATATAACATGGTTTTTATGAAAGGTGGATTATGCCAGACCAACCTGATCTTTTTTTGAGAAGACAACTGATTTTTTAGACAAAGGAAATGCAATAAGGATCTACCTGGATTTCAGTAAGGAATCTGAAGCAGTTCTACATGGGAAATAAATAATTAGGTAAACTGGAGAAGATAGGGATTAATACGAGACGTGAACGGTGGATAAGGAACTAGTTAAAACTGGAGATTACAACGAGTCATACTGCAACATGAATGGTCAGGCTGGACAGAGGTTACTAGTGGAGTTCCTCTGGGATCGGTCTTGGGACCAATCTTATTTAACATTTTCATTCAAGACCTTGGCACAAAGTGGATGACACAAAGTTGGGAGGTATTGCCAATATGGAGGAGGACCGGAATATCATACAAGAATATATGGAGGACTTGAAAACTGGAGTAATAGAAATGGGATGAAATTTAATAGTGCAAAGTCATGCACACAGAGACTAACAACAAAAATTTTTGCTAGAAGATGGGAATTTATCAGTTGGAAGTGACAGAGGAGGAGAAAGACCTGTGTGTATTGAATCACAGAATCATAGAATATCAGGGTTGGAAGGGACCTCAGGAGGTCATCTAGTCCAACCCCCTGCTCAAAGCAGGACCAATCCCCAACTAAATCATCCCAGACTGGGCTTTGTCAAGCCTGGCCTTAAAAATATCTAAGGAAGGAGATTCCACCACCTCCCTAGGTAACGCATCCCAGTGTTTCACCAGTCTCCTAGTGAAAAAGTTTTTCCTAATATCCAACCTAAATCTCCCCCACTGCAACTTGAGACCATTACTCCTCATTCTGTCATCTGCTACCACTGAGAACAGTCTAGATCCATCCTCTTTGGAACCCCCTTTCAGATAGTTGAAAGCAGCTATCAAATCCCCCCTCATTCTTCTCTTCCGCAGACTAAACATTCCCAGTTCCCTCAGCCTCTCCTCATAAGTCATGTGTTCTAGTCCCCTAATCATTTTTGTTGCCCTCCGCTGGACTCTTTCCAATTTTTCCACATCCTTCTTGTAGTGTGGGGCCCAAAACTGGACACAGTCCTCCAGATGAGGCCTCACCAATGTTGAATAGAGGGGAACGATCACGTCCCTCGATCTGCTGGCAATGCCCCTACTTATACATCCCAAGATGCCACTGGCCTTCTTGGCAACAAGGGAACACTGTTGACTCATATTCAGCTTCTTGTCCACTGTCACCCCTAGGTCCTTTTCTGCAGAACTGCTGCCTAGCCATTCGGTCCCTAGTCTGTAGCGGTGCATGGGGTTCTTCAGTCCTAAGTGCAGGACTCTGCACTTATCCTTGTTGAACCTCATCAGTTTTCTTTTGGCCTAATCCTACAATTTGTCTAGGTCCCTCTGTATCCTATCCCTACCCTCCAGTGTATCTACCTCTCCTCCAAGTTTAGTGTCATCTGCAAACTTGCTGAGGGTGCAATCCACACCATCCTCCAGATCATTTATGAAGATATTGAACAAAACCAGCCCCAGGACTGACCCTTGGGGCACTCCGCTTGATACCGGCTGCTAACTAGACATGGAGCCATTGATCACTACCCGTTGAGTCCGACAATCTAGCCAGCTTTCTATCCACCTTCTAGTCCATTCATCCAGCCCATACTTCTTTAACTTGCTGGCAAGAATACTGTGGGAGACCGTGTCAAAAGCTTTGCTAAAGTCAAGGAACAACACGTCCACCACTTTCCCCTCATCCACAGAGCCAGTTATCTCGTCATAGAAGGCAATTAGATTAGTCAAGCATGACTTGCCCTTGGTGAATCCATGCTGACTGTTCCTGATCACTTTCCTCTCCTCTAAGTGCTTCAGAATTGATTCCTTGAGGACCTGCTCCATGATTTTTCCGGGGACTGAGGTGAGGCTGACTGACCTGTAGTTCCCAGGATCCTCCTCCTTCCCTTTTTTAAAGATGGGCATTACATTAGCCTTTTTCCAGTCGTCCGGGACTTCCCCGGATTGCCATGAGTTTTCAAAGATAATTGCCAATGGCTCTGCAATCACATCCGCCAACTCCTTTAGCACTCTCCCATGGTGATCAGAGGATGGCTATGAACTGCAATATGATGCGGCTGTGAAAAAGGCTAATGCAATTCTAGCATGCATCAGGCAAGGTATTTCCAGTAGCGATAGGGAAGCATTCCTGCCATTATACAAGGCGCTGGTGACACCTCACCTGGAATACTGTGTGCAGTTCTGATGTCCCATATATAAGAAAGATTAATTCAAACTGGAACAGGTGCAGGGAAGGGCTACTAGGATGATCGGAGGCGTTGAAAATCTACCTTATGAGAGGAGACTGTTTAGCTTAATCAAATTAAGGCTGAGGGGAGATATGACTGCTCTCTATAGATACATCAGAGGATAAAAAATACCAGGAAGGGAGAGGAGTTATTTAAGTTAAGAGCCAATGCTGACACAAAAACAAATGGATATAAGTCGGCATCAACAAGCTGCGACTTGAAATCAGATGAAGATTTCTAACAATCAGAGGAGTGAAGTTCTAGAACAACAACTTCCCAAGGGAACCAATGGGGGCAAAAAACCTAACTTTTTTAAGACTAAGCTTGATAAGTGTATTGAATGGACAGTTCAATGAGATGGGCCACATGCCATTGTAGGCAATCTGACTGCCAGTAGCAAATATCCCCAATAGAGGAGGAGGGCTTTGAGTTACAACATAGAATTCTTTCACAGGTATCTGGCTGGTATTTCTTGCCCACATGCTCAGGGTCCAACTGAGCACAATATTTGGGGTCAGGAGGGACTTCCTCCCAGGCCATATTGACAGAGACCTTCGAGGGAAGGGAGGTTGGGACTTGAGTCACTTGCTGGTTTAAATTAGAGTAAACAGTGGATTCTCTGTAACTTGAAGTCTTTAAATTGTGATTTGAGGACTTCAGTAACTCAGCCAGAGTTTATGGTTCTATTACAGGAGCAGGTAGCTAATCTGCTGGCAGGCCGCAAGGTAGGCGGGGACATTCTGGCCGCCGCCTCCCGCAGCTCCCATTAGCCGGGAACAGCGAATTGCGGCCACTGGGAGCTGCAGGCAGCCATGCCTGCAGACGGTCAATGTAAACAAACTGTCTCGCAGCCCACCAGCAGATTACCCTGATGGGCCATGTGCGGCCCATGGGCCGCAGGTTGCCCACCAACGATCTAGTTAGAATGTAATACACAACGGAACGTGGAGGAGTAAATTCCCAACATATGATGTGCCAAATTCTGTACACAGATCAATGAAGATATCCCAGTGAAGACTACGTAATGTGCGTGCATGCATACAAGGCCAAAATTTGATCCGTTTTCTATGTTATAAGTCTCATTTAAAATATATCAGAAGCGTAGCCATGTTAGTCTGGATTTGTAAAAGTGGCAGAGTCCTGTGGCACTCTATAGACTAAATGACGTATTGGAGCATAAGCTTTCGTGGGTGAATACCCACTTCGTCAGATGCATGTAGTGGAAATTTCCAGAGGCAAGTATAAATATGTAAGCAAGAATCAGGCTAGGGATAACGAGGTTAGTTCGATCAGAGAGGATGTGGCTCTCTTCTAGCAGCCGAGGTGTAAACGCCAAGGGAGGAGAAACTGCTTTTTGTAGTTGGCTAGTCAGTCACAGTCTTTGTTTAATTCTGAGCTGATGGTGTGAAATTTGCAAGTGAACTGAAGCTCAGCAGTTTCTATTTGAAGTCTGGTTCTGAAGTTTTTTTGCTGCCGGATGGCTACCTTTAAATCTGCTATTGTGCGTCCAGGGAGATTGAAGTGTTCTCCTACAGTTCTCCAACACTTCAATCTCCCTGGACGCACAATAGCAGATTTAAAGGTAGCCATCCGGCAGCAAAAAAACTTCAGAACCAGACTTCAAATAGAAACTGCTGAGCTTTAGTTCACTTGCAAATTTCACACCATCAGCTCAGGATTAAACAAAGACTGTGACTGACTAGCCAACTACAAAAAGCAGTTTCTCCTCCCTTGGCGTTTACACCTCAGCTGCTAGAAGAGAGCCACATCCTCCCTGATTGAACTAACCTCGTTATCCCTAGCCTGATTCTTGCTTACATATTTATACTTGCCTCTGGAAATTTCCACTACATGCATCTGACGAAGTGGGTATTCACCCATGAAAGCTTATGCTCCAATATGTCTGTTAGTCTATAAGGTGCCACAAGACCCTTTGCCGCAGTTAAAATATACTTTGCCTGGAATCTCTGCACTTTTACCATCCCTTTTTCTAAAAAGCAAGCTAATAAAGTAACTTGCCTACAACTGAGACTTTGTTCTTCATTCACATCAATGACAAACAATACAAATTGCTCCTCATAATATTTTGTACTGTTCTCCTATTCACATCACCAAGGACCACGTGCTAACAGACAGACTATTTCTTTCACTTGCACAGCTTTTCATTACAGACTTTGCCACACAAAAAATGATAGCTAAACACCAGGAACATGCCTCACATATTAGAAGTACCTTGTTTGTTCCCAAAATCTACCATAGTTCTCTCACCTCGGGTAGTGTCAGCACATCTTGTTTAACATCTCGTCGGGTGTGTGTCAGAATAAGAGCCAGTACCTCTACTGTCTTTCCAAGACCCATCTCATCTGCCAGGATTCCTCCAGGCCACGGAGGCCCTGCAACTGGGTGTTCACGGATAATGCTAAAGATTAAAGACACACCCAAACAAAATGTAACAAGTTACAAACTAGTGTGACCAGAAGAGTAGTATGTGTTCGAAGTAGCAGAGATAATGAATAATTTCTGCAAGCTACATATATAGAGAGAAATATGCACCTGTGTTAAAGAAAACTGCTTTGGTGGCTATGTTTAAACAGATTACAAAACAATAACTTACATAATTTTCAAAAGGTTAAGATGAACAAAAACTGCATAAAGCAACTATACACTACAGTATACAAACAAATTTACTTCTCACAAAGTTCATAATTTGTTAAAGCAATACTAGTTACTGTATTAATCTATTTTCTTGTCCAAGATCAATAGAAAAATGAAAGTTTATACTGTCTCTTTGCTGTAAACTTTAAAAACTTGGAACACAAATTGAAGGGTTGTAGCCTTCAAGTCATTAATTAAAAAAGAATGAATCCATTACACTTGAATTAAGAAAAAAAGTTCTTACAGCGAATATACTGATGACATTAACCTACAATTTATAAACTTTCTTCTCCCTGCCACACCCCACATTTTCTTCTTTCATATTAAATATCCTATACCTCTTATTCTACATTTACAAACTGAAAAGACACGGTTATTACTTATCCAATGCTCTTCATGTGAAGGTTTCTAACAAAATTTTCACAAAGTGGCATGTTTAGGTGCTGCCAGGAACAACAGTGTTCCCTCTACAAAACAAAATCAACTCACCAGCCAGTAAATGGATTATAGTAGAGTTTTACTCCATCTGGAGTGATGACCTCTCGCCATAGAAAGTGTAGTGTGTTTTCTATAGAGAAGGAAACCATATGAATATTACAAGATTTTTCATAGTGCTTAGAACTGCACAGCATTATTATGACATTTAAAGGCAAACAGGAACCAAAAACTGGAATTAGTTGCCTATAACTGGAAGTTCTTTGACATGTGTGGTCCCTATCTGTACTGCACACGTGAGCGTGTGCACACACCATAAACCCATGTCCAGAAATTCTAACAAGCAATGTTTGTTGCCCTACAAATGCACAGTAGTTCTCCTCATGCTCCAGACTGAGGGTGTAAGAGGAAATGCAGGCTGATACCTCTCTAGTTCCTCTTCTTACCGCAAATCTAGTAGGATCCAAACAAGAGACAGACAGACAGTGGGTAATGGAATTCAGATAGGGACCACACATCTCAAAGAGCTTCCAATTACAGACAAGTAACCTCCATTTCTTCTTCAAGTACTCGTCCCTACGTGCATTCCACACAAGTGACTGAGAACCTGTATTGGGACTGGAGTGGGGTGAGGGAGACAGAGCAGCAAAGATGCTTGAAGTACTGAAGTTCCCACAGCACTGCATCTGCAGCAGAGGACTACACTAGCACGTAATGTTTTGTGAGTGTGTGCCTGGAACTCTAGGTAGCCACTCTGCACATGTCCAGTAATGGTACTTCCGGCAGGGATGCTGGGTAGCAGTGGCCCCAAACTGTGGAGTATGCTTCCTTCTGGGGGTGCGGAGGGGCCCAGGCCAGCCCCCATGTGGGGTATGGAGGGAGTGCCACCCAGCCCTGCTCCACCCCCAACCAGCTCCAGCCGCAGCTCCACTCTGCCCCCAGGCGCAGCTCCAGCCGCAGCTTCACTCCATCCCCTGCTCCGTCCCCAGTCATAGCTCCACTCTGCGCCCTGCTCTGTTCAGGCCCCAACCACAGATCCACTCTGCCACCTGCTCAACTGCAGCCCAGCTCTGCCCTCATTCCTGCTCCGCTTCTAGTCCCAGCTCTTCCTCCATACCTAATTCTTTTCCCATCTCTGCTTTCAACCCAAGCTCCTCTGCTGAGCCAACTGTGCAGTAAGAGAGAGCACGCTGCGGACAGATTCCATAACTGGTAACGGGGGCGGGTGGAGAGGAGGGGTAACAGGAAAAGTTTGGGCACCACTGCTGAAGAGGCACCTTGTGCTCTCATGGTGGAGGTATATGTACTAACTGATAGCTCACAGTGATGTGCCCAGAAGTCCATTTAGATACTCTGAGGATAAAACTTGTTCTCGCAACCTTTCTGCTATTGCAATAAATAACCTTAATGATTTTCTCATCGATTTGGTCCCCTGCAGCTAGAAAACCAAGGCACATCTGACATGGAGGGAATAAAGTCTTCTCTCTTCAGCAGCGGAATGGGGTTTCAGGAAGAAAACAAGTAAGTAGATAGTTTGGTTGTCATGGAACTCAGAAATAACTTTGGGGAGGAATTTGGATGGAAGCAAAGGAAGACCTTTCCCTTGTGCAAACAGTACATGGTGGGTCTGCCATGACGGCTTCCATCTTATTCACACTTCTGGCTCAGGTAATAGCAACCTTCATGGACAGGTGGGAAATGGAGAATGTTCCCAAGGGAAAGATATCTTGCTCTGCCCTGTTATGTAAAAGGCTGTGTGGTGACATTGCCTGACGTTACTTGGGCATGGAAAGAATGAATGAGTGGAAGACCAGACCTGCATGCCAGGCAGACTGCCCTCAGTTCCAGAAGACTGATGTGCAGTCTGGCCTCCTGTGGATCCAGATAACTTGTATGGCATGGTTGTTCAGGTGAGCACCCCAACCCATAAGGGAGCCATCTGTTATGATGGTGACAGAGGGGGCAAGAGTGATGAAGGGGACATCTACTCTTATTCGATCCAGGTTCAACCAGCAGGTAAAAGAAGCGATAGTGGGAACAGTCACTCTGGTGTTGATGTGATCCACGCCCAGTTAGTAGATTTACCGGAGTCCGGCCTGTAGACAGTGTACAGGAAGCCTGGCAAATGATATCACAAGTTCACAAGGTCATGTGGCCTAGAAGAGAAAGCACAGATTACTTACAGACTGAGGACTCTGGTCAAAATGTGCCTATCAGATTGCTCATTAACCGAAATCTTTCCACGGGGAGAAATGCTCTTGCTCCCATAAAGTTTATTATCTGTGTGGGTGTGTTAAAAAGGACTTTTCTTTGTTCACACAGACACCCAGTACTGCTAGAAGATTGTTCCTTCTCAAAGTTGCCAATCTAACCTCATAGCTGGAGCAACCTATTAGGAGTCAGTCATTGAGATATGGGAAAACTGTTTAACGCCAACATCTCATTTGTGCTACCACCACAGAGAAGACCTTAGTGAATACTCTGGGTGCTATAGAATATCTAAGGGGAAGGGCTCTGAACTGGAAATGTTCCCAACCCACTAAAAACTGAAGGAACTTTTTGTGGGAGAGATTAATATCTGCATGAAAGTAAGTGTCCATGTGGAAAGCCATGAACCACATCCCCTGGGAGGGGATTATTCATGCTAGTGTAACCATCCTAAATTTTGATTTTTGAAGATGTTCACTTATAAATGTCCAGAATGGGTCTCCCTGCTCCATCTTTTAAGGACTAAAAGATAAGGGGACTAGCACTCTCTCTCTCTCTCTCACACCAAGGTGACACTCGGTCTATTGCCCCTCGGAGGAGGAGAGAGTCCACCTTTTGTTGAAAAATAACCTCATGAAAGTGGTCCTTGAAGGGGGACTGGGAAGGGAGTTTGTGGGGAAGAGAAACTCTATGAACTATCCTTGGTGGATAATTTCTAAGACCCAACTGTGAGTCATATTAGGAGTCCCAATTGTGGGTGAAAAGTGAGAGATGGCCCAAAAGATAAGGGGAGGTAAGCGGTGGGTTGGTCTCGGCTGAAGCATCAGAAGTAGCCTTTAGTGGATGAGTGGGAATGGATAAAGGTCGTGGTAGCAGGGGGTCTGAAAACCAAGACTTCTAAATCCTCTGACATTTATGAGGGGTTGGATGCAGGCCGTACTGGAGTTTCCCATCATAGGTAAAATTTAGTTTGTTTCAGTGCACCTTGTGCGAATGTAAACTGATGAGTGATGCACAGATCCATCTGCACGTCTGACCACATGTTTTTGGCACAGCCTGCTTTCTTCACTGAGGCTTCTCTTTGGCTTTTTCTGTGCTGATATTCTCAATGGCTTTAACTGCAGACCAACAGGTCTGCTGCCATCCTGATTAACCAACAGCAGCAGCTTCCCATGTGTGTTCGGATCAACTTTGGCAGCTTGTAGGTGAGTTCTGAGAATGTCCTTACATCATTTTCACTGGCCTCTTAGCACACATTCTTGTTTTCCACTGTCCATAAAATATGGCTTCGTAGAGTCACATAGCATCCATACATACAAGGTGATCAGCCCAAGGAAGTTGTGCCTGTTTGATTAGGGATTCAACACTAGTCACGCAGCACCAGTCCAGGACTCCAATGGCTGGTACGATGTCTGACCATTTAATATTACTCTAGTTCCTTCAAGTCCTGATACAGAGTGCCCAAATCAAAGATCCAGAATGGGTCTCAGTCTTCCTTTTTTTTTCTTTTGGGGGGGGCGGGGCAGACTGAGGAATAAGGGGAATAGAATCCTCTCCCTTGATACTGTAGTGAGACTTGTTCTATCGCCCCTTGCTGTAGGAAGGAGTCCACCTACTGATAGCAGAACGTCTGTGGAGGATATGGCCTTGACCTACACACCTGCCTCTGGTGTTTTCTCCTTGGGCCCAGGGGGTCAATTCCCAGGAAGTGTATAGTCAACCTCTAGTCTTTCAATGAGTGAAGGAACTCATCCTTTTTCTTACTGAACGGTTCAACTTGTTGAAAGGCAAATCCTGTATGGTATTCTGGACTGCCCTGGAAGCCCCGAAGGGTGAAACCAAGACACACACCTTATAACTACGCCAGTGACTAAGCCATTGCAGCTTGACTAGATGTCTTTGCCGCTCATTTGCCCTCCTCTATGAAGGACTGAAATTGGGCTCTGTCTTCAGGGGGAAACTTGTCCTTAAAGTCAGCCAGCCTGGCATAATTTTTAAAATCATATTTTGCTAACAAAGCCTGGTAGATACTGATATGGAATGGCATGCTCATAGAGGAAAAGACCTCTCTTTCCAAGAAATCAACCTCTTTGAGCCCTTGTCAGCCAGGGTGGTCTTGGAATGCTGTGATCTTACTCTCTCCATGGCTGTCTGTACCACTGGGAAGTTGGGTGATGGGTGAGAGAAAAGAAATTCAACCACTTTGGCAGAGACGAAATAGCATCTCTGAGCCCTCTTAGGCATGGGGGCCCATTAGACTGGGGTGCATCAAACCACCCTTGCTGGCTCCATGATGGCCTCATTAATCAGGAGCACCACCTTGCTTGGACCTGTAGGCTACAGAATAGTCGGTACTGGAAGTCCTGGACCTCCTGATATTTGGAGGTCATTGGCTAACCTCTGAAGTAGCTCCTGGTACTGCCCATGGTCACTTGGCAGAGATAGTGAGGATGGAGTGACAGTTTCTTCCAGAAATGAGGATGAGATTCCCATCAGCACCTGCAGATCTGGATCAATGTCGTTCTCCTCATACTCTGATGATCTGGTGGATGCCAAGTAGGAGAAGTGTGGTATGACATGAACGGATCTGGGGTGTTTTCCTTAGGAGTCCCACAGGCCATAATAAGGACAAACGGAGAAATCGACTGGATGTGGGGGCCCCACTAAATCAGGTGCCAGCAGTGCTTGGGGAAGTCATATCTGGGAGGACGGCATCCAGAACTCCTTGACTGCCTATCAAAGCTCAGCTCTCTCTGAGGAGAAAAGAGACCATCCAGGGTGTCTGATTCATCTGCATCTGAGAACTGTTCTTTCTCCATTCATGGGGCCAACAATATTAGAGGATGCATGCATGCATGACCAGGGAAGAGTATAAAAATATTGCTCGGCCATGCAGGAGTGAAATCAGGAAGGCCAAATCACACCTGGAGTTGCAACTAGCAAGGGATGTTAAGAGCAACAAGAAGGGTTTCTTCAGGTACGTTACCAACAAGAAGGAAGACAAGGGAAGTGTGGGCCCCTTACTGAATGAGGGAAGCAACCTAGTGACAGAGGATGTGGAAAAAGCTAATGTACTCAATGCTTTTTTTGCCTCTGTCTCCACGAACAAGGTCAGCTCCCAGGCTACTGCACTGTGCAGCACAGCATGGGGAGAAGGTGACCAGCCCGCTGTGGAGAAAGAAGTGGTTCGGGACTATTTAGAAATGCTGGACACGCACAAGTCCAAGTGCACTGCATCCGAGAGTGCTAAAGGAGTTGGCGGATATGATTGCAGAGCCATGGGCCACTATCTTTGAAAACTCATGGCGATCCAGGGAAGTCCCGGATGACTGGAAAAAGGCTAATGTAATGCCCATCTTTAAAAAAGGGAAGGAGGAGGATCCTGGGAACTACAGGTCAGTCAGCCTCACCTCAGTCCCCGGAAAAATCATGGAGCAGGTCCTCAAGGAATCAATTCTGAAGCACTTAGAGGAGAGGAAAGTGATCAGGAACAGTCAACATGGATTCACCAAGGGCAAGTCATGCTTGACTAATCTAATTGCCTTCTATGACAAAATAACTGGCTCTGTGGATGAGGGGAAAGCGGTGGACGTGTTGTTCCTTGACTTTAGCAAAGCTTTTGACACGGTCTCCCACAGTATTCTTGCCAGCAAGTTAAAGAAGTATGGGCTGGATGAATGGACTAGAAGGTGGATAGAAAGTTGGCTAGATTGTCGGACTCAACGGGTAATGATCAATAGCTCCATGTCTAGTTAGCAGCCGGTATCAAGCGGAGTGCCCCAAGGGTCAGTCCTAGGGCCGGTTTTGTTCAATATCTTCATTAATGATCTGGAGGATGGTGTGGATTGCACCCTCAGAAAATTTGCAGATGACACTAAACTTGGAGGAGAGGTAGATACACTGGAGGGTAGGGATAGGATACAGAGGGCCCTAGACAAATTGAAGGATTGGGCCAAAAGAAATCTGATGAGGTTCAACAAGGATAAGTGCAGAGTCCTGCACTTAGGACTGAAGAATCCCATGCACCGCTACAGATTAGGGACCGAATGGCTGGGCAGCAGTTCTGCAGAAGAGGACCTAGGGGTTACAGTGGACGAGAAACTGGATATGAGTCAACAGTGTGCCCTTGTTGCCAAGAAGGCCAATGGCATTTTGGGCTGTATATATAGGGGCATTGCCAGCAGATCGAGGGATGTGATCGTTCCCCTCTATTCAACATTGGTGAGGCCTCATCTGGAGTACTGTGTCCAGTTTTGGGCCCCACACTACAAGAAGGATGTGGAAAAACTGGAAAACGTCCAGCGGAGGGCAACAAAAATGATTAGGGGACTAGAACACATGAGTTATGAGGAGAGGCTGAGGGAACTGGGAATGTTTAGTCTGCAGAAGAGAAGAATGAGGGGGGATTTGATAGCTGCTTTCAACTACCTGAAAGGGGGTTCCACAGAGGATGGATCTAGACTGTTCTCAGTGGTAGCAGATGACAGAACGAGGAGTAATGGTCTCAAGTTGCAGTGGGGGAGGTTTAGGTTGGATATTAGGAAAAACTTTTTCACTAGGAGACTAGTGAAACACTGGAATGCGTTACCTAGGGAGGTGGTAGAATCTCCTTCCTTAGAAGTTTTTACGGTCAGGCTTGACAAAGCCCAGTCTGGGATGATTTAGTTGGGGATTGGTCCTGCTTTGAGCAGGGGGTTGGACTAGATGACCTCCTGAGGTCCCTTCCAACCCTGATATTCTATGATTCCTGCCTGACGGCTGGAGAGGGGATGGTTCTTGTGTCATAAAAGCAGTTTCATCCTCCAGTTTCACCCTCGGGACCAATGAAGAGTCAGGTCCAGCACTTTTGGATGGAGCTGGCAGTTGTTGGTCCTTGTGTTTCAGAGCCGGAGCCACTGATGGAACCAGATTCTTTTTCTTGTGCGTGCTACCTTTCAGTCTCAGGGTTTTTAGTGGTCCTGGCACCACAGCATCCATGTGTGAGGCTCTCCCGTCTTGGGTAGGGTTAGGGAGGGATCTCTTCATTTATGAACATATCCTTGCGACCATGAGAGTGCCCCCTACTCTCCTGGGAAGTCTGGAAAGAAGATTCCTTGGCTTAGCAGCCATAGATTCCATTCCTAAGCTTGTGCTTGGAGGGGCACTACTCATTTGATGGGACTGATATACACAGGCATCTCCTTGACCCAGATCATAGTGATGTCTCAGCCTTCTTCATAAGGTGTTTCCTTAATCAAAGTTCATGAGCTTCATGTGTTCATGGTGGAAACAAGTGAGATGCTGCACTTTACTGCTTGGGTGCAAAGCATAATGCTGCAGAGACAGCATTGGTGATCATCACTCATGAAGAAGTAGTGAGGGCAGGACATGCAGCTCTTGAATCCCCAGGACTCTGGGCATAGTCCCAGACTGCAAGGAGGGAGTCCCCAGTATGGGGGGAAAGAACAAGCTATACTACCTATACTAATATAAAAACTATAAAACTATTTACAATACTTATTTACAAGCTATCAAAGAGAAAAGTTGGAGAAATCTGCAGACATGGGGTTCCAACTCAGGCCATGCAGCAGTAAGAAGGAACTGCAAAGGCGTCAGCCTGCATTGCTTCTTATGTCTTCAGTCTGGAGCACAAATAGAACTACTCCACACGTGAGAGCCAATGGGCACGGTTTGTTAGAATTTCTGGACTCGGCCATATGGCGCACATGTACACTCATATAGGCAATATGCATAGTGACCAGCACTTGAAAAAGTATCTTCAGAGCGGTAGGGTCAACCAGCTTGATCAATTGTTCCCTGGGTCACCAGAACTATATACTGTAATAATATATAATCCTTAGTCTAAAACTCTGGCTTCTTGTTGATCATAACACATCCACAGCAATGCAGAATCAATGCCAAGGCTGCTCCAAAAGACATAGTAAGTAAGTAATGAACAATGGTAGGGAAATTCAGTGTATAGCCCAAAATATTCTGAAGCTGACAACTGATCATGGATAATAGCTATTTTTCAAACTTAAATACTTTAATTACAAGACTACTTTATTTTGTGAAATGTTATATTTTGAAACAATCGTAAAATGCAACGTATCCAGATTGACAATGTCTATATTAAGTTCTAGACCAGAATGAAAACAGCTCACAATTAAAAAAAAAAACCCACAAAAATAACGCTTAACTAGTTGACTCAAATACAACTACAATTTTTATTAATAAAATAATAAAAGCAAAGCTTCTAATTACTAAATTATCAAGGAGACTATTCTCATAAAATTGTGCTAGTTCATATTCAATCCTTTTTGATACTGTATTGTTAATTTGTTTTGAGTAGTGTTATAATCAAGATGTGCATTTGTTGTCCACAGCCATGTACTTGCCATTGGTAGGGTTGTTTCTGAAATTCTCCCGTTGCAACATCCAGTTCACAGCCTCACTTTGATAGGGCCTCAATACAGGAATCAATGCAGAGTGCTGTACGTCCTCCCACAAAAACTGGATTTCCTGCTGATGTGTGTGCCTCACAAAGTCATACAGCTCTTCAATATTCTGTCGTTCCAGCTCTCTGTCAGATTCTTCCTCATCCTCTTCCAACACATCTGCATATATGAAGAAACATATCATCTTACCCCATCTTTATCAGCAACTAACATCACCTCAATTAAATAAGCCTAGCTTTATTGCTACATGTTTAGTTAATATATGAAAACAGTTAAGCACTGCTTCCATAAAGAGTATGAACTGAGTATATTTTATTTTAGTTGATTGTTCCTGGTGGGGGTGACAGTAGTAGACAAAGATGGGAATTAAATTCCTGAATCTTAACACTGGCATTTTTTCAGACTGCAAACTTACCAAATGCTTAGAAGCAGGAAGAGGTGGTTCCTTAGCAGGTGCTGGGCCCAAATATTATCCATTTGAAGTATGGATACTCCAGGGTTTCTCCTCTATTGAAGTCCCAATAGGGCATACAGCAAAACAAGGTTTTTTTAAGCATGCTATGCTCTTTAGAGCTTCAGTAAAATGGAAGTCACAGCCCCAGATCAAAGTGTAAAAGACAACACGGGGAAGAAAATACTACCTTTCTGCTCCATTTCCAACTAAGAAAGGAGAAGCAAAACATGACAAACTGACCATTTCTTGGCCCCCCTTCAAGGGAGGGGCATGTAAAAAGAATTTGTACTGCCTTCTCCCAGCCTGAGGCAGGAAAGAATGTGTCATGGAAGCCGAAGGAGAGAAAAGGGTGAGGGAGAAGATTTGGAAATGTTCTTTCCGTGGTGCCCCATGAGGGAGGGAAAAAAATTAGATGGATCCTTTGCCTCAACTTCATGAGCAAGGGAAGGGAAGAGAGAAGAGAAATGCTCTGTCTGGCTCAAATATGATAGAGAGAAAGTGAGAGGAACGCTTCCCTCACACACATAAGGGTTACTACACTTTCCTTCATGTGATTACATACATTGTTCTAATGGCAAACCTAAAAAACCCCCAAATAAATGGAAAATCTTAATAGCAAAACACCCTGTTTTCTGAAGCACAAAACTGGAGAAGTATCCAAAATTACTCTGAAGTGAACCCCAAAGAAATGTATGCAACATTTAGGACCACGTGTTCAACTGATGGGAATCAGCATGGCTTTATTATTTCAACTGAACTAGACTGATTAATATCAATGAAGGATTAGTCCTTAGTTTCTATCTTATAATTGTGGGCTCAGGGGGGTTCTTTTGTTTCAATTGTTTTTAATAAATATTTTTCTAGATATTTCATGCTGCCTTTGAAATGTCAGCATGTCAAAAAAAATTGATATAAATGCACCACAAAATTCAGAGATTCTTGCTTCAGAATTAAGGCCAGGATGGTGCAGAATAAAAATAAACTTGTTTAAGAGATATAAACCTTCTAATAACCATGTTTTTCTAGATTGTCTTTTAAATTTGCTTGTACTAATTTCTACATTTTTTGCCTTGCTAAGTGAAACGCACTTTTAAAACAAAAATGCTAGCAATCAAGAGTATACAAGTTCATGAATCTCATATATCCATGCAATGTGAACTTTAGTGAGCATACAAAATTTCAAATTCAAATCTCCATTTTTTAAAGTTATGAAACATATTCCCATGACGACACTCTGAACCCAGCACTTCTGTGGGTGCCCTTGGGAAATATTCAAATGTAAAGATAATTTGCATCACTAGATTGGAGATACTCCCTAACCCTCTAATTAACTTATTCTCAGTTTATTACTAAGAACTAGGCCTAATTAATGTCGTCAGTATTTCAGCTGTTTCTGAGCCATATAAACAAGCTAAATAATTAAAATTCACCATGATAAATGTTCCAGGATTTACAGGCTCACCTTTCTGGGGAAAAAAATGCTTCCTGATATACCTGTCCTATTTGTCCAGAAGGCATATAATAAATAAAGCATCATTTTGCCATCATCTGGTTCTCTAAAGAGCTTCTGTAAAATCAGGAAGAGTACCATTACTAGTTCTTTCTGCATATTATTAACCAAGGAACCAAAGGTCATGACGAGAGGAAATTCTTTAGTTGCCTATATACCAATGCTAGGAGCCCACATAACAAACAAGAGGAATTAGAATTGCTCATTTAAGAGCAAAAATTGGATCTAGTTGGTATTACCGAAACCTGATGGGAAGATTCTCATGACTGGAATGTTAAAATCAAGGGTTATAACCTAATTAGGAAGGATTGAGTGAGCAAAGGCAAGGAGGAGTGACACTGTGTCATAAATGATATTGCTTGTTTCTGAGTCACTGATAACTTGGAAGAAAATTATCTTCAGTACTAACAGATAAAGCACAAAATGGGATATTACTTGGTGTCTGCTACAAGCCCCAAAATCACACTAGGGAAAAGGATGACCCGGCTGAATAAATAACAATCTATGCTGTGTAGGAAAAAAGCTCTGTGATAATGGGGACTTCAATCTGAGTGACAGGTGCTGGGAAGCCTCATGCTGCCAGTACTAAAACATCCTTGAAATTTCTAAATAATACAAATGACAATTTCTTAACTCAAAAAAAAAAATGTTGCTCCAACATGGGGGAATGATATATAGTAGACCTTGTCTTGACAGATAAAGAGGAACTGATCACAGAACTAAAAGGTGATGGTAACTTGGATACAAGTGATCATGACTTGATAACATTTATAACGTGCAAATAGAATAAAGTCCAGACCATTGATATATACACACTTGGTGCTTTAAGAGGTCCAGTTTCACAAAGCTGAAAACAATTATGAACCATAATAGCTGAGAGGAAGAATTTAATCAGAAAAATGTGTAAAATAATTGCGATTGTTTTAAAGAACACTTTACTAGATGCCCCCCCAAAAAATCACAATATCACAATTGAGGAAGAAAGTTGTATTGGTCAAAAAACAGATCTGGTTTAGAGGGGAAGTGATGGCAGCTATAAAAAAGAATATATAATAAATGGAGAAAGATGACGTTTATAGTAATGAATATAAATCAGAAGCTATGAAATGTAGAAAACTGTTAAGGGAAGCAAAGGGACACAAGGAGAAATCTATGCCCAGCAGATTTAAAGACAATAAGGAGTTTTTAAAGTATATTCGGAGTAAAAAGAATCCTAACAATGGTATCGGTCCATTGATAGTCAGAAATGGTAGAATTATCAACAATACTGTAAAAGGCAGAAATGTTCAATAACTATTTCTGTTCTGTATTTCGGGAAAAACAGATGATACAGTCATATCATATGATAACATTCTTTCCATTTCTGGTATCTCAGGAAGATGTTAGAAAACAGCTACTGAAGTTAGACATTTTTAAATCAGCAGGTCTAGATAACCTGATCCCAAGAATTTTTAAGAAGTTGGCTGAAGACCATTAATGTTGATAAATCTTGAAACACTGGGGAAGTTCCAGAAGACTGGAAGAAAGCTAATTTTGTGCCAGTATTTTAAAAGTATAAATAGAATGAGCCAGGTAAGTATAGGCCTGTCAGCTTGACATTGATCTGGGCAAGATAATGGAGTGGCTGATACAGATTCAATTAATAAAGAATGAAAGGAAAGTAACAATTTAATTCCAATCAACATGGGTTTATGGAAAATGGATCCTATCAAGCTACCTTTTTTTTAAAGAGATTGCAAGTTTGGTTGATAAAGGCAATAGAGTTGATGTAATATACTTAGACTCCTGTAAGGCATTTGAGTTGGTGCTGCCAGACATTTCAATTAAGGAACTAGGAACGATAAAAAATTAACATGGCACACATTAAAAGGATTAAAAGTTGGCTAACTGATAGGTCTCAGCATGAAATTGTAAATGAGGAATCATCATCAAATGGCTGCGTTTCTAGTGGTGTCGTGCAGGGATCAGTTCTCAGCACTATGCTATTTAAAATTTTAATTAATGACTTGGAAGAAAAATCACTGATAAGTTAGCAGATTAGAAGAAAATTGGGGGGAGTGATAATATTGAAGAGGACAGGTCACTGATACTGAGAAATTTGGATTGCTTGGTCATAGCTGTGCATAAGCAAACAATATGCATTTTAATAAGGCTAAATGTAAATATATACATATAGAAACAAAGAAGGTAAGCCATACTAACATGATGGGGGACTCTCTACTGGGAAGCGGTGACTCTGAGGAAGATTTGGGGATTATGGTGATAATCAGCTGAACATGAGCTCCCAATGTGACCCTGTGGCCAAAAGAGCTAATGTGATCCTGAGATGCATAAGCAGGAATCTTGAGCAGAAGTAGAGGGGTTATTTTACCCCTCTATTTGGCACTGATGCAACTGCTGCTGGAACAGTGTGTCCAGTTTTGGTGACCACAATTCAAGAAAGATGTTGATAAATTGGAGAGGGTTCAGAGAAGAGCCACAAGAATGATTAAAGGATTATAAACATGCCTTATAGTGATAGACTCAAGGATCTCAAACTATTTATCTTAACAAAGAGAAGGTTAGGGGGTGACTTGTTTATAGTCAGTAAGTTCCTATATGGTGAACAAATATTTAATAATGGGCTCTTCAGTCTATCAGAGAAAGACATAACATGATCCAATGGCTGGAAGTTGAAACTAGACAAATTCAGATTGGAAATAAGGCATAAATTGGTAACCATTGGAATTATTTACCAAGGGCCATAGTAGATTCTCTATCGCTGACAATTTTTAAATCAGGATTGGATGTTTTTCTAAATGATATGGTCTAGGAATTATTTTAGGGATGTTCTATGGTCTCTGTTACAAAGAAGGTTAGACTAGAGGATCACAATCATCCCTTCTGGCCCGCAAATCTACAACTCTGTTCTGCTCTGTGTTGTCTTTATTGTACCTCTAATGCCAGTTATGTCATAGTCTCCCAAAATATGCACAGTAAGTCGTCTTATCCTATTTATTACAAAATGTTTAAAATTGCAATTACCTCCTCTTTCACCTTTCCCATCCATGTAATTACCCATATAATATATGCTGGATTTTGGAGGGTGGGGGGATGGGGTTGGGGAGTGGGGGTTGATAGATTCAGAGTTACTCTTCTTCCCATCACTAATCCAAAAAGGAAAAAAAAGAGCAGACAAGTAATTTTTATATCTTACATATGTATGCTTTGGTCCAGTGAAGATATAGCCCATACCTCCCCTAGAATAATGGTTCTCTTAGAGAACATCCAAAAATCGTTCTCCGTATATCAAAAATCTTTTCACAGTCACCCTTCTATCTCCATGGTTTAAAAAGTCCACACTGCCCATTTATCTTGGTCTAGTAGGAAACTTTCTGGGTTGAGTAGAGGGATCTAATCTAATCAGTTTTGACAGAATTGTTTTAATAAAAATATAAATAACTGATGAAATACTTTTCTCCCAAGTCTGCAGGCAGAAAGTTCCAATGCCTCTGCTGATGCCTATAGCTTTGCTAAGCATCTGTGGAGTGAAATTAACACACAGTTGCAATAGAAATTGCTATGGGAAGCAATGAAAACAATAAGAATAAGGTTAATTTCATTTAATCTCATGGCCAAATACTAAAAGGTGCCAGGTATCTTCCAAGTGCGTACACTTGCCATTGAAATCAATGGTAGATAAGTTATAGGTGTTCAACATCTCTCAGCATTTTCCCCTTAGTGTAAACAATCGCCCAAAGAAATAAATAGCCTTCCATCTTCACCTTCCCTCACCGCATTATAAACTTTACACAGTCAACCCTCTCCATCATACTTAATTCAGTACCCAAGAAGAATATGATGCCATGAAGAGAAGCATCACATTAAGAAGATAATACTTATAAAATACTTTGCATTTACAGAGCTCCCTCCATTCCAGACTCTCAATGCATTTTCCAGATATTAGTTTAACTTCACAACCATCACATGAAGTAGCTAAGTATTAGAAAAGTGCATGGGTCTAAGTGACTTACCCCAAAACATACAACAACGCTGTGCTGAAACTATGAATAGGTCTCCCAATTCCCAGTCCTTTGCTTTACAAACCTATCCTGCCTCCCCTTCACAAAAAAATTACCAAACACAAGCTTCAACTTTCTGAAAAGAGAACTAAATACTGAAACATTTAAAACAAAACTAAAGTACCACTCTCACATCCCATTCTGTCCTCAGCCTGAGAATAATATATTGTTTAAAACTTTAGTTGTTCTTTAGAGAGGACATTCATTGAAAAACAGAATCATAGGACTGGAAGGGACCTCAAGAGGTCATCTAGTCCTGTCCCCTGCACTAGCGGCAGGACTAAGTATTATCTAGACTATACCTGTCAGGTGTTTGTGTAACCAGCTCTTAAAAAGCTCTTATCATGGAGATTCCACAACCTCCCTAAACAATTTATTTCAGCGCTCAACTACCTTGATGGGAAGGTTCTTCCTAACATCCAACCTAAACCACTCTTGCTGCAACTTAAGCCCATTGCTTCTTGTCCTGTCCTCAAAAGGTAAACAAGAACAATTTTTCTCCCTCCTCCCAACCATTTATGTACTTGAAAACTTATGTCCCCTCTCAGTCTTCTCTTCTCTAGACTAAAACAAACCCAATTTTTTTTAATGTTCCCTCATGGGTCATGTCTTCTAGACCGTTAATCATATTTGCTGCTCTTCTCTTGACTTTCTCCAATTTGTCCACATCTTTCTTGAAATGTGGTGCCCAGAACTGGACATAATACTCCAGTTGAGGCCTAATCAGCACAGAGTAGAGCAGAAGAATTACTTCTTTTGTCTTGCTTACAATACTCCCGATAATACACCACCACCCCCAAGAATGATGATTGCTTTTTTGCAACGGTGTTTCACGGTTGACTCATATTTAGCTTGTGATCCACTATGACCCGCTGATCCCTTTCTGTAGTACTCCTTCCTAACCAATTATTTCCCATTTTGTATGTGTGCAACTGATTATTCCGTCTTAAGTGGAGTACTTTGCATTTGTCCTTATTGAATTTCATCCTATTTACTTCAGACCATTTCTCCAGCTTGTCCAGATCATTCTGAATTTTAATCCTATCCTCCAAAGCACATGCAACCCCTCCCAGTGTGGTATCGTCTGCGAACTTTAGAAGTGTACTCTCTATTATCTAAATAACTGATGAAGTCATTGAACAGAACCGGACCCAGAACTGATCCTTGTGGGACGCCACTTGATATGCCCTTCCTGGTTGACTGTGAACCTCTGATAACTACTCTCTGGGAATGGTTTTCCAACCAGTTATGCACCCACCTTATAGGAACTCCATCTAGGTTGTATTTCCCTAGTTTGTTTATGAGAAGGTCTTGTGAGACAGTATCAGAAGTCTTACTAAAGTCAAGATATACCATATCGATCGCTTCCCCTTCTCCACAAGGCTTGTTACCCTGACAAAGAAAGCTATTAGATTGGTCTGACAGAATTTGTTCTTTACAAATCCATGCTATGACTTACCACCTTATCATCTTCTAGGTGTTTGCAAACTGATTGCTTGATTATTTGCTCCATTATCTTTCCAGGTACTGAAGTTAAGCTGACTGGTCTGAAATTCAAAGGTTGTCCTTATTTCCCTTTGTATAGATGGGCAAATATAGTGCCATTTTCCAGTCCTCTGGATTCGCTCTCATCTTCCATGACTTTTCAAAGATAATTACTATCCAGCCCTCGCTCATTTTCACTGGCATTCACTACGTTTTGCATAGTGTAGGTTCACTAATCTTTTTGTTGTCATTTAGCACTTCCACGATTTCCACATTTTCTGTTACTGTCTCCCCTCCCCCACTGAGTATGGGACTACCCTGTCTTTGGTCTTCCTCTTGTTTCTAATGTATTTGTAGAATATTTCTTCTTACCATTTATGTCTCAAAGTAATTTAATCCTTAATATGATTAAGTTCATCAAGTCAGACTAAAAAGCACAGCTTTCACACATACAGTTAAATTAATGGATTACTAACCACACACAACATAGTTTTACATTGTCCCCTAATTCACAAAGTCTCTCTATTCACACAGAACACGCACAGAGGAAGATTTAACCCTCTGGAAGGGCAAAATTCAGTGATTCCCCTCCACTTATAGTTAGCTAACATAATTGTCAAGTGACCTATCATTCTTCCCTTTATTAAAAATCTAGAAAAGTCAACGGCACTGTTGTAATAGATTTTTCTTTTCATTTCTTTCTGAGTTACATAGCCATGTGTTCCAATTAGAGAATGATTAGACCAAATGCCAAGTTTGACACCAAGAGAAAGAACATATTCCCCATGAAGAATTCCCTTCAGGAAACTTCTAAAATATCAGAATAATGTTCCCCTTCCAAGTCATATAGTTAATTTTTCTAGTTCATGCCTAATTTCCTTTTTAATAAAAATAATGGAAAACCATACTGAATTTATTTTAAACTTATCAGGAATATTTCCAAATCACATTATGTTACACATAATGCTCATCTTAAATTTGTTAATAGACACTCAGAGAAAGAGGAAAAAAAATCAAACTCTGGACTGTGAAGGATTCATACTTTATGGCCCTTGTAGGAAGGAAGGTTTGTGTTTACGAAAATTATTGGGAAACTACTTGGCTTCCCTTCAGTGAGCTTTCACAATAATTCTAATGACAGTCCTCTTTACCTTCACTTAATGAAGAAATTCATAGCAAGTTTACAACACAAAACAGCCTCCAAAGAGAAGAGGATAAAGGTCAATTTCTTGAGTCATTTAAAAAACAAAATCAGACTACACACAACATTAGAAATTGTACTGTAGAAAATGATTCTGCACTGGTAGGGTCTGGACTCTGATATATATGCAGCCCAGCCTAGTAAATTTTCCCCATCTCTGATTCCTATTATAGAACAAATTAACTAAACATAGACCAGATACTCAACAATGTAACAACTGGAGATTCAGAATGAATCCAGAAATTATCAATGGTCTCATGATCGCCCATATTGAAAGATACAAACAAACAAAAAAGATACTGATTAAGAGTTGTTAGAACCTTTGCTAATTTGAGTAACAGTACATCTCACAGGAAGTTATCAATTGCAGCTAATACTGGAGACATAACACACCTTGCAACACATTTTTTCCAAGGTACAATTTGACACTGACTAAAGCTGGCATCCTAAAAGCATGAGGTGTTAAGGCTCTGTTAGGAATGATATGAAGAAATTATTGGAAGGAAGAGAAAAAAGATGAGCAAGGGATTAGCACACTGAATAGCTTTACAATAAAGGGCAACAAAGTTTGGATTGGTGGATAGGGGGAATGCGGTGAACATATGTTGGACTTTAGCAAGGCATTTGACACAGTCCCACGTGACATTATCACAAGTAAGCTGGAGAAATGCAGGCTTGGTGGAACTACCGTTAAGTGGATACATAATTGGTTAACCAACCACAAAGAGTAACTATTAATGGAATGATGTCAGATTGGAAAGAGGTCTCAAGCAGGGTCCCACAGCTATCTGTTCTGGGTCAGAGTTATTTAACGTCTTTATTAATGACCTGTGTGTAGGAATAGAAAGCACACCTATCAAATTTGCAAAGAACACAAAACTAGGTAGGGCTGCAAACGCTTTGGAGAACAGAGCTAAAATTCAAAGGGATCTTGAGAAATTGGAAAAATGGGCTATAGACAACAAAATGAAATTCTACAAAGACAAATGTAACTTGCTATGCTTAGGGAAGAAAAACCAAAGGCACAAATACAGAATGGGGATAACTGGCTTGGCAGCAGCCTTGCTGAGAGGGATCTGGGAGATCTGGTGGATCACAACCTCAACGTGAGTCAACAATGTGATGCTGTTGCAAAAACATCAAATGCAATTTTGGGTTGCATTAACAGAGGCACAGCATGCAAGTCACAGGAAGTTATAATACCACTCTACTCTGTGCTAGTTAGGCCTCAGCTGGAGTATTATGTCCAGTTTTGTTCACCGCTGTATAGGAAGGATGCAGAAAAACTAGAAAGGATCCAGAGGTGAATGACAAAGATGAATGCAAGCCATATGAGCAACGGCTGAAAGAACTGGGTATGTTCAGTTTGGAAAAAGAGGAGATTAACGGGGGAAGATGATCGTGGTCTTCAAATACTTGAAAGGCTGTTATAAAAAAAAGACGGAGAAAAATTGTTTTCTCTTGCCACAGAGGACGGGGCAGGACAAGAGGCAATGAGTTCAAACTACAGTATAGCAGATTTAGATTAAATCTCAGGAAAAACTTCTTAACTGTAAGAACAGTAAGACATTGGAACAAACTGCCTAGGGAAGTCGTGGAAGCTCCTTCACTGGAAGTTTTCAAAAACAGACTGAATAGTCATCTGTCTTGGATGGTTTAGACATAACAAATCCTGCATTTTGACAGGGAGTTAGACTAGATGACCCTTGCATTCCTTTCTAACCTTATGGTTCCATGATTCTATGTTCTATGAAACACGCACAACTAAATTAAGTTCATCTCCCTTTGCATAGCATGTATCGTGATTAAATTTTTCACCAGTTCACCGAAAGCAAGACACATGAACACCATAGAATCAGGTCTCAATATAAAAGATCTGAGTTGCCATTTGTCCTTTCTTTCTGGTGAGTTAAATGTCTTTTTTTTTTTAAAATCACAATTTTCACTTGGTATAGGAAAGGGAAGAGAAGCTCTTTTTCTGCATTTCATTTAAGCATTATCTTCTCATTAACATGATGCCTCTCTTCACAGCATCCTCCCTGAACTTCAAGGAGAGGAATAATTAAGTAATTACCCTTACTTAATTAGTAATTACCTATTTTTGGAATGAGTGCAAGTTGACAACCAAAAATGTTTCCAACAGAAAGCAAAGAGGGCTTCCATAATATTGGTGGTTGTTCAAATGTGGAATTAAAACATATTTAAACTCTTAACAAAATAAAATATAAACTTTCGAAAGAGATGAGCAATGACAGATAATGGGGAAAATTTGCTTCCTTCATGCAACATATAATCATAGAATAAAATACTATGCTAGAAATTAAGAAAGGTCTGGAAGATCATTTTAAGACCATCAACATTTCCATGCTAAAATAAGGGTGATCAAATCTCACATTTTAGAGGATAAAGGCCCTGCTCCACAAAGGTACGTAGGCACCTAAACCCCAGACTTAGCCACCTAAGTCCAGTTTTAGACTTCACAAAACTCCCACCAAACCCTACAAGTGCCTAAACTCACTCAGCACCTAAGTTTTCAGAGTACAAGTTCTCTCAGCACCTACAAGTTCTCTTTGCACCTAAGTTTCTGCCTCTGGACATGCACTCTGCCACCTCACCCTAGGTGTGCAGATGCCTATCTCCTGCCTAAGCCCCAAAGTGATTCATGAACCTAGGGAAGATAGGTAATCAACTGCCCAAGTTGCATGTGGGGACTGATCAGGTAGGCCTGCTCAGAGGCCACCTATTGGATTGGCTTCCATTCAAAATCTGGCCACCAGAGGAGATGGTGGTGGTGCCACCTATAAGTTCTAACCCAGTGGTCAGAGCACTCGCCTGGGATATGGGAGACCTTGGTTAAATTCCCCTCTTTCTGCCAGAGAAGTTGAAAAGAATTGAATAGAGATGTCACAGGGTGCTTAGCCCCTGTAAATGAGGCAGTTCCAGCATCCCTGTGTCAGAATAATTGGCCAAACTGGGAGCATCTAAGAGGGCAGAGAACCACCTAGGGGCTATAAAAGGCCAGGGAGAGACCAAATGAGTGAGAATCAGTCAGGAAAATGGAGGAGGTTTTTGAGGAAAGATGCAAAGAGCAGAAAGTACTCTGCAGGCCCTCCCTGTGAAGAGGAAGGAATTGGCTAGGAGATAGTATTTTTGGGAGAGCGCTGTAGGCAGCAGAGCAGAAAGAGGGGTTTGCTAGCTGGTGTCCCCAAGCCAGAGTCTCGGGGCCAGAGAGGGATGAAAGCAGAAAGAGCAGTAGAGGCAGATGCCTGCTGGCTGAGAGCTTGAGCAAGGGCCGGAGGTGGCTGAAGGCAGGGGCGGCAGCAGAGGAACTTACCCACTGACATCTCCAAGGCTGGAGAGCTGGACCCCAGAGGAACAGTGAGAGGGCCAGAGAGACTGAGGGATGCTCCCCTGACAAGGACACTCCTAACAGAAAGGCTGTGGGGGTTCTCACTGGGAAAAGTGGGATTGCACTCCAGCTAGAAGGATAAGGGTGGCTGTCCTGGCAGAGAGTTGGAAAAGGATGGATAGGGAGCCTAAGCATGGCAGAAGACACCATACCAGGGAGACAGTGATCTCCCAGCAGAGAGGCTGTGGGGGTTCCCACGACAAAGAGTACAGTTTTCAGGACTATATACACTGGGGATGACATGAACTAGGCTTTAGAACTTTTGTTAAAGACTATTTGCACTATATTTGGTAATGAACTGCTCTTCACGAGGGGTATTGTTTAAACAGAGAGTCTGAAGTGAAGTCATCTGGGTTACCTGAGAGGGGAAACTGAGATAGGCGCACCTGCTGTGCTGCAGCATATCACAGGAGGGTGCTCCAGGCAGGGTCTGCCTTCTCATAAAGGGTCTCACACCTCTCAGGAGAATGCTCTTACCTATGAGCTATGGGATATTTTTATTGCAGCAGGATGCCTCCCACAATCTCTCCTGTTGAAGCTGTTCTACTGTGGATAAATAAAGAAAAAATGATTTGAGCAGGAGGACCAGACCCAGAATCTTCTGCAACCCAGGTGGGTGCCCTAAGCATTGGATTAGAGCAGTAGTTCTCAACCTATTTATCATTCTGGGCCGCATATGCAGCCCAAAGAGTGTTATCTGGGCTGCAGGTTTAAAATCAGTGCCCCACACCGAAACCGCCCCCATGCTCAGAGCCCTCCGCCCATGGATCGCTCCACAGAGTGGGGCCAGAAGCAGAGAGCTGAGTGTGGGGCGGGAGGCAGGGACCCCGACTCCCACTGTACAGGGTGGGGCGGCAGCTAGCTCCTGAGCCTGGCCTGGTTGGGGGCCGGGAGGCAGCCGGCTGTCCACACCCAGACGTTGGGGGGGGGGGCGGGGCCAGGTGGCTGCCCGGAGCCCGCCGCAAGGCAAGGCAGACAAAAGCCCGGAGCCTGCCGTGTGGCAGGGCAGTTGGGAGCCCGCAGCCTTTAGCACACACCTGAGCTGGGCCGCAGCTGTGTGCTAATTGGACCGCATACAGCCCGCAGGCTGAGAACCGCTGGATTAGAGTGTCATTTTCGCCCAATGACCATTTAAGTATTTATCCACCCCACAGTGGAACAGGCTTTGGGCCAGACAGAAAATAACTCTATAGTCCAGTGGTTCAGAACATGTGAGGAGAAAGACTCCAATCACTCTTCTATTATTTATCCATAGTGAAACAACTTCAACAGGAGACCATGATAGAGATGCCCTCCCCCACATCAGAATATCCCTTAGCAGTGTGATTAGAGCACTCCCGAGAGGTGGGAAACCCGTGTTCAAATCCTCTGGCAGAGAAGCAAGGGGAAATGAACCTGAGTCTCCCATATTCTTGGTGAGTGCTCTAATCACTGGGCTAAAAGTTGTAAGGTAGGCACCTCCTCCTCTGGCCATTTTGTGTAACGGCGGGCAGGTTCCTAATTCATTCTGCCAAGAAACTACATAGGTGCTTACACTGCCTGACTCCAAGACACAGGATCTCATTAGTGGATTGCTAGCACAGATAGCAATCCTAGACTTAGGTGCCTATCTCAAAGTGAGGAGGAGCTTAGGTCACACCTCTCCCAAGATCTCCCACTGGCTAGCTTAAGCAGTCCTCTGCCTAGCATTCTAGCTTTTGTGGATCACATTCTAAAGCATCTGTCTCCCTCATTCACTGTATAGGAGCCTAGCTGCCTAACTCAATCTTGTGGATTAGTGTCATTCTAGTGATTTTATAGGCACCTAAAAGTTAGGTCCTGCAACACTGAATGCTTCAGCACCAAAGTCCCTTTGTGGATCTGGCCCACAGTGATCAATACTGGAGTCAAAAGATTTCTTATGCATACTCTTTTACAACGTCACAGTACACAAATTGTTTGGGGTATTATTTTTGTTCCTGCCTTCACCCCTTTTTTTTGTTTGTTTGTTTTTCTGATACTTTGTATTCTAGACAAACAATTTAGGCCCCAATACTACAATGACAAAGTCAACTGGCCTCCTCATGGGTGTAAGGGTCTTCTCATACAGAAATTATTACAGGATCAGGGCCTTATATTATAAAATTCCTGGGGCTGCCCAACTATGTATTTTATAAAGCACAGGTGCAAACAGTGGGGCCACATAATTAATACTAGAGGCAGAGTAGTTTTGCCTTCTTCTATACCATGATCAGCCACCACTGGAGAGAGGTTATCAGATGTGATGTACTGATGCTCTCATCTGGTAAGCACAAATTCTATATTGATTCTGTGAGTAAGAGATATTTTAAAAATATATATATCTAAGGCAGCAGAGATGGCTTCAGCATCATGTGAATGGAAAGAAATAAGGGGACCTGGAGAGAAGACAGACTAGGGTTCTTTCTGAAAGTGAAATTTTGACATGTAGTAGACGTGGGCAAAGTTAGCATGTGGATTAGCAAAACTACAAGTTGTCAGTGCTAATGATAAATTAGCCCATTGGTTGCTAAAGTTCAACAAATAAAAGAGACAAGGATTTATGGAGCTCTTATGATACATTCTATACTGCAATAGAAGACTCACAGCACAGTCGCGGCTGGCCCATGTTAGCTAACTTGGGCTAGCGGGGCCATAAAATTGCAGCGTAGACATTGGTCCGAGTCCCAGTGTCTATACTACCATTTTATAGCACCACAGCCCAAGCCTCACAAGCCTGAGTTAGCTGACCCAGGTCAGCCGCAGGTCTTTTACGGCAATGTGGACATACCCTTATTGTCAAATACTCAGCTCAGGGCACTTTTGACTTACATGTAAATTGTTGAAACCATCTGGGATTTTATTAACATGAGACTAGTACGTGATGAAAAACAGATTAAGTTTTTATATAAAACAATATTTAGTACAATTGGATATATACTGTCCACACATTTCTTATTTGTGCTCTTCAATAATGTAATCACACAGCTACTCATATTTTCAAACATTTTAGTGAGGGAAAAATAGCTGTATTTACTGTATAAATAGATCATTTTAAAAGCTTTGTTAAAGCTTTCCTCCACACTATTAATTAAAAGCACAAATGAATATTCAATATTACCCATTATACCATTTTAAAATGTGATTCAATAAACATGTAACACATTACATCTCAATACCTTTAATTCTCAGAAAGACTGGGATTCTAAATGTTCTATTTCTCTGTAGACCCTATGTTTCAAATTAATCTTCTGTCAGACGTTGGAGGTTGTGGTTTTCAGTATTTTAGCCATTTTACCCACCACAGTGGAGTTTCTCTCAGTTTCTAAAACAGTGTCACTTACTGGACAGTTTTCAGAGGAACTTTTCTTAAGGTTGAATATTAAAATGTGTACATTTACAATTTGGTATCACTTCTCAAAAATAATAAAGACTATCTCCCCCTTTTGTCTAGATTAATGGGAAATGTATTTATGTTCGTATTTGGTTACGAAAGCAGACCATGCCCTGCAAAAACTAAAGGGCTTATTCTTCCTGAGAAGCCTGGGGACATAATGTATCCAGATGTCATTTAATTTCTGAAAAGTTATGTCACATATGTGCCCATGTATTGATGAAAGAACAAACCCCAGAGCGCTGACCCTTAAACAGAATAAATATATGAACAGCACATTGCATTTACATTTACATTCTTTATTCTCATTGGATTTTATAGCACAGACCAACTATTTTTCATCCCTTGAACAAGGCTAGCTCAATTTATGGATAGCCTAGGGCTATGAGTCTACTAAACCAAAAAGTAGTAGTCTGAAGTATTTGCATTATAGCAGACACAGGAATAGCCTATTATAAAGGATAGCTGTTAAAGTAGACAAAATAAAGATCTCTACAAGTAAGTTATCAGGAAGGACCCAGTTAATTCTACAATCTCTGTTTAGGACCACCACAAAGGTTTATAAATGACATATTTTGCCTTAGTATTTAAGTTGGTAGATTTCAGTGAGTTTTGCTAAATAACTGGAGCTGGGGGTTTTGTTTATTTTATTACGCACAGATTCTGTCTTGCCATTATGAAAGACACAGACAATCCCTACCCCTCAAGATCTCAAAATCAATTAAAATACATGAATGAGACAAAATGCACTGAAACCCCGCAGGGGAAGTTGTTAAAAAAAAATCAAAGTTAAGTCTTCCTCTCATAAAATGCAGGGTGGGAGAAGGTATGTGTCTCACTTTAGTTTCTGTGGGCCTCATAGCATTTGCAGCAGAGCCAAAGGAAAAAAAAAAAACTTTTTAAATAAAACTCCCCTGGAACACCATCTATAAAAAAAAAAATCAAGTTCCTTAAAATATAAATTAATATATTCTGGTATTCCAGGCAAATGGACACAGAAAACTTTTGGTGCTCTGAACTTGTGCTTTAATTCAGCACCTAGATATCAAGGGGGTAATGGAAATGTGATTAAAAAAATAAACTGAATTGTAGATAAAGATGTACCTGTGCAGGATCTTTAAGGAAAAAATGGGAAGTTTAATCTTTAATACTTAAACTTTAAACTTCAAGAGCTGTAGCGTGATACACAATAAGCCCCAACCCACAAAAATGCACATTCAAAAAGACACTGTGAAAATTACCTGATTTCCAAGTCATCACATTCCAGTTTTTATTGAGTTGTAGGATTTTAGTTAAATGTTGTGAACATTAGTCATAAAAGTAAGAGGGTGATTACTTTGTCTAGAGCAGCAACCTTTCTGATAGAAATCTACCAGTAACCTTCCATACCAGATTTAGAACTAGTGTTTTATCCCATACGCAGAACATCTTTGTCTTTCCCCTATACAATTCCCCTATTCACACATTTCTCTAGATTATTTTGTCTCCGGTAACCAAAATCCATTGGTGGTTAGGAGAGAAGAGTGGTGTGGTCAAGGCACTAGACTGGGAACAAAGGACAAAAGCTTATGCTCAAATAAATGTTAGTCTCTAAGGTGCCACAAGTACTCCTTTTCTTTTTGCAGATACAGACTAACACGGCTGCAACTCTGAAAGGATATCTGGATCAGTTCCTGGTTCTGCTAGAGACTTTGTGTGTGATCACAGACAAACCTAGCACCCACATAATTTTATTGAGTCTTTTCATTGACTGCAATGCATTGGATTGGGACCAAAACCTCTTTGCCTCAGTTTCCCATTGGTAAAATGAAAATGCTATACCACCTTCCTTATTTCAGAAGGGTGTTATGAAGATAAATTACTGTCCATGAGGAGGGTAAGATATTTATGGTGGTGAAGACTATTATTTCCTGACAAAGGCAGTTGTCATGACAGACAAAAATGCTGTATACTTCTTGCCTTTTCCTTAAAAATATCATTGAATTTAAGAAAAACTTTAATAGTAAAACAGTTCTGCAGTAACATTCAACTGCATGATGGACAGATTATGTTACCTGGAATTATAAAGTTGTAGTACTTTTCCATTAGTTTCTGAATCAGCTGGTTGGCCTTTTTTATTCTCCCACCTCCATCACTGAGAAACTCTGATTTGCTTAAACCAGGTTCCAGAAGGTAAATCCCAACCTGTGAAACATATTTGCAAGAAATTAAAATGATTAAGGAATTAAAATAGATTTAGAGGACAAAAACCAAACTAGAACAATGCTTATAAGTTAGGAAGCCACATTTGGAAAATTTTGAAGACTGGTGGCTATGGATAGAGTTAATCTCTTAACCCCATACAAGATTTTAGTATGGAACACTTAGGAACTCAGATGGTTTCTAAATTCATTTTAAGTGATCTTAATATGTAATGATTAAAGGCAATTATTCCCAAAACATTGAAAACATGTATGCAGGTAACAGCTGAAGAGTATACTTTGCACTGTATTATAAAAGTGTGTGGTGGGACCTGGGCTTGTCAAATGTTCACCTAACTTTCTATTTTATGGTACCAAACACAAAATGAGCTATTTTTATTTTAAAATCCCTCTTAAAATAAACTGCATGAGCAAATACCTTTAAAGCTTGGTCTTCTCTAGGTCTTTGATAAAGTCCAATTACCTTCTTCTTTTGCAACCACCTCAAGTCTTCTAACGTTTCACTACTGAGGGATGATTCCACCAATATGCCCTCTTCATAATCACCTAGGCTTTCTTTTTCCTCATCACCTCCCTCTTCTCCACTTCTTGCATGAACACAAATTTGCAGCTGATCACCAGAATCTGCTCTCATCAAAGTAAAACTCCTTTTATGGATCTTCTCAATAAGAATTTTCTCAAGAAGAAGCTGAAGAACAAATTCTCCAAGTAAAGCTTTCCAGGAATTGTCTGAATGGTAAGGCGAGACTACAATATTTAGCTGTACAGATATAGAGGTCAAGATGGAGCAAGAGTCTTCTCCTTCATCTGTTGAGAAACCCACTGACTTTGACCCTCCGTTTTCTTTGTAAGACGGTCCTTCATCAATGCTATCATCATCTATAACAAAGGATACAGAAGAGGTGCTTGGACCTGGAACAGGGTGGTCTTCATCAATGTTATCATCCAATATTATCACCTCATTCCTTCGGTCTTCATGCATATTCCAACAGAGTTGCTTCTTTTTCTCCTCATCCATCCTCAGTGGAGGCGCACACTTTCGACGACTACTCATCTTGCTGTTTTGCTGGCAGTACCCAAATCTCTGTAAAATGGATTAATATTAGTCAATAGTAGATAACACTAATTAGATATCCAGATAGATCTTTTACTGTGCTATAGCTGAAGAGTTTGCAGAAGTCACATTACTTGCAACTCTGCTCACTAGGGGTTCTGCAGATGGCTTAAAGTGTCTATTCAGTTTTATAAAACATCCCTTTGTTCCTGCCCCAAGAATGCCATGTAAAAAGCCATGTAAAAAGATGTCTTGTGGTGGTTTTAAGAGATCAATTGCTTATTTTAATCAGAGAAAGCAACTCACTCGTTTCTTCTGCCTAGTTCAATCATCATCCAAAACTTTCTAGTCAACACCACTTATTTTTCAAATGAAGTTAACACCAGGAGTACTTTTTCCTCTTGAACAAAATGTTTCTTGGAAGTTATAATTAATCATTAATTAAGACCATGAAAACTGCAAAGTGAAAGAAGAAGAGTACACAAAAGGCTTGAAAAATCCATTCTCCTGTGGTAAGCGGGAAACTTTCCTTAGAGCCTACATATCAACAATTTCAGTACAATTGAAGAACTCGGAATTTTTTTTATAGTCTTTGTGATTGCAAAGACAATTTTCCAAATGCAAATTGATTGTAAACCTATGCAGTGCTGTCACCTGGAATCTGAAGACTAACAGTTCAATGAGTCTGCTGCTGTTGCTTCTAGTTTTGCCAAGCAGCAACAGATTGAAATTAAGACAACTGACCAGTTTCACTGCCATTATTCAGAATCCTATGGACAGCTGTGAAAACGTCAGGGATCATATTAATTTCACACTGCTGCTGCTGAAGAAAAGTATGAGCAGCAGCACAGGAAAGTGCTAGAATTATCCCTGGAAAGCAGACGCCAATCCACTTACAACAGCCTGTGGGTTCCAGAGAAGGAGAAGAGACAAAACATTTCTTATATCTTCAAGCATTAAGAGTGGAATGGAGTTTCAAATGTATCCAGCACATACTAGCTGGAGGATGACAGGATATAAAAGATGGATTGGAGCTTCTCAGTAGGCTGTTGTCCAGGTACATCTCTGGTGATGTCCATCTGAGTCTTAATACCTACTACTGGCTAGCAGCTTTAGCACCACACCCCAATCTCCCTCCCCAGTTAATAAGCAATTGACGCATTTTTTTCAAGGCCTGGAAATACTCTTCTCTTGAAGAAGCTTGCACAGCAGTCCTTAACAGTTTGTTGTTGCAACTAGGCCCAGATTCAGCAAAGAATTTAGGTATATGCATAGCTTTAAGAACACCTGTAGTTCCACTGAAGTCATAGGAACTACCCAGGTACTTAAAAGATATACATGTACTTTGCTGAATCTAGACTTTGAAGCACAGAGGTTATTTTACACATAATCCTATTGGTCAATAACACACATATGGTAAATACAGCACATGGAACATGGGGAACATTAAGGATCAATGGTCACAATAAATGCTATCAGTTCTCAGAAGTTAATAACTATATATTCAAAAAGGTAGTTGTCAAAATATTGGATTTTCAAAAAAAGAATTACAGAGACTCAGATTAGCTCAGAAAAAGGTTCAAAATAATGACCTTGTATAATTTCAATTTCATTTGCCAGGAATGATGGGCCAAATTAACAGACCTATACCTCCTGTATCAAAATTGTTACTGAAATACAATAGCAAAGAAGCAGATATGCTAAACTACTCATTATATAGTCACAGGTCCCAAGGCTAAGGAGGGGTTAGCTCTGGAATAAGACAGGAAATTTCTAGAAATTCTTGAAGACCTTTCTTTTCTTGAATTTGACACAGAGACTCACAGGCCTGATGTACAATTTCCCAAATTTTTGTCTTAATTAAATAATCAAACTCTACAGAAACTATTTTCCCTAACGGAAGCTAGCAGTAAGCTATTTGTAGACCTGCTCCCTCTGATCACATGGCCCACATTTTATGTTCCTCTGTTAAAGAGATTCTCATTGCAGCTCCTGATCATTCAACATCCACAACAGCAGCACAAGGAACTGCAAAAACATACTGCCATTTAGAGTCTGGACATTCAACTTTTTCATAATTGAGTTGTATGAAAGGAGCAAGTGAAAAAACAAGCACTCGAGGGTAACAAAAAGAGACAATTTATCTTTCACAAAGCAGTACCTCTTTTCAAGTTATAATTACATGGTATTGCTCTTCAACTGGACATCTCACAATGGAGGAAGAGAGAAAACTGGTAACAGTTTTCAAGTACATAAAAGGTTGTTACAAGAAGGAAGGAGAAAATTTTTTCTTCTTAACTTCTGTGGATAGGACAAGAAGCAATGGGCTTAAATTGTAGCAAGGGCGGTTTTAGTTGGACATTAGGAAAAACTTCCTGTCAGAGTGGTTAAGCACTGGAATTAATTGCCTATGGAGGTTGTGGAATCTCCATCATCGGGGATTTTTAAGATCATGTTGGACAAACACCTGTCAGGGACGGTCTAGATAATACTTAGTCCTGCCTTGAGTGCAGGGGACTGGACTAGATGACCTCTCGAGGTCCCTTCCAGTTCTATGATTCTATGAGAATACTATATGCAACTACATCTTAACCCTTCTCATACCATCAAACGTTTCCTAAGGCACAAGCATGGCTCTGCCGTCCCTGACCACAATGGCTACCTTGTTCTGTTCCTACAACTTTTTTTTTCTTTTTTACGAGAATAGTTTATTGGTCTATCACTCAACCCCCAAACTGGAGGACCAATGGACTGCTTTTTGTCTGGTCCCGATCCTCTGACCTGTCCAACTTCGGTAGCCCTGCCAAAAGAGTTAATCCTGATGGCACAGCTCTCAAGGTCACAGGCAGTGTTCCCTCTTAATTTTTCCGCACCCATGTGAGGAATGACTTTTGTTATGCGCACCAATAGGGAGGTGATGTCATATTGGTGCACATAACAAAATTCATGTGGCGGGGGTGGGGCCAAGAGGTTCGGAGTATGGGAGGGGACTCAGGACTGGAGCAGAGGGTTGGGATGCAGGGGTGTGAAGGTTCCAGCTGAGGGACTCCCCCCAGCTCTCTCCCCCCGCAGCAGCACCTCGGCTGGGGGACAGAGGCGCCCCTCCCCACTGTGGCAGCTCCGGGGCTGGGGCCGCAGGATAGGCATCCCTCCCCCCGGCCCTAGCAGGTCCAGGCTGGGGTCGTCCGGGTTCGGGGCTGGAGCCGCCCAGATTAAGGGTTGAGGCACCCCGCCCACAGCAGGTCCAGGCCACGGCATAGTTGGGGCCAAGGGGCCGTCCCAGCCGTGGCAGGTTGGAGGCCGGGCTAGGTTGGGGTGTCCCTCCCCCAACAGGTCCCCAGGTGGTTTCCCTGAGTGCCTATGCAGCGCTAAATAGGCTGCTGCGCAGCTTACAGGGAACGTAGGTCACAGGCATTCACCACATCAAGGTGTAGTCCCCAGGGAAGGATATGCAAGCATATCTGCAAAGAAATCATGACGAATTTTGGAAACTAGATGAAATAATTAAAACATGACCTACGAGGAAAGACTGAAAAAATGGGTTTGTTTAGTCTAGAGAAAAGAAGACTGAGCGGGGACATGATAACAGTCTTCAAGTACGTAAAAGGCTGTTATAAAGAGACGGGTGATAAATTGTTCTCCTTAACCACCACGAACAGGCCAAGAAGAAATGGACTTAAAATTGCAGGAACAGAGATTTAGGTTAGACAGAAGGAAAAACTTCCTAACTGTAAGGGTAATTAAGCACTGGAACAAATTACTAAGGGAGGCTGTGAAATCTCCATCACTGGAGGTTTTTAAGAACAGGTTAGAAAAACTCCTGTCAAGAATGGTCTAGAGAATATGTAATCCTGCAACAGTGCAGGAAACTTGACTTGATAACTTAACTAGGTCCCTTCCAGTCTTACATACACTTAAATGTTTTACTGTTTTCTGTTTTGTATTTGTTTTTCCTATAAAACCAGCAGTTCCGACGAACGCTCCACATTCCTTTCAACACTGTCCCACATCTTCAAAACAATTCTTTGGGACCTGTGATCCACAAATATTTTCTAAAAATATAAACTAGGAATGTCAAGCAATTAAAAAAATTAATCGCACTGTTAAACAATAATAGAATACCATTTATTTAAATAGGTTTTGATGTTTTCTACATTTTCAAATATATTCATTTCTATTACAACACAGAATACAAAGTGTACAGTGCTCACTTTATATTTATTTTTGATTACAAATATTTGTGCTGTAAAAAAACCAAAGAAACAGTATTTTTCAAGTCACCTAATACAAGTACTGTGCTGCAATCTCTTTATCAAGAAAGTTGAACTTACAAATATAGAATTATGTACAAAAAATAACTGCATTCAAAAATAAAACAAAGTAAAACTTTAGAGCCTATAAGTGCACTCAGTCCTACTTCTTGTTCGGCCAATCACTCAGATAAACAAGTTTGTGTACATTTGCAGTAGATAATGCTGCCTGCTTCTTGTTCACAATGTCACCTGAAAGTGAGAACTGACGTTCGCATGGCACTGTTGTAGCCGGCGTTGCAAGATATTTAGGTGCCAGATGCGCTAAAGATTCATATGTCCCTTCATCTTCAACCACCATGCTAGAGGACATGCATCCATCCTGATGATGGGTTCTGCTCAATAACAATCCAAAGCAGTACAGACCAACGTATGTTCACGTTCACCATCTGAGTCAGATGCCACCAGCAGAAGGTTGATTTTCCCTTTTGATGGTTCAGGTGCTGTAGTTTCTGCAATGGAGTGTTGCTTTTTTAAGACTTCTGAAAGCATGCTCCACACCTCGTCCCGCTCAGATTTTGGAAGGCACTTCAGTTTCTTAAACCTTGGGTTGAGTGCTGTAGCTATCCTTAGAAATCTCACATTGGTATAGTCTTTGCGTTTTGTCAGATCTGTAGTGAAAGTGTTCTTAAAACAAACAACATGTGCTGGGCCATCATCCAAGACTGTTATAACATGAAATAATGGCAGAATGCGGGTAAAACAAAGAGACATACTATTCTCCCTCAAGGCATTCAGTCAAAAGTTAATTGACGTATTATTTTTTTAACGAGTGTCATCAGCATAGAAGCATCTCCTCTGGAATGGCAGCCGAAGCATGAAGGGGCTTATGAATGTTTAGCATACATGGCACATAAATACCTTGCAATGCTGGCTCTGAAAGTGCCTGTTTTCACTTTCAGGTGAAATTGTAAATAAAAAGCCGGCAGCATTATCTCCCGTAAATATAAACAAACTTGTTTCCCTTAGCGATTGGATGAATAAGAAGTAGAACTGAGTGGACCTGTAGGCTCTGAAGTTTTAAATTGTTTTGTTTTTGAGTGCAGTTATATAACAAAAATAATCTACATTTGTAAGTTGCACTTTCATGATAAAGAGACTGCACTACAGTACTTGTATGAGGTGAACTAAAAATACTATTTCTTTTGTTTATCATTTTTAAAGTGCATATATTTGTAATAAAAAATTAATAATATAAAGTGAGCACTGTACACTTGGTATTCTGTGCTGCAATAGAAATCAATATATTTGAAAATGTAGAAAAACATCCAAAATATTTAATACATTTCAATTGGTATTCTATTGTTTAACAGTGTGATTAAAACCACAATTGATCACAATTAATTTTTTTAATTGCAATTAATTTCTTTGAGTTAAATCATGTGAGTTAACTGTGATTAATTGATAGCCCTAATATAAACAGATATCAGTAGTATCCTTTTAAAATCACTGGCACATGAATTGGACTCTCCCATTGTACATGGTCTCAGGATCAAATTTAATCATCATTCTAAGACATCACATACCTTTCATTATAAAGCCAACAATTTCCCCATGCTTGCTAATAGGCAGCTGCCCTTGTTGCATTCATCCCCAGCTGAAGGGTGGGTGATAGCAGCCTCTTCCAAGTAATGCTTTGATATGCCACAAAATGGTTAGCATTAGGTACTCATAAAAATAGAAGTTGTCATCCTCTTTAACATAAATCCAAGAACACCTGAGCTCCAACAGTTGAGGAAACAATGACTGGATTTCAAATTAGATACACAATTGCATGCACACTTTTGCACATGCACTTTAGGCAAGCAAATGACCAATGTATATATAAAAAAAGAGGTATGTGCACGTGGCTAATTAAATAAAGACAACATGCAAATGTACACACACTATTGTAAATGCAGGCTTAGAAAATCTGACACCCTTCAACCAACCCCAATAATCAAGGCTATTTCCAAGGCTCCTGTTCAGCAACCTCATCTTCTGTCTGACTGAAGACTCTCGCCCGTATATTAAAATAAAGTAAAATCAACAAGAGTCTGACAAACATTTTTAGGCTAATATAGTATATGTAATATTATGTATATATTTGGAATCTAGTGTCCTGTTAACTTGACATTAAATATGCTTCTTCAATGTAAATGGACACGGCCAACTTAAATTTAACCCACAATTTACATTTCATACAAACAAGATTGTATAAAGCCTATACACATCAACCAACAGAAATGATTTTTCATCATTAAGATGAGTCTAATGAAATGTTTTTAGACTAAAACCTATATTGTTTGAATTCCAAACATTATACCCCTAAGAATATGAAAGTGAAACTGTCTGATTTCTCAGTATCGATACTAAGAAAAGTGCGAGCTTTAAGAATAGAAAAAACAAAGACAAGCTAACTGGAGTTTTAGAATTCTTGCACTTAATGTGAACAACAAAGGCCAGTATCCTTCAATCAAATCCATGGAGTTCTCCCTGCATGAACCAGCTGAATACAGGTCATAATTACAAACATAGTTAAAGAAATCTGTTTGTTTCATACATGATTTTAAGTGTCCCTTTAACTATGATGCAATCATGTCCACAATATGAGGCCCCAATCCTGCAAAGAAAAGCATGCGGCTAAGTGTTTGACAGATCGGGAATTTAGGTTTTTTTATGTAATCTTTGCCAAACTAAAGGATTTCTAAAATACCTTCTGAATTTGCAATGATCTTTAAAACTGTGATATCTCACATTATTTCTTATTGTATTGGGCATGTGGGGTTTTTGTTCTGTTTTTTGGCCTTATGTCATTCTTTAGGAGAGCTCAGATTTCCTAGACCAGTGGTTCTGAACCTATGGCCCATGGACACCTGGGGGTCCGCAGACTATGTCTAAGAATTCTAAAGGGGTCTGCTGCACCTCCATTTCAAATGAAAAATGGTTGAGAACCACTGTCCTACACTATGTTTTTACATTATTATTGCATGCTCCAATGTTATACATTCTAACAGCTCTTTTTTCCCGATTTTTCCTGTAACTGCTGGGGAGCTACTTGAAACATCAAACGAATATGAAAGCAGAAGTTAAGAGTACCTTTTGAATAATAAACTCTCTCCTCAGTGGACTACTCCAAATAAAGCTATTAATGTGGAAGGAAATGTATGATATTTTGATACCTCCAAAACACTGCATTTCAGAAGCTGATGAAATTTGGGCAGCACCAAGATTACTGACATTATAACGACAGGTTTCAGAGTAACAGCTGTGTTAGTCTGTATTCGCAAAAAGAAGAGGAGTACTTGTGGCACCTTAGAGACTAACCAATTTATTTGAGCATAAGCTTTTGTGCTTATGCTCAAATAAATTGGTTAGTCTCTAAGGTGCCACAAGTACTCCTCTTCTTTTTGACATTATAACTACACTCACCAGCCTTCCATCTTTATTTTTCCTTATTACACACTCACTACGTGAATACAGAGCAAAGTTAATATTTATAAAGTAATGTACATGTACAGATCCATTTGCAAACCTAAACAAAGCACACTCCTTGCCCTGAAAGAACTTCTGAAAACCCAGCTGTTCTCTGAAGCATTCCAGCTGTGAAGCTCACAGCCCTCACTCTCCTGTATAATATTACACAATGGAAGCCGATTTATCCGATCTAATTGGGATTGGGGCCACATCAGATAAACAAAAATTCAGATAAACAGAAGAATGGGTGGGGGATTTCGGGGCTGTCGGCCTGAGCCCCGCCACCCGCGACGGACAGCGTCAATTTCCCTTACTCTGTTCCTGTCTGGCGCTCGGGTGGTTTGGTTAATCCGGAGAGCCAGACAACGGGTAAATGGGGTGCTACTGTATTGCAATGTACCCATTCACCCCTCAGACTGCAAGCCCTTTGGGGCAGGGACACTTACGTGCAAAGCTATACTTACCCTTGTCTAAAGCACCGCGTACTCTTGCATTGCCACAGAGGCAAGGGGCCCTCGTCCCGAAGAGCTGCCAGGCTAACCCGGACAAACGCAGCACACCCAAGCGAGGTGGCAATGTACGCAAGGGGGGGGGGGGGGCATTATCGCCGCTTGGCTGTATCAGGAGCGCTCGCCTCTTCCCAGAGACACTGGTTGATTTGAGCGCCCGGCTCAGCCCCACTTCGGGCCTGGCCTGGCCTGGCCTCGCCACCGGAACGTCCCCGTGGGAAGGGGCCGCAGGGGGAGGCGAAGAGACTTTGCCCTTTCACAGCACAACCGGGCACGCCGGCGGGCGAAAGGGGAGCCAGGCGCAGGCAGCGGGCAGCACACGCGGGGTACCCCAGCAGAGGGGAGCCCCAGGGCGGGGCTGCTGCACCGTGACACAGGGGGCGCCCTGCGGGGTCGGGACCCACAGCCTGGCAGGCCCCCGCTCCCGCCCTGAACCTACCTAGGGGATAAGTCCGCTCCTGCGTCGGCTCCTTCCAGCCCCTCGGGGCGCCTCTGGCGGGGGGGGGGAGGGGAGAGGAAGGGGATACAGCTCCCGAGCAGTTGCGCGCGTACGAGACCCCGCAGCGCTGCTCGGCGGCTGACTAGGGGCCACAGCCAACAACGGCCTTCCAGCCGCGCGCGCTCCCGACAGCACCAGGGCGCGCCCGTTCGGTGTGGGAAGGAGCCTCCCAGCCGGCAGAGGCTGCCCCGGCGGAAAGGAGCGTGCGGGCCCAGAGCTGGCGCATGCGCAAGGGCCATGCCCAGCAGCTGGGGAGAGAGGTGGGCGGGGCCTCGACGGCTCCTGTGGGTTCCTCCCAGCCGCAGCGGGGAGGGGGGAGAGTGGCCGGGGGCAGGGAAGAGACGCAGCTGCGGCTGGCCGGGCTGATCCCGGACAGCCGGGCCCAGGGGTGCCCCTGGGATGAGAAGCAGCAACAGCCTTGAAATGCCCGCAGCAAATTCCCCCGTCCTCACAGGGGTAGTGCCGGGGAAACGTGTGACACGCAGGGCTGCCCTTGGGGGAAATGGTGCCCTCCTTGGGTGAACTTGTATTTTGGTGCCCCTGGACCCCTTGGATGCCCCTCAGTGTCCCTAAGTTCCCCAGGCTCCCCACCTCCCCTTTCCCTCCTAACTCCTACACTGTGCCGCTTTGCTCCGAGCCCTGTACCTCTAGCCCCTCTACCCCCTCCTGCGCTCAAGTGGGGAAACTGACCTAGATGCATGGCGCAACTGGCAGCTCTCCGCCCCCCGCTGCTTTTCCTCCGTGCACCCCTAGGGGTTGTGAGGCGAGAGCCAGGACCAGCGCCAGGGCCCCTAGCATCCAGGACACTTTCCCCACCTGGGCTGTGTAAAGCCAGGGCAGGAAAGCAGCAGCTCCTGACGCTCACCTCACAGCACAGCAGGACAGTGACCTGGATATATGGAGCACTTGGTGTTGCTTCTCGCTCCCCCGTCACAGCCCCCTAGGGGGGCACAGAGGACCATGGGCGGGTGGGGGCGAGCACCACTCCCCCCACCACGTTTGTCTACTGGGAAAAAGCAGGGAGAAATCTGGCTGCATTCCACACACACAGCGCTTCCTTGCCAGCCGGGAACAATTTCTGACAGCGCGCACCTCAGCGGTGACACACAGTGCCCCCTTGACTGACATGTGCAGTGCAATCCTCCCCCATTCTCAGAGAGGAGAGGGGGCAAGGCACACCGCAAACTCCCCCTCTGTGTCCCACTCCAGCTGCAGGAGGGAAGGGAAATTGGGGCACCCGTAGAGGGAATTGATGGATCCCTTAAGTGTTAAATAGTGCCCAACTACTATGGGGATGGGTGCACTAAAGTTAGAACTGATCTGATGTTCAGATATTGTTGGGACTGTCAGGGTATTAGGGGCTTTGTCTTATATATGCCACTTCCCTACACTGGAAAAAAATCCTGATTTTTCACACTTGCTATCTGGTCACCTTAACTAAAGTGCATTTACACTTTTATTTGACAGACTCGATAGTGACATTTTTAGGATCCTTCAGCTTATCATAGGTTGTCCCACAGTAGGATTTTTTTTTTGAAGAATAGTTCAAAGCAAATCACTTGTCTCCTTTTATGATTAGACTGATTCACCAAATCAGTAATGAGTTGGTTCTGAGCCTGCAGAATTTGGATGTTGCATACCTGAGTAGCATCCTTATTGTGTTTCCTGCGTAGGGTTATAGAATTGGCAGATTCATACAACAAGATAAGAAAGTAATATAAAGATATCAGAAAAGTCATAGCTGCACTTCCCCCGCATTCCCCAAATCATAAGTAAGTCAGAGATGACAACAGTTGAGTAAATGCTGCAAAAAAGTATCTGTGAACATTCCTTAGAATAAATTCACACATTTGTTACTATTTATGACCTCTTTTATTTGCTTCCCTAAACATTTCTATGTGCAAGTTTTTGGTTAACAAGAACATTATAGAAAGAGAAATTTTCAGGCATACTCATGAAAACATGTATTTGCATGAACATTCACACCAGAAGTGTTTGCATCAAGTTCTTGAAAGCTCTTCTAGGACTAGAAATCATCCAGTCAGGGAGCTGAGACTAAGAAATAGTAAATTATTAATAGCAAATTCTCAAAGCAGTAGTAATGGTGGACAATGTCAGGCAATCCATGAGCTAAAATATGTTTTCAAAATCACATTAAAATAAATTCGTGTCAAATATGCTCAAGGATAATTTCAGAGGTAAAAGGATTAAATTGATCTAATAAATTGTTCACTGCAAATAGCTCACTTTAAAAGATGCAAATTCTGAAAAGCAAGAGCCAGATCTTGCTGTAAAATAGACTGATATTCAATCAGAGAACTGAATAGGGCAAATGATTTGTCATCCTGGTAACTTTCTGGATCTGACAGAACTGCCAGCAGTGGTGTGTGGTCTGATGGTATTGTAGGCAACTTCTGAGGTGCTTATTAGTAGGGGTATTTGTTTTGCAATGTAAGTAAGCAGACATGAATCAAGGAACAATAGAGAGAAGCTATTGAGAAAGAAAGGGCTTTTCCCCCCCTTCACAGAAACCATTGTGGGCCAGATTCTGCTACCTTTACTCATGTCGAGTAGCACCTTACTCGACCAATAGGCACTGATCTAACAAAACCTTTAAACACGAGTAATCCCATTGACTTCAGTGGGACTACTGAGTAGTCCACATGAGTAAGGGGAGCAATATCTGGCCCTGAGTTTGAACCCATGAGGAAGGACACTAACTTTACACAGTATGGCCTTTTAATGAATCCAAGATTATATAAATGTGAGGTGAGAAGAACATACACTATGTTGATACATTTGTTAGTGTTCAAACTATGTTTCCGAACAATAACTGAAGCCATTAACTTGCTGGGCCTGGTTCTCTGCCATTTTTGGCTAGTTTATAGCAGTGAAACTCCATTGACTTCAACAGAGCTAATGTAAACTAATAAAATTAAGTGCCTTGCACGGTGTGGGTTATAGTCAACGAAAGCTTATGCCCAAATGCATTTGTTAGTCTCTAAGGTGCCACAAGGACTCCTTGTTGTTTTTGCTAATAAAATTAATGTAACAGTAGAGAATCAGGCCCTCTGGGTTCTAGCTGTATTTCTGTGATGGTCTGAGTTTCATACCAGCACAGTGCTTGTGATATAGCAGTAAGAATATACTGCCAATTACCTAACCAGGATGGTGACAGGGATTGTGAAATGCCCAAGGGATAAGAGAACACAAAAAAATGCAGGAATAATGGAGAATTACAACTATCCTCTCATCACACAGTGCTCCCTCAGCTACCTGGTGTGCCAGGCTGCCTGGCCTCTAACAATATACACACACAGTCCATTTCTTTTCCCCAGTGGTATCATTTTTCTTTAGATTCCAGGCATTACAGAACACAGTACAGGTAAGTGTAAAGAAGATCCTTCCACCCGCTTTCTGTACCATACCCAGCTCGCAATCTGAGCTCTCCTCTTCTTATTCCTGCCAATTATATATCTTCCCCTTATGGAGCTTATTACCTGATTAGTCCAACCATTACCCCCCCCCAAGTGTCAACAATTTTCAGACCAAGTTAATATCTTCCAATTAACTCTGTGATCTGCTCTGTTATACAATTACCTTAGTGACCAGAGTGCTACAGCTATCACTCTGTCACACCTCATTTTGACTGAGTATATGGCACCTCAGGAAAAGATGCAGAGATAAAATTTCTAGACACCATAAGCGACTCCTTGGAGCAGCTTGTCCTGGAAACCACAAGGAGAGAAGAAATTCTTGATCTAGTCCTAAGTGGAGCACAGGATCTGATTCAGGAGGTGAATATAGCTGAACCACTTGGTAATAATGACCATAATGTAATTAAATTTAACATCCTTATAAGGAAAAAAATGCCAAAGAATCTTACTACAGTAGCATTTAACTTCAAAGAGGGAAACTAAACAAAAGTGAAGGTTCTAATTAAATGGAAATTAAGAGGAACAGTCACAAAGCTGTAATGCCTAGAAATTTCATGGAGACAATTTAAAAACACCATAATAGAAACTAAATGAATACCCCAAATAAAGAAAAAACAGTAAGATGACCAAAAAATGCCACCATGGCTACAAAGCACAGTGAAAGAGGCAGTTAGAGGCAAAAAAAAAAAAATCCTTTAAAAATTGGAAGTCAAATCCTAGTGAGGAAAATAGAAAGGAGCATAAACTTGGGCAAGTCACGTGTAAAAATATAATAAGGTAGGCCAAGAAAGAATTTGAAAAGCAACTAACTAAGGACACAAAAACTAACAGGAAAATGTTTTAAAGTATATCAGAAGTAGTCTGCCAAACAGTAAGTGGTGGTCCTGGACAACTGAGGTGCTAAAGGAGCACTCAAGGAAAACAAAGTAGCTGAGGAGAATGTAAATGATTTCTTTGCATTAGTCTTGACTGCAGAGGATGTGAAGCCATTCTTTTCAGGTGACAAATCTGAGGAACTGTCCCAGATTGATGTGTCAGTAGAGAAGGCTTTGGAACAAATTGATAAATTAAACAATAATAAATCACCAGCACCAGATGGTATTCACCCAAGTGTTCTGAAGGAACTCAAATATGAAATTGCAGAACTGTAGTATGTAACCTATCACTTAAATCAGCCTATGTAGCAAATGACTGGAGGGTAGTTATTGTAATGCTGATTTTCAAACAAGGTTCCAAAGGTGATCCTGCCGTTTACAGGATGGTAAACCTAACTTCAGTACCAGAAAAATTGGTTAAAACTATAATAAAGAACAGAATTATCAGACATATAGATTAACACAATCTGTTGGGGAAGAGTAAACATGACTTCAGTAAAGGGAAATCATGCCTCACTAATCCATCAGAATTCTTTGCGGGAGTCAACAAGCCATGTGGACAAGGGTGATCCAGTCGATATACTTGGATTTTCAGAAAGCCTTTGACAAGGTACCTTTCCAAAGGCTCTTAAGCAAGTAAGCACTCATGGGATAATAGGGAAGGGTCTCTCATGGATCAGCAACTGGTTAAAAGATAGGAAACAAAGGGTAGGAATAAATGGTCAGTTTTCACAGTGGAGAGAGGTAAATAGCAGGGTCTCCCAAGGATCTGTACTGGGACCAGGGCTATTGAACATATTAATAAATGATCTGGAAAAGGGAGTGAACAGTGAGGTGGCAAAGTTTTCAGAGGATACTAATTTACTCATGATAGTTAAATCCAAAAGCTGATTGCAAAGAGTTTCAAAGGGATCTCACTAAACTGGGTGACTGGGCAACAAAACATCAGATGAGATTTTAAGTGCAAAGCAATGCACATCGAAAAACGTAATCCCATCTATGGGATGGGGTCTAAATTAGCTATAACCATTCAAGAAAATCTTGGAGTCATAGTGGATAGTTCTCTGAAAACATCTGCTCAATGTGCAGTGTCAGCCAAAAAAGGTTACAGAATGTTAGGAACCATTCAGAAGTGGATAGATAAGACAGAAAGAATCATAATGCCTCTCTCTCTCTCTCTCTCTTTATATATATATTCATTTTATGCTCACACCTTAAATACTGCAGGCAGTTCTGTTTGCCTCATCTCAAAAAGGATGTATTAAAATTTGAAAAGGTGCAGAGAAAGGTGCAACAAAATTGATTAGGGGGATGGAATAGCTTCTATATGAGGAGAGATTAATAAGACTGGGACCGTTCAGCCTAGAGAAGGGATGATTAAGTGTGGATGTGATAGAGGTCTATAAAAACGTGACTGGTATGGAGAAAGTGGATAGGGAAGTGTTATTTACCCCTTCACAAAACACAAGAACCAGAGGTTACCCAATGAAATTAACTTGCAGCAGGTTGAAAACAAACATAAGGAAGTACTTCTTCACTCAAAGCAGTCAGCCTGTGGAACTGGTTGCCATGGGATGTTATGAAGACCAAAAGTATAACTGGGTTCAAAAAAGAATTAGATAACTTCATGGAGGATAGTTCATCAATGGCTATTAATCAAGATGATCAGGGTTGCGACGCCATACTCCAGTTGTTCCTTCACCTCCAACTGCCAGAAGCATCTGGGCACTGTCAGAGATGGGATACTGGGCTAGATAGACCATTGGTCTGATCCAGTATGGCTGTTCTTATGACATTCTGATACAAAAATGAAAGTAAAAAAATCACTGTAAACATGAGTGAAACTGTGAATAAAAGGAAAGCTCTCAGTTACTAAACAGCAAAAACTTCAAAAGGATAGGATGACATCTCTATGTACACTGTCTATTGACAATTGAAATCATAGCCACCCGGGGCTGAAAGGGCTGGGCAGTTTCCCTCATGATGATGTGGTGTGAGGATGTGTTTTGAAAATATAAAGTTTCATATATGAAAAAACTATTAATTATTATTATTATTATAATACTTGTAAAAGGTTTAGGTCATGTCCTAAATTTTCCTGTGTTTAACTCCTCCCTGTTCAAAGCTTATCTGCAAAAAATTTACATATCTTAATAAAAGCCTTGCTGCTTAGGATAATTTAATACTTACCTATCTACTGTGCACTTATTTTCTTTCCTAAAAGAACTAATGTACTTCTCATGGTCCATTATACAAGTTGCTTGGTACCATGATAGATAGTATATAGTAAACTATTTCAGAACGCATATACTTTTCATGAGTTTTATCTTTGGAATTCAACTTTGGAAAAAAACATTACGAGTTTTTAAACTTTTATTTATAGTTTGATTATACTCAAAAAGTGAGTGTTAAACTGGCAGCCTAATACTCAACAGATCTATTATCTGTATGTAATCAGAGCCATAGCTGTGTATCTAATAACTCATCATCATCTTATTCAGTTTGGGCACAATCGCAAAGACTCGACTTAGGTTCAGGGCCTCACTGTGGTAGGTAAACAAAGAGGAAGACATGGTCCCTGCCCACAGGAGCATATTTACGGCAGGATATGCTGAGTGAGCAACAAATGATAGAAGGGAAGCTGGAAAGGAGGGTGAAAGCAACAGTGCTGAATTCATGCGTTTATATAAGCCAGTGTAGAGCCCAGCTGGATGGAAATAAATCTATATATTATTTCCAACCTAGCCATCTTCAGCTGGTTGATTTCTCATAGGCATCACAGAAGTGGATCTTAAGGGTCTATATTTTTCCTACTTTAGTCCTGTGAGTATTCAGAGCCAATACAATTATAGGAGAGTAAGCTGGTTTCTTTTCTGGTTGGCATATCATCAACAAAATTACTAAAAATGAAGTGCTCTCCTCTGCTTATGGAAAACAGAGCGTAAGGCACCATGGAGTGCCAGCTCTAACACGGCTGTTACTCTGAAACCTGTCATTATGCAAGGCACTGCATTTAGCCGTATGGAGTGGAAATCTATCAACTGCATGAAAAAACTTGTACAGATACAGACAGACATCATCTTCCTTTCTGTGTATATATAAAGTCTGCTGCAGTTTCCACGGTATGCATCCGATGAAGTGAGCTGTAGCTCACGAAAGCTTATGCTCAAATAAATTGGTTAGTCTCTAAGGTGCTACAAGTACTCCTTTTCTTTTTGCGAATACAGACTATCACGGCTGTTACTCTGAAACCTATTTCCCCTGTGGCATGCTAATCCTGTAAAACCATCTTTGTTGGTACTCTGTGAAAATCAAGCTCTGCGATAGAGTGTGGTGGAAGAATGCACATCTCTACTCAGCACCTAATGATTAATTGTCCCTATCTTTGGTATCTAGTGATTTCCCTAGTGCTATAAATTAGGTTTGTTTGAATAAAGGTAATTGCAATTTAATTTAATGAAACAGGGAGAAAAATTAGGAGAACTTTATATCAGATAATGAGAGTAGCAGGGCTATGTGAAGGGAGTTTCGTATGATTCCAGTGGAACTGGAACCGGGCCCATCAGGGGCCTGTAATGCCTTCCTCCCCTACCCCCCTCCCGACATTTATCAGTCTTTTCTTGTGTCATGGGGCCCTAGCCTTCTCTGTAGCTGCTCCCCTTCATTTGACCTTATTCCTGAGTTCTGTCTCATTCCTCTCACCTGATATAGCCCTGAGTTTCACAGAGATATGATGACCTCTCAGTTTCACACAGATATTCATTAAATCTTTCACCCACGACTGCAGTTATTCCAGACTTAGCAATTCATTTGTAAAGATCTTGGTGGGTGAATTCTTATGGTCTATTATGATTAGGGCGATTGATTAATCACAGTTAACTCACGCGGTTAACTAAAAAAAAATAATCGCTGATTAAAAATATTGCGATTAATCCCACTGTTAAACAATAGAATACCAATTGAAATTAAATATTTGGATGTTTTTCTACATTTTCATATATATTGCATTCTGTGTTGTAATTGAAACCAAAGTGTATATTATTTTTGATTATAAATATTTGCACTGTAAAAATGAAAAACAAAAAAAATAGTATTTTTCAGTTCACCTCATACAAGTTCTGTAGTGCAATCTCTTTGTCGTGAAAGTGCAATTTACAAATGTAGATTTTTTTTGTTACATAACTTCACTCAAAAACAAAACAACGTAAAACTTCAGTGCCTACAAGTCCACTCAGTCCTACTTCTTGTTCAGCCAGTCGCTAAAACAAACAAGTTTGTTTACACTGACAGGAGATAATGCTGCCCTCTTCTTATTTACAATGTCACCAGAAAGCGAGAACAGCCATTTGCATGGCACTTTTGTAGCTGGCATTGCAACGTATTTACATGCCAGATATGTTAAACATTTGTATGCCGCTTCATGCTTCAGCCACCATTCCAGAGGACATGCTTCCAGGCTGATGACGCTTGTTAAAAAGATAATGCATTAATTAAATTTGTGACCGAACTCCTTGAGGGAGAAATGTATATCCCCTGCTCTGTTTTCCCGCATTCTGTCATATAGTTCATGTTATAGCACTCTGAGATGATGACCCAGCACATGTTGTTCATTTTAAGAACACTTTCACTACAGATTTGACAAAAAGCAAAGAATGTACCAATGTGAGATTTATAAAGATAGCTACAGCACTCAACCCAAGAATCTGAAGTGCCTTACAAAATCTGGGAGGGATGAGGTGTGGAGCATGCTTTCAGAAGTCTTAAAAGAGCAACACTCAGATGCAGAAACTACAGAACCCAAACCACCAAAAAAGAAAATCAACCTTCTGCTGGTGGCATCTGACTCAGGTAATTAAAATGAACATGTGTCGGTCCGCACTGCTTTGTATTATTATCAAGCAGAACCCATCATCAGCATGGATGCATGTCCCCTGGAATGGTGGTTGAAGCTTGAAGTGACATATGAATCTTTATCACATCTGGCACGTAAATATCTTGCAATGCCGGCTACAATAGTGCCATGCAAATGCCTGTTCTCACTTTCAGATGACATTGTAAACAAGAAGCAGGCAGCATTATCTCCTGGAAATTGTAACCAAACTTGTTTGTCTGAACGATTGGCTGAACAAGAAGTAGAACTGAGTGGACTTGCAGGCTCTAAAATTTTACGTTGTTTTGGTTTTGAATGCAGTTTTTTGGTACATAATTCTACATTTGTAAGTTCAACTTTTATGATAAAGAGATTGAGCCACAATACTTGTATGAGGTGAATTGAAAAATAATATTTATTTTGTTTTTTTACAGTGCAAATACTTGTAATAAAAATAAATATAAAGTGAGCACTGTACACTTTGTATTCTGTGTTGTAATTGAAATGAATATATTTGAAAATGTAGAAAACATCCAAAAATATTTAAATAAATGGTATTCTATTATTGTTTAATCGTGCAACTTGTTTAATTATGATTCCTTCCATGCCATTACCTATAAGCAGATGAGTGCTGTTCAAAAGCACAAGATGCAGCAGCACCATGAAAAAGATCAGAAAAGTGTGAGTGGTCTACAAAGTTTCTTTAAACATTCAAAGTTCAACCACGTTCCTGGTGAGCTATCTGTGGACAGTTCGGTTACTCGCACTTCTGAGGCTTCCTTAGCTAGTGAGGATGTCAATTTGGGTTTGTCAGACTTATTGAGTGCCAGCGTCTCTGATTCTGGAACTGAAATTGCCCGTTGGTTGCGAATGCAACTGTTATGAATATGGATGCTGAAAGCAGTTCAATTATTGAAAGCAGGAGCAGAATTTTGACTTTGACAAGGCAGATTTGGCTACTTGGCCACAAGTGATGGATTCTGTTCATAGGTTTTTTGGTAGAAAAGTCGGTTAATTTTAAAACAAGACTTTTCACCTAGTAAACACAAAGGAAGGCAAGTATTAAAATTGTGGTTCTTTGTCAAAACTCTTTATGGGGAGTTATGCCAGCATTCTTGGTTGATGTACAGTTCATAAGAACGACCATACTGGATCAGACCAAAGGTCCATCCAGCCCAGTATCCTGTCTACTGACAGTGGCCAGTGCCAGGTGCCTCAGAGGGAGTGAACCTAACAGGTAATGATCAAAAGATCTCTCTCCTGCCATCCATCTCCACCCTCTGACAAACAGAGGCTAGGGACACCATTCCTTACCCATCCTGGCTAATAACCATTAATGGACTTAACCTCCATGAATTTATACAGTTCTCTTTTAAACCCTGTTATAATCCTAGCCTTCACAGCCTCCTCAGGCAAGGAGTTCCACAGGTTGACTGTGCGCTGAGTGAAGACGAACTTCCTTTTATTTGTTTTAAACCTGCTGCCCATTAATTTCACTTGGTGGCCCCCTAGTTCTTATATTATGGGAACAAGTAAATAACTTTTCCTTATTCACTTTCTTCACACCACTCATGATTTTATATGCCTCTATCATATCCCCCCTTAGTCTCCTCTTTTCCAAGCTGAAAAGTCCTAGCCTCTTTAATCTCTCCTCATATGGGACCCATTCCAAACCCCTAATATTTTAGTTGCCCTTTTCTGAACCTTTTCTAATGCCAGTATACCTTTTTTGAGATGAGGGGACCATGTCTGTACACAGTATTCAAGATGTGGGCATACCATGGATTTATATAAGGGTGATAAGATATTCTCCGTCTTATTCTCTATCCCTTTTTTAATGATTCCTAACATCTCGTTTGCTTTTTGACTGCCGCTGCACACTGCATGGACGTCTTTAGAGAACTATCCACGATGACTCCAAGATCTTTCTCCTGATTAGTTGTAGCTAAATTAGCCCTCATCATATTGTATGTATAGTTGGGGTTATTTTTTCCAATGTGCATTACTTTACATTTATCTACATTAAATTTCATTTGCCATTTTGTCACCCAATCACTTAGTTTTGTGAGATCTTTTTGAAGTTCTTCACAGTCTGCTTTGGTCTTAACTATCTTGAGCAGTTTAGTTTCGTCTGCAAACTTTGCCACCTCACTGTTTACCCCTTTCTCCCGATCATTTATGAATAGGATTGGTCCTAGGACTTACCCTTGGGGAACACCACTAGTTACCCCTCTCCATTCTGAAAATTTACCATTTTTCCTACCCTTTGTTCCCTGTCTTTTAACCAGTTCTCAGGCCATGAAAGGATCTTCCCTCTTATCCCATGACAACTTAATTTACATAAGAGCCTTTGGTGAGGGACCTTGTCAAAGGTTTTCTGGAAATCTAAGTACACTATGTCCACTGGATCCCCCTTGTCCACATATTTGTTGACCCCCTCAAAGAATTCTAATAGATTAGTAAGACACGATCTCCCTTTACAGAAACCATGTAGACTTTTGCGCAACAATTTATGTTCTTCTGTGTGTCTGACAATTTTATTCTTTACTATTGTTTCAACTAATTTGCCCGGTACTGACGTTAGACTTACCGGTCTGTAATTGCCAGGATCACCTCTAGAGCCCTTCTTAAATATTGGCATTACATTAGCTATCTTCCAGTCATTGGGTGATTTAAAAGATAGGTTACAAACTATAGTTAATAGTTCCGCAATTTCACATTTGAGTTCCTTCAGAACTCTTGAGTGAATGCCATCTGATCCCGGTGACTTGTTACTGTTAAGTTTCTCAATTAATTCCAAAACCTCCTCCAGTGACATTTCAATCTGTGACAATTCCTCAGATTTGTCACCTACAAAAGATGGCTCAAGTCTGGGAATCTCCCTAACATCCTCAGCCATGAAGACTGAACCAAAGAATTCATTTAGTTTCTCTGCGATGACTTTATCGTCTTTAAGTGCTCCTTTTGTAACTCGATTGTCCAGGGGCCCCACTGGTTGTTTAACAGGCTTCCTGCTTCTGATGTACTTAAAAAAACATTTTGTTATAACCTTTTGAGTTTTTGGCTAGCTGTTCTTCAAACTCCTTTTTGGCTTTTCTTATTACATTTTTACACTTAATTTGGCAGTGTTTATGCTCCTTTCTATTTACCTCACTAGGATTTGACTTACACTTTTTAAAAGATGCCTTTTTATCTCTCACTGCTTCTTTTACACGGTTGTTAAGCCACGGTGGCTCTTTTTTAGTTCTTTTACTTTGGGGTATACATTTAAGTTGAGCCTCTATTATGGTGTCTTTGAAAAGTGTCCATGCAGCTTGCAGGGATTTCACTCTAGTCACTGTACCTTTTAATTTCAGTTTAACTAACCTCCTCATTTTTGCATAGTTCCCCTTTCTGAAATTAAATGCCATAGTGTTGGGCTGTTGAGGTGTTTTTACCACCACAGGAATGTTAAATGTTATTATATTATGGTCACGATTTCCAAGCGGTCCTGTTATAGTTACTTCTTGGACAAGATCCTGCGCTCCACTCAGGACTAGATCAAGAGTTGCCTCTCCCCTTGTGGGTTCCTGTACCAGTTGCTCCAAGAAGCAGTCATTTAAAGAGAAATTTTGTCTCTGCATTCCGTCCTGAGGTGACATGTACCCAGTCAATATGGGGATAATTGAAATCCCCCACTATTATTGAGTTTTTTATTTTGTTAGCCTCTCTAATCTCCCTTAGCATTTCATTTTCACTATCACTGTCCTGGTCAGATGGTCAATAATAGATCCCTACTGTTATATTCTTATTAGAGCATGAAATTACTATCCATAGAGATTCTATGAAACATGCAGATTCATTTAAGATTTTTATTTCATTTGATTCTACATTTTCTTTCACTCCTCTTCCACCTTCCTCGCCCCCCGCATGACCTGTTCTGTCCTTCCAATATATCTTGTACCCCGGAATGATTGTGTCCCATTGATTGTCCTCACTCCACCAGGTTTCTGTGATGCCTATTATATCAATATCCTCCTTTAACATGAGGCACTCTAGTTCACCCATCTTATTATTTAGACCTCTAGCATTTGTGTACAAGCACTTTAAAAACTTGTCATTGTTTATTTGTCTGCCCTTTTCTGATGTGTCAGATTCTTTATGTGAATGTTTCTCATCTGATCTGGCCCATACTTTGTCCTCTTTCATCCCCTCCTCCTGACTAAAACCTAGAGAATCTCTATCAATAGACTCTCCTCTAAGAGAAGTCTCTGTCCGATCCACGTGCGTCTTTGCAGCAATCGGTTTTCCCCCATCTCTTAGTTTAAAAATTGCTCTGTAACCTTTTCAATATTAAGTGCCAGCAGTCAGGATCCACTTTGGTTTAGGTGGAGCCCATCCTTCCTGTATAGGCTCCCCCATCCCAAAAGTTTCCCCACTTCCTAATAAATCGAAACCCCTCCTCTTTACACCATCGTCCAATCCAAGCATTGAGACTCTGAAGCTCTGCCTGCCTACCTGGCCCTGTGTATGGAACTGGATGCATTTCTGAGAATGCCACCATAGGGGTCCTGGATTTCAGCCCCTTTCCTAGCAGCCTAAATTTGGCCTCCAGGACGTCTCTCCTACCCTTCCCTATGTCATTGGTACCTACATGTATCATGACTACCGGCTCCTCCCCAGCACTACACATAAGTCTATCTAGATGCCTCGAGAGATCCACAACCTTCGCACCAGGCAGGCAAGTCACCATACGTTCTCTCGGTCATCACAAACCCAGCTATCTATGTTTCTAATGATCAAATCTCCCATTGCTAACACCTGCCTTTTCCTAATAACTGGAGTTCCCTCCCCCAGAGAGGTAACCTCAGTGCGAGAGGATACCCCAGCATCATCTGGAAAGAGGGTCCCAACTATGGGAAGGTTTCCCTCTGTTCCCATTGACTGCTCTCCTTCTCTGGGCCTTTCATCCTCCTTAATGGCATAGGGGCTGTCTGACTGACTGGAGGTGGGACAAATCTACAGTGTCCCGGAAAGCCTCATCAACATACCTCTCTGCCTCCCTTAGCTCCTCCAGTTCCTCCACCTTGGCCTCCAAAGCCCGTACACAGTCTCCGAGGGCCAGGAGCTCCTTGCACCGAATGCACACATATGCCACCCACCCACAGGGCAGGTAATCATACATGCTACACTGAGAGCAATAAACAGGATAGCCCCCACTCCGCTGCTATCAGTAGGATCACAAGAAAAGTATAGCAGACTATTTTCCACAAAGTTAGAAAAGCTAAAACTTCTCTGTTGTGTTTGACTGCACTCCAGACCTCTCCCAAATGAAACAAATGTCTCACATGTTAAGGCATGTTGAGATTTTGAAAGATGGAGCAAAGGTTGTTGAGGGAGTTGTAGAGTTTATTGATATCCTCCCCTGTTTCATGTGGATATTACAGAGGTTATTTTAGAGAAGCTGAAAGAAGATGGTTTATATATGGCTGATTGCAGGGGACTAAGCTATGACAAAGGTGCTAATGTGGCTGCAGCATACAGAGGTACTCAAAAATCAAATTTAGCAGGTAAATCAATACACTTTCATCCCATGTGTTGCCCACTCACTGGATCTTGTTGGAGAAGCTGCTGCAATGGTTATTCCCCAAGTTGTTCTATTTTTGGAATTGTTCAAAGATTCCCCCCCCCCCCTTTTACTAGTTGGGATATGTTGAAAAAGCATATTCGCAATTACATTAAAGTGCCAAAGCACAATAAGATGGTCAGCAAAGGTAGAAGCAATCCATCCACTATAAAATCAGGGTGACGGTATTCTAGATGCTTTAGATGGGATGAAGGCTACACACAATCTTATGCCAGAACTTAAGTCAGAAGCCAAGAGCTTGCAAATGAACATTTCACAGTTTTCATTTCTTGTTTTGGCTGAAATATGGTGTACTACATAAGCAAAAATGACGTTGTGAGCAAAAATTGCAGAGTCTGGATCTTGACATTCAAATGGCTCATGGTTTATTTAGTGGCCTTTGAGATGCTCTATCAGAATTGTGGTTTTCTGGGTTTGCTGTATGTAAGGAAGCTGTTGCTTCACAGGCTGTAACATTAGCAATATCCAGGAAGTTCAAAGAGAAATGATCTCAAAGGAAGAAAGTAATGCCAGGCAAACCAGCAAAGGACGAAAGGCCACCAGATCCTGAGAAAGCTTTTGAATGAGAGGTTTTCAACCCCATCTTAGACACATTATTAACACAATTGGACAATGGGATGTGTAGGTACAATGGAGTCAAAGAAAGGTTTGCTTTTATGACAGGTGAGAAACTGAAAAGTCTCAGCAGCAAAGACCTAAAAAGGCTCACTTGAAACTTAGCAAGCACCCACCTTGAGGATTTAAACTCAAGAGTTTTGAGAATGAGATTGAGCTCTTCGCTGGTGAATCTTTAAGGATGACTTGTAAATGAAGGCACCCATTGATCTCCTTAGCTACAGTCACAAAGGTCTTTAGATGCGAGTTTCCCTAACACAGAAACAGTTCTGTGTATTTTTTGCTGCCTTCCTGTAACCGTGGCTGCTAAGAAAGGAGTTTCAGCAAACTAAAATTCATCAACACATCTAAGAATGTCCATGGGGCTGGGAAGGTTAAGCAATTTGGCAGTTATTTCGATAGAGAACTCGAAAAAGAATATGCCAATAACCAACAAGATAGAAAGCAGGTGCATGGTTCATAGAGATGGCTAAAATAAGGTAAAAACATGACATTTCAATGACATTTTCCACTGAAACTTTGTATTTTCATTTAAAAAACAACATTTTCACATAAACATCTATGAAAATGTTGACTTGTTTCTTGACCAGCTCGAGGGGGAAGCCAGAGGCAGTGGTTAGACACAGAAGCAAGATTCAGAGCAGCTGCTTTACATTCCCTGTTCTGCCATGATTCAGTGTGTCGTGTTGGTGAAGTCACTTGACATTTATGGGTAGGTCTGCACTGCAATTAAACATGTGTAGTTGGCCCGTGTCCGCTGACTCAGGCTTCTGGTGCTCAGGCTACAGGGATGTAAAAGTGCAGTGTAGATGTTCAGGTTCAGGCTGGAGCCCAAGCTCTGGGACTCGGAGCCCACATCTCAGCAAAATAGGTGTAACTCTACTTACTATGCCTCACAAAGGGGTTGTGAAGATTACTTAATTATTGTTTGTAAATCTTTTTTGAGTTCCGCATATGAAAAGCACTATACGGTATAAATGAAAAGTTGTATTATAATGAACAGGGGAGTTATTCAAGCATGATACAGCTATGCTCTCTTCCAGATCAGTGGAATCGTCATTGACATGCATAGCCCAAAGAGGAAATTACCTTTAGAAACTTTATTCCTCACCACTCCTTAAATTGCTGGATTTGAATTCCAAAATATTTTAGCTAGCATAGAAGGCCTCCTGCAGCGTTTATCTTATAATTCTTTCATCTACAATAGGTAACATAACACTACTTCAGATCAAAGTGGGAAAAATCCATACATTTCAGGAGTGTGGTGAAAGAAAAGTCGCCATATAATTTTAAGTGCTACCAGCAGTCATTGTAAGCCAGTGAGCTAACTCACCAGCTAATGCCCCAAAGAACATTCTCCAGCCACAAGATTCCAGTCTTCTTTTCTTCAGGACTTCAGTTTTTTTCTACAAAATAACACAAGTTCAATATATGAAATGTCCTTTTCCACATGACCCTGGGCCTTCTGCTACTTCCGGAATAATTACACAGCACAGGTCTTCTGTCTGGGTGTCAAAGTGAGCCTCTCTGCTTCTTCCTTGCCTAGTCCCTGCAGGTTTACAATCTGCAGGCCATCTAACTGAGCATCATATATAAAAGGAGTTCTTTTCCTTCAGCAGGAGGCTCCTGCAAGAACGTTCCTACTCCCTATAGCTCTCCATCCTGCTTCTTGGAGGATTACACTCTATAGGCCTTCTATCAGAGAGTTGAACAGGAACTGTGCTCTTTTCCCTGAAGCACAGACAACTCAACAGAGCTACTTGCTGGTTTTTATAGGATCAGGACTCAAATCCACAAAAAGATTTATATGCCTAACTCCAAAATGTAAGCACCATGGAGCTCCTCAAAGTCCCTGTTCAGCTGCCACCAAACTCTGGAGGTGCCTGAAATGCCTCGGTGCCTACATTTTTGTTATAAATGACCCCTGAGCACCTAAATTTCTGCTCCTGGGTATGTGTACAGCATCTCAGTCTAGATACTCAAGTGCCTCTCTCCCACCTAAGCCCCAGCAGGATCTTGAAACGAGGTGAATCTAAGCATCTCTGTCTCATGCCTGTCTCATCTGCAGGGCCTGATACAGTAGGTGTTCTTAAAGCATGCCTAATAGACCAAGGCCCAGGCAAATGCAGAGGAGGAGGTAATGCTGCCTCCTTTATAATCTTAAAATGAGTGGTCAGAACACTCAGGCAGCATGTAGGGAAACCCAGGTTCAATTCTTCCTTCCGTCTGATGTGGAGAAGGGATTTTAACAGGGATCTCCCAACTCCTAGGAGATTACCCTAACCACTAGGCTGTGAGATAGTCCGACATAGAGTTCTCTCAATCTGTCCTACTTTGCAGAAATAATTGGTCATTGGGCCAGAGAGAGAGCATGAGAATATCTCTATACCCCAGTGGTTAGGTCTCTCACCTGAGAAATGGGAGACCCAGGTTCCTGCCCCCATGCATATTTAATTATTTATATTCATAACTCCCTCCAGCCCAGAAGTAGGTGCCTATGACCCTGAGAGGGCTTAAGAGGTCTATTTGCTAGCTTAGTCAGCTCCCCACTCAATGTGATGGCTTTTGTGGATCCCATTCTTATGTGCCTCTCTCTCTCCATTCATTGTATAGGAAGAGCTAGGTGTCTAACCCTGGTTTTGTGGATTCCACTAGGTGTCATCTAAAAGTTAAGTATTGCATTGCCTAAGTCACTTTGTGGATTTGGGGGCAGGTGATCTTCAAGCTATCACTTGATCCCAAGCCTCCCAGCATCATCTGGGAGGCAGCTGATCAGTCATAGAAGGTGTGCTAAGCCCAACTCCCTTAAAGGACCAGCCCATAACAATCATCTTTTTTTCTAGGATGGTGCAGTTGTAGAGAGACTAGCTAAATAAAGAGGGGGAAACAATGTTGCGGTTCAAATGCAAGACAAACAAAGCTTTTAGCAAGCAAGCGGGAAGGTCTGCCGTGTCGGCTTTCCACCCTCTCTTTTATTCTTCCTCCACTCATGCGCATTACATACTCCAACCGCAAAAGGAAACAACAAAGGAAATAATATGACTTTGATTAATATTCTTATTTACCAGCTTCTATCTACTACAGTCCTTGCTCTCAGGCCTTGAGCCCAGTCCAAGGAAACTTCCCATAGTTCATGTCCTCTGGGTGACTTCCCATGGTCCATGTCCTTGGAAGGAGTAGTGTGTGCACTGCTCCTACACAACACTCAGGGTGTGCCCTGAATGTTTTGAGGTGCATGAACCCTGCATGAACCCTTCAGACAACCTAGATTTTACTTGTGTATCTGAGGCATCATCTACAGTTACAATCTGATTTCAGCCCCAATTCAGCAAGGTACTTAAGCATGCACCTAACTTTAAACGTCTGAGTAGTCTCAGTATAATCAGTGGGTGCATTCAGGCTTAAAATTAAGCACATGCTTAATTATCTTGCTAAATCAGGGTCTTAATAGGTAAATGTCTTACTCAATTATTTCATTTAGGCCCCAATTCAGCACAGCACTTAAGCTTGTGCTTAACTCCCACAGAGCCATTTAAATGCTTTGCTGAAGGGAGGGGCCTTGTTTTTTAGTTGTCAGCTCAGAATTGTGAGGTATTTCTTTGTTAAAAATACAGCACTGCTGCTGCACATGAGTGTACTTATTAAAGGACACGTTTTCATTGCATCTATTTGTTCATCAGGCTCAGCATTGAAGCCCTCAAATAAGGCACTTTTATTTCTTTGATAATCTTTGATGTGAATTACCTTCCTTGCCTCTCTGGATTCTCCGGAGTACTTCAATAGCGAAACAGCTTCTTTTCAGGTAAAAGAAATCCATAAAGGCAAAGGAGGGCATGCACTTGCTGGGTCTCTAAACAAACCAACCAAAAAATAATGGAAACCAGCAGGGAATTTAGGCCCAAAATGTAGGTTTTTATAATGTGATATCAACGCTGCTTTGTGCAAGATGAAGACCAGGATCTAACTCACTGAATATGAAGGAAAATATTGGAAATGACACTCTCGGCATGCTGCAGGCAGGAGGGGATGTCCTGAGTTAGTGTACCTGCTCTAGGGTTCTTTAGAGCTCAACAACAATCTAACCCTCCCCTCCTCTGGAAGAACACCAATGTCAAATGGTGGTGTAAACAGTAACTACCTTCCTCTAGGTCATAGCTGGTTCCATTTGTACATCCCTTCCCTCCCACCCCCCCCTCGGCTGGGCTGATGTGAATGAAGCTCAGACTCTAAAATATTCAGCAAATTCAAACTTTCTCCTCTCGTAAGGCCAACCACTTTTCAGTGGTCTGTACTGTGGATAAGCGGCTAGTTTGTAGTGCAGAGTGGAGTTGAACATTTTGCGAACTCCTTTCCAGTCTCATGGTGGTGTTTTTCTCAGCCAATTTCTTTATAAAAAAGTTAAAGTTAGTCATAGATTTTCTTTCATAGAAACGTTATTAGCTCCATTTATGCACCAGAAGGTTATTTCACTTGCTCATAAAAAGGTGTGGGGTTGCAAAGGGCCTCCTGAATGCTCACATCACAGGCTAATCAAGTTAATTAATACAGGTTGGAAACTGCCTACAGAAGGATTGTCCTTTAGGCTGAATAAGATTTTGGTTTAAAATTAGTTCACAGTCATCAGTGTGGCTTGATGAAAGGAAGGTTAATAATGGGCTTCTTTAGGATAGTCTTACATTTAATTAACCATTCTAAATTCATCTCTGAACCAATCTTGATGATTGCATTAGATGCAGAAAAAGCACCCACTTGTACAGAATGGGAATATATATTCCACAGTGTTCAGCATTTTGGTTTGAATGCTGAACTTAGACAATAGACTAAACTATTGGGCCAGGTACTGAGCTGCACCAGAGTCACATTGACACAGCTGAGGAGGAAGCTGTGAAGTGTTTTAGACCACCTTTATACTGTTGCCTGTCCAAGGGCTTCATCTATATGGACCCCAACATCCTGTGTTGCTGTAAATCAGGGTTGTTGTATGTTATACTGCATGCTGAGGGCCCCATGGGCTGTTCTAGCAGATGGGGATATCCAAGGCATCTATACCAGATGTAGGGAGAGGGCGAAGTGGGGTGGAATAGGAATCTGTGTGATAGCAGTGCATGACAAGAGAATCCCCCTACACCAAGGAAATCCTCCACTGGCTAGCTGAACCAGGTTTAAAGCTGTTTTGTACTGCTAGAATAATGTAATGTATTATATCTATTCTCTAAGACAGAAAATCTCCATCTCTCTCTCCCTTCCTCACACAATGACTGTTCCTGTGTGGAATAATTCTTAAATAGTTATGGGGCTAAAAAGAGTGGGAATGATATTGTAGTCCAGTAGTTAGGGCACCCACCTGGGTACTGCGCCCCATATTCCTGAGGGAATTCTGCATCAAATTCTGTGCATAATCTTTTAAAATTCTGTGATTGTTTTTTTACAATAAATAAATGTGGAAGCTCCACCATAGCAGTGGGGAGCACAGGTCACTGGCTGCATGGAGGTGGCAGAATACCCTGCAGCCTCCCCTGCCCCCATGGGACAGAGACTTGCCAGTGAGGCTGAACCTGACATAACACAAGGGCCATGCCTGCCACAGAAGCACCCTGGGGCTCTGCCCCTTTTGCCTTATTGGGATCCAGGAAGTGGGCAGGGAGGCTCAGCCTGGCAGCAGGATCCAAGTGCAGAGGGATTTAGTGTGGGGGGATCCAGATGGGGGTAAGAGGGTTCTGTGTGGGGCAGTCTGGGTGCAAGCAGCTCAGTGGGGTATCTGGCTGACAGGGTGGTTCCAGGTGCAGGGCAATGGGAGTCTGCAGGGGGGACCAAGTGAAAGTGGTTGGAGCTCAGCGGTGGGCAGGTGGTGTCCTGGGTGCAGAGGAGGTGGGGTTCATTTGGGTGGGGGTCCAGGTGTAGGTGGTTGGGGCTCAGTGGGGAGTGTGTCTGGGGGGGCTCATCGGGGTAGTACAGATGCAGGGGAGGTGGGGCTTGTCAGAGTGAGGATTTGATGGGCCTGCTTAACAGGGGAGCCCCAACTGCTGCCAAGAGGACCCATATGCTGGGCCCCCACTTCTCCCATCCTCTTCTCTTCCCCATCCCATGCCCCTTCCCCACTGCTCCATCTCCTCCCCATCCCAACCCCTTCCTTCCCCATTGCCTCTTCCTCCCTGCCCCCGCTTCCCCCATCCCCTTCTCTTCCCCATCCCATGCCCCTTCACCACTGCTCCATCTCCTCCCCGGGCTTGGAGGGCGGGGGGAACCGCCCCTCAGCATGAACCGGCAGAGCGAGCTGGGGCCGGGTCGCTCCACTTTCTGCCGTCCCGTGATTGCAGGGCAGGCCTGCTCAGCTCTGCTCCGCTGGCTCCCAGCCTTGGGACTGGGGGGCTCAGGGGAACCACCCCCCAGCACTCACTGGTGGCGTGAAGCAGTGAGTGCAGGGCGCACCCGACCCCCGCTGCAGTCCCCCAGGATGTTGCTCAGGGGAAGGTGTGGAGTGGGGGAGGGGCTGGGGCGGAGCAGGGGCAGGAGCTGCTTTCCAGGTTGGCTCAGCCAGCCAGGGGATCAGACAGGCCAGGGTCCCTTCTGACTCTGGACCTGGCGCCATGGCGCCAGTGCCCAGTACTGATTCTTTACAAGGAGATGGGGTAGTACACTATTATTTAGAAACCAGTCTTCCTTTCCCAAATTGTGAAGCATGAGTCTGAGAGAGAAACTAATGTATCAGAGGAAACTTACATTTTTTTTTATTTTTTCAGCACAACGTCCCTAATTACTCTTCTTTAGCTTCAGTTTGGTTCTCTAGACAGCTGGAGATAGGAAATAAGCAATTTAACAACAAATATTTCACCAGCAAACCCTATATTGGGCCCTAAAGTATACAGTCCTGGATATGCCTTTATGGAAGCATAGTTTCTTTCCAATGGATGAAGTCCCTATTCTGCATTGCAGATAGAAAGAGAAGAGAATTAATATATATAAGATATAAATAATAATATGATGTTATCTGTATACATGCAAGAAAGATAAAGTGGATGCAAGAAAGATAAAGATAAATGGAGAAAGATTATTACTTATATTTTCAGCTCAGTACTGCACTTGGCAAACTCTTTTGATCTTGTGATATCTCAGAAACTGCTGAGTGGATGATTTAATTTTGTTTATATTCCACAGGACATTTAATTACTGTATATATAAATATTATACACACAAAAAGGGCATTAAAGAATGTTAGTGAGATTGCAAAGTCAAGCACTCAAAAGTTAGGAAATGACAGAATGAAGGTTATCTGTGCTGCCTTATCCTTTCATGAGAATTTGTGTTTTGGTCTTGTCTCCCTGGCAGTATGCTTCCCTTAGGAGTCATCATGCTACCTCTTTCCCCAGCTATGCACTGTGACTTTTGGAGGGGATTTTGTTGTATATAGAGTTATTTAGGGCAGCGTTAACTCTCACTTGGATGCTCATTAGGATATCTGTGGTGTCTGTAGGAAAGCACGCTGTGGAGTGCTCTCCAATTTGTCCATCTCCCAGCCTGGCCATTCCCATGCCCCACAGACCTCTAAAATACTATACACTACAGAAACAGGTTTTCTTGTGTGACAAAAGCAACTTGTAATATGTGGTTTATAATGACCATTGTAGGTTTTTATGCTTTCTTTCATAGTTTGTGCACTACATAATAATAAAAGGAGCCCATAAAACATGGCAGCATTATACAGTTTCTTTTCAAATAAAGGTGTTCAGAATGAATGGCTTACACTATAAAATAAAACATAGAAATTAACTGGATAACAGTTTCTATTCACAATATGTTTAAATCTCCAACAAGAATGTTAAAACTGGGGGATGGGGTGGGGTGGAGGGCACAGTTTAAACATCCTAATTTATAACCTAGAATATGTTAATAGTCTCCTGTTAGTCCTTTCCTTTGTAATACCACCTTAGAATGTATATAGATATATATTCATATATGCCCTCTGAATCTTCAAGAAGCTAATATGTACCCTGGTCATATAGCATCAGCTTTTCCTGCAGCAGCAAACAAGACAAGACCTCCTCTCTCCCTCTCTCTCTTCACCTTTGGGGATCTTCAGCTAGAAAATATGAGCAGTAGCGGAAAACGTAGGCTCAGTGCATGGAAAATGTATGCAGCTTTTCCCAGATATAGCTGTATTGTATTTGAGTATTTGGTGTGCAGAAATGTTTTTTATTTCTGTATTCATGAGGCTTTTGCTGCATTAGCAGTGACCAAATAAAAACAAAAATGGACAAGATAGCTGAAGCAGAATGCAGTTTTCTCCCTCCTTGCCACCCACTTTCATAAAAAGAACATTGTGATGGCACATACTTAAGGGCTTTGTGGAATACGAGTGGAGTTAAGCAGATGCTTAAATGCTTTCCTGAATTAGGGCCTATATGCTGTGTCATTGTTCTATTTGTTTTTAGGCGGCAGCAAAACAGAAGCAGTCAGCATAGGTTTTGCTATAGCATAGACCCAGCATAGGTCACGTAAGACCCAGGTTACTTAGAAGATAGGGATAAAATTGTGTAAAGTGCTTGCATGTTTTGAGTAGGGAATGAAAAATATTAAGCAAAGGATAGCATAAGGAAAGAGATACACGAATTTGCTGACTCTGTCGACAGAGATTCCAGTTTAGAAAAAAAGAAAACTATGAATATATGAGGAGATGAATCTCTGAACAAGCCAATTTACCTGTGGAATGAAGGCACACTAACTGCAGGTACAATCTGAAAACAAAAAGCACAATGATATGGATGAAGGTGTCTTATTTTTAGCTAATGTGTATTGGCTGAACATATTTAAATATAGACAAGTATTTCAGCAGCTGTCCATTGATATAGTGACTGTCAACTGCTACCAAACCAGTTGAACCATTTAGGTACTTTGGCTGGGTTAATTTAAAAAGTGAAGGTTTGTTGTCAGAGCAGATTTACAATGCTGATGAAACAGAGGCTTTGTAGAAGCTGTTACCAGAAAAAAAATTTAAACACAGGCTGTAGCTACCGAGAAAATTGCCTCTAGATTAAAAATAAGAGACATGGTATCACTGCATTGGCATGTGCTAGAGGGCCTCCCATACTCATATTACTAGTGATTAGCAAACTATCAGACCATGTTGCTTTAATCCAATGGACCTGAGTGAGCTCTATGTTTTGTATAGAGCACAACCACGTGCATGAATGACTTTCGATATTTTCCTTTGAATAAATTCTGTTAATTCAGTGTTGGAACTCTTTTGACTGTATGTTTAATTTGGGGCAACCGCTTAGGTTGATAGGGTAATATTACTGCCATTTACTGTTCCCCTCACTTTATCCATTGCTAACCATGTAAAGTGTGAACAAATATCTCATCGGTTATTGTTAATCATTTGTACACACAGACTGAAAAACTAGTCTTTAAATGTGCCCATGTGTGGTATTTTTCTTTATCTGCCCTTTATTAATTTCCATTCTCCTTTCTTTTTGAGGTTTTACAGATCAAACCCATTGTTAGAGCTACTGAACAAGATTTTCAAAAGGTATCAATGATTTTAGGTGCCTCGTTTTTTGACTGTCCAACTTGAGACACCCTAAAGGGCCCTGATTTTCAGATACTGCTGAACACCTGCCCTCTGAAAATCAGACCTACTTCTTCTTCTTCATCAATCATCATCATCATCATCCAACACCACCTCCTCCTCTTGCTCCTGCTGCCATTTTGTGAATCCTTTGCTTTGCTTTTCTCAAAATGCCTGAAAATCTAAAGCAGTGGTTCTTAACCTTTACTGCAGCCTGCACCCCTTTGGCTCTCAAAATATGTTCTCGCACCCCTCATCAAAAATCGTTGAAGTAGGTCAGTTCTTTAAACCTAGATATATTTTTTGTTTGTATATTACAATAATCGTTAAAAAATGTATAATGTTAATAAATATATAGGTTTGATGAAACAAACTAGTTGTACTTATGTGCTTGTGCTTAATTTGTGTTTTCAATGATTTATCTTCTAAAAATATCTGGCATGTCTCATGCCCCCACAGAGGGCATCTTGCACCCCCAGGGGGTGCATGTACCCCAGGTTAAGAACCACTTATCTAAACAAACCTTGTTGGATCAAAATGAAACATTTAATTTAGACATTACCATAGCATTTTGACTTTTTCAGCTTTGTTGAAACTGTTCAGTGAGCTTCATGTGAATTCATGAATAGTTTTGGCCAGCCCGAAATTGCATGGTTTGACAAACAAATTATTACTCCCCAAAAGTTTGCCCAGCTACTTTGAAACCTTTCTGGTTCCATTAATCTTCAAGAGCAGACCATCAAAATGTATTCCTCACACTCACAGCAGAGAGGAGCTCCAACCTCAAAGTAAAGGAGGTAATGGTTTGTCCAAGACACAGGTTTAAGATCCAGTTGCCTAATCACCAGTCCAAATCTAAAACCTAGATCCTAAGTATGACCATCTGTCTGAGTTAAGCCATTAGTTGCCTCAGACAGGCCCATTGTCATCATGATGGCTAGGAAATTCTGAGCTGCCTCAGAAGATTAATCATCTCCATGAAGTTTGAAGTCACCAAGGAAGAGTCAGTCTCTGCATTTCCCATACCATTGTAGCACATTGTAAGTATAAAAGAAAAAGAGAATTGTAATTCTGATATAACCTGAGATAATGAAATGCTTCAAGAAATGCTGATCCTAGCTAGAAAGTCAAAGTGACACAGCTTGAGTGAAGTTTCTGTCATCAAGACTGCTCTGCCTGAAGACCATAAACAAAATAAATAATAAAAAGAAACAAATATGAACCAGAGATTTTTTTCATGTTTCTGTTAGACTACTTAAGATATGCACATGTTTTAACAAGTACTTGTTATAACACATTGAACCTAATTTTTAAAAGGACCTCAATCAACGCTTTAATTTTCTGGGTGCAATTTTGATTATACGTCTATTTGACTGCACCAACAAATCAGGCAGTTAGAGGTATAAATGCTGTAACCCATGGCTACATATAGTTGTAAGTGCAGAATTTGAACTGCAGTCTTTGAGGCCATTTCTGAATGTCATCAACTTTATTCTGTAGATCTTAATTTGTGGTTTTTATACTGTACTTATGGTAATATCTATGTTCTAAAAGGTGAAATAAATAAAATAATTTCTACTGTTGTCCTTCATGTGTGCTTGCTCTTTGTCAGGTAGATTGAGCCATTAGGCTCAGCCCAGAGTAACAGACAATGCATACATTGCACAGCTCCAAATGCAGCCTGTGAAGCACAATTGCTCCCTGTTTCTCTTGGGATGAAGTATTTTGCAACTGTTCTTTTCAGGGTACAGCATCCTCCCCTATGAGGCCCAGCCATCTCTGCTCACAGGTAAATAGGAATGTGGATTCAAGGTGCCCCATAGAATTCTATGATTCTATGATCTCCATCCCCTCCCCATCAGACTCACTTCCTTTGCTTTTACAGTGCTCAGTGCCACAATCCAGGCAAGATTAAGACAGCCCTACATAGGGAAAGGCCCTGGCATGTCAGCATGTTTAAAGATCCCTTTCTGGGTCCTCCCACCCTCTTTCCTATAGTTTTCCATTCAGCTCCCTCTGCCTGGAAGCCTTGACCCACTCTATTATGCTCCTCCTCTTTCAAGTTCCTCCTTAAAATGCACTTCTTTCATGAAGTTTATAGATCCCAGTAATCCCTGCAGTGAAGTATTGTCCGGTCAAATGCACTTACATTAAAAACAATCAAAATAACAAGCATGTAATTACCACAATAGGCCTGATTCTCTACTGCCCAGCCCCCAGCATTGTCACTTCATCTATGCATAGCAAGTACAAAGAGGGTCTAAAATGTTACTATTCTGATTTAGCAGGCTTTTAGACCCACTTTGCACCCATTTTGGATAGGTGTAAATGAATACAGTGGAGAATGAGGCCATTGCAATCCAACATCAACATTCAATCATACTGGTCTTTGTCAAACCCATCCTTTGTTTGCTATTGCAAACAATGTGAAGCAGAAGCACCTGTACAGCTATAAAGTGTCTTGCACATTGTGCTATGTATACAATGAAATAAAATAAATAATACTGTAGTTAATAAATGCCAATAACTTTCTAGTGTACTTATATTTACCAGAGATTACTTTGCACTTTTTTGACATATAAATGTCTTCATAAATGTTGGGTCCCTATAACACCAAAAAGGTTCCCTTGAAAGGATTGGGCCTTTATCGTGCACTCTTTGGTTCCTAAACTGGTACTTCTACAATTTTTTTTTTTTTTTGGTGTGTGAAACAATCCTACTCTGGCAATGGAATGGATTAGATGATTGTAGGTCTTTTCTTTCTCTAACTTTTATTATTCTGTTATTTTTTATGAAATATGTAGAAGTGACATCTTAAATATGAAGGATGCAAAGAACAGCTGTTACATATCTGATGTAGCTGTTCTCTTCTGTGCTGAGATTAGTCATGAGAAAAACTTCAGAAAACAGGAGAAACTTCCAAAAATAGTATGTACCTAGTCTGCTCCTAGTACACTGCAGATACACATTGCTCCTTCTTGTGGGTTGAGAGTAAACTCTCAGTCTAGCCCTAAAGGACTTAAGCCTTTTGTTGTTAAGGTTTGTAATCTAGGGACCCTATTGGATCCATGGCTCCTGGTGGAAGGCCAAATAGCAGCGGTGACCCATGAGATTTTTTTCCATCTACACTTTGCAGAAACTTTCCAACTTTTTCTTCTCAGATGCAAATTTTGCTATAATTATCCATGCCTCCAGAATGGATTACTGCTATGAGTTTTGCATGGGACTAGCCTTGAAAACCACTGAGAAATTTCAGCTACTGGAGAACAAGGCTGCCTCCTTATATCACAGTGTTTCACACTAGTTCTTCACAGATTTACCGACTTCCTGTGAATTTCTGTATTCAGTATCTGGTCTGAGTTTTTGATCTTTATGGTTGGGTCCTATATACCTTAGAGACCTTCTCTGTCTCTTCATATTTCAACCTTGCAGGTGAGTTCAGCTGTGATGCTCAAGCTGACAGTCCCTGGATTTTTTGGCTGGGTGATGGGCATTCTAAATGGAGGGTTCCTCACATCTGAAATTGGAGGGCCCTTGACTCTAAAATTCATTTTCCTCTTTAGTGTGATATAACCTGAGTTTGATATTCAGGTCGTGTGCCAACAATCTATTTACTTCAGCTTTTTCTGAAGAGATGATTTCAAAGGGAAGTTTGAGGGGTTTTTTATGGCTAGCAAGTTTTATCATCATTAAGTGATTTGCATTCAGTTGACGTATATAAGTATGTATTATAACTATTGTGTCATATGTTGGGCTAGAAGGCATCATAGGGTACATTGTTATAGATTAAAAAAAATAAGCACAGAAAAGGTTTGAAAACCCATCCAGGAGATATCCAGATTGTCACCCCCTTTGTCATATACTATTAATAATTGTTGAATTTACTATTAAATCCTCCAAATTCTATATACTGTATCAGACCAAAAATTTACAGTTAGGGCTGCAGCTTTTGGTGACAAGTGGCATGCCTCTCAGTTAAGTGAATCTGACTTTTTGGATGTGACATGTCATGGTGTAGATGGTGTGCCTCAGTCAAAAATAAACAGATTGTAAGATGCCTTGCCTTTCACTATGAGGAATGCCACATGACACTCTGTTCCAGTCTCTCTTCTCACATTCTACATGAAGAACTTCCATTCTGTTGTTTTTTTCCCTCCCACATGGTGTTATAAAACAACTAAGAAGCAGAAGAACATTTCTAATTTCTCTTAGAAACTTCTAAGGAAATAAACTTAAATTATTAGTTACTATTGGAGGTTGAAACTACTGAACACATGGATGACTCATTGCTTGGTGCACTCTACATCCCATAGACAGTGGCAAAAACTCCACAAGAAGTTCCTCATTGCTGGATTTTGCATTGATTTGGATCTCATACTTATCTGAGAGACGTTTAAAATCACAACTAGACAGACAGCTCCTCATTGACTGAATCTCTGAGGAGGTATATGTGTTTTGCTTATTGTAGACAGTATATGGAATTTAGTGAGCTCATGGAATTTGCTCGTCATACCCTGATTTTGTACAGGACTAAGTAGATGTCTGATGGACAGGAATAAAAGCTTTCAACCTTTGGGGGATCTTTGTGGAAAGATGTGTTTAAAAGATGGGTCTATCAAAAATGAACTATTTGGAGAAGAGTGTAGTTATAGTTCTGAATGGAGGCTGCTTCTAGTCTCTCAAAATCACACTACAGGTTCCACTTGTGGGGCTTAAATCTACAGCCCTGTTTTATGCAATACCCTCATATGACTTCAGTGGATCTACATGTGTGAGGAACCATGGAGCAATCAGAGACATCTGGAGCTACACATATGTAGATACTAAAAGAGCAGGACTGATCCATTAATGCTCAATACATAGTAATTAAAGTAGGTAGTTGGAAGCAAACACTTTTATTATGAAATGTGTTGTAATGTGACTTCAGTTATTAATTCAAGTATAAGGTTGTTTGATTGAGAGATGGGACAAAGGCCTGTAGCCTGCACTTTTTTTTATAGTGAAAACTATAGGAGAAGTCTTTGCTTTATCAAAAGGAAAAAGGAGAATATTGCACATATTAAATATATTTGGATGATTACTATCCCTGTTTGGGAAGAGAGGATCCTGTTTGAATTTTATAAGTTGAGGATGAGCCTTTGTTTACATACAAATATTTCAGGATCTGTTATAAGGAAATATCTATAAAGGTTACTTTCTAGCATGCATATTATCCAAGTGGCTTATGTAAATCACAAGGGAAAAAATGTAGGTGGCCAGAATAAAGATGGACATATAATGACTAGAGTGGATTCTAACTGACACAGGTTATGTGAAATGACTTTTCCTTAAAAAATAAACAGTCCTCTGAGGGAAAAGTTTTAACAGCATTGCTCCACCCAGATGAGCTCCAAAGCTCACTGATGAGTTATCTGGAGAAAACACACAACTGGGACACAGAATCTGACATTTCTCTTACTGGGAGAAAGGAAGAAAGGAGTAGCTGTGTGCTGACAAACCACATATGGGTTCATCAGATCAAAGCTCCTCCCCCTTCAGCTGCTCCCGCTCCAAACCAAGCCTACCACAAGTCAATATTCTCCCACACAGCTCTACTTCCCAATAGAGCTGGTGAGAAATTTTCCAGCTGAACATTTTGCCATGAGAAAATGCAGTTTCACAGAATTCAAAAGGTTCCACAGAAAAATGTTGATTTCAACAAAATTTTGTTTTGAAACAAAAGTCAAAAAGGAGCATTCTGATAAGGGCAAAATGTTCTCTTTGACCTTCTCAGAATCAAACATTTTGATTTTCTCTTTTGAGACGATTTTTTTGTTTCAATGTTTCACATTTTATACTATGTAGTATAAAATAAAAAAGTCGAAATTGGAGTGAAACATTATCAATTTCATTAAAATTAAACATTTTGATCAACCCCAAATGATTTTTTTCCCACCCAAAAAATCATTTTACAGGAGTTTTGTTGTTTCTTTCTTTCTATTTTGGAATGTAAAAACTTCACAGTCACAAACTTTCCCACGAAATGGAAAATCCAGATCCAGCACAACTCCATTCACCATATTGCTAGTCTGTCCCCAATGCCCTTTCCCACTTCCTTGCTCGCCACCCAGGCCCCTCCACAATGCTGTGTAGTCCTGTTCAGCTCCTCTCCCAGAGCTGCTACATGGACACCATAGTATCCAAGAGGTGGCGATGGTATCTGAAGAGTGGTGATGTAGGGGGAGCCAATGATGAGGGAGGGGAGGTATTCAAGTGTGGTGAGTTTATGGGAGGAGGGGCTTTTGGTTGTGGGAGTTGGGTGGAAGGAACCAGGATTGTGTGGAAGGATTAAGGTGGGAAAAAGCTGAGAGCCTCTGTCCTGAGGCATTGGCACTAGAAGAGTTCACCAGAGCTGCTGTCTTTTTTTGCCCCTGACAACTGAAACCCCATTTCTTCAGAGAGGCTAGATCTCTTTTCCTCCCACCCCCATAGTCCTATCTCTTCCATATGCCTGAACCTACCCCTATTCCCCATGCATCCTCCCTGCTGGCCAGCCCACCTCCCTGTCTCCCCAGGGACTCTGTGCTGCATAGAGCTGGTGAATTAGGAATTGAGGCTGGTAGCATCAGAGAACAGAACTGGATGATGGGACTTGACTGTTCTGTTAGCTAATCGTGGCGAGACTCGGGTTATCCTGAATTAGGGTGTGTCTACACTATGAAATTAGGTCAATTTTTATAGAAGTCGAATTTTAGAAATCGATTTTATACAGTCGATTGTGTATGTCCACACTAAGCACATTAAGTCAGTGGAGTGCGTCCTCACTACCGTGGCTAGCATCAACTTACAGAACGGTGCACTGGGGGTAGCTATCCCACAGTTCCTGCAGTCTCCGCTGCCCATTGGAATTCTGGGTTAAGTTCCCAATGCCTGATGAGGCAAAAACATTGTCGCTGGTGGTTTTGGGTACATGTCGCCAGTCACCCCTCCCTCTGTGAAAGCAATGGCAGACAATCGTTTCGTGCCCTTTTTCCGTGCAGACGCCATACCACAGCAAGCATGGAGCCCACCCAGTTCAGCTCACCATCACTGCTGCTGTTGTGTCCTGGGTGCTGCTGTCAGCAGACGGTGCAGTACGACTGCTAACCATCATCATCCACTACTTCCACTGCAACTCTGCTCTCCTGGTGCCATGAATCCACCTCGCAGGTCCTCTCGTCGTTCTGTATAAATATCTATTCTCGTGGCATCTGTCATTATCCACTGCTTCCGCTGCAACTCTGCTCTCCTGCAAACGCCATACCACGGCAAGCGTGGAGCCTGCTCAGCTCACCGCTGCTGTTGTGAGCATTGTAAACACCTCACGCATTATCCTGGAGTATATGCAGAACTGAGCTAAGAGATGCCAGCACGAGGATGATTTTGATGAGGACATGGACACAGATGTTCCTGAAAGCACGGGCTGTGGCAATTGGGATATCATGGTGGCAGTGGGGCTGGTTGATACAGTGGAACGCTGATTCTGGGCCTGGCAAACAAGCACAGACTGGTGGGACCGCATAGTGTTGCAGGTATGGTATGATTCACAGTGGCTGCGAAACTTTTGCATGCATAAGGCCACTTTCCTGGAACTCTGTGAGTTGCTTTCCCCCCACTCTGAAGCGCAGGAATACCAAGATGAGAGCTGCCCTGACAGTTGAGAAGCGAGTGGCGATAACCCTGTGGAAGCTTGCAATGCCTGACTGCTACCGGTCAGTCGGGAATCAATTTGGAGTGGGCAAATCTACTGTGGGGGCTGCTGTGATCCAAGTAACCAATGCAATCATTGATGTTCTGTTATCAAGGGTAGTGACTCTGGGAAATGTGCAGGTCCTACTGGATGGCTTTGCTGCAATGGGTTTCCCTAACTGTGGTGGGGAAATAGAGGGAACGCATATCCCTATTTTGGCACTGGACCACCTTGCCAACCAGTACGTAAACCACAAGGGGCACTTATCAATGGTGCTGCAAGCACTGGCGGACCACAAGGGATGTTTCACCAACATCAGTGAGGGATGTCTGGGAAAGGTGCATGACGCTTGCATCTTTAGGAACTCCAGGCTGTTCGAGCAGCTGCAAGAAGGGACTTACTTCCCAGACCAGAAAATTACCGGGGGGGATTTTGAAACGCCAGTAGTTATCCTTGGGGACCCAGCCTACCCCTTGCTCCCACGGCTCATGAAGCCGTACACAGGCAGCCTGGGCAGTAGTAAGGAGCAATTCAAGTATTGGCTGAGCAAGTGCAGAATAGTGGTAGAATGTGCTTTTGGACGTTTAAAAGCTCGCTGGCACTGTCTGCTGACTAGGTCAGACCTCAGCGCAACCAACTAGAATTAATTTGAGAACTAGATACCATTAACTTGGGCTTGAATAGAGACTGGGAGTGGCTGGATAATTACACAAATTGAATCTATTTCCCCATGTTAAGTATCCTCACACCTTCTTGTCAACTGTCTGAAATGGGCCATCTTGATTATCACTACAAATGTATTTTTTCTCCTGCTGATAATAGCTCATCTTAATTACCTAGCCTCTTAGAGTTGGTATGGCAACTTCCACCTTTTCATGTTCTCTGTGTGTATATATATATCTTCTTACTATATGTTCCATTCTATGCATCTGATAAAGTGAGCTGTAGCCCATGAAAGCTTGTGCTCAAATAAATTGGTTAGTCTCTAAGGTGCCACAAGTATTCCTGTTCTTTTTGCGGATACAGACTAACACAGCTGCTACTCTGAAACATTCCCATTGTTATTGTTGCTTGCTGTGTGCTCCATAATATCTTTGAGAGTAAGGGGGAGACTTTTATGGCGAGGTGGGAGGTTGAGGCAAATCGCCTGGCGTCTGATTTTGAGCAGCCAGATACCAGGGCGATTAGATGAGCACAGCAAGGCACACTGAGCATCAGAGAGGCTTTGAAAACCAGTTTAATGACTGGCTAGGCTTCGGTGTGACAGTTGTGTGTATTTCTCCTTGATGCAAACCTGCCCCCTTTGTTGATTTTAATTCCCTGTAAGCCAACCACCCTCCCCCCTTTGAAGTAAAGTAGCTATTGTTTTGAAACCATGCATTCTTTCTTTATTAATTAAAAAAAAAAGGGAGATAACTGACCAGGTAGTCCAGGTGGGGTGGGGTGGGGGAGGAGGGAAGGACAAGGCCACATTGCTTATTGTAGCCACACTACAAATCAAACTGCTTGAATGACAGCCTTCTGTTGCTTGGGCCACCCTTTGGAGTGGAGTGGCTGGGTGCTCAGAGCGCCTGCCCCCCCCCCCCGCATTCTTGGGTGTCTGGGTGAGGGGGATATGGAACTTGGGGAAGAGGTCAGGTGGTTGTACAATGGATGCAGTGGGGGGTCTGTACTCTTGTTGGCTTTCCTGCAGCTGCACCCATACGCTTCATCATGTCTGTTTGCTCCCGCATTAGCCTTAGCATCGCCTCCTGCCTCTACTCTTCGCACTCCTGCCTCTGCTCTTCACGCTCACTTAATGCTTTCCTAGCCTCTGCCACTGAATACCTCCATGCATTCAGCTGTGCCCTATCAGTGCAGGAGGCCTGCATGAGCTCGGAAAACATGTCATCGCAAGTGCATTATTTTCTCCTTCTAATCTGCGATAACCTCAGGGATGGAGATGATAGGGGGAGCGTAGAAACATTTGCACCCGGAGGGAGATAAAAAAGGAGAGTAAAATTTAAGATGATACATTTCTGAGAACAAAAGGGGGACTCTTTCACAGTGAATCAAGCAATTCACAGCAGACAGCACATGTGCTTTAGGTACAGGGTCACATTTTGCCTTTTATATTGAGTGCCTGCTGGTATAGTGACACATCACACATGGCTGGGCAACAGAATTCAGTTTCCATGCATCCATGGTAAGGCAAAGGGTACGTGGGGTTGGCTTCTTATGCATAACATGTGGGAATGATTTCAAACTGCAGCGCCATCCTTTCCCATTGCAAGCGGTGGGTTGGGTTTCACATTTAAAAGGAGGGGCTGCGGTTTTCAGGTGGATATGCAGCACACACCTCCCCACACCCCACCGCGTGGCTCTTCTCTGGGATGATCCCTTTTAGCCAAGCGTAAACAGCCCAGCATGAACAGGATCCTTTTACTGTTCCCTTACAAAAATTCCCCTATTTCAACCAGGTGGCCATGAATGATATCACTCTCCTGAGGCTAACACAGAAAGATATAGACTGAATGTTGCTTGAATGTGACCAAAACCCAGGACCATTCGCTGCAATCCTTTGTGCTGCAATGATTCCAGAATACTTTCAGAGTACCTCCAGGAGAGCTTCATGGAGATGTCCCTAGAGGATTCCCACTCCATCCCCAGACATGTGAAAAAACTTTTCCAGTAGCTGTACTGGCCGTGAATGCATCCCAATTCTTCAGGGCAAATGAAACATTAAACACTATTGCTTTTAAACCCTGTACTGTAGTTACAAATGTGTACTCACCAGAGGTGCCTTCTCCAGCTTCAGGGTCGGGGATCTCGCCTTGGGAGGGTATTGGCTCCAGGGTGATGAAAAGGTCCTGGCTGCCAGGGAGAATGGATTCACCGCTTGCCTGCTGCACATTCTCCTCCTCCTCCTCCACAAAATCCTCCTCCCTGTTGCGTAAGACTCCCCCCTTGCAGGTGTCCACAGACAGTGGTGGGGTAGTGGTAGGGTCCCCTCCTAGAATGGCATGCAGCTGATCATAGAAGTGGCATGTGTGGGGCTCTGACCCAGAGGGACCGTTTGCCTCCTTTGTCTTTTGGTAGGCTTGCCTCAGCTCCTTGACTTTCACATAGCACTGCTGTGTGTCCCTGTTGTAGCCTTTCTCCAACATGCTCTATGAGATTTTGGCAAATATATTTGCATTTATTCTTTTTGATCAGAGTTCTGCCTGCACAGATGCTTCTCCTCATATAGCAATCAGATCCAGTGTCTCTCTTTCAGTCCATGCTGGAACTCATTTGCTATTCTGGAGAGATGGCATGGTCACCTGTGCTGCTGAGTTCGCCACGCTGACCAAACAGGAAATGAAATTCAAAAGTTCCCTGGGGCTTTTCCTGTATACCTGGCTAGTGCATCGGGGTTCAAAGTGCTGTCCAGAGCGGTCAAAATGGAGCACTCTGGGATAGCTCCCGGAGGACAATACCATCAATTTGCATCCGCACTACCCAAATTCAACCCAGCAAGGTCAATTTTAGCGCTACTCCCCTCGCCGGGGTGGAGTACAGAAGTCAATTTTAAGAGCCCTTTAAGTTGATGGAACGGGGTTGGTTGAGTGGACGCATTCATTTTAAAATTGACCTAACGCAGCTAAATTTGACCTAACCCGGTAGCATAGACCAGGCCTTAGAGGAATAAGTCTTTGTAAAAGGTTCAGGCATAATCTGTGTCTGAAATATCATCAAAGTGTGTGTCTGTGTAAAGTCTGGCATTTATGGGGGTCTGTGATTGTTCAGCTGGAGGAACTCAAAGGAGTGTTGAGGAGAACAGGGCAATATTTAAAACAGGTAGCATTTTAAAGTGTTTCCTCTGTCAAAGTTAGTGGTAGCAAATATTTTACTTAAACAGGTATATAAATAGACCAGTTGTCTTTTGAAAGCTTATTGTGCCAAAATTGGAGACTACATTGAATTATTCAAGTGTGAAACTAAAGGAATTTATTACTGTTTTTTAAGTGCAAATCTGCATGCAACTCGAATAATAGTCACTACAGGTGCCTGTGTAATGTCGAGTGTGTGTATATATACCCTTATATGGGCACACACATGAAACCTTACAGATATACCTGGAAGGGAAAGCAGCCATGAGCCTCTGACTCAAGGATTCTGCCATTCCTTAATTTATTGCTTCCTGATTTGTTAACACAGCACATGATCGGTTATTATTTTATATAACTCATTTGCTCTTACTGTCATAAATGATAGCAAAAAGTGTGTACCAAGGTTTGTAGTGGTTGCATTTATATGTTATATTAGGTCTTTAACAATGAATGTGTCACAAATAAATAGGCAACATAGTACATAATCAGCTGTGCCAATGGGAAAGAGCAGATATTACACAGGAAAAAGAAACCAATTAAACAGTATTCACCATGAAACAGTATCTGAATGTTCAGTAGTTAAACACATGTCCTTGTCTTTTTTAAAAAAACCGGACAAATTCCAGCCTCCACAGATATAGAGTTCCCTGAGGGCTAAAGATCTAACTTTAACTTCCACACAGTAAACTAAAACACCCCAGACTGGTGGCGGTGATGCAAGCCGGTCGTCTGAATTATGATTATTCAGTCTGGCATTATTTTAATCTGCCATGACTCTAACGTGCTTGATTTAGATTTATCTTGACCTGAAAACTGGAATCTCAATTTCTTTCTCTTTACAACTGATTTATCTTGTTCCACTAGTTTTTATTTCAACAGCAGACATTAAGAAACCTTCCAAACGAGTCAGACTTGCACATTTATCTACATCAAATACATTTGAATCAGGTTCCCCCCACCCGCTCCACGCATCATACTCTGTTTTCATTTGTTTATGTGACAAGGAGGTAATGAATTACGGTAGCTGAAAGTCAGACAAAACACAATTCTCCAGCAAGGCTGTTTTCTGGGCTATATTTCTTTTCTTGATAACCAGACAATAGCTAAAGAAATTAAGGAGGGGGAGAAATGACTGATCTTTATGTATGAGATAATGGATGAGCCTTGAATGACCTGTTTTTTTTGTTTTGTTTTGTTTTGTTTTGTTTTGTTTTTTCTTGCGGTAAAACAGTGTTGAAGAAAGAGGGCACTAGCGTACAGCCCATATCCTCCCATCTGACTGTATTAGTGCTAAAGCTCATGTTAGCAGGAGAACTGCCAATGACTGCTTTGACCAAGGAAGGAGCGAACTGTCTCACTGATTCAGGTACGTCTCAAGTTTAATCCTACAAATAGACCAAGCTTTAAGGTATAACGCTGCAGATAAAAGATCCAGACAAAAGACACTCAGGCGACACATTCCAGGTCTGTCTGGCTTTCGGGCCAGTTTGAGACGCCTCTTGTGTGTGGCCGTAGGATCGGGAAGGAGAATCGGGACTGGTGGCTCCTCAGAGGATCTTCCCCCCTCTCGTTCTCCCTCGTCCCCTTTCTCCATCCTTCAGGAAAGGGGGAGAGACCCGAGGGGCGAAGCCCTGGCGCGATGCTCAAGAGACCTCCCTCCCCCCCGGACCTCATTCTGGCAGGCGAAGCCATTCGGGAAGGATGGGCTGCCGCAAGCGGGGGGTTTGTCTGTCTGTGTGTTGGGGGGGGGGTCGTGACAGCGTGCGCGATCTTGGCTGCGGTAGCAGCCCCAAAGGCGGAGAAGTTTAGGGGGAAGGCGAGTCGCCGTGGCAGGAGGTAAAGGGCCAGGGCGGGTTGTAGCGGGGTCTGGCTCTCCTGTGCGCTGTCCTGGGTGCTGAAACCAGAGCCAGCCTTGCCTTGCATCGGGGCGCCCAAGCCCGGCTCAGCAAGTCAGTCCGCCTGCCTTCCCTCTCGGCACCCGATCACCTTTAAACCGCATTCAGCTACTTCAGCTGGAACCGCCTGGCTCCACACCTCTGGGTGCCCAAAGTCTGCAGGCAAGGCAGGCGTGCCAAGAAAGCACATCACTACTTTATCTGTGGTTGCCTTAGTAACTAATATGTATTTCCCCCGGCTTTCATATATGTGTCTCTTGTGGAATTTTCCCCTTAACCCCAAAAAGTTAACGTAAGCTGTAATGGATTTATTTTTTTTCTCCTCTGACCTTTAAATGACATTTTCCTTCACTGGAAAGGCGGATTTCTCTCTCTCTCTTTCTTTTTTTTGAAAGTGAAGTCTTCACATCCAAATGATGTTTTTAAATGACAATGAGTGAAGGAAACCCTCTCCCCTCCTTTCTGATATGGCGACCACTGAGGCGATGATAAGATTTTTATCTGATTAACTGGCTTACAAAAGTTTTAAAACCTGTCAGCTATTCTATCATTAGTTTCAAAGGTACAGGCAGCCGCCTCCTTGTCTTAAACACATCTGTGTGTCTATGTATATATTCTTCCTTGAAACTTACATTTGAGAACCTCTTCTGATTTGCACACTGACAAAAATATTTATTTCTCCAAACCCTTTTAAGATTAAACTGATTTTTACTGATTGCTGCCCTGACAGTTTTCTCTAACAAATGTGTGTTATTCCTTCTTCCTATGTCAACAGGATACACTTCAGTACTACGATGACTCCTTTTGCACCTGAGAGCCATTTGTTTAAGGCTATGCCGTAGTGGGATTTAGAGCCACTTGACAAGTGACGGGCGAGAGGCTGGTATTTCCTTTAACAATGTGCAGACAGGAGGAGCCCATGAAATTTGTAACCTGCATTTGGATGACATCCTGTAACAAAATGATTGGAGTGGTGCTGGTGTTTTTCCCTGCTATCTTCCTGGAGATGGATATTCTCCCCAAAAACACTGGCAGGAAGATGCTGCTGTCGGGGGCTTCCTCGCAGCGATCGGTAGCCAGAATGGACGGAGATGTCATTATAGGTGCCCTCTTCTCGGTCCATCACCAACCGCCGGCCGAGAAAGTGCCGGAGAGGAAGTGTGGGGAGATCAGAGAGCAATATGGCATCCAGAGAGTCGAAGCCATGTTTCACACTTTGGATAAAATTAACTCAGACCCAGTCCTGCTGCCCAACATCACGCTGGGCAGTGAAATCAGAGATTCCTGCTGGCACTCTTCCGTAGCACTCGAGCAGAGCATTGAGTTCATAAGAGACTCCCTGATCTCCATAAGAGATGAGAAAGAAGGGATCAGTAGATGTGTGCCTGACTCTCTACCCCAACATCAGAGCAGGACCAAAAAACCCATTGCTGGGGTGATTGGTCCAGGCTCCAGCTCGGTTGCTATCCAAGTTCAAAACCTGCTCCAGCTCTTTGACATCCCCCAGATCGCTTATTCTGCAACGAGCATCGACCTGAGCGACAAAACTTTATACAAATACTTCTTGAGGGTGGTCCCTTCCGACACTCTGCAAGCCAGGGCCATGCTTGATATCGTCAAACGCTACAACTGGACCTATGTATCCGCAGTACATACAGAAGGTAAGTATGGAAAAGCAGCGCACTTAGAATCAGGCTAGTGGATTTTCCTTCCCACCCCTTTTAGCCGCTCTTTCCCCCACACCCAGAGAGCCAGCCATAAGCTTCTGGCGGCAAGCTGAAACACCACTGCATGGCGTGCTACACGGGTTTGTCATTTACGTGGTTCTCTTGCTCCTAGGTCACTAGCAGCGACCATCTAACTGACTAATGTAGAGGAATGCTTTCCACTAAGGAGAGACGGAGTCCTTGACGCTAAATTTGAACAATTAGATTGTGATAGACTATTTGTTTGCCTTGTTTCTCCGGGCAAGTCAACTCCACCCCAGGGATACCAACAGCAATTGTTTTGTTATTAGTAACCTAGCTTTCTTGAAAAAATAAATGGAAAATAATGCAGTCTCCCCGCCCCCATACACACACTCCACCACTGTGGGATCTGAATAGTGTTTCTCTTCAACCAGGGAAGTTAGCGCTGAACAGACTGTTAGATAGTGTCCCAGCTTGTGTTCAAGCGACAGACTAGATGTGGTGAAGTATCAGACCTTATTTAAGTTCAGAGGAGAAGGACTGGCACAATTAGACATGCCCAAGACTCTTAGGTTTGACCCTGTCCCTTTACTTCTCATACATGGAAAGATTTCTCCTTCTTGCATTTTAGACTTTAATTTCGAATTAAAAAGGTAATTAATGTGAGAATCTAGAGCTGAAGTTAATCATGGTATAAAAATCATTCTTAAAGAGAGACTGCCAGTTCTGTTATGAAGTGTACAGATTTTCTATGAGACAAATCCTGAGGGGCTGCTTAGTTTTTATTCAGGCAGAACAGTCACTGATGTCAATGAGAGTTTTAGCTGAGTGAGAACTGAGTCAAAATTGAACAAGAACTCCAGGATTTGGCACTATATTTGTTCTGTATTAATACTATAAATTAATTTCTGGGACTATACACATAGAGGACTGAATCCTGAAGGCATTGCTCGAATATATTTTACAGAAATGTTTTGCAATGAAGTAAGTGTATAGAGGTCCATGCTATTTGACAGGCCCGCAGTTCTAATATTCAGTAAAGTGTTACTACTATATGAACATAAGTAAAAGTCTTACTGTATAGAGACAATTTGTTTTCAACAAGTTTAATTAACTTTAAACTAGTAAGTGAAGGAATTGTAAGATCACACTATTTAAAACTGGAAGCACTGGTTCATAGCTAGACCATTGGTTTTGTCAAATACAACCAAATTTATATTCACAGCTAACTTGTACAAGAAGCAAGCCCTTTCAATCCAATACTGTGACATTTCTATTGTCCAGTCATGCTGCTGAACACCAATTTTTTACATAGTAAATGACAAACCTGATTTTTTGTCATCGCAGCACACCGGTTAATACATTTAGCCAAGTAAATCCATATGTAAATCTGATTTATGATTCCCTTTAAATTAATGAACTAAATAGGCAACTTTGTGCTCAAAGGTCTGGCCAGATGTAAACAGTTGAAAACATATATTGCCATCATGAAAGAAAGAAATCATCAGTTAGACTTGCAAATGTCACATTCAAAGGTGAATTGGATTAACCTGGACATACGAAACATGAAAGTGCTGCAATTTTGAAAAATGTTAGAGCAGGGAACAATGACCTGACATTTGCAGTTCATTTTGTGCCCTGTCACAGATGAAAAAAACAAACTGATGTACAGGGTGTAACCTGAGATACTAAAATTCTTGGATGCTAGTAGATATGATTATATTTTGTGACAGATCAGAGTGAAAATACACAGGAAGGGGCAGCTCCTCATCTGGTGTAAGTTGTCATAGCTCCATTGACTTCAGTGGAGCTACGCCAGTTTACACCATTTGTGGATCTGCCCCTCAGGAATCTGTTCTACTTCTATGTGCATATGTAACTCCCGTTAACATTAATGAGAGTTATCTTCCCTCTTGGGAAAGAGAATAGATTATTAAAGTTATTTGTTATTTTGTTTTTTTTTTTAAATCATGATATAGGAGACTTTTCATGATAGCAATTTCACTCATTACATGCAAGAACTTTTAATTAGCTATCACTTTTTAAAATACCTTATTGACTGACAAGGAGTGCTTCTTGCAGGATATTTTTCTGATATCCAGGGTGATACTTTTGGAAATGTTGAACTAATTCTGTTTCACAGTGTGATAAATTCTTCTGCAGTATCAAGGGATCATTTTTCAGATTACTCAGCTTTCATTACTCCCTTTTGCACGTGTGCACACACACACAAAATGTCTCTAAAGATTGTCTCTAAACCCAATTAAAATATAAATTATATTTAGTTGCACAAGTACATATTTGTTGAGCTCTTTCCCAGAAGAACTATAGAATACCAATTTATAAAGTATGAAAATCTTCCCTCCCTCACCCTTTTAAGGTGAAATTACTGTTCAGGAACAGCGTTGCCTTTACTTTTCTACAGTTTAATATCCTATGCATTCACTGAGATCTATCTAGATTGTGAGAACGCTTCCCTCTTCCCCTTCCCAATGCCTGTGGCATGCAAAGCACCTTTCTACTTTGCATAACCAACACAAAGGCCACTCTCAGTACCAGTCCCTGTGAACAGGGGCTTCTTCATATTTGCTTCCATACCAGCTCACAGAGCAGGGCTAGTGCAACAGAATCTACACCATCCTTGTGGTATGTACCACATATACAACCCCTATGCACACCACGCTTGGGGCAGATTGTGGGTTGTGGCATTATGGCTTGGCACCACCCTCTACATAGGACTCTGAAAAGTGTACACATTTCTTCCAAAATGCACAGGCAGTACCAGTGCAAACTTCCATCATACTGACTTTCCAAAGAGCTTAAGACCTGGGTGGAGCACCCCTGGGAGTTGGACAACTGTTCCCTTCTCATGTCAAATCAATCTTTGGCCCCCAATGCCTCAGATCATTGTAGACACCTGGGCACAAGGAAATGAAATGAGATCACCAATTCATTTGACATAACCACTCAGCGGCTGTCAGATAGCAGTATTCTTCAGGCAGTACCGACCTAGTCTGGATTCAAATAGGTAACCTAGAAATTAGAGTCTCCATAGTCCTTCTCTGATACTCTAAGCCATTTCTGTTCTCTTGCAGTGTCACCTTCAGACATAGCTGCCCAGAACAGTTCAGAGAAAACAAAATAATATCATAATGTATAGATTATTCTATCTTTTAATAATGATCATAAATAATTACCACTTGAAGTTTGTGAACTATACACAGAAATTTGTTGACTATATAAAATGGCTTCCAATTAGTTTATCACATTGGGTATATAGTGACAATGAGGACAGGCAAAGCAATCCAGTTTGTAGTAGACTGTCTTTCTGGTAGTCCATGAGAACATATTCTTCTGTTCATTGAACACATAGAGGTTTATTCTCCATCAGAGTGCAGGACATATGCAACTTCTGGCATGGCATTTACCTGCATAAAATCCCTGCACATTCATGGGAGATAGATCTCTTGAAGATATGGAATATCTGTCTTGTGCAACATTGTTTTCAGGAATACATAAATATTGTAATAAGGTACAAATTACTATTTTATTTTCAAAGGTGTATATAATTCCACTGGAAAAAAATCATTGTAGACTAAAATTGACACATAAAGCTAGGCAGACAAGAAAAGGGCAAGTCATTTTGCTTAATTATGTGTCTCGAACACAGTTGCACATCAGGAAACTGCATTATTTTCAGCACATCTACCTAGACAAATTTGTATGGCCCTATAGTAGCTGCAAGACATTTTCTAGGCTATTGTTTATTTCATGGAACCTTCAAAGAGTATTCAATGTGCAGGAGGACTTGTGGCACCTTAGAGACTAACCAATTTATTTGAGCATAAGCTTTTATGAGCTACAGCTCACTTCATAGGATGCATTCCGGTGAAGTGACCTGTAGCTCACAAAAGCTTATGCTCAAATAAATTGGTTAGTCTCTAAGGTGCCACAAGTACTCCTTTTCTTTTTGCGAATACAGACTAACTTGGCTGCTACTCTGAAACCTGTCAATGTGCAGGGTTGTTGTTGGTGGTGGGATATTTTTTGTTTTTATTTTTGTTTTATGTGCACATGCATCCTCTCAGCTTTTAGGGATGATTCAGGAAAGGATTTCTGTTCAGAAAAGTACTTAAGTACATGCTTAACTCTTAAGTATCCACCGGTCAAGAAGGATGTTTGGTAAATTGGAGATGGTTCAGAGAAGGTACCACAAAAATGATTAAAGGACTGCACAACATGCCTTAAAGTGAAAGACTCACAGAGCTCAATCTGTTTAGCTTAACCAAGAGAAGGCTAAGGGATAACATGATAACAGTCTTTAGGTACCTACATAGGGAGCAGAAATTTGATAATAAAGGGCTCTTCAATCTAATGGGAAAAAAAGTATAACAAGACCCAATGCTGAAAATTGAAGTTAGACAAAGTTAGATTGGAAATAGGGCACGCATTTTTAAATATAAGGATAATTAACGATTTGGAACAACTTGCCAAGGATTGTGCTGGATCAGGGGTGGACTTTTTGGCCCTAGGGCCACATCGGGGTTGCAAAATGGTATGGAGGGCCAGGTAGGGAGGCTGTGCCTCCCCAAACAGCCTGCCCCCCGCCTCCTATCTGACCCCTCCCACTTCCTGCACCCAACTGCCCCCCTCAGAACCTCCCACCCATCCAACCCCCCCAATCCTTGTTCCCTGACCGCCCCCTCCCGGGATCCCCCTCCCCTAACCTCCCCCAGGACCCCACCCCCTATCCAACCCCCCCCGGCTCCCTGTCATCCCCGACCCCCTGGGACCTCCTCTTCCAACCCCCTGCTCCCTGTTTCCTGGATGTGGCCCACGGGCCATAGTTTGCCCACCCTTGTGCTGAATTCTTCCTTGAACAGTTCTTCTAAAGCAGTGGTTTTCAACTCAGACTTTCAACTTTCAACTTAGACTATGTCTAAAATTTCCAAAAGCTTCATTTGAAATTTTTTAGGGGTCCGCAAATGAAAAAAGGTTGAAAACCACAGTTCTAAAAGTATGCTGTAGTTCAAACAGGAATTCATTCAAGGAGGTTTTATGGTCTGTTATATACAGAAGGTCAGACTAGATGATTACAACGGTCCCTTTCATCTTTATAATCTATGAATAAGGCTCAACATTAACTAATGAAATATTTGTCATGATTATAAAGGCTTTTTAATTAAAAGTAGAGGATGTGGTCTTTATCTTCATTTCAATTTGTTTTGTTTTGTTTTGTGGCCATAACTGTCGCATATTCTCCACAGTAGTGATTCACAAGAAACTCAACCATACAACCACTTACTAGTAAAAGGATGGAAGCTGTATAAACTTGGACATGTCAAAGGGAAACATTCTTTTGGCAATATTGTATAATAAGCTTGAGAGTAGAGAATTCATCATGGTAGTTTGTATGGGCTAGAATAGTGGCTCTCAACCTTTCCAGGCTACTGTACCCCTTTCAGGAGTCTGATTTGTCTTGCGTACTCCCAAGTTTCACCTCACTTAAAAACTGCTCGCTTACAAAATCAGACATAAAAATTCAGAAGTGGCACAGCACACTATTACTGAAACATTGCTTACTTTCTCATTTTTACCATATAATTATAAAATAAATCAACTGGGATATAGATATTGTACTGACATTTCAGTGCATAGTATATAGAACAGTATGTAAACAAATCAGTGTCTGTACGAAATTTTAGTTTGTACTGACTTCACTATACTTTTTGTGTAGCCCGTTGTAAAACTAGGCAAGTATCTAGAGGAGTTGATGTACCCCCTAGAAGACCTCTGTGTACCCCCAAGGGCATGCATGTCCCTTGTTGAGAACCACTGGGCTAGAAAATAGCTTTCAGTTTAAAGCTATTGCACTGTTTGGGGTGATGGGTCAAGAAGCACCTCTAGTTTTTTGTATGTCATAAAGAAGGACTTCATTTCTGTTAAATGCACAAGGGCAGTAAATTATGGAAATGGCCAATGGAATTTGTTAAACCAAAAATATGATACATTTAAACATTGTGTTGTTCAAAAATTTTTCAGAAACTATTCTTGATTTATGTGAATACACCCATTGGGCCAGCTGTTTTGCTGGTGCAAACTGGCACAGTTCCAATGGCAATGCACCAGTTGGCAGTAGTGGAGAATTTAGCCCTACATTTTAAGTATTCACCAGATAGTTTGGATTAATAATGTTCAGACTATGGGTTGTTCTCAAACTGTTCCCTTGAGCTACCTATTTACTATTCACAGTGTAACTGATCGCATGGTATGTTTGGAGGAGTGCCACTTTTTTAACATGAGAATGATGGATTCATAATAGTGAATAGCAATTCCAGTACAAATTAATTAAATTTTCAGAATTCAAAAATATTTTCATGAGTACATTTCAGTGGTTATAAGAACATTTGCAAACAGTGATTAGTACGGCCTAATACAGAGCAGTGATTTGTATCTGAGATGTTTATTCACAAATACATTCACCAAGCTATTTCTTCATTATTCAGCCACCCTTATAAACATCATGTGGGATCTCTGAAGCATGGTGTTGTGGGGGAGAAGCAGAAAAATTGAATTTATATTTTTTCAAAACCAAATTTAGTGTAAGCACAGAGACAAATGGAAAATCAAGTGGTGACTGGAATTTTCTCTGCATTGGCCACACTAATTATATTTATAAGAAAGTGGTGAGAAAATCATTTACATTGATTGATGTTGACAAAAAATGTTGCTTATGACAAATACAATAGAGAAGTTATTCAAGAAAACTTCCTTCTTGAAAATATATTACCTTATAGCGTTACTAAATTCACAAAGAATCAAGCTTTTCAGCTGCACAAGTGGCCTCATGAGTTATATCAGTTCAAAAGACTCATCTAACTTCCACACCTGCCATTTCAGCAATATTCCTAGGTTTCACATTTGCGAGTTGGCACACTCGGTTCATTTGTGCCAGTTGCTTCTATTTTTCTCTATTCTCCTCCTGCTTTTAGATTTGTACATCCCACAGTCCCAGTATGCTACAACAGATTTTCTGTGTCAATACAAATTGTTTTAAAACCAAGTCAAAAGAGCTGGGTTTTCTAAACAAGCTATATGAAAATGTCTTTAAAATGTTATTTTGAACACAGAGTTCTTAATATTAAGGCAATCTTGCCTTGGTTTCTCAGTCAGAAAAAACTAAGGCTATGGAAAGTTTGGGTGTCTGATTACTTATGGTAACTGCCATTAAAAAAGGTATTTTAGGAGATTGGAAGGCTTAGGGGATTGACAGCTTTAACAGAATGTAGGGATATTCTCATCTAGATCATTGATTCAAATACAGACTAAGCCATCAGTGATGGACAGTCATTTCTAATGCTGATTGGCATATGAGAAATGAGTTGTGGTCTCTGTATATTTTCTAGCTGACAGGTGTTCACAACACAAAAACCACCATCACAGATGGCACTAATTAACATCCCTGCTTGCAGTCTCAGCAGAAAGGGCAGAAATTGACTCGACTTGGACACTTAAATATACTACCTTCTCTCTTCTAGAGGTGATCTCTTCATATCAGTGTTGAGGCACATTGTTAGAGCAGTGTGGGGAAGTTTGCACATTCACCAACAGTGTTGCATCTGTCCTGTGGAGAAATAGAGACTTTCAGTTTGTAGATATGTCAACCTGGCTTCTTTCACAAACACTAAAAGGAATTTAATATTTAGAAAATAAACTAAACTTGAAGGGATTTCTTCCAGAAGGGTGTACATTCAAGATGAATTAATACATGTACAAGTAGAGGTAGAAGCTTATAGTCATGAATGTATATAAATCTAGGGTCCAAATGGACTCTTAAAATAAGTGGGAGAATTTCTATAGACTTCAGCCGAGTTACAACCACTAACATCAGTGGTGAATGTGACTCTAATTCTTGTCTAGATCCTGCAAGCAGTTCCATGTGGACTCTACAGCAATACAGGATTTCACTGAAGTAAATAGAGCTCCGTGCAGGCTCTCCGTGCATAGGACTCTCCCACAGAGAGCTAGTTGCAGGATTGGGGTCACTGGTTGGAACCCTGCCCTTGTTAGAAAGCCAGAATGAGAAACATAGTTAACAAATAATGTATAAGCAGAAACCCAAACATACATGGCTTTATTAGTAATTGGTATTTGTTTTATTTACCATATAAAACTATCTCTGACTGAAATTTCAGTCTCCAAGCAGATGACTCAACATGCACATGTGAAGGCAAGACAATACACACTATTTAATATGTGCCCTCATTTTTCATTACCCATTAGTGACTGTTGTAACTGCAAATTACGTATAGCCAAATAACACAACATACAAAGCAAATATGACACTAAACTGGGAGGAGTGGTAGATACGCTGGAGGGTAGGGATAGGATACAGAGGGACCTAGACAAATTAGAGGATTGGGCCAAAAGAAATCTGATGAGGTTCAACAAAGACAAGTGCAGAGTCCTGCACTTAGGACGGAAGAATCCCATGCACTGCTACAGACTAGGGACCGAATGGCTAGGCAGCAGTTCTGCAGAAAAGGACGTAGGGGTTACAGTGGACGAGAAGCTGGATATGAGTCAACAGTGTGTCCTTGTTGCCAAGAAGGCCAATGGCATTTTGGGATGTATAAGTAGGGGCATTGCCAGCAGATCGAGGGACGTGATCGTTCCCCTCTATTCGACATTGGTGAAGCCTCAACTGGAGGACTGTGTCCAGTTTTGGGCCCCATACTACAAGAAGGATGTGGAAAAATTGGAAAGCATTCAGCAGAGGGCAACAAAAATGATTAGGGGGCTGGAGCACATGACTTGTGAGGAGAGGCTGAGGGAACTGGGATTATTTAGTCTGCGGAAGAGAAGAATGAGGGGGGATTTGATAGCTGCTTTCAACTACCTGAAAGGAGGTTCCAAAGAGGATGGAGCTAGACTGTTCTCAGTGGTAGCAGATGACAGAACAAGGAGTAATGGTCTCAAGTTGCAGTGCGGGAGGTTTAGGTTGAATATTAGGAAAAACTTTTTCACTAGGAGGGTGGTGAAGCACTGGAATGCGTTACATAGGGAGGTGGTGGAATCTCCTTCCTTAGAGGTTTTTAAGGTCAGGCTTGACAATGTCCTGGCTGGGACGATTTAGCTGGGGATTGGTCCTGCTTTGAGCAGGGGGTTGGACTAGATGACCTTCTGAGGTCCCTTCCAACCCTGATAGTCTAGGATTCTATGATTCTAATATGTATTTGTCGCATTTTGTGACATGTGGGGAGTGAAGTGAAGAGTACTGTGTAGCACAAGCTGTCTTTTCATCTGTGAATTGCCACTGGCTGCATGGCTTGCCTCCATCAAAAACACAGTGTGACATGCCTTTCATTTCATTGAAAGGCATCCCACTTGTCACACAATACTGCGGCCCTCTGACTGAGCAATTTTCATTTGTTTGTGTTCTCTCGTGCATGTTTTTTAAACAATTGAATGGCATAAAAATACTTGTAGTATATTAATAACTGGTGAGGCATTATAGTAACATTAATTATTAGGGACCTGATCCTGAATTCTTTATGTATCCAAAACTACCTATGAAATCAGTGGAGTATCGCTGTGCTAGGCACTTTAGAAATATTGATCGCTAAAATAAATAAGATGCAAGGTCATACCTGAAGTGAATAAAATTATCCACGGCAGTCACAGGTGATAGATATTGGGCCTGATACAATGCCCATGGAAGTCAATTGAAAGACAACCATTGACTTCAATGGGCATTGAATTGGGCCCAACATTCATATTATGTATTGGTCTGTTGAATTATGGTACTAAGATTCCTCAGGCAGTATTACAGATCCACAGGATGCCCCTGTGTGCAACTACATTGATCTCACTGTTCTCTGAAAGGTGTGTAAAGTTTCATGTAGGCAAACAGCATTGTCTTTAGCTACATATTTGAGGATTTTCATGCACGTCTTTTATTCCACCCAAGTAAATTATCCAGTAAATTTAACCCTTTTTTCTATCTGCAGATTGTTCGCAGATTTTTATTTTTATAAATGTCTTCACTGTTTGCAATTGTTTGACAAATGTTTTACACTCTTATTAATATGTGGATAGGTGTATTTGTACAAAACAGCAATTCCCCCAAAATTTATACAAACAAAAATCCACCTGTATAAAAAGCAAACAAAAAGGGTCATGAATTTGGCTGAACTGACAGCATTTCAAAATGTGACTGAATGTTCATGAATACCATTTTACAGTGTTTGACAAGGCTGTAGTGAACACAGTATCGATGCATCTACATACACTAGTTTATAATAGTAGATGAATAACTATATTGGGCGGGGGAGGGGGGAATCTCTCACTTTTAGGCGTGGTCTACACTAGAAGATTAGGTTGGTTTAACTATGTTGGTCAGGGGTGTGAAAAGTCCACACCCCTGTGTGGCGTTGTTAAGCTGACCTAAGTCCCTGTGTAAATAGCACCAAGTCAAGGGAAGAATTCTTCTGTCGACCTAGCTACCACCTCTCAGGGAGCTGGATTACCTACTCCAATGGGAGAACCCCTCCCATTGCCATAGGTAGCGTCTACACTGAAGCGTTACAGTGGCACAGCTGCAGTGGTGCTGCTGTACTGTTTTATGTATAGAGAAGCCCTAAGTCAAACATACCTTTCCAGGGGAGAATATTTGACAACAGTGAAATTGGATAAGAACATCTGTCAGAAAGCATCTTTTGGAGGACAATAGCATCTGGGTTAAGCTTCAGTTCTGAGAGTTGTATGATGCTAGTCCTGCAAATGATTATGTATTTCCCTTTTGCGGGCTCCACACTTGTGAATCTGGAATCAGGACTGGGTACTTAATGTGGCGATCTTTATAAAAGCAGATCATGACCCAGAAGGTTCTTATTTTGTTCTTCTGTAGGAAAAGCCAAGCTAAAGCAGTCTTTACAATACAATTAGCGTGTGGGCGGCGGGTATAATAGGCAAGGGGAAGCATTGCCTCCCCTAGCACAAGCATCCCTGCTGCCTGACACCTGGGCCGTGGTGCCCCCCTGCCTCTTTCCCTCCCTGCTCTGACCCTTCCCTGAGGTTTCCACAGCTTGCTGCTGCTGCCTGAGGTGAGTCTTCCTCCTCTCCTTTCCTCCACCCCATCCCACCTCCTTCCTCGCCTCGGAGGTCCCCGCAGCTGTCGGCCATGTCTCTCCTCATCCCCCCTCCCCGCGGGGTGTTTGTGTGCGTCAGAGAATGTGAGCGGGGAGTCAGTGGCAGACAGGGGGAGTGAGGAGGTGAGCAGAGGGGATTCCTGGGGGTATGTCTACACTGCAGAGTTGTTGACAAAACGTTTGTCTTTCCACGGTACTTAAAAAAGCCTCCCCGCGAAAGACAAACATTTTGTCAACACAAGTGGCAGTGTGAACGTGGCTTTGTTGGCAGGAGCGCTCTCCTGCTGACAAAGCTAATGCCACTCGCAGAGCTGGAAGTATTTTGTTGGCAGAAGTGCTGACAAAGAGTGTTTACACACACTGACTTTTAGCAACAAGGCTGTGTCGACACAGCCTTATCACTAAAAGCTGCATGGTCTAGACAAGCCCTGAGTTACTTTACACAGTGAAAAGAACAGGAGTACTTGTGGCACCTTAGAGACTAACAAATTTATTTGAGCATAAGCTCTCATGGGCTACAGCCCACTTCATCGGATGCATGCAGTGGAAAATATAGGACGATTTTATATACACAAGAACATGAAACAATGGGTGTTACCATACAAACTATAACAAGAGTGATCAGTTAAGGTGAGCTATTATCAGCAGGAGAGAAAAAAAAACCTTTTGTAGTGATAATCAAGATGGGCCACTTCCAGCAGTTGACAAGAACATGTGAGGAACAGTAGGTAGGAAAAATAAAGATGGAGAAATCCTTTTACTTTGTGTAATGACACATTCACTCCCAGTCTTTATTGAAGCGTAATTTAATGGTGTCCAGTTTGCAAATTAATTCCAATTCAGCTGTCTCTCATTGGAGTCTGTTTTTGAAGTTTTTTTGTTGTAATATTGCGACTTTTAGGTCTGTAATCGAGTGACCAGAGAGATTGAAGTGTTCTCCAACTGGTTTTTGAATGTTATAATTCTTGACATCTGATTTGTGTCCATTTATTCTTTTACGTAGAGATTGTCCGATTTGGCCAATGTACATGACAGAGGGGCATTGCTGGCACAGGATGGCATATATCACGTTGGTAGATGTGCAGGTGAACGAGCGTCTGATAGTGTGGCTGATGTGATTAGGCCCTATGATGGTGTTCCTGAATAGATATGTGGACACAGTTGGCAACGGGCTTTGTTGCAAGGATAGGTTCCTGGGTTAGTGTTTTTGTTGTGTGGTGTGTGGTTGCTGGTGAGTATTTGCTTCAGGTTGGGGGCCTGTCAGTAAGCAAGTGAGAGTGATGGGTCGTCCTTCAGGATAGGTTGTAGATCCTTGATGATGTGCTGGAGAGGATTTAGTTGGGTTACGGCGAGTGGCATTCTGTTACTTTCTTTGTTGGGCCTGTCCTGTAGTAGGTGACTTCTGGGTCACCTACTGCAGTTCTCCAACCCCTCAGACAGAGACAAACACCTACAAGATCTCTATCAAGCGTTCTTACAATGACAATACCCACCTGCTGAAGTAGAGAAACAGATTGACACAGCCAGAAGAGTACCCAGAAGTACCCAGAAGTCGCCTACTACAGGACAGGCCCAACAAAGAAAGTAACAGAATGCCACTAGCTGCAGGACAAGGAGCTTGCCTCTCCCATTTTCACCCACAGCCCATGAATTAGTGCCTCTGCTGCTATTGTAACTGTTAGATTATTAACTTTCACTGTTGATTTTAAAAACAGATATTTATTATGTATGTTGCTATTCCCTACAGGAGCTGGTCAGGTTTTTTCCACTGAAGAAAATTTAGATGAAAGTAAAGAAAAAAATAATTTTTGTCTAAATTTTCCATAGAAAATTTGGATTTTTGGGTGGAAATTTGGAATATTGAAAATTTTCAGCTGAAAACCAAAATATTTCCCTCATGGAAGTTGTAGTTTGGATGCCTCATGCTCCCATTCTTTTCTATAGGCTGGACTTTTGGTCAGACGGCTCCATGGTCTCCCTCTTGGAGAGTGAAGATGGTACATCATGGGATAACTGGCTATGGTGCATCATGGGAAATGTAGTCTGTCCAGTGAGCCCAACCTATGGAGGAGAATGGGGACAGGAGGCAACTGAACTGTATCTTCCATGAGGCACCATTTCCAAATTGAAATATTTTGTGTTTTGACTTAATTTTTTTGTTTTTTGTTCAAAATATTTTGATTTTTGGGTTGTCAGTTTTTCAACAAAGTATCAAAATTTTCTGTGGAAAAAAGACACTTTTGTGAAAAAAATTGTATAATCAAACCCCCAATTTTCCATTAAAAGCAGTTTGATAGAAAAATTTTGGCCAACCCTATTCCTAGTCCTGATCATGTGGCAGTGTGGTGGGAGTAAGGCTTATTTTAGGACAGCATAATACTAGTTTATGTGTGCAGCTGTATCAGAAAATTGAAGTAGCCTGATCTATTATACTTTACAATATGTTGACTTCATGTGGAAAGAACACATGACCAAATTATCCATATAGCTAGAATTATTCTGTTATGATTACAATTTCTATGCAATATTTTATTAGCTTTCAATAATCTTTGTTTGGCATTGACTATCAGGATTGAATTTCATGCTGAATTATAGCTCCTATAACTCCATTGACTTCAGTATAGTAACAAGGGGCAAACAAACACAGAACTGGTCCTTAAGGATTGCTTTTAAAAATACTGAGATTTCAGAGTATTAAGCTACTCATGTTGACTTTATTTATACATTCTTGTTCGTGCCCTTCATTATTTCATGTCTTGTTCTCCTTGTCTCTCCTCATTTTATCTATGCCTCTTATTGACCTGTGTCACTTTCTCTGGGTGGTTGCATCCTTGCCCTATTTTACGTCTGAGGACCATAACGGTGTAGTAGGCATTTATGATTGTGTCCTCATGCCAACTGTTTTAGTCTTCCTAATGGAGGGAAACAGAAAGCAAAAGGAATGTTTAATGGGGGGGGAGGGGGGAGAGTGAGCTGCTACAACTGAGGGTTATATACCTGAGATCCAATGGTAATCAATTATGGTAGGTCTCATAGTTTAGTAAAAAGTAAAATTAGTATTTAGTACAGTTTTCTGGTTATACCCAAGTCACTGGAATTAGTGACTCAGGGTCTGAGTCTGTCCTGAAATTTGAGAGAATGGTGTACAGGAAAATTTGTTTCAGTCATGAATTCAGACAGCAACCTACCACAGGTTTTGCCGCATGTATTTTCTCTCACTCTTGGATATAACGTATCCACAATGGAGTATTGTTCAATGTTTGTATTTTCCACTTTGTTGAGATTTTACACTAAATTTGTTCGTATCATAACATAAACAAGGGCTCATGTAACTGAAGAAAGCAATAAGCAGAATGAAAAGATTCATCGATATCATTCTCATAGTATCACTGACTATGATATCACTTTGTACCCAGAATGATATAATTTGTCTGACAACACATGCAAAATAAAGTAAACGTTATGGGAGGGAAATGAAAACTGGAACCTATAGTAGGTGCATTTTTTTTTTGATCGAGCAGTTTCCCAGGAATTATTTAATACAAGTATTTTGCTGGACTACAGTGTAGATGTTTGTAAACATTTGTTCAGGCTAACCACAGAAAACATCATATATTGATATTTTCAAGTGGTCTTAGCATACAATCAATCTAGAAGCACCCTGTGTATGTTGTGATGGCTATCTTCTGGTGTAATAGCAATATTAATATGCTCTCATCTAGGCAATGCAGAATGGATTCATTTCTTGAAAATATGATGTCCTTGTCACATCTACTTGTCTCTCTTCTAGTGAGTCGATATACGTGACTGGGTGAAAGTGATCATTAAATGACAGATTTCATGATTTTAAGGAAAGAAAGGACTGAGAGCACCAGAATAAGGACAATGGATTTCAAAACAGCAGCCATTAACACACTCGGAAAACTGGTAGGTAAGGTACCATAGGAAGAAAATGTAAGGAATAAAGTCGTTCAGGAGAGCTGGCAGTTTCTCAAGGAGACAATATTAAAGGCACAACTGGAAGCTATCATGATGTGAAGGAAAGATAGGAAGAATAGTAAGAGGCCAATATGGCTCCATCAAGAGCTCTTTAATGACCTGAAAATCAAAAATAAATCACACAAAAAGTGGAAGTATGGACAATTTGCTAAGGAGGAGTTCAAAAGTATAGCACAAGCACGCAGGGACAAAATCAGAAAGGCTAAAGTACAAAAAGTGTTGCACCTAGCAAAGGACATGAAAGGCAATAAGAAGAAGTTCCTTACATTAAGAGAAAGTTCAAGGAAAGTGTAGGCCCTCCACTTAACGGGAAGGAGAGCTAATAACTATGACATCAAGAAGCCCGAGGTGTTTAATACCTATCATGATTCAGTCTTCACTAAAAAAAGATAATTGTGCCAGATGCTTAACACAATTCATTTTAACAACAAGAAGGAAGGAATGCAAGCCAAGATAGGGAAAGAACAGGTTAAAGAATATTTAGATAATTTAGAGCAGTGCTGGGCAACCTGCGTCCCGTGGGCCACATGCAGCCCATCAGGGCACTCTGATTGCAGGCTGTGAGACATTTTGCTGACGCTGACCATCTGCAGGCATGTCTCTGCACAGCTCCCAGTGGCTGCGGTTTGCTATTCCCAGCCAATGGAAGCTGCAGGAAGCGGCAGGCCGCAGGGATGCGCTAGCCGCTGCTTCCGGCAGCTCCCATTGGCCAGGAACAGAGAACTGCAGCCACTGGAAGCTGCGGGGGGCTGTGCCTGCAGACGGTCAACATCAGCAAAATGTCTCACAGCCCACAATCGGATTACCCTGATGGGCCGCATGTGGCCCACGGGACACAGGTTGCCCACCACTGATTTAGAGGTATTCACGTCAGCAGGGCCTGATGAAATTTATCCTAGAGTACTTAAGGAACTAACTAAAGCAGTCTCAGAACCATTAACTAGTATCTTAGAGAACACATGAAGAATGAATGAGGTCCCAGAGGACTGGAGAAGAGGGAACCTGTGTATAAAAAAGGACCGAGAAAATTATAGATCAGTCAGCCTAACTTAGATACCTGGAAAGATACTGGAACAAATTATTGAGCAACCAAATTGTAAGTGCCAAGATGATAATAGGGTTATAAGGAATAGCCAGCATGGATTTGTCAAGAACAAATCATGCCAAAGTAATCTACTTTCCTTCTTTGACAGGATTTCTGGGCTAGTGGATGGAGGCAAAGCAGGACATGTGGTATATCTTGGTTTAGTAAAGCTTTTGACACAGTCCCACATGACAGTCCCTTTGAGATAACTGGCTCTGTGGATGAGGGGAAAGCAGTGGACATGTTGTTCCTTGATTTTAGCAAAGCTTTTCACACAGTTTCTCACAGTATTCTTGCCAGCAAGTTAAAGAATTATGGGCTGGATGAATGGACTAGAAGGTGGATAGAAAGCTGGCTAGATTGTCAGGCTCAACGGGTAGTGATCAATGGCTCCATGTCTAGTTGGCAGCTGGTATCAAGTGGAGTGCCCCAAGGGTCGGTCTTGGGGCCAGTTTTGTTCAATATCTTCATTAATGATCTGGAGGATGGTGTGGATTGCACCCTCAGCAAGTTTGCAGATGACACTAAACTGGGAGGAGAGGTAGATACACTGGAGGATAGGGATAGAATACAGAGGGACATAGACAAATTGAAGGATTGGGCCAAAAGAAATCTGATGAGGTTCAACAAGGACAAGTGCAGAGTCCTGCACTTAGGATGGAAGAATCCCATGCACTGCTACAGGTTAGGGACCGAATGGCTAGGCAGCAGTTCTGCAGAAAAGGACCTAGGGGTTACAATGAACGAGAAGCTAGATATGAGTCAACAGTGTGCCCTTGTTGCCAAGAAGGCCAATGGCATTTTGGAATGTATAAGTAGGGGCATTGCCAGCAGATCGAGGGACGTGATCGTTCCCCTCTATTCGACATTAGTGAGGCCTCATCTGGAGGACTGTGTCCAGTTTTGGGCCCCATACTACAAGAAGGATGTGGAAAAATTGGAAAGTGCCCAGCAGAGGGCAACAAAAATGATTAAGGGACTGGAACACATGACTTGTGAGGAGAGGCTGAGGGAACTGGGATTATTTAGTCTGCGGAAGAGAAGAATGAGGGGGGATTTGATAGCTGCTTTTCAACCTGAAAGGGGGTTGCAAAGAGGATGGAGCTAGACTGTTCTCAGTGGTAGCAGATGACTAGAACGAGGAGTAATGGTCTCAAGTTGCAGTGGGGGAGGTTTAGGTTGGATGTTGTGAAAAACTTTTTCACTAGGAGGGTGGTGAAGCACTGGAATGTGTTACCTAGGGAGGTGGTGGAATCTCCTTCCTTAGAATTTTTTAAGGTCAGGCTTGACAAAGCCCTGGCGGGGGTGATTTAGTTGGGGATTGGTCCTGCTTTGAGCAGGGGGTTGGTCTAGGTGACCTCCTGAGGTCCCCTCCAACCCTGATATTTTATGATTCTATGACATGCTCATAAGCAAACTAGGGAAATGAAGTCAAGATGGAACTCCTATAAGTTGGATGCACAACTAGCTGAAAGATTGTACTCAAAAAGTAGTTATCAGTGATAGTTATTCACTGTCAAACTGGGACAACGTATTTAGTGAGGTACTATTCAATATTTTCACTAATGACTTGGAGAATGGAGCAGAGGGTATGCCTATAACGAAAAGGAGTACTTGTGGCACCTTAGAGACTAACAAATTTATTTGAGCATAAGCTTTCATGAGCTACAGCACACTTCATCGGATGCATGCCGTGGAAAATACAGTGGGGAGATTTTATATACACAGAGAATGTGAAACAATGGGTGTTACCATACACACTGTAACGAGAGTGATCAGGTAAGGTGAACTATTACCAGTAGGAGAGAAAAAAAAAACTTTTGTAGTGATAATCAAGGTGGGCCATTTCCAGCAGTTGACAAGAACGTGTGAGGAACAGTGTGTGGGGGGGAATAAACATTGGGAAATAGTTTTTACTTTGTGTAATGACCCATCCACTCCCAGTCTTTATTTAAGCCTAATTTAATGGTGTCCAGTTTGCAAATTAATTCCAATTCTGCAGTCTCTCATTGGGCTCTGTTTTTAAAGATTTTTTGTTGAAGAATTGTGACTTTTAGGTCTGTAATCGAGTGACCAGAGAGATTGAAGTGTTCTCCGACTGGTTTTTGAATGTTATAATTCTTGACGTCTGATTTGTGTCCTTTTATTCTTTTACATAGAGACTGTCCAGTTTGGCCAATGTACATGGCAGAGGGGCATTGCTGGCACATGATGGCATATATCACATTGGTAGATGTGCAGGTGAACAAGCCTCTGATAGTGTGGTTGATGTGATTAGGCGCTATGATAGTGTCCCCGAATAGATATGTGGACACAGTTGGCAACGGGCTTTGTTGCAAAGATAGGTTCCTGAGTTAGTGTTTTTGTTGTGTGGTATGTGGTTGCTGGTGAGTATTTGCTTCAGGTTGGGGGGCTGTCTGTAAGCAAGGACAGGCCTGTCTCCCAAGATCTGTGAGAGTGATGGGTCGTCCTTCAGGATAGGTTGTCGATCCTTGATGATGCGCTGGAGAGGTTTTAGTTGGGGGCTGAAGGTGATGGCTAGTGGCGTTCTGTTATTTTCTTTGTTGGGCCTGTCCTGTAGCAGGTAACTTCTGGGTACTCTTCTGGCTCTGTCAATTTGTTTCTTCACTTCAGCAGGTGGGTATGGTAGTTGTAAGAATGCTTGATAGAGATCTTGTAGGGGTTTGTCTCTGTTTGAGGGGTTGGAGCAAATGCGGTTGTATCGTGGAGCTTGGCTGTAGACAATGGATCGTGTGGTGTGTCCTGGATGGAAGCTTAAGGCATGTAGGTAAGTATAGCGGTCAGTAGGTTTCCGGTTTAGGGTGGTGTTTATCTGACCATCACTTATTAGCACTGTAGTGTCCAGGAAGTGGATCTCTTGTGTGGACTGGTCCAGGTTGCAGTGGGGGAGGTTTAGATTGGATATTAGGAAAAACTTTTTCACTAAGAGGGTGGTGAAACACTGGAATGCGTTACCTAGGGAGGTGGTAGAATCTCCTTTCTTAGAGGTTTTTAAGGTCAGGCTTGACAAAGCCCTGGCTGGGATGATTTAACTGGGAATTGGTCCTGCTTCGAGCAGGGGGTTGGACTAGATGACCTTCAGGGGTCCCTTCCAACCCTGATATTCTATGATTCTATGATTCTATGATTCATGGTGGGATGGAAATTGTTGAAATCATGGTGGAATTCCTCAAGGGCTTCTTTTCCATGGGTCCAAATGATGAAGATGTCCATCAATGTAGCACAAGTAGAGTAGGAGCATTAGGGGACAAGAGCTGAGGAAGTGTTGTTCTAAGTCAGCCATAAAAATGTTGGCATACTGTGGGGCCATGCAGGTACCCATAGCAGTGCCGCTGATTTGAAGGTATACATTGTCCTCGAATTTGAAATAGTTATGGGTGAGGACAGAGTCACAAAGTTCAGCCACCAGGTTTGCCATGACATTATTGGGGATACTGTTCCTGACGGCTTGTAGTCCATCTTTGTGTGGAATGTTGGTGTAGAGAGCTTCTACGTCCATAGTGGCTAGGATGATGTTTTCAGGAAGATCACCGATGGATTGTAGTTTCCTCAGGAAGTAAGTGGTGTCTCGAAGATAGCTGGGACTGCTGGTAGCATAGGGCCTGAGGAGGGAGTCTACATAGCCAGACAATCCTGCTGTCACCCCTAGAACTCCGAGCAGGGGTATTCTATCTGCTACCCAAGATCCATAAACCTGGAAATCCTCGACGCCCCATCATCCTCTCAGGCACTGGCACCCTGACAGCAGGATTGTCTGGCTATGTAGACTCCCTCCTCAGGCCCTACGCTACCAGCACACCTAGCTATCTTTAATCTGGGCTTTAATCTGCAACAAGGCAGACTTAAGTTAGATACCAGGTAAAACTTTCTAATTATAAGGGTAGTTAAGTTCTGGAATAGTCTTCCAAGGGAGGTTGTGGAATCCCCATCACTGGACATTTTTAAGAACAGGTTAGACAAACACCTGTCAGGGATGGTCTAGCTATATCTTCTCCTGTCTCAGACTGGCAGGTGAGGGATGGGGCCTGGACTAAATGACATCTCAAGGTCCCTTCTAGCCTTACATTTCTATGATTTTTTTTCTCTGCATTTTTAGCTTCTCTCCTCATGGCAAGCCACGCTGACACAGGTTGCTGTATTTTCTGCATCTTTTATTTCACTGCTGTTGAATGAATGCTGTCTATTGCAGTAGATCTCAGACTTTTCCACACCGTGACCCCATGTTACAAAAGCAAAAGTTTTGGGATTCCCTCTCCCTCCCCTGATACCTAGATATAGGGAGAGGCAAGTGGTCATGACCCCCTTGGAGCTGTTTGTGACCCCCTGGTTGGGAAGCCACATTCTGTTGGGTTTACTTTAATAGTGAGGGTGAGGGAGTCAGTGAGGCTATTTCCACCCACTCTTCTCCTGCTGTTAATGCAACACATTTTTTAAATTTAATCGCTTATTTGTGTTTCATTATTTGTTGCTGTCATTAGAGTCCATTGAACTTAATCAATAAATAATTATTCCCCTAATGGTCTGAAGGAAGGCTGAGTGGCCCAAAGCACTGCTACTTGTGTGTGTGGGGAGAAGGTCTGTGAGAAGTTCAGTATATTATATATATATATATATATATATATATATAATGGAAAGATACTGGAACACTCAATTTGTATGCCCCTTGAGGGTGATAGGGTTATAAGAAATACCCAGCAGGGATTTGTCAAGGCAAATTGTGCCAAACCAGCCTAATTTCTTTCTTTGACAGTGTTACTGACCTAGTGGATGGGGAGAAGCAGTACACGTGAGATATCTTGATGTTAGTAAGGCTTTTGACACTGTCCCACATGACATTCTCATAAGCAAACTAGGGAAATGTGTTCTAGATGAAATTACTATAAGGTTGATGCACAACTGGCTAAAAGACCGTACTCAAAGAGTTGTTATCAAGGGTTCACTGTCAAACTGGACGGGCATATCTATGGGATACCACAGGGATCAGTCTGAGGTCCAGTACTGTTCAATATTTTCATTAATAACTTGGTAATGGAATGGAGAATATCTTATAAAATTTGCAGATGACACCAACTGGGATGGGTTGCAAGTGCTCTGGAGGATTAGCATTCAAAACCACCTTGATAATTTGTAGAACTGGTCTGAAATCAACAAGATGGAATTTGATAAAGTCGAGTGCCGAGTACTTTGGAAGGAAAAATCCAATGCACAAATACAGTGCTGCTAAGCAGCAGTACTGCTGAAAAGAATCTAGGGATTATAGTGGATCACAGATTGAACAGGAGTCAACAATGTGGTTCAGTTGCAAAAGAAGACATATCATTTTGCGTGTATTAACAGGAGCTATATGTAAGACACAGAAGGTAATTGTCTCAGCACTGGAGATCTCAGCTAGAGTACTGTGTCCAATTCTGAGTGCCATGTTTTGGGAAAGATGTGGACATATTGGAGATAGTCCAGAGGAGAGCAACAAAAAATAATAAATGGGTTAGAAAACCTGTTAGAAAAACTATGAGGAAAGGTTAAAAAAACTGAGCATGTTTAGTTTTGAGAAGAGAAGACTGAGGGCAGACCTGATAACAGTAAGAGGATGGTGATCAATTGTTGTCCATGTCCACTGAAGGTAGGACAAGAAGTAATGGACATAATCTGCAACAAGAGAGATTTAGGTTAGATATTAGGGAAAACTTTCTAACTATAAGGGTAGTTAAGTACTGGAAGCGGTTATGGGAAGGTTATGGAATCCCTATCACTGGACTCTTTTAAGAACAGGTTGCACAAAAACCTGTCAGCAATTGTATATGTTTACCTGGATCTGCCTTGGAGCAGGGGGCTAGACTTGTTGACTTCTTGAGGTCCCTTCTATATCATGTGTAATAATATATTCTACCTTTGTCATAGCCATAATGTTTTGAAATCTGAAGCAGAAATGTGCTGGTACCAAAAACATCTTAAGAGACATCACCACTTTTTATAGGTCATATTTGGACATATGAATAATGAAATGCTTTCTAAAACTCCTGGAAATGTATCCGTGTTTACATAGTATGATCCTGTGGTCCTAATGAACTCAACAGGAGTTTAGCGGTTGACTTCTGTTTGTACATGGATTCTATGGGCTTGCTCTTGAATGGGGCTGAGCACTCTGGGCTAATTCAGCAAAGTATGTTCTTAAAGTTAACCCTGTGATTAAGTGAATAGTCACACTGACATTGAATAGAATTACTCACATGCTTAAATTAAGCACATGCTTAAGATGATTTGGATCACTCCGGCACTCCAGCCACCTTGTAGGAGACAATCCCATCTGCTTTGCTCCACATTATAACACAACATTTTTATAGACAAAACTAAACTATATTCATAAGCCTAGGAAAAGGTAGTATTATTTGCAGATAATAGAAGGCATGTGAGAAGATGCTGAGTGGCTTGCACACGAACACTCTAAGATAAACTTACCATCTTTTAATAATAAATAGTTGTTTGTGTTCATTGTATTTTGTATTCTTGTGCAGCGTACCTAATGTAAACAACAGCATTCTTATCCAACAAGAACACTTATATTCTTTGATGGTGAAATTCACCCTCACATACCTTCATATAGACTGAGTATCATACAAAGCTCTGTGGGTCTCTCCAGGGATGGGGGCATGGAGTTCATGGAGCCCTTGTTGCTGCTCCAGCTCATAAGCTAGTGCTATGTTCACAAAACCTATGCATGTTTTTTGACCTAGTTGGTCCTCCTAATCGTGGGTCTTCACCTCCAGTACACCCCTTACTGATGTCATGGGACTAGTATGGAGACCCCTTCCAGGGCATGCAGGAGGGTGGAGAGGCTCCCAGTGTAGTTGCTCTAAGTACAACCTCTCCTCCAATGCATCCTCGTGGTGGGGTTGAAGGGGCACAGAGGGATTTACCTAGACCCCCAGCATCCCCATGAAATGTCATCTTTCCTGCATTTCTTAATTTATATTATTTGTTTGGATCGTGTTGTGCTATGAATTTCTCTCCATTTTGTTTTAGGCAACTTTGTAGACATTTCAGGATAAATTTTCAGTAAGATGCTCCTGTGTGACAGGTTTGACACTGACAATTGCATACCTAATTGCATACGCATGTTCACAAATTTTGACTTAAGAGCATGAATGCTCTTACATGGTTAAATTGGAGCACTGAAATAAGAGGTGGTTCACTAACATATGCAAATATATTATCAACATAATTAGTCATGTAACTGGGTGGTGAGATCTCAGCGTATTTTCCCATGAAAGAAGTTAGGATATTTCAAAATAAATTCTATTTGTCGTGCTTTGTTATCCATTTGCTAAAAATCAAAGTACTCTGGTGGAAACTCCATTCTGAAACTGTTCATTGTTAATTTTTATTTCTTGGGTGTTAATTTGTACATATTTGAATACACAGCCCCAGACAACAGTGACAAAATATAGGCAACAAAATAATGAATTAGGTAGAGAGAAAAAAATTCAGTTTTCTGTATTGCCTTCTTCCCACAAAGGGGTATGTTGTGTAAGCCTATTGGTACTGTATTCTGGTTTGTCTGTGAAGATTTAGTGTACATTTGATTATTTAAGAACAGACCAAAAAGGTGCCTCTCTCAAGCTCTAGGAGCTCTTGACAATTTTTTTTTAAATACAACCATACTTAGGTTATTGTCTATACTTATGACAGCATGAGGTGTACATACACTGCACACGCCCCTGAGCAATGTAAATTGTACCGACCTAAGCGCTGGTGTAGAGAGTGCTCTGCCAGTGGAAGTTTGTCTCCAGGGCTCGTCTCATTCAGTTGAAAATATCACAGAGATAAATGGCCACTTCACACCTCTGAGCCTCCTGTGCTACAGGTGGAAGTATAGAGCCCCTTCCCCCCTATACTAGGCCCAGATCTGGGGTACTGACCCTGCCTCTCCTGTCCTGCCCCTTCCTGCTCCATCTGGTATGTGTAATCCTGACAGCCCCACCACCTTCCCATGGCTTGGAGAGGCAAGCAGCCTGTGCGTGTGTGTAAGGCTATGTCTACGCTACAAATTACTTTGGGATAACTTATGTAGCTCAGGAGTGTGAATCATTACAACCTTGTTCCCCATTAAAACTGAGCATTAAAATTTCCACTAATTCATTTTGATGGGTAATATGTTGACAAAGCTGACACCTATAACAAAATGTGACTATGTGGATGTGATTTGGGACTGATGTTTTAAGAGATTTTTCCCCCCCGCACCATGATGTCAAAGAAACCGTAATCAATTGAGAATGAAAGTTGTCTTTCTTTGATTGGATTGTTTTAAAATCCTTTTACCTTTTATTTTCCAATTTTTGTTATGTGTTGTGTATGTATGTAGGTATTTCTTAAAGCTATAGTATCAACAATATTGCCATTGCAATTTATATAGCTAGGCTTGGAAGGGTTAGATTTTTATCAGTAAATGTTGATTTCACCATACACACATAAACCAATGAACAAATATTTTCATTGACAATAATCAAAATGTACAGATAGGCAAAGTAAGAAAAATGCTGCTTGAGAACTTATTAGAGTTTGATTTAACAATATTTACTTTCTATATTTTGGCATGTAATGTTGAGGGTCCCCCCACCCCAGATTCTGTGAAACTGTGAAAATTTAAATCAATAAAAATTGAAAAAAAATGCTTAAAATAAATATTGAAATGTCAAAATTATTAAAAAATAAAATTCTGCTAAGCCTATATATACACAGTAGCAATTTATCTTTCCAAAGTGCTTTACAAACATGAAGCAATTAATCTGATTTAAGTTGCAAAGTTGTAGCTACTAACATATTTTCCTAACTACTGTGTGAACTGGTATCTTTAAGTGTTGCTTTGGTCAGCAATCTGTAAGAAGTCATAAAAGTTCTGAAAGCTCAATCATTACTTTAAAATAACTGTTACTCTGTTACGTGTAACAGAACATGAATGGTTGTTGGAGACTTTTCACAAAGATAGAGACTTGATTGCTTGTATAACTTCTGCTACAGATATATCCTTGGGAGGCGGCCCTCTGGAATCAATATCAAGCTTTGGTAAAAGGATTTCAGCAAGATAAGTATTTGTCAACTTGGGTGTTCTGTGAAGCTGTAGGGAACAATAGGAACCAAATTCTTCAAAGATATTGGCTCTGATGCTCTGCCTAGGCCAAGGAATGCACTGTGCAACTCATGACACCCAGATGTCAAGATGGTTGAAGCCATGATCCTGGTCCAGTTGTGTGCTAGGCTTACCCTCAGATGTTACTCTAGGGCTGCTCTAACTTATACTGGCTGATAAGGTCTCACGAGAAGCCCCAGCCATGACCTCTGTGCCAACAGCCAGGTGTGGAGAGCATAGAAACTACTACACAACAATACTACTGGAAGATCCCTCTACAAATGGGAGACACCCCTCTCCTCACTCTCCAGGGACAACTACATCAACTTTAGGATTGCTTTGTGTCCACAGTGCAATGCAAAGCAACCCTTCTGCAGCAAAGAAACTGGCCTATCAGTTATCTTTGTGAGAGCTTTTCTTTTGTGACTCAAGAATGAAAGAATATAGTTTCTTTGTGCTTATGCTTTAGTTCAATAAACCAAGAACTTATTGGTTTCCCTGCTTTCCCTGTTTAATTGGTTTCAGTGTACATTCTGCTGTTTTTTAAAAAAAATAATATCTGATTGAGTTTACCTCTTTCAGATTCTAGCTGTTTAAAGATTTGATATGAGCCAGTGTTGTTTTGCTTCCTTTCTAATCTCTTTATTTCTCATTGGTTGTAAACGTCCTTTTTGTAGGCTGAGGAGAATGCAATAAAATGACCCGAGACCACTGACATTTTATATTGTGAGAAGTATCAGGATCATTATTTAAGGCCAGGTGGTCCTCAATTCTATTATCATTAATCATTTGTCTGAGCTGCTGGTTCTTATAATAAAAGCCACAGAAATTCATTCCAGGCAGAAATTTAGGAAGGAAGGCTATTTTTTAGAGACAGAATTTCAAATAGTTTATTTTTACATTTATAAATATGGCATCCACCTAAACTAAGGTTAGGGTATGCAAACTGGCTTGTTTAAAATAAGGTCTTATTCTCCCTCTACTCTGAACTGAACCTAAACCTTTATAAAAGTTAAAAAAAATTCTCCAGACTTCTCTTCTCTAAACCACAAATATGCCTCTCTCTCACTCCTCTTCTTGTAACACATTTCCCCTTCCCTGTCTCCAGCTCTCAAAAAATGGCTGTAGGACCATTCCCTCTCTCCGATCCACCTGGTCTTGCCCACTAACTATTCATGGATCTCCAGTAGTCTTTCCTGGTTGAGCAACAGGCTTCCTCAGCCTCCTCCGGTCTTTCCCTCTCTGCAGACCCATTTTTTAAAACTTCCCTACCTTAGAAGATCATTATGGGTTCCAACAGGTTCGGTAGTCTGTTTTAGGGCCTATGGTCTGTTGCTTTCAAAGCTGGCACAGGGACCTTCCTGGTCACACTGCATTGCCTGCCTCTGATCCGGGAAGTCTGAAAGTGCATCTGCTGGCATAAGTCCAGCAAACACAATGCCCAACCTCTTGGACCCTGCTAGAATCCTCAGACTCATAGTCATTTCATGAGTGTAAATGACACCACAAAGAAAGAGGGTAGTTGGGAGAGGAAAGAGGAGCTTGAGGAATTCAAGGGTGGAATTGTGAAGAAGAAAAGAGAGGAGGTAAGTCCTGCTGAGCTTCACCAGATCTCCAAACCTTGTGCAATTTAATTGCATCACTGTGTAGGTGCTTCTATAATTCACAGCACTTTTTAGTGTCAAGTATATAAGCCTGTAAGTACGTCTATCCTCTTGTATGCACATATAATTCCCACACAACCAATGAGAATTGCACCCACATAACTTAGGGCATAAGGGGACCCTTCTTTAAAATGACATTTAAATAGCTGAGTTATTAATGCTAGAAATTGGAATCTGCCTAAAGCATCTCTCTTCCACAATATGCATAATCATGTGCTCATTGCAGATGATAAATACTGGACAGATTTGCATGCTAGACTACAATTTCTCTGAAAATGCCACTGCAATCTAAGGAGTGAAAACTAAAGATTTTTTTAAAATGTAGAAATAATCTTCCATATATTCAATATAAAAATCCTGCCCAAGTACTGTATGGTGTAGTTGTTACCAGTGAGGGGTGAACAGGAAAAGGTTTGGCTTTGAATTGAATAAGCACCCCAATGTTTTAGACCTTACACAAAGCGTATCCAAATGATCTGAATTCTCTTGACCAGGCTGGAATTTTACAGGAACAGAGCTTTCTCACAAGACTTCCACTACTACTTGTTTCCAGGTAGGACACAGAGACATGCAAAACCAGCCTTTTTCATACTATTTCTGCACCTGTGCTTCCGCTCCCAGTTGGAACTCAAGAGATTCAGAACCTGGTACTTTCCCTGCTGCACCAGCTCTGGGAAATGGGCCAGGGCTGTGTAGGGGTGGAGCCAGGGTTCCAGCCACGCCCTGCAGGCACATTTCCCTCCCACCTACACGGCGGCATAGTAGTAGCTTGGCAGCGTCTGCTTCTCCCCCTCCAAATGCTCCAGCACTGTGGGCACCCCAGATGAGGAGTCAGGGGGCTTCTGTTCTCATCTGCCCTTACTTCTCTGTGTGGGCACAGCAGGGGCTCCCAACTGAGTGCATAATGGCACCCCTCATGGAGTTACACTGGGATTTTTGACCACAGATGGTGTCACACTGCTACTAACTAGCAGTAATTTATCCCAACTCCCCCTTTTGCTTTCCCCTATTCCTGTGCACCCACATAGTGTGTGGTACCATGGAGTGAACTGTAAGGAAAGAAAGTAAATTATTCTTTTTACTACCTTCAGAGCCTTCAAATCAAACACTGCAGTGTCCAAGTGGTGCAAAAAATTCCTTCAAAACCCTAACTTCAAGTAAAACAAAGCTTACTTTTTATTGGCTGTGAGAAAAAGGCAGTGTTTCAGGAACAGGAAAATCAGACAACATAAGAATGTAACAACAGCCCTGGCATGTCCTCTTAGCAATCAGGCCAGGTTTAATCCTTAAATCTCACAACAACCATATATTATAAACAGGCAGCTTTCCCTTTTCTAGTACATATGATTTAGAGTCACTTTATAACTATATTTTCCAGGTAGCTCTTTTGTTAACCCCCCTCAAATCATATCCTAGATGGCTCTTGGAAACAAACCTGTCGAAGGAGAAACCTCCCATGGAGAATTAGAAAATCACTACTAAGGGAATCTCCCTATGCAAATCAGCATCCCAAACAGGTGACTGTGCTCAGATCCATTAATAGAAAACAGTAGATATGCAATGGCATTAACAACATCACAAATAGAGAGTTTTTAAAACATGGGGCTCATTTCCATCCAAAGTAACAAACAACTGTAGTTCTCCTGCTCACGTCACAAGTGGAATACTGTCAGGTTCTTTCTACACAGCAGAGGGAAATCTCCAGGCCTCCTCTACTCTGGGTAAATGCACCCCTGTGAAAAGAACCAGCACAAGTCCTATCCACCACTTAAGTCTCAATTCACCATGAACAACTTCAGGCTGAAAATTAGAGAAGGTTTCTAACCATCAGAGGCGTGACGTTCCAGAACAGCCTCTGAGCTATGTGGAGGACAGGACAACCAACTTAATTAGTTTCAAGAGAGAGATGAACAAGTTTATGAATGTGATTGTATGACAGGGTTGCTTGTGATGGTGTGGGGTAGGGCTGAGCAGCTCTGGGGCTCACTTCTGGTTTATATCTTGTGTTCTTAAGAGTTCATGCTTCAGGGTTTCAGCCAGCCAGCCAGCAAAAGGGGTCCACCCAAAAAGAGATTAAGTGAATTCTTCCTCTAAGAGGATCCATTTCCTCTCTCTAAATATTAACACTTTTCTGAACCAGTCCAACCCATCCGCACAAAATTGTCCAACATAATAATCCAGGTGAAAAGTCTGCTTATTTTTGGATATTGCATGTATGTGCTTCAGTTCAATCCATTGTATTTGGACTGGATACAGGAGGCAGAATATATCTGGCCTGAAAACATTGTGTGTGTCTGAAGGATTTAGTATCTTTTCACTGTATTGTTACTTATATCTTGTCACAAAGCATTATGTTATTTCATGCCAATGGCTTGACAGTGATGCTAGGTTATACAATGCCAAAAGGGAATTTGTAAATCTAGTGCTTTTGGATCATATAACCTTGGCAAAGCAGGTATCCGGTCAGGATTCTGGGTAGTTATTTTGCAGTACTTACCTTTGGAAGTAGTAGATTTGTTGAATTAAGGGGTTAACACTTTCAGATTATTCATGTGCATGCTCTCCTTGTACTAATTTTGCAGAGAATGTATCTACAGTACTTATATCACAAGATCCACAGGGGCATTTGTGTATTATTTTATTGGCTCAAGGAGGGCAAGAATGTAGAAGGAGAATGCTGCTTCTGAAACTTTTGGTACGTGGATCAATTATGTGACTAATAATATATGTTAGGAAATGTAACTGCTGCTCTAGTCACACCTGCTTGTTGTTTTTCCAAGATCAACTATCTCATTAAATTTAAAATATTTTCCTCTTTCAAGATAGCAAAAGCCGCTAGCCCAGCCTAAGAACGAATTGCCTTGCAAAATTAGTTTTTTCATTGATGATGACTTGCAGCTACAACTGATTTTTTAAAAAGAATACAGTATTTGAAACAATATAAAATGGGGATAGATGCAACTGAAAACTTAATTGCGGGTTTTTAAAGAGCCCAATCATACCCCCAAGATCTAGGTGCACAGAGGACACTCAATACTGAGATTTCTTCATTCTGCAGGGATAGGAGTTAACCAGTTCTATGGCATCATTCCCCCTTTCCCTGGGCTCTCTACATGTTCAAGAAGTGATGTCTGGGAAGCGAGTGGGACCGGGGAAGAGTTAGGGCAGAGCCAATATGGGGGAATAATGTTGGTTCCCCACTGGTGCTGCAGAGAGTCCCCTGGAAGGATAATTAACTCCTTACTGCAGAGTGGAACTTCCTGGAATTGGAGCTCCTGGAGTTGCATGTCATTGGCATTGTCCTGTCAGGCATCAGAGGCACTGAGGATGCAGCAGCGAGTGCCGAGGCACTGGACCTCTGCACAGATGGCCCTGGCCTCCCCCTGATTCCCTGTGTGATGTTGAAGACTAAGTCTCTAGGCCTTGAGTGAACACTATCAAACGCATAGCTGGAAACCAGTCTGACTCACCTGTGGGCTAAACTCACCTAGTCTGGCTAAAGTAGGTGTTAAACTTGTAACAATGTATTTAGTGTTTAGACTTTATGAAATGTGTGTAAGTTGCTGCATGCATTTATGGCACTAATAATATCTGTAACCCATGCTGTAAGGTAATATGTAAGTGTTCATTCTGTAACTGTAAAAATGTTTGCTCTGAAACTATAAATCCAGTCAGGACAGAAACATCACCAAGAGTGAAATACTGGTTTGCACCCACAAGGAGGGGTTATCTCCAGCCCACCAGGAAGGCCTGTTTTGTTTTGTTTTTTAATTTAATGATTTTCTTTGCATTTGTTTTTACAAGAGTCAGATGCCAGAAACAAACAGAACATTCAGTTAACTGATTCTGAAAAAAATTATGTACATTTACGACATCAAAAGAATCAAGACAAAATATAAACCTTTGCTACTTACAATTGTTCTATACAGATTAACAAAATCACAAATCTGTCACAATATAAATGTTTAATTGTTACAATATAATGAATAAGAACACACAGAAAATGACTTTTATATTTTGTCTTTTAAACCTATCGTAACTAAGTTAGCTATGTAGGACTTTTGGGGTACATGACTAAGAAGGCACCAACAGTACAAAGCAAATACAAAGCAGTTAGAGTATTTTTTAAAAAAGGGTGTTCTACACTGATACAACACAAGAAAAGGCAACAATATCAAAAAGAAAAGGAGTACTTGTGGCACCTTAGAGACTAACCAATTTATTTGAGCATGAGCTTTTGTGAGCTACAGCTCACTTCATCGGATGCATACTGTGGATACTGCAGCAGACTTTATATACACACAGAGACCATGAAACAATACCTCCTCCCACCCCACTGTCCTGCTGGTAATAGCTTATCTAAAGTGATCATCAAGTTGGGCCATTTCCAGCACAAATCCAGGTTTTCTCACCCTCCACCCCCCCACACACAAACTCACTCTCCTGCTGGTAATAGCCCATCCAAAGTGACAACTCTCTACACAATGTGCATGATATTCAGGGGACACCATCACAGGGCCTAATAACATCAGCCACACTATCAGAGGCTCGTTCACCTGCACATCCACCAATGTGATATATGTCATCATGTGCCAGCAATGCCCCTCTGCCATGTACATTGGTCAAACTGGACAGTCTCTACGTAAAAGAATAAATGGACACAAATCAGACGTCAAGAATTATAACATTCATAAACCAGTTGGAGAACACTTCAATCTCTCTGGTCACGCAATCACAGACATGAAGATTGCTATCTTAAAACAAAAAAACTTCAAATCCAGACTCCAACGAGAAACTGCTGAATTGGAATTCATTTGCAAATTGGATACTATTAATTTAGGCTTAAATAGAGACTGGGAGTGGCTAAGTCATTATGCAAGGTAGCCTATTTCCCCTTGTTTTTTCCTACCCCCCCCCCCAGATGTTCTGGTTAAACTTAGATTTAAACTTGGAGAGTGGTCAGTTTGGATGAGCTATTGCCAGCAGGAGAGTGAGTTTGTGTGTGTATGGGGGTGGGGGGGGTGCGAAAACCTGGATTTGTGCTGGAAATGGCCCACCTTGATTATCATGCACATTGTAGGGAGAGTGGTCACTTTGGATGAGCTATTACCAGCAGGATAGTGAGTTTGTGTGTGTGGTTTTTGGAGGGGGTGAGAGAACCTGGATTTGTGCAGGAAATGGCCCATCTTGATTATCATGCACATTGTGTAGAGAGTTGTCACTTTGGATGGGCTATTACCAGCAGGAGAGTGAGTTTGTGTGTGGGGGGGTGGAGGGTGAGAAAACCTGGATTTGTGCTGGAAATGGCCCAACTTGATGATCACTTTAGATAAGCTATTACCAGCAGGACAGTGGGGTGGGAGGAGGTATTGTTTCATGGTCTCTGTGTGTATATAAAGTCTGCTGCAGTATCCACGGTATGCATCCGATGAAGTGAGCTGTAGCTCACAAAAGCTCATGCTCAAATAAATTGGTTAGTCTCTAAGGTGCCACAAGTACTCCTTTTCTTTTTGCGAATACAGACTAACACGGCTGTTACTCTGAAACAATATCAAAGTGAGCCCTTGTAAGCCATCAAAGAACAGGGACTTTGTTGATTGCCACTTAGAGTCCAAACAGCATAAAAAGGCCCTAATTCCTTCTGTTCAGGGATTTTATCCCCAGCTCTCTCGAGTCCAAGGTGATGGTATGAGTACTTCTGCAGGTCCCCCTCTTCATGGATATACTGGGAGCAAAGTTTCCTAAACATAAGCAAGAGAATCCCAGGATTAACCAGGGTTAGCCCTAAAGGACTTATAGACCTGGCATATTTCAGCAGCTCTATCACCACCTGAAACCTAAGACTGCAACTCTTTTGTGTGTTTATGTTTGCCTGCTTTAATCTAGTAAAGAACTCTTTTCATTTTCTTAATTAATAAATCCTTGGTTAGTTCACTATAGGATTGGCTACTAGCATTGTCTTTGGTGTGGGATCTAAGGTGCAAATTGACCTGAGGTAAGTGACTGGTCCTTTGGGAGTGGGAGTAACGAGACTACTTTGTGATCTTTGGTGTAAAGTGAACATTTATCACAGAGTCAAGCTTGCCTCGGTGGCAATATAGATTGGAATGCCCAAGGGGACTTTCTATGACTCCGTGTTAAGGCTGTATAGTGCCTGAGGAATTTACACTTGTTATTTGGTTGGTGAAATCTGACGCCTGGTCTACACTACCGACTTATATCATTATACTACGGTGCTCTGTTGTGTGAAAAATCCACACCCCTGAGCGACAATTATATCAATCTAGTCTGCCACATAGACAGTGCTATGTTGGCCGGAGAGCTTCTCCCTCCAGCCTAGTTACTGCTTCTCGAGGAGGTAGATTAACTAAACCGACGGGAGAGCTTTCTCCCATCAGCTTATAGTCTTCATTAAAGCGCTACTATAGTGAAGTTTCAGAGTAACAGCCGTGTTAGTCTGTATTTGCAAAAAGAAAAGGAGTACTTGTGGCACCTTAGAGACTAACCAATTTATTTGAGCATAAGCTTTTGTGAGCATCCGATGAAGTGAGCTGTAGCTCACGAAAGCTTATGCTCAAATAAATTGGTTAGTCTCTAAGGTGCCACAAGTACTCCTTTTGTTATAGTGAAGTTGCATCGGTGATGCAGCATTTTAAGCATAGACTTTTCCTGAGTATAGTACTCACAACCTATTTGAGGTTTGTTCTCTGCTTCTTAATAATCTGCCCTGAGATTTGTATTTTCGCTTGTGAGCCACTTCAGACAGCGTGACATCCTGGTCTCGTGACACTTCTTGGATGTTTGCAGTGCTTGGGAGCCAACTCCCTAGCCTATTCTGTAGTGCAGCAATCTCCAGCCTTCTGGAACCCTCAGGGAAGGAACTCCCTCTTAACCCATCCTGCAGGATTTTCTATGAGAAGGAGCAATCAGACTCAAAACTTGGCTCATGTGTCCAGTTTTTAGCCCAAAGGGAACAGATATTAAACTGAAAATAATGCTTTTAATTGAAACTCTAATAGACTCTTACCTCTGGCATAACTAAAGGGTAAAGACTAAGATCAATGAAGTAAGAGAGAGGGAAGGGCCACTAGATTAAATAGATGCTCCTACAAATGCAGGAGATGGTCCTCTGCCAGAGAATGTATTGGCTATTAAATTAATACAATATGCTGGGTCTTAACCCCATATGTATGGAGAGAGGTTTAGAAAACTTCACTTACTTTTCCTTCAAAGGTAGGGACCTCATAATGGTGACCTTAGTGATGTTTTATATGATTGCGTTTTTTTGGTGGGGGTGGGAGAGATGCATAAAATCTATCTCATAAAACTCTTCAGATGGTCAAGACAGAACACTAACAAATTTCTTAGGAAATGGTCAGCAAAAAGGAAGAATATAGAAAAAAGCCTGTCCCAACAGAAGAGAACTGATTATGTGAAAAAAGCTTGGCAGAAAGCACCATTAAAAGGAGCAGAATTGACCTGATCAGGAGACGCAGGCAGTTGGGTGGTTTTTAAGCAAAGAGAAGCTAGGCTGGTGTGAGTTGCATGACCAGATTTATCCAAGGGAAGCAGCCAAAGTAAAGAAACCACAAAGCCAAAATAGGACATTTTTTGGTCTTTCCAGGCCAGATTTTGCCCCATCGATCTGTAAGCACAGGGTGCTTTGTGCCTATGGTCTGCCTCTCACTTCGTGGTAAGAAGAATAAACTTTCTCCCCCATGCTGGACCTGCAGAAGGCTCTCCTGCAGGCCCAGGGATCCACATGTTGGCAAGAGACAGGTTAGAGTAGAGCATTCTTCCCTGGCAACTTGTGGAGATTCTGCCAGACATTTAACACATCCGTAGGCTATATTAACTTCCCAGTGGTGCCCCTTCTGCACAGGAGAGACTTCTGCAGGAAGTGAGCCCTCTGTGCTGCTTGAGTTGGGAAAGGGGATGAAGAGGAACTTCCAAGAGCCGCTTCATTTTATCATGCTACCAACGGTCCAGAGACACAGTACCTCCTCACATACAAAGAGGTGTCCTGAGTAGATACCTGGAAATCCATGTAAATAGGAGCCAAGTGTCCTCCTTCTCCCACAGGGGAAAACCTTGTCTTAATGGAAAAATTTGAAGGAAAGATCCCAAGAGATATATCACTGTTACTGCCTTCTTCTGCTGTTTTACCCATGGATGTGCATTGTCTAGACCTCAGCTAATGATATGTGTATTGTACAGTGGTATGGGGAGGTAGGAGAGGGAATGACATTATGCTGCTGCTCAGTGGAGTGTGATCATCCATCCAGTAACACTTACCAGACCTCTAGAGCATTAAGTGAATTAACCCACCGCATCAAACCTGGGAGAACTTTCATCCTAAACAGCCGGAATGGGAGGCACATAGGCCCCCAAAGGTATTTAGTTGCTCAATTTCCATTGATTTCAATAGGAATTAGGCACCTGAATACTTTTGAGGACCTGGACCATAATTCATATTATTTTCTGGCTAGATGATTCTGTTAATTTCGGCAAGATCTCTGTTTTCCTTTTTAAACACTTAAGGAAATATTATGGCATAAACCCACACTTTTGGCTGAAATCCATCTATTTGGATTTATTGTTCTGTGTTTTTAAGGGGGAAGAAGAAAAATTCTACTCTGATGAATCCCAGAAGTTGAGCCACCTGCAGCAGGGTTTGACATAAATATTTTGGGAATGCTTAGATCACAGAAATGTCAGCTCACTTCATTTTTTAATGATGCAGTGGGCTTATTATTTTCAGGCAAATTCCTGCAAAGGCTGGAAAATTTTCTAACTTACACTTCAATGTCTCATCCGCAGTTGGGGTTCATCAGTATAGGCTTTCCCTAACCTGTTCTGAGGCAGATACAACATGATCTTTACCTGCTATTTTAGACTGGGTCTGAGGTGATGGTTTTGCCTGTCCACTTTGAGATGTCAATAGTCGTCCCTGCTCAGACAGACAAAGTTTATAGCTTTAGTGAGTCCTTCTGCAGGAAAGAAATTGTCACTTTCACTGGTCTATATATTAGAGATGGGCCAAAACTGCTGCCTCAAATCAACCTCCTTTAAATTTTGAGAGGGAGGCACAGATTCAAATCCTCAGATCTAATTTGCTTATTTAATAGTTGGAGCCAAAATGGGAACTGGATTTCCCCCCCACCATTTCCAGTTTCAGACTGGTTGCAATTTTAGCCCAAGACAGTGGATATCTCACAAAAATGGCTGATATAGGGAGGTTTTCAGCTTCTTGGGCCAAAAATACACAAGAAACATCTCACAGGAGTTTAGCAATATCTAATCTGAAGCCTAGCCCTACTTCAGCCTCAAACCCAAACTCTAACCTAATCCAGATCTGAACATTGCCTTTTCAATTCAGCGCTAGTAAAAACTGAAGTTAATTAGCTGATAGCCCTGCCAGTGTTCATGATCCCTCCGCTGCTTGTGGATTTACTACAGCTGAGCTTTGGTGTAGATAGATTTATCCCATTTGAGAGGAGCAATGTGGACAGATCATTAGTGCAACCACTAGAAGCATAAGACTGGTATTTATCCCTCCATTTGTTAGGAGGGGAAAGAAGTTGTCGCTACCCAAACTATCCTTCTGAATATTATTGTTAAAATCCTGAGATCCTGCTGTCCAAGACATTTTACACACAGCTGGCCCAATTTGCCAATACATAAAAAAATGGAAGATGGAAGCTTGTTGTTTTGATGTTTCAGGTTCAGATAACTGATGGTGAGGTTCCCTATTTTTTCAAGTTGTCCAATGACTATTTGCAATTAAAGACCTTTGCTTTAGATTTGTTTGCAGCAAAACCTGCACAAACTTAGTTTTGGATGTATTGGCAGAAGGTGGGTGAGTTGCTGGGATTTTTGTACAGAAAAAGTCACCTTCAAATGACTGATTGATTGCACCTCCTTCCGTTTCAACACCACCACTAAAAATATTTATTCAGTTTTTCTGGCTTCTGGTTTACTCAAAAGTAATCAATACAACTGAAGGGAATAAAATACCTCATCCTTAATAAGGTAGAGATAAACAAACGAAATATTTTGATGAAACTCTGTTTTAACTTCCTCCAGTCTTTTATCTCCATTTCTCTGGATGTTTATTATTGATAGCAGTGTGTAAACAAAACACCAAGCGGCAGCATAAGGACTCAGAAGGTGGTTGATTTGGATAGATCTTGCTGAGAAGGCATCTCTTTTTTGCCTTTCTCATGCATTTTTCTTATCTTTCAAGACAGAAGAGACATGATTTTTTTGGGGGGGGGGTTGAGATCATGTGAGACAACTGCGATGTTCTTTTGCTGCTTTATCGTTGTTTACCTTGGGAACCATTCTACAAAGTTACTTAGTATAGTTTTGTTGACGGTCATAGGATGCCAAGTGAATTGGGCTTTAAGGCCTAAGATGACACGTTCCTCCTAGAATTCCTAAAGCAGTAAATAATTGAAATGTTTAATTTGTGTGTCAGTGGTGGATTTCATAAAAAATGTGTTTGAAGGTGAGTTAAACAATTTTAATTTTTAAATATTTTGTACATGCTTGTGAAATGTGCCCACTTAACAGGGCTGGAGAACAAAGTCTTCTAATTATCTGGACAGTTTTTATTATTTTGAGTGGTAGTGTTTTTAAATAGAGATGAAGCAGAGCTAAGGTGCTTGAATATTGGTCTGAACTTCACTGAAGTTTGACAGGGCCTAATTCACCCTTACTTTTAAAAAGATAAGAGATACACAGATATGATTCAAGAATTTAAGGGCCTGATCCTGCAAACATTTACTACCAGGTGTAGTGCTTGTTATCATGAGTAGCCCCACTGATTTTATTTAGTTAGTTTTAATACCTGATGAATCAGCTAATTTAGTACCTATTCTTTTGAAAGTGTATATATGTTCATTAAGGGCCAGTTCAGAAAATGATTTGTTTCTTTTTAGCTCTTACCTCTTATATACTGTTCTTAAATGGCCTCCAAGCTGATTCTGTGATTCATAGGCATTTTACTTTACCCTTCTGGCAGCACTTACCCAGTTTCCTCATATTTCTCAAGTCTGCCCTTTTGGAGTCCATTGTTACTATGTTACCCCTGAGGGAGTCACCCTTGGCAAACTTAATCATTGTGCTTTGGTAGCGGTTATCCAGTAGAACTTCTACGCACATTTCCTGTATGCGCTCCTGTGTGTTACTGAGCACTAAGTCAAAGCACATTCTCCCTGACAGACACCAAAACAAGCTGTTGAAAAAGTATCTTACGTTTCACAAAACTGTGCCCAGATGTGCTGTTCAAGCTGTTATAGCCTAAGCATTTATACTCTGCTAATCATCAAGTTGATGAGCCTGAACAAAAAAAATCCCAGATCTCAATACCTGATGTGTTCAAAATGTGGGTCAGAATTTTGCAGCTTGAACTGATTTCAGTTCAGCCCCAATCCTGCAAACACTAATGCACCATGTTTAATTTTATTACCATGAGACCCTCTGAGGATTACTCACAATACTACAGTTAAACACATAGACCAGGACTTTATTTTGCAACTACTTGAATCCCTCTACTGCAATCCTTGTTGCTATTATGATTTGGAACCCTATAGTCCTACAGTTTAACCCATTTTACTTGAGACTTCACGGTGGGTTTAAACAGAAGCCTCAGAGATTAATGGTAAATGAAATTGTGCCTTTTCAATGTTAATTACAAACAAAAAGTTTGAACATGCTCATTTTGTGGTTTAGAAATCATTGCTAATGTCATATTTAGTCTCATGTGGCTCTTTGAAATGTAAACTGTATTCAGCGAATCAAGTGAAGTATTTCCATTTCAGCAAAGCATAGGAAGAAACCTCTAAAAGTGCCAACCTTCTTTTATATTTAAACAAATCTTATATATGCTCTGCATTCCTAACAGTTTTTTTTATTTAGTCTTGTTTTAAAATTTTTCTAGATAATTTAACTCCTTATCTCTAGCCTTCTTCAGTCTTTACATCTAAGACTCTCTCAGTGTCTGTGTTGATTCCAGAGGGCAGGGTTGACGGTAAGAGCTTTTAGGTTTCTTTCAGTGGTGTAGAGATTATTGATTTCAGGTCACAGTTTGAATAGCAAGCCAAAAATGGGTTGTGATGGAGGATGAGTTAACTAGTTCAGATAAAGTAAGAAGTGATCTAAATCTTCGTCCAACACTTTAACTGACCCATATTGAACTGTGTGTTCTACAGTTTTCTAGTAGTCTTACATGTACAACACTTAGGACTATACAAACAAGTTGTATTCTTTCTAAGACCATGTAGCATAATCTGGATAAAAATATTACAATAGCGAATGCTTTAAAAAATCACAACCTACAAATATTGTGTTTTGTTATTTCATAGACTATCAGGGTTGGAAGGAACCTCAGGAGGTTATCTAGTCCAGCCCCCTGCTCAAAGCAGGGCCAATCCCCAATTTTTGCCCCAGATCCCTAAATGGCCCCCTCAAAGATTGAACTCACAACCCTGAGTTTAGCAGGCCAATGCTCAAACCACTGAGCTATCCCTCCCCCGCATATTTGCAGTATAAAACAGTATGCCATTTAGACCTGCAGTTTAGTTTATCCAGGGATGGACAGATTGTCATTACGGGGTGTTTGTTAGACATGAGCTGAAGCTGTAGCATTCAGATCCATATCCAAGTCTTTCCATTATTGAGATATGTTCAGATACAGAGTTTTGACCCACTTTAGAAATAGGGTATCAACCCTCAAGATCAAATCTAACTCCAAATTACCATAAAGTTCCAGAGTATTTGGATCTGGGGTTATTGTCCAGACCCACCAGTTTCTTTTTCAGTTGTGCGTGTGTGCAGTTTGGAGAATCTATAAAATCAGTCACAATTCATAGGTTGTACATAAACTCTGTGTATAACTCTAAACTTCAGTGGGTATTGAATCAACCATTTGCTAGCAAAAACTGGTCATGTATCTCATGAACCCTGACTAGAAGCCACTACAGGACAATCAAAAAGTCATTAACATTGAATGACTGTGCCCTTGCAATACAATAGGTCCGATAAAGAGGGTGTCAAGCTGCAAGAAATAATTTTTTCCAGTCTGGTCTTCAGTTGGGTAGCAACCAAGCAATGAATTGCTTGATGAGGGTCCTTGATCACCTGAGGGGGGCCTTGAGGCTGACCAGGAGGGTTACACGAGAGAGGGAACTGGAAGTTACAAATAGACATGGTCTACTCTTAGCAGTTCTCTCACCAACCAGAACAATAAGTCAAAACTGGACAGATGGACAGGAGGGTCTTAGATTGATCAAAATTCAAAGAGCTCTTGGAAGGACAGTGGTGGGAAGGTTTTTGTGTGAAGTTATGTTACTTCTTTTCCACCTGAGCAGCTAATCAAAGTTCAGAGCCCTGGGAATGTTCCAGCTGGAAGTAGAAATTGATGGAGCCTAATATGTTCTTGTATTTATTTATAAGACACAAGATTCTGCTTTTCTGAACGCAGGAGGAAACAAGAACAAAAGGAGCAGTTTCTTAGCTTCCAACCCCAAGCCTCTTTAGCCAACACCAGACCCAAAAGCTCTCTCTAGATTTTTCCAGGATCACACTATACTTGCAGGCTGCTGCTTGGCTTTCTTCCTCCTCTAAGTCTTTCACAGTTTCCATCTTTTTTTTCTCTCTCTCTCACCCACCCACCCCACCCACAAACCTCAGCAAAAGCTCTCTGCCCACTCAGTCCAAAACTTCTGGGTAGATTCACAACCTCCTTTTGTCTTAGGTGAAGGTCTTGTGATTAAATCATCCTGACAGTTATATTAATTGAACAGTGTGTTCACACCCAGTCTCAAAGAGGTTTGTGATCAATGCTGTCAAAGGTACTTCTCAGCATAACATTTATTATTTTTGCATGGATCTGCAAGTCTCTTATGTTTTTGCTGAGTTAAATGTGTGTGTATTTAGCAGTTCCTTTGCAGAGTTAGTATGTTTGCTTACGCTGTCATGCACCCTCTGAAGATGAAATCAGTGAACCAGAAGGTCCACAGCCTTGGTGGGCTCTGGGAGCATGCAGCAGTTCCTGGGGAGGTGTGGGAGAGCCAGAGCTCGCATCAGGGCCTTGGCAATTGTATTGCATGTCCCTACTACTAAGGGGGATGTATGTCTAGAGGCCCAGAGCCGGACAGACCGTGCCTAAACTTTGCCTAATCCCACCAAGCCAACAGAACACAGGGGACCCCCGGGTTTAGGTCCAGTACAGCTGCCTAGTGAGTGTCCAGCAGCATGCACTTATCAGGTTTGTAACAGTGTGTTAACAGACACTGGGAATAGAAGGATTGTATGGTTCATTTACTCGTGTTTAAAATGGCTGATTCTGCATCTACTTATGTCAAGAACTTTAATGAGAGCAGGATCCACTGCTAATTTCTTTTTAAAAAGAAGGTAAAGAGTAAACATACTCCAAAAATTAGACTCAAATTATTATAGCAGTAACTTTCAAGTAACTGTCTTAAAGACATGGATATTGCAGGTCATTGGGTAGTTTGCACAGTGTCTCTAACTCTTATGATTTTATTAAGTGTCTCATGATATTTGGTGTTTCAAGTCCCAGCTCCTGGGAACATGTGATTACATGAGAGGTTCAGTTTTTATTTTAAAAAAGTAAGGGCTTGTTTACACAAATAGTTTGTGGCATGCTGGGCTGTAAATATACCTCACACTAGCTTGCTGTACATTAAGTGTACACCCTACTCCATGCACTAAAATGGAGTACACTAAAGTGCACTATTTGAAAAGGAAATAAAGCACACTAGGGAACTATTAGTGCACAGCAGCTGGGTCCACCTGTATACTTAATGTGCAGCAGGCTAGTATGGGATAGATTTACACCCCAGCTTGCTGCAAACCAAGTGTTTGGGTGAAAAGTCCTAAGTTGTAGCCCTCATCATTGTAGAGAGAGGTTAGTAAACAACCACCTGTGCACCCGAAAAGCTCAAAAAACAAAAGGCAAATCAAGATTTTAATTATTTTTTAAATCTCATGATTTTTAAGTCAATCTTATGAATACTGGGGGGCCTTACTCACGGGTTTTTAATGTTAGGGGTTGGCAGTACTCTGCAGTAAGGTACAGAAGATTTCTGTGTTTCATTATAAGTGTGAGCAGTGGTAATGCACAAGCAGAGAAGGACAAATACCATTTCCCCCCCCCTTGTAAATATTTGCTCAGATAGAAAATGGAATTTGATTTTCTTGCTGTGGTGCCCCTCATGTTTGCTTTCTGCAAATATTTTTGCAAATGAATTTACTAACAGGAAATAGTCATATTAAGTTCTGAGAAAGCATAAGAGAATATTCAAGGAAAATGAATTCCCAACTCCTTGGTGAGAATTAAGTTCAGATGAGACTACTAACAGTTACACTTTTCCAATGAAGGAACAGAAATAAAACTGACCTAGGTATCCAGCCAAAGCTAACCAACAGAGATTGAATTTCAGGTATTTGAAATTTACAATGAACAAAAAATTGCACAGACCAAGAATTATTTTTAGACATTATTAGGAGAATTACATTGAGTAAATATTAGAGAAAGTTGAAAGCTACTCACTGACAATTTGTGAGCAGAAAGTCAGGCTAAATTAATTGAGTAACCTTACTACAAAAAATTCTTATATGTAGGTATAAATAAGGTTAATCCCTATGTGTGGTCTTCCACACAGAGCAGAAATAAATCTATACAACCCCTTGTTATGCACAGAATAAAAAGGAGCAGCATGTGGTCAGTGAATTAAAGTGTCTGGAAGAAGATGTTGGCATAAATGTAAACGAGTCACTTAATTACACGCTCATCTTTTTGGTTTTACTCCTGCTACTAGAGAAGGGTAATTTAGAAGGAACATTCTCATTACTGCAGGATTGGAGTCCCCTGTGCTTCTGTTTCTATTCATAGCAAATAAGGCTGCAATAAGATGCTATACATGTCCTGTACAGGCTCTTGTCATATATATATGACCCCAGGATTTTTATATATATATATATATGTGTGTGTTTTATTCAGCACTGACATTTTACTGAATCTTGAAACGTGGTGAATCTTCCTCACCAAGATGGTGTATCCCATAGAGACTTCTCAGCATGCTGAAAATACCTATTAATTAATTAATTAGTAAATCCATTTAATATCCTTAGATAATGTGCTATTACTACACATGAAAAGTTACAGTTTTCTGAGCTGTTTTTATTTATTCTGTTGTACTATTCTGGTTTCTTAAACAGACCATTTCGTTTCACTGCAGAAAAATGAAACTTTGGCTCAACAGCTTACTTCTGTAGATCTGGCATGGCCCTAGGTTCTGAGGAAGATAGGCTGTAAACACAGATGGCAAAAACTTTTCCATTTGATGCAAAAAAATGACTCAGTTCATTGACTTAGCACATCCTTCTGGCTTTCATCGAGCTAGAATTTTGTGATTTTGAGATCTATGTTATGAACACATTTATCAAAGTGATTTAAAAGAACAAAAAGTAGTTCCCATTACATTTAATTCTCTAATCATAATGAATCACCTGCTGGCTCATTGCTGGCCAGTGTGCTAACCCCCACTGCAATATTCAACCATCAAATGGCATAATCTCCCAGCATAGAAAAAGGGGAGTACTGTCTGGCTACATTCACGCTTCACACCAGTGGCAGCAGCATGTAATATACATGTAGTTACATGCCATGGTGAAAAGCAGGCTGCATCCATGCTGTGGCGTGTAGCTGTGTGTGTCAATGAAAGGGTCCAGGCAGTGGAGAGCTGGCCAGAGTCTTTCCCTGCTGCCTCTCTGTGCCAGAGCCCTTCCCTGCTGCTAGAGCCTTTCCTTGTGGCAGGGAAAGACTCCAGCAGTGGTGAGGCAGTGGGATACTACACTGCTAAAAATAGCAATGTAGACAGGAGAGGCTTGGGTATGTAGAGAGCCATGTAGAGTACATACCCCCAAGGGTTCAGGCATGTCTTTATTTGCCTAAGCAGTGACTCATTACCTACACTGCTACTTATGCCTGTGCAAGCTGGGAGTGCAGTGTTGGTACTCTACATGCTGCTGTAAGGAGAGTGCAGTGTAGATTTAGCTTCAGAGGGGAGCTGACTCAGGAGGGAATCTGTGGCTTTGGTTGAGAAGGAGGCCATAGAAAACGCTGGGCAGCTCAGGAACTGAGAAACAAGCTGCTGCTGGCAGGTGGGACAGCCAGGAGTGGCCCTCAACTAGGGAAGCCATGTGATGACGCCTGAATTAAGCTACAAGTTCTGAACAAAAAAGAACTGGACTTTAGGTGGGATCTGCAGGTGGGATTGCCTCTGGGAGAGGGGCGGTCAGAGTGAGTAGCCCTGGCACTAGGCCTGAGGAGCCCCAGCTTCGTACCCCTGGGCGACTGCACATAGGGGCTGAGTTAGGAACGGTTGGTTCATCTTTTGCAATTTAAAGCAATTGCGCCTAGGATAACTGCAATGTTTATCTCTACCTCCCCACCCCCTATTAAAGCAATCCTCTGTTCTCCATCAGCCCCTGTGAACGTTTATGGGAACCCAGTGAGAGCTAGTGCTCCTGCACGCACAGTGCTCACCTCTGAACATGTGGTACACCCAGCACGTTACCAAACATGGAGGGGACAGCACTTACACGGGCTGCCTGTAAAGGGGCTGGTCACAATAATTCTTCCAAGCAAATATGACTGGCTGCCAACAATGATAAGGTTTATGAGCCTAGACCAGGGAGCAAACTGTGGTAGATTTGGGGGGATTTGTCTGTTTTGTTTCTGAGAACTAAATTTGGCCTTTTTGCACTCCCCTAAACTTGAGAATCAATACAAAGCATTGACCTTTTTAGGGGGGAAAAAAGGAATTTTGTATAAGCAGTGAGCAGGGCCTTGCAAGCGAATTAAAATAAAACAAGGTAAATCTTCTTCTGACCTTACACTTGAATCTTTTAAAAATTTTAATAAAGTTCACTTTTTTTTTTTTGTCTGCTTCTGCACTTCTTTGTTCTGGTTGGGATCAAAAATGGAAATGACGGAGGCTGTGGGAAAGGCTGTCCTTGCAGTATTTCTGGTTGTAATCAGGTGTACTGGCCTTTTAAGGCTGCTAAAGAAAACTCTTGTACTAGTGCTTCATGTTCCAGCTTTTCCTCTTAAAAATGTGGAGGGATAGTAGGAGGGACACACTCAGTGAAGGAGGGAGAATGATCTCATGAAAGCAGTCAGGATTTTGAAATGAAGCTCAGGCTAGAGACTGGTTTTCGGGTCTGTCAAAGGCCAAAGTTCAGTGAATTGCCCTGGCTGGAACTCTGCTCAATAGGAAGAGAAGTTTGGTTGGGGCAGTTCACAGCAGGCCTCTGTCTGAGGAACAGGAGAGCAGGGATGCTGGGAAATGTAGTCCCTTCTAGGATTCATGTTGTAGTTTTAGCTTGGGAGAAGGCATCCTGGAAAAATGTGGAACTTGGCCCTTTTCACAGTTATAGAGAAATCTGAGAGAGGGGAGGTTATGCTGATGGGGCTGAAACTTATGTGCAAGTAAACTTCATTGTTCTGCAACTGTGGATGGTTTTAACATTAACTTTGTTTGTTTTTAAAAAGGTGTTAGGCAAACTGAAATAAAGCCAGAAGAATTATTTTTACAAGTTCCAGAGATATACACAGGTGATGAGTGCCCACCCCATACCAGACCTGGAGGGGTTAAAGTGGCTAGGCAGGCCAATTAACTGCCCAGGCTGCTCCTGAAGGGGGGTAGGGGAGCAGGCCACTAACTGGAAACAGGCTCAGCTGGGCAGGAACTGGAGGGGCCTGTATAAAGCCCAGGAGCTGTGAGAGGCAAGAAGTTACTAGGCAGTAGTCTACACTTACTCCCCCAGAGAAGGGAGTTTGGGGTGGTAAGCCCAGCAAAAGAGGGAAGATGAATAATTAGAAAGAAGCCCAGTGAAACAGTAGCAAGCGATAGGACCTTATGGATCGTGGTTGGTTATTATAGGATCCCTGGGCTGGAACCTAGTATATAGGGTGGATCTGTGTTCCCCTACCAGCCACTGGGAAGTAGCACAGGGTGTTAGAGATGCTAGCCAGGCAGTTGGTCTAGTAGAACTTTGATTTCCCTGGAAAGGGAGGACCTTAGTGACCTGGCTGAGGGCCAAGCCACAGACCAGAAGCTACTACTCCACAAATGAGAGAAGCTCCAGGGTGATAGAGACTATAAGCAAAGAGCTGCCAGGAGGAGGTACCACTTGTGGTGAGTGGATCCTCTGACAGTACTTTTTTGCATGGCCTGGCTCACTAGCCAAATGGGGAATAGTAAAAATACTTCCTATTCTATATGATAGGTGTACATATCATTTCACAAACATTTGAGTAAAATGCACAACACCCTGCTCAAGTAGTAAAGAATTAGTCTGATTTTTACAGGTGAAGAAATTGAGGCACAGGAAGTTTAATTCACTTCGTCTAAAATTAGACGAGCAATTCAGTGACAGATTAAGGAATGGAACCCAAATCTCCTGACTTGCTCAGTCTTGTGATTTAAACGCTATTTAATACTCTCTCCCAAGAGGAAGTATAGGACATGTTGAGTATGTTATGAGCTATGGATAATCTGGCTAAAAAATGAACATAGAATGTTTACAAAACTGAAATTTCAACCTTTTTGCAGTTATCCTCTCAGTAACAATATCATTCATTTTAGCACCATTCCTCACAGTGCATCCTCATCTGATAGTAGACATTACTACTGCTTCCTGTAAACTAGTTAGTGGGACATACCATAAGGTACACTCTAATCTACTCAAGCTCACACTCTAATCTTTCCAGCTATTTAGTATACCTTTGCAGTTAGAAAGCTTTAAGTCCAGTGGCTGCTTTTTTTATTATGACAGAACCCTCTTTGTCCTCATCCTCATTCTTCTTTTGTACAAAAAAAGTTTTTAATTAACTGAGGCAAAGAAGAGTATAATCATTAAAGACATTGCAGCAGGTAGTGTCACCTTGCATCTTAAGGCATAAATATTTAAAGGTGAGTAATAACTGTTGGAACAATTTACCAGTGGTTATGGTGGATTTTTTCCATCCCTGACAATTTTGAAATCAAGATTGTATACTTTTCTAAAAGATCTGCTCTAGGAATTATTTTGGGGAAGTTTTGACCTGTACTCTGCATAAGCGGGGGAATAGTCCCGCTATTGTGGGGAACTTTCCTGGCTTCTGCACTACCCTGGTGAAGTGGGCTAGCGAAAGGATCTGAGTCCTCGCTGCCACTTCCTTTACCTAGTGGCCTCCCTGCCCTTGAGGACTCCCCTTCCCCTCTCCTGTCTGGCAGAGTCCTCGTAACCCCAACAAGGCTGGGCCCAGGATTCCTGGGGGGCTCCACCCCCAACCCTGCTGTGGTCACCTAGGACAGGGGCTAGGGTGTCCCCACTTCGGGGTACTCTCTCTGCACTGGGCACTTCTCTGACCCACTGATCAATACATACAATTTGAAGCAAATGCAAGTTATTTAACCAACAATTAATTTTAAAAAGAATACGGGAAAATGGGAAAGGTTAAAGGAAACACATCACCCCGCTCTGTGGCAGGGAACATCACAAACAGTGTCTCTGCAATGTCAGGGCAGTTCACAGTCTGTTCCTTGTAAGACCCAGGCCTTCTTCTCAGGCCCTGGCTGTGCTGCAGGGATGCTGTGGATTGGACACTCGCTCTGGTGGTGGCTATACGCTCTCAGGCTCTAAGTGGTAGGACCCTTCTTCCCAGTGTTGCCCCCGCCCTGTCGGGGTTACGATCCAAGCCTGGCCTGCAGAGCCTCTTGGCTGAGGTGTCTCCCCATGCTGGGCCCATTGCTCAGGGTCCCCCCTTGCTCTTCCCATCTGCTCACGACACCTGGCTCTGGACTGCTCCAGCCCCAGCTCCAACTCCTCTCTGCCTCAGCATGGCTGCTGCTGCTCTGCCTCCAGCTCCCTGGGCTGCTTCTCTGGCCCCTCTGGCTCTGGTTGCTGCAGTTCTGCTCCCAGGACAGGTCTGCTCTGCAGGCTGCTTCTGTGACTCTGCTCCCAGCACTGACCTGCTTCCTGGGCTGCTTTTCTGGCCCCTCTGGCTCTGGTTGCTGCAGCTCTGCTCCCAGGGCAAGTCTGCTCTCTCTGGGCTGTGCCTCTGGCTCTGGGGCTGCAGCTCTGCTCCCAGGACAGGGGCTGCTCTCTCTGGGGTGCTTTTCTGATCCCTCTGGACCTGGCACAGCTCTGCTCCCCAGCTCAGCTCGGCCCACTGCTTTCTCCTTAGCTCAGCCTCACTCTGTCTGACCCAGGCAATTCCAGTTTACACGGAGGACAGGACCTCCCTGGCCTCCTGACTCCCTGATTAGCCTGCCCGCCCTGTCATTCAGGCTGACCTGGAGCATCGGCCTTTCCCCATTGCTCCTAGGGACTGGCAGTCTCAGAGTCCTGATTCCCCATCGACCCTTCCCCCTTTGAGTACTGGGAGCTAGCAACTAAAACACCCCCACTGAATGTTAGTAAGGGGGCAACAGTCCCCTTACATATGGAGAAAGTCAGACTAGATTATCTCAATGGTCCATTCTGGCCTTAGAATCTATGAAACCTGTCTAATGTCACCCCCAGCAATGTACCTCTGACCAGGGAAGGAGACAAATAGAATATGATTGAGAGAAGAAAGAATGGTGCACAAAATAGTTTATTAATTGAATGCTTGTTTGGGGAGAAGAAAGGGAACCTTGTGTGGCAAAATTAGATTGGATGGCTGTCATGTTTGTATACTGTTGTGTTCTCTTTTTTCTTTTTGCCTTTGATCTGGATTTTTATTTCTACTGGTATTAGAGCAAAATAAATGTGGCAAATACATAAGCAATTGAAAGCATGCTTAGGAAAGTGCTAGGCAACCTTAACTATACTGGTCCTGTCTATACTATAGGCAGGTAAGTGTAGGGTGACCAGATGTCCCATTTTTAAAGGGACAGTCCCATTTTTTGAGACTTTTTCTTATATAGGTGCCTATTACCCTCACCACCTCTCCTGTTTTTTCACAGTTGCTATCTGGTCGCCCTAGGTAAGTGTCTTGTACTGCTTGTCTTGTTACTTTTTTTAAAGTCTTGAATCTTTGTCCACACGCATGAAGAGGGAGACTAAAATTTTTTTTTTTAATCTTTTGGTGGTATTCTTTGGGGTCTCTCTGAGAGGTTTACATTCCCTCCTAACCCTGTTAGAGCATCTCATAATGGAGGAAACAGCTGCTTATGTTATGTTTTCCTCTTTTCTTCCCACCCCCTTTTCTGAATAAATGAAAGTTGCTGGATTGATAGGCCTAAATTTCAAACTTCATCTCTGTGCAGACTTCCCCATGTTGTCAGGTTAATATGATTCAGATCTGAGCAAAATGACCATTTTTTTGGGTTCCCTTAAACATCTGGCTGCCACTGATGGATCCTGCAATGAGCTCCATGCAGGGAGCTCCATGAATCTTTGCAGAGCTCAATACGGAATGTGGTATTATTAGCAAATAAAACATGTGCCAGGTAGAATGATTGCTGGGATAAACAAAAGGTTGTGTGTGTGTTTATTTTTTTTAAATAAATGAGAGAGCAAGAACAAAACCAACCAAATAATTTCAATCAACATAAAACACCATTACTGCTGCAGTTCCTGAATGCATTCATGAAAGCTCTCATGTGCGGAGCTGTGTCTAACTGTGTCTTGTTTAATTTGACCACTTATAAAACTAACTTTTTCCAACAGGGCTGTTACCTTGAAAAACATTTTTATATGTCTGAAATGTCCTTTTATTTTTTTTCCTCTACTCAAGCTGCTTTCTACATATATCACGTTCTCAGGTTGTTGGTTTTGCTTGAGTAAAGTGATAAGAATTAATCTCTAATTGCACCAAAGGGGAGGCTGGGGGGAGTTGAGAGAGCTGATTAAAATTTTAAGGATAAAACAGGCATAAAATAATTCATTCCATTTCATAAATGGGGGGAGGGGCATTTCTATTGACAAAGAAAATAGGGATATACTTGTCAGAGTTCACAGTTCAACAGAAAGGCAATATTGCCTTTCAGATGGAACTCCTGGATTCTACTTTCAACTCATTCACATTCAATGTGTGACCTTGTACAAGTAGTTTAACTTCTCTCTGCAGCTATAAAATGAATACCTTATCTATCTCACAAAGGTTAATTAATGAGGCTAAATTTTTTTAAAGCAAGTTGATATCCTTGCATTAGGTAAGTGTAAAAGTGTTATGATTAAGCTTCTAGCTGCCTTGTCTGAAATATATGCACATTCTATGGAGTAATATTATATATTCTATTTTTTACTAAAGTCTGAACATTTTTGTTAAAATATTCTCCATTTATGGTTGTGAAGATTAAGAATAATATTCTAGCCTTAGATAATTGCGCTTGGCTCTGACTCCATTAAATAACTTGGCCATATCTGAAGGAAGAATATGGCCTTACCATCTGTGTTGGGGGGGTGGGAAAACACTTTCTGTTTGGCACTGAGAATAAAGATGTATGGGAGTTTTATTAAAACTCAACTCTAATAGGATTTGAACTTGCTACCATTGAAATGGAAGCACTTACCCACTAGGTTACATAAACTTTGCTTAAGGGTTTTATTCTGGCCACCAGATGGAGCTCGTATTGTTTTCTGAATAGGATAGAAACATACTGAGAATAACAAGGAAAAAAATCATAAACAATTAAATATAGTGGGTGATTGAGCTCAGTGTGTCATCTAGTTCACACTGGCATTCACATACATGATAGATTGTAAGTGTCCTCAGAACAATGCAAAGGCCTCTGACCTGCAGAACAGACAAAATGAGAGAGGTAATATATTTTTATAGGACCGACTTCTGTTGGTGAGAGAGGCAAGCTTTTGAGCCTACACAGAACTCTTCTTCAAGCTTGTCTCTCTCACCAACAGAAGCTGATCCAATAAAAGATATTACCTCACCCACCTTGTGTTTCTAATATATTGGGCCTAACATGGATACAACAACAGTGTTTTAATGAAGGAAAGACAGCCACACTTAGGCTTGGCTCTTTCCTCCTTCAAACGGTCTTGAAAATATCCTCTTCCATTGGTCTGATATGCAGTAACTCTTCCTCTATTGGCACCTGGTATTATACATTCCTGTTCAATAGTATTAAATTACATATCTTAGAGTAAATACTAAGCTCTTTTGTTACAGACAGGTGTGTTCTCAGTTATCACTCAGAATTAATTAGTGTTTTGGTTTTTAACAAAAACAACACTATCATTGCTCAGCATTGGCCTCTGTTCCCACTGAAATTAAAGGGAATTTTACCATTGACTTGGGAGCCGAGTTAGGCCAAGGAGAGCCTTTGAAAACCCCTCTTTACATTGCATACACTTTAGGGCTCTATTAATTTAGAAGTAAGGAACCTCTTAAAAATAACTTGGCATATGCATTTCGTATATCTCTGTGTGTTTAAAAAAAGCCCCAAAACCCACGAAGTGCCAGATTCTGATCCCTTTACTTCTCTTGTGTAGTACCATACTCTAGAAGTAGTCCCATTGATTTCAGTGGAATTACTATCTTATCTAAGAGATCCTTCCTCACACTTCATGGTATCACAGACTGACCGCAAAAGAATAAAAGTTTTCAGTAGTGCTAGGTCAGTACTCAAGATTTCCATGGCATCTGGTCCCATATCAGTCTGGTGACTGAAGTAAAGTTATAAAAAAGAAGAGTATTCATGTTACTGCCCTATCCTGCAAGATCTTATGCAGCGACTGCAAGGTTAGGGCCTAGAAAGGTATATCCAAATTTGACTGGGAATGCCTCACCTCATCAGCTCGCCTGATCTTTCACAAAATATCTGATTTCATTTTTTTTAAATAAAGCCCTTTGTTTCATCAGGCTTTCATATCATTCTAAATCTTGTTTCCTCACTAAATTCTCACACTGGTAACTATTTCTTCTGGGTCATAGTTTGTGTCTTTGGAGACCATTAGGAAGAATGTTATTTTAAAACTGTTCTATTATGTATTTACTAATTTGAAAATTTCACACGGAAGGAAAGCTAGAAACTGAAGCTGTACTCTTTGGCCTAATGACCACGATCAATTCCATCTCTGTAGTTTCACAAAAAAGGTATATGTGTAGCAGTAGTCAGATGATTGGCACATTGGTTGGGTTAGGTATTAACAGTTGAAGAATCAATGCCACACTCCAATAAAGATTACAAAATAGAATACTTCATGTAAGCACCATAAAAATACATACATCTCTTGTGCCCCTTTCTTGTTACTGCTAGTAACAAATACTTATGCATAGAAGGGAGTTCTCTGTTGTGATCAGTCTGCTCATATTGCCTGATTAGTGGTGGTTTGACATACGTGTTCATGGTAATGAATTGTAATGTAATGTCACAAATATAGATTGTGACTTCACAGAGCTTCTGCAGCAGAAAGCAGAGTTGGTTTTATATAACTGTGGATTGGATTTTTTTTTAATAAAAGCAAAACCAAGAGTCGTTCCAGAGCCAGGTTCCGTTTTATCTGAACCCCCAAAGTTTGTGGGAGGCTTAAGTTTCAAATGTTTCTAATTTGAGCAATTATCCCAGAAACTGAGGTGTGTAAAAAATATTGTACGTAAAAAAAAAATAAAAATCTTGGAATGGATTTTTCATTGCCCTTCACGTTAGTCAATCCTTTACACTAGGGCTAAGTGGGTATAAAATGCTACAAAATCAGAATGCTTTCCTTTTACTCACTTTTGCACTAGTGTAAATGATTACATGAGGTGTAGGGCACCAGAGAATCAGAGGGGGGAAAATAAACACACTTTCCTCTCAATTTTTGGTGTCATTCACAACAATTAATAGAAAAGCTCTTCCAGATGACAGTTATGGATGGGGAAGTTTCCAGTGCTCATAATATAGGCTGTGATCAACTCATTTCCACAGGGGAACCCCAAAACAGCAGCAGAAGGCCTTACTTGAATAGCCTAGCAACTGTAGTAGAGCATGGAGGGATGCTTTCAAAAGTGCCCTTAAATAATAAGCACTTCTGTGCATTCCTGCAATCTAGGGACTCCAGAATGACCACGCTGCCCCTTTAAGCAAGAGGGAGGAGGCAGGCATTGTCCGGCTTACTGAGGGAAAGGGAACAGAACTTTACGGGGGAAGAGGGTAGTGATGGAGGGGTTAAAAAGGGGCTCCTATGAATGGTATGGTAGGGAGCCCACCCCCCTTTCTTATAGCCTACCTTCCCCCTCCTATGAGGGGGAGTGTCGATGGTAAGGTCCCAGCAGTGGGTTCGCTTTGGGACCTGGATGGAAAAAGGGGAGGGCTGGTGGAAGCTTCTCTTCCCCCTGCCCCCCTTTCCGATCCACCCCCGGATAGTTATTGAATGAACATGGGGTTACCTGCACTGTACACTCTTGTCTGCCAAGTAGTTCCAGACATCTAATAATAAAGTTGTGGCCGGATTAAAACCATATCTAGTGTCTCCTGTCCTTTAGCTGTAGTTGGATAATAGCAACAGCAGCACTTAACTGATCAACCTGTAAATGAAAAGCAGCATTGCTACCTTCATTAATTAGCACATTATAGCAGAGGCAAGTTAAATGTTGGCCTAGAACTGCCACTGGCTGTTAGAGCTGTTTCTCATTTCATTGCTTATTCCTGTTACTTAAACAGCTGGAGTAGCCAGTGGCACCACCATGACTTCTGCCTTCCTACATCCTCAGAGTATTAACAAAGGAGCTGGTATCCTCATTGTCTTAGTTGACCTTTGTTCCCCTTGCCTCCATCTATGTCCCTTTCCACGCCTGCTTTTGGCATCCACTATTAATGAAAGTAAGAAAGCAAAAGCCTCCAGTTGCCAAGTTGAATATAATTAAGATAAAGGAAATTCTCATTGCTCCATGGCATTCCAGTTACATACAGAGTACTGGGTTATAGGCAGAGAATGCAACAGCCCCACTAATCAGTTAATAAAAGAAGAATCTCCTTAGTTCCCCCTAATGTCAACGATACTATTATTAGCTGATGTCAGAAAATTTTTCCCACCACCCCATCCCCTCTTAACAGGCTGTCATATGCTGTTGCTGTTGAATTAAAATCAAACTCATAATTTATTTTGTTTAGGAAATTATGGGGAAAGCGGAATGGAAGCCTTCAAAGAGCTGGCTGCCCAAGAAGGCCTGTGCATCGCTCACTCAGACAAGATCTACAGCAATGCTGGTGAAAAGAGCTTTGATCGGCTGCTGCGGAAACTCCGTGAAAGGTTACCCAAGGCCAGGGTTGTGGTTTGTTTCTGTGAGGGAATGACCGTGAGGGGGATCCTCATAGCCATGAGACGCCTTGGAGTGCTTGGGGAGTTTCTGCTAATTGGAAGGTAAGTCTTTGACTCTCATTTCATTGTTCCCTCATGAGGATGCCAGCCCTCCATGCATGGACTGTGTTACTGTGGTTGCCTGTTACCGATATACCTTAATAATAAATTAAGAGGTGACAAGGTGGCAGAGCTGAACCCAGGAAGGGAGTGTAAAGCTGTCTTCCTAGTAAATCAGTATAATTTTGGTTAGTTTTTTCTGATGTAAATACTCACGTTTTTATGTTTTATAGATATGGACAACTTGATTGAGTATCGCGGGGGGGAGGGGATATATTTATATATGAAGCTTAAAACCTTAGCTGGGAGTGCTGTTTACACTCGGAATAAAGGCAAGATAATGTGACTAGGAAGCGAGATGTGCAGAGAAATATACTGTCCATTTTAACAATGAATGAGACATTGATCTATACCCTTTCTAAAGTTACAAAATGATTTTGGTTTCAGAGTAGCAGCCGTGTTAGTCTGTATCTGCAAAAAGAAAAGGAGGACTTGTGGCACCTTAGAGACTAACCAATTTATTTGAGCATAAGCTTTTGTGAGCTAAGAATTTTCTTATCCTTAAAAGGCAGAGCTGGCTCTTCTAGTTACATACCTTTATGCTAAGTCTTGGATCAACATCCCAGGACACTGATCTTATTTTACACAATATTTTTTAAACCTAGCATATTTATGATGAGATAACTTAACCATTATAGTAAGTATGTGTGCCTGTTTCATCGATTTTTTCGAGGGGAACAGCTTGAGCATGTGTATATGATATTTAATGTCCTATAGGTATAAGGCAGATCCAGGTCAATACATTAGTTAGTGAAGTCAGAGATGCTCTCCATTGGTTCCACTTTGTTTGCCTGTGTATTTTAGGTCTTGCATTGAAATCTGATCCTTTCTTAGGTTCGCTCACATGAGGTTTGTCCAAGTTCTCCATTGTGGGTTGTGGTGGTTTTTAGTAGTTCCTACAGTTAAGCCACATTTTGGGGAATGTAATTATTACAAATAAAGTATCCTGGCACACTTTGGTAGAATGCCTCATCTGTCCTCCAAAATCCTCTCCATTTCCTCTGTTCTCTGTCACTGTTCATTGAGTCAGAGATTCAGAAGTCAGAAGATACCATTGTGATCATCTGGTTGGACCTACTATGTAACACAGGTCATAGAACTTCCCCAAAATTCCTAGAGCAAATCTTTTAGACAAATGTCCAGTCTTGATTTAAAAATTGCCAGTGATGAAGAATCCATCACACCCACTGGTAAGTTATTCCAATGATTAGTTACACTCACTTTTAAAAACTTAAGTCTTATTTCCAGTGTTATTTCCTGTCCAGTTTCAACTTCCAGCTATTGGAGTGTGTTATACTTTTGTCTGCTAGACTGAAGAGCCCATTATCAAATATTTGTTCCCCACATAGGTACCTATAGGCTGGGACTAAATCACTTAACCTTCTCTTTGTTGCGCTAAGGAGCTCAATCTATTTAGGCTTATCACTATAAGGCATGTCTTCTAAGCCTTTATTCATTCTCATGACTCTTCTTTGAACCCTCTCCAATTTGTCAACATCCTTCTTGAATTGTGGATACCAGAATTGGACACAGTATTCCAGCAGTGGTGACGTCACTGCCACACACATAAGTAAAATAACCTCTCTGTGCCTACTCAAGATTCTCCTGCTTGTGCATCCCAGAATTGCATCATCACTTTTGGCCACAGTGTCGCACTGGGAGCTTGTGTTCAGCTGATTATCAACCAAAAACCCCAAAACTTTTTCAGTCACTGCTTCCCGAGATAGTTTTCCATCCTGTAACTATGGCCACATTCTTTGTTTTTAGCCATATTAAAACACACATTGTTTGCTTGACAACACCACCATTCTTCCTGTCACTAAGGCCCATCACTTAATAGCTATCTCTGACTTACTCTCCCTTGCGAAAAAACTCATTCAGGCCTTCTTCAGCTCCTGTCTTGACTACTGCAGCCTCCTCATGTCTGGCTTTTCTGACACATCCCTTGCCTTGCTCAGGTCTGTTCAAAACATGGCTGCTAAGATCATCTACCTTGTCTGTCACTCTGACCATGTCCTCCTTTGGGAATCTTACCATTAACTCCCTGTTTTCAACCACATCAAGTTTAAGCTTCTGTTGCCTGCCTTCAAGGACTTTCACAACTCTGCCTTTTCTCCACCATTCGTTTTGCTTGTTTTCTTGTCTGTGAGCATGTTGGAGGAAGGGTTGCATCTTCCTGTGTGTGTGTAAACAGGGCCTACCATGTTGTGGGTGCTACCAGAATAAAAATAAAATAGTATTAAAAGTGATATACCTAAGAACTGTATCTATAATTTATTGTACCTCATTTCACATGGCTAGTATTTTCATAGCCTATAATAAAATGTTTCAGATTGTCACAAATGGTACTTAAGATCTGTTTACAGATACAATACAGTGAATCAAATAATCTAAATTTAACAAAATTCGCTTTTGTGTGATACTATCTCTGGCAGTTCAGTAAACTTGTTTTGCAGCTTTAGACTATTATCTACTCTGTTCATGTACTACATCTTGTTGCCACATAACAGATGTTTATAATCTAGTTTTTTAATGTCTTTTGTCATATTTCACTGATATGAAGCCTTTAAATTTTGTATTAGAACTTCTACCAGGTAGCATATTTCTATTAAGACCTCCATCCTTAAGGTGTCTGACTATGAAACACTTTCCTCTATGGCATTATAAGTTTTATTAGAAATTCTCAACTGTTTTGTTTAGTAAATTGGAAATTTCATTGAGAATCATAGCGTGTTTTTATTCAGATATTTATGTACTTTTAGTTTTCTATATTCCATAAGCTTTGAGTGGTTTTTATTTAAAAAAAAAACAAGTTGATGGGGTTGATCTTGTAATAAAGCAAACTGGTGATAACTTTACTTAGAGTCTGGATTGTGTCAGGCAACTGGCTGAGGTAAGAAATATAGGGCTCACAACATGCCTCATAAGCACTTACAAAGCTGTAAGAAAATACTTTCTTTGGATTGTCCTAATTAAGTGCTAAAAATGGCAGATCCAGCACTAAGCAGCAAATCATTATTCACAATTAAGTTGCAGTGATACTGCTGTGCCATAAATTTGGGTAGTTTAACACAAATGGGAACAGAGTCACACATTAACATTGCTCTGACACGATATTGGATGTCTTGCATTCAAATACACAGCTAAGCAAAAACAAAAGCCTTTAAAAAAGCAACTTTAATTGAGAGGAATGGGAGTGAATGTAAAAATCAAAATCTTTGCGGTACTAAGCTAAATGAAGCCCTTAATTTATCCACAGAGGCAGGTGCATTGTCAGCCACACAGTGAAAACCTCATAACTCTATCCTGACTCACTATACAAAAAAAAACCATTTTTAAGGGACACCTAGTATCACACAAATGCTATCTCTAGCAGTTCAGTAATCCCGTTTTGCAGCTTTAGACTATTTTCTACTCTGTTCATGTACTACATCTTGTTGCCACATAACAGATGTTTATAATTGTTCAGTTTTTAATGTCTTTTGTCATCACCTCAAGTTTTGTCTGCAGCTTCACTCTCAAACAGAATGGACTATGAGAAACAGCTTCTCTCTTAATAAACTAAATTCAAGGTATGGGAAAGGTGGTGTTGGGCCAAGCTTGGCTTTCAGTTATACTGATGTAAATCAGGAATAACTCCATTGATGACTTGGGATTTAAACAGGTTTTACACATTTGCAAATGAGAGCAAAGCCTGGTCCGTCATAAATATTACAAGAAGTTACTTGGTGCCTGTCTGGGGAGGGGACTGGTTCTTTTAGTGAGTTGGGCCTAGCCCCATCTGTGCTTAGTTATTGGGCCCTAGGTAATGGATTTGGGCTTGGTCTGGCAGTTCAGTTTGATGATCAGGATCACCTGATAATAGCCCACATGTGGAACTTCCCCTAAGAGGGAGCCTGCTCCCCCAGTGAGAGATTTGGAGGGAGAAAGTTTTAGGGGAACTATTGAGTCCAGGAAGGGGCTGAAGTAACTGAGAAGGGGGGGGGGGTACACATTTTTTTGCCCAAGTTGACATTTGAACTGTGATATTATTTTAATAATTCAGACCCCAACCAGGGGTGGTGGTGATGGATAAGTGGCCTGGTTGTAATTTGAGAAACTGAAGGTGGGAAAACTGAAGCAAGTGGCGGGTCCAACATGGAGCCATGTATGATCCTGTTATATTGCCTTGTCTGAAATACTATTCACGCTTCTGGATAGCTTATTATGGAAAACAGATTACAGAGATGGAGAAGGTAGAATGATAGGCAATCAAAAGAATATAGGGATTTGGTAAAAGTAGCAATTTAAAATTTTACAATAACTACACCTTATTCAAAAGGAGTAGATGAACAGAGAGCTTATTAATATAGCCTACTTTGGTCCTTTCAGGACCTCTCTTTTCTGTTCTAATCATTTTAAGTATAGTAAGAAAGGGCATAGTACTAAAGAAATTCAGGTGGAGTTTCTTTAATATTAGTTACAATGTGGAATTAATTAAGGTAGCAAGAGAAGCAACTAAGAAACTCATCTAATATACTTATGCAGAACTCCTTAGGTCACAAAGTGCTTTGAAAATAAGGCCTTATGAGAATTTTGCAAGGTAGGGGAGTATCATACATATTTTGTAGAGTCGTAAATTGAGGCACAGAGCTCAAGAGACTTGCCAAACTAATGCAAAGTTTTTGTAGGTAATACACTGCCAGTGAAAGCCTGCGTTTAGAAGCAAAAAGTCCTGCCTCCCAGCCCCATGATTTCATCACTAGAAATCATTGCTTCCCCAGAGAAGAGGAAGATTAGATGAATATTTGGAGGTGAAAATGTTGTTCAGTAACTGAAATGTTTCCTAATTTCCTCCTATTCTAAGTGGCCTATCTGTATATTGGGAACTTTAGTGAGTGTATTGGTATTTAAGGATGGGTAGGTGTTTGCTGTGTATGTTCTGAGGTACAGTGCTTTGTAACTTGATGTATAGGAGTGTAGGCATGTCCGGCCGGGGCCGTCATTCTCTGGGGCGGCGGGGAACCAGACCGCCTCGCTACTTCTGTCAGGTGTGTCGGGGAACTAGCCTGCCTGAGCAAAGAGTTCAATAGCAAGGCCCAGGCCCTGAGTCAGGGCAGGGCAACAAACAGTTAGTAGCTCAGGGCCCTCAGGCAGGGGCTGAGCTGAGTTCAATGGCAAACCCAGGCTCCTGGCTCCGAGCGGCCTCAGAGAGGGGGAGACTGCTACCCGCGAGATGGGTGGCAGGGGGGACTCAAGTCCACCCACTCCACTGCATCCCTCCAGAGATACTGAGTCTGGCCGGCATCCTCTAAGGGGTCACACACCATGGGCTCCTCGGGGTAACTGGCACTCGGTTGGCTTGGCGGCTCCTCTGGGTAACTGGCGAACAGCAAACTTGGCAGCAGCTCTGGGCTCGGGCTAGCTTTAGGCATTGGCTGGTATGGCCAGTCCTTGGGTTGGCCGCCGATCGCCGTGGTCTCCCCGCTGGGAGCTCCGCCACATACGTCTGGCCTCTCTGGTGGCTGTGTTTCAACTGAGCTCTGGGGTCGGGCTTTTATATGCCTTGACCTCTGAGGGGCAGGCACAGGGTTTGCTGGCTCCGCCCACTTTGGCGTCCAGAGAGGTTCGTCCCTCTCCGGGGCGGCGGGGAACCAGACCGCCTTGCTACAAGGAGTTATGAAATGCCTAGTCCAATGCTCTCTTACATGTGTCACAGCCAGCACTAGTGATTTTTAGGTCAGGACTCGCATCACAATCAACTTCACATGTTGTAAGATCCCATCTCCCAGTGGCTGTTACGTAGCTGTGATTTTTAAGTGCTAGAATGGACTCTCCAAGAAACTGGATACCCTGCATTGAGGACAGGACTGGAATCCTCCAACTCCTGAATGCTAATCTTGGCTCGATCGCACATCAAATCCTTGGCACTTTACAAGCCATTTAACCTCTCAGCATCTCTTCTGATTCTAAAATGAGGGTACTTTTATTCTATTACCCAGAGGTGTTGGAGTGTGTGAATGAATGAATGTTTGTGCAGTGCTTTAAAAATGCAACTTGTTATGAGTGTTGGTTTTTTGTGATGACAATTTTTCCGTAGAACTAATCACTTTTTTTTTAACTGTATCAGGCAAAATGGCAAAGTAGTGTGTGTCGTACCCTCATTTCACTACGTTTCCTAAGCAACACAGCATTAGGGCTAGTTCTTGTTACTGTTTACCATAAACTGTGCACATCCTTTCTTGATTATCAAATCAATGAGATCCAATCAGAAGGAAGCATCCCAGTTTCAGTGAAATGTCTCCTATTAGTGTAAAACTTCAGACAGAGGATAGGAAAACAGGTTTTGGTGGATGGCGTCAGCTGTGAAACTGGCCACTAAATTTAATCAGACATTGATGGTCCAATTTGCCCTCTTGAAACTATCACAAATTTCAGAGTAACACTGTATGCTAGAGACCCCACTAGCTTCTGTACTGAACAGATTCCAGCAACTGATATCGTGGACCCCACTCCAGTATTGCTTCAAGACAAAGCATGGAAACAAGACTGCACTGATGGAGGAATTCCTCATTGGGGTGGAGCAAGAGAAGACAGGCTGATCTTATCTTGCTTAGCCTGTTATCCATTTTAAACACCATTGACCACAAAGTGCTGCTGATCTGGCAACATTCCCCAGCAAGAGACAATAGAATTTCATTAACTCTTTTCTTCCTAGCTGGTCTTGAAATGATCCCCCCCCCACATATTCGGTTCCAGAAAGTGGGCAGGCACAAGCACGCCCCCTGCTAAAGGACCCTCTCCCAGCCTGTGGGGAGGATCCACAAGGGCCAGAAACTCAGATAATTACAGGGGACAACCAAAAATCTAACAGGGACAGGTGTGAAGGTCAAAGAAAGGGAACCTGAAGGGGACACCGAGCAGAGAACCCTGGACAGTGCCCAGTATTCCTCAAAGGTGTCAAGGGAATCATGATGGGCAGCTGCTCCTGCTCAAGAGCTCTAAGGGTGTAATACTGCAACTCCTGCTGGTCATCGTCTAGATGTCACCCGTAGGTCATACTGAGATGACAAGGGCAGCACTTCCAAGAACTTAACATGCAGCTCTATGTATCTTTTCCAGTCAGCTTTGACACCACGCTGTCACAGATATCCGTGTGCATGAAGGCAATTGCAGCCTGAATGAACAACTGGCTCAAACTGAAGAATAAAGTCTACAATGATGCTACAAAGTAAATGGTTTGGGGAACTGTTGAACACCACTGCCTTCCTCTCACTTGTAGGTATTTGACTTCAGGCAGTTAAACAGCATAGCCTTGGGTCCCTGAACAATCTAATAACTGCAGTCCTGAAAAATGCCTTGCAAACTGTAACCACTACCAGAATGCTTTCTTCCATTTCTGGAGAACCCATTCCTTCCAGATGTGCCTCTTGCCACATTAGTTCATGCATATGTTACCTGCAGGGTGGGCGGCTACTACTTGCTCTACCTCAGCCTAGGCAAGTCATTCACGAAGGGGCTGCACCTTATACATATGATGGCCTTTCTCCTAAATGAAACAAGCTGAAGGCAATTTGCTGCTGCTTCCCAACCTGCACCGATCCCTATCCACCACTGAATCTACTGTAGGACTCTGCAACTGATTGTCATGGACCTTACAAGTTAGCTCAGAACAAGTGGGAGGTAGATACTTCTCAGCAGCAGCCCTTAGGCTCTCAAACATCCATGCAAAGAAGATTAAGAGCCCTACCCTCGCATTCATGTTACACTTGTTACCAAAGCACATCTTAAAGAGGAGGAGCAGAAAAGCCTTCATCATTGTGCTACAAAGTAGCAGTTCTGACTAAACCAAGGTCAGGACGCAGGACTAACTCCTCACAATTACTTGGTGTAGGACAGGGATCTGATTACTCTCTCTTCAGGTCTTGGAGAATTTTTATACTTCTGTGCTTTGGTTGTGGCCTTATTTTTTTCAGAGGTATTGAGCACATAGCTCCTGCTGAATTCAGAAACACTGAAAAAACAGCACTTTAAAAAGGTTAGCCCTTCATGTATCATTTCTGTAGTGGACTGAATGGGGGAAACAACATTAACATGAGCAGCAGTAGTCATGCTATAAGTAGCAATGTAGTTTGAGATACAGCATCCTCAGAAGCAGACTCTAATCCAAACTTCTATATTGTCATGTCCTGGCATTCATGGGGGAAGTAAAGAATTAGATGATGATTAAATAACAGTGGCTGGAAAACATGGAACAAACCTAGAAAAGGCAGGGCCAGGGGCAGCAGAGCTGGTAAATAGGAGGATATTGATTATTTGTCAGACATTGTTTAGAATAGAGGAGTGGTTCATCTGTCACCATCGAGACCCCACTTACACAGCGTGACTAGTAGTAAGTCTGCCATGCTGTTGATTCTCTGAGTTACTGGAGAGACTCTGTGCATCTCCCCTTTTGTGTAGTGTACTTGGATCCAAAGATTAATTTAAATTTCAGGTAAGCCTCTGCAGCTGGGGTAGGGGCATATTCAAAGTTAACCCCCAAATCTGTTGAACTCTAACTTCTAGAGAAAGATGCAATATTGGCAGACAGGGAAAGTATTTTAAATAAAGATAGGACCAAGCCATACTATTTGGATCCATATTTTGAAAACCAAGAAGGTGGGCAGTTTTTTGGTTCCGGTGCTAACTTTAAATTTTAAAGAGCCAGAACCTCAACTGGTGTAAATCGGCATAGGTTCATAGATGTGAGGTATGTCTACACTTGAATTTTTAGTCAATTCTAGCACATGCTAGCTATCACAAGAAGATGCAAATGTCTGTACCATGACACACGAGTTTTATTAGCAAATGCACAAGTGGTACAGTAAAAATGGAAAATTCAAAATATCAAGTAGGGAGATACAAAAATGTATCAATCCTCTTCTCCCCCCCCCCCCAAATAAAAAGTCGAGAGGGCTTAAGTAGGCATCAGAAGTGTTTTTGCGTTCAGTGGCTTTGGGGTCAGTAGTACATCTCCAATAGCTGGTGATGGGCCCCTAGATAGTAAGGGCTCTGAGTTATTTCAGAGAATTATTTCCCAGGTGTCTGTCTGGGTTTTGATCACATGCTCAGGGTCTAATGATTATGATATTTGGGGTCAGGAAGGAATTTTCTCCCAGATCAGACTGGCGGAGACCCTGGGCAATTTTCGCCTTTTTCTGCAGCATGGAGCATGGGTCACTTGCAGGTTTAAACTAGTGGAAACGGTGGAAACGCTGTAACTTGAAGTCTTTAAATCATGATTTGAGGACTTCAGTAACTCAGCTAGAGGTTATGTGCCTATTACAGGAGTGGGTGGGTGAGGTTCTGTGGCCTGCGATGTGCAGGAGGCCAGACTAGATGATCATGATGGCCCTTTCTGGCCTTAAAATCTATGAATCTCTGAGCATGGTGTCTAAAAAGCCCAGATGGATCAGCACCGGATGAGCAGTCAGTCAGGAAGTGTGCGGCATCCTCAACTGCACCTCAGCCACATAGAGGACCATTCCTGAGTTCCAGGATGTGGTCATCTACCACATACCTCTCCACCCTGCATCTGAAATGGTTGAGCTTGCATCAGAGGTAGCATGGGGGCAAGAAGCCAGGCAGTCTTTCACCAAACTGAGTGATGTGGAAGGAGTTCCTTACAAAGGGAGCAGCTTGTTCCTACTCTGCTCGCCACAATGTAACAACGTCTGCCGTTGAGATGGCCAGATTGCTCCTTTGGTGAGTCACTTGCCATATCTTTGAAAAGTGACAGTTGGGGTATTTCCTGGATTTTTGTCAAGGAGGTCCTTTGCTGCAATATAATACCTGATGTTAGGAGTCGGGCTTTTAGAAAGGACTGGTACCACTCAGTGTCTTTTGGTCTCATAGTCCCTGTTTGTTGTCATTTTGAGTCAAATGCACATCAGTTAACTGTGTGTGGGGAGAGTTTACTGTGCTCCTGTGTGGTAATTCTCCAGCTGAATAGCAGAGGCCTAGTGCCAAGCTCTGCAGTGTTCATGCATTGGCTCCCGAAGTTGAGCCTGCAAGCTTATTTAAAAGGCCATTTCTGCTCTTAATCTTCTGGAGCTACCTTGTTGTGGTGGTCCTTATAGTAAAGTGCATGAGCTAGAGTTATTCCTATATATACCGCTTTTGGGTCATATGCCAGTTCTCCATTTGAGCAGATGTTGAGCAATGCTGCTATGTTCTCATTGTGCACGCTGTGAGTACCTTCTAAATAGTAGAATGAATCTGGATTCCAGTTATAAGGGTACTGGAGTAGTAGTCATTGGTTCTTCACTCTCCATTCTTTAGCTCAATGTCAAGGGGCTGTCAGCTGCAAAGCACTCTGTAATAGAGAGTCTCATGGGGCGGACATGTGGTCTCCAAGAAAAGCATTTCTTGCCAGTAGTCTGACGCTATGAAGCTATTACACTGTTAACAATCTTCATGGAAGAAATGGCACAGCTGTTGATGTGAAAGCTGACATTAATGATGTGGAGGGTCTGTCAACTTCTTTGCCTCATTGTGATGTTGCTAGAATCAGTCCATTTAAAGCTGTGAATGTTTGTAAGCCACCTGATGAAGCCTGGAACATCCCACTTCTATGAACACTTCAACATCCACCCCAGGTTGGGAACCGCAACAGACCCCACACTTCATGGGCCTACAAAAAATTGAACAAAAATGGCCTGGATCTTACAGCCTTGGTTCTTGTAAGTGATACAGGATTAAACATGACAAAGAACAAATTACTGTTGTCTTTCTACTTAACGTATTAACACATGTAGAAACATGACTAAAAATTAAAGTGTAGAGCTATATATACCCTCCAATAGAGCTACACTGAATAACACCCACTGAGTGTTTATCTTCATTGTGCATGCAATGCAGTCAAGGCACTTCCACAGTACCATGGTGATGAACATGTGGGTTTTTTTGTTTTGTTTTTTTAAGACTGTCTAATACAGCTTAAACCTTAGTGTTGCCTGATCTATTGATTGTGTATTAATTAAGTTTACTTAAGAATTCCTAGTTAACACTCATCCTAGTTCTCATCCCAAGATCAGGCATAGTATTATTAGACTTGTAAACCGGACATGCATGGTTGTAACACAATTACAGAAGGCTTTTTCTAAGTTTGAGTAAGTTTTATTAACTAAGTTAGCAGCGTTACATACAATCCAACCCAGAAAGGTAGAAATAACACAGAATGACCATCTGAGCATCCATGTACTCAAACCATTCCTTGCAGAACAACTTGAAGTATTTGCTGTTTTTTCTTCCTCCGTCTCATTTTCCTCATCACCATCACTAGTGTTTGTCATCCTAACATCTCCCAAGTGTTACATACCCAAGGCACGCAGGCCAGGATGCAACTTTTATAATGTGTTACTATGCCTAAGGCATATGGAGTAGGAGTTTCATCCCCTCTTCCTTTGCATTTCCTCACCTTATTGATGTTGGGGTGCCATTCTCCCATAGATTGCTAATCTGTTTACCTCAAGATTATTAGCATATATGTCCATTATTTACCATGGTATTCTTGTGGAAGGAACATCAACAGATGTCCAAACTTAAAATATCTAAGCTGCTATAACCTAGCATCTTGTGGTTACCTGTCAGCAGTTCACCTATCACAACATGCTATTTTGTGATATTGGGTCATGGCTAGCTTATGATCTAGGGTCAGTTTTGGTGAGCTGCTTATACGAAGGCTTTTTGGGCCTTTTAGGGTGACCAAATGTCCTGTTTTTAAAGGGACAGTCCCGTAATTAAGCCCTCCTGCAGGTGTCTGCCTTTTTATTAAAAACGGGCAAATTGTCCCATATTTTCCGTCTCTTTCCCCCCATCAGTGGTAGTGGGTCCTGCTGCTGGTCAGATCCCTTCTCGCACCAGTGGTGAGTGGAGAGGTCCAGTGGCCAATGATGGGGGCAGGTGTGCAAAGCTGGTGGTGGGGTTAAGATGCAGAAGGTGGGGCTAGCCGTTGTCCCAGCTGGTCTGTCAGTGCAGCCCACACTGTGTGCTGGCTCTTGGCCAGAAGGGCCCCGTCCCGTTTCTGGCTGCATGCTGTGAGCTGCCGTGGCTGGTGAGTGTGGGCAGGCCACAGCCAGTTATGTGTCATCTCTGCCGCCCAGGCATCAGCCCTTTTATGTGCTCCCCTCTCACTGTCCTCTCTCTGCTTTTCCGCTTTGCCACCCCACCCCTCCACCAGCCCTGCTGCTCCTCCATATCCCCCACTCCCCCAGCAGGGTGCGTCCTGCTCCCAGCGCGGTGTGGAGAACCAGCTCCTGGTTGGAGCGCTCAGCTCACCAACAGCCTGGCTGCCAGGCTCCTTCCTTCTCTCACTGCCTCTGGCTGGGCCGGCACCCCAGGAAAGCCCCAGACCCTCTGGCCCGGGGAGCTGGCCAGGAGGAGCCGAGCCCTACATGTGCCAAAGCCCCACCCAGCACTGGCATGGGGAAGCTTCTCTGCCCCTCAGCTAAGCTCTGGATTGATGGAGGGGGGGGAAGACATTTCCAGTCTATTCATGCCCCGACCCTGCAGGCTCCAGAGCAGCCCCCAGGGCAGGGGCTTAGCACCTCCCTCCCCCATCCTGGGTCCTGCCCCCAGGGAGCATGGGGCTGCTTCATCCCCTAGGCACCTTTCCCTGCTGAGCCACCTCTCTGGCCATGTTCGTGGAAGCCCCTGCAGTCTGGTTCTTTGAGCCCTGGTGCTCAATGCATCTTTAGGGCTTAACCCCTTCCTGCCTGCACCTAGCAGGAGGTGGCTGGGTTATGTCGGTGGCCAGGTTATGTTGGTGGCCAGCAGTAGCCTGGAGGTGTTAGTTGCATTTTGACACTATGCAGCCAGGAAGGCACAAGCTGCTTCCAGCCATGCCACGGGGGCGGGAGGTGGGGGAAATGAGTTCTGAAAAGACATGGGCCGGATCATCCCTTCCCCCTCTCCTCCTCCCCTGCGGCTGGAAGCAGCTCCCATCCCTTCACTCCCGCCCAGTGCCAAAAGGCTGCTGCTGGCCACATTCTGGTGTGAACCCTGACAAATGTGGGGGGGGGGGCGGGGAGTGACCTTGTGTGGGCCCCCTCGGGAAGGTATTGCCTCGGGAAGACATGGCATCAGGTAGTCAGGAGAGGTGGGTCCGTCGTGGGGGCCCAGCCAGGCATGGAGGGTGGAGAGCCTGGACAGGAAGGGTTGGGTCGGTTGGTCACACCCATCCCAGCAGGGTGGAGGTGGAGTGGGGGTGGGTCGTGGGGCTGAGTGGGGGTTGACCACCACTGGGGAAAGGAGGAAGCCTGTGCCTGTGCTGGCCACTGTCCAAGACCGGATATTACGTTGGATGGATTGGTCTGACCCAGTATGGCCATTTTTGCATGATGCCAGTGGTAGTTCTGAGAAATGGGTGAGGGTTCTGTGGAAGGCATGATGCTTTAGAATTGTCTTAATGGAAAAAAGATGCCATTCTACAGGGAGAAGAGGTCCATGTTTGTGCAATGATATCCAACAAAATGTTGTTCCCTGTTTGCTATTCCAGAAACGTATTTATATTCAAACTTGCCCCTGAAATAAATGCAGGAGAGTTCAATGACTGCATGTTTTCTGTGAACATTTGAATTGCCTGATATCAGACAGTACTGTATGTAGTTAATTTACACTTATTATCACAGCCACGTTTCTCATGTCTGCCTGGCTTCTGTAGAAAACAGCAGCTGAGGCTATTGCTACTAAGCTAGAAAAATATGCTGTACTCTTGTTGTGAATGAATCACAGTGAGTGATGCTGCTTCAGTCTCTAATAAATTATGTAAAGATGCCTGGACATTTGGCAGAGCTGTCCTTATATGGGGGTTTTTGGCCTTACATCTTCAAGTGACTAAAGGCCTGTTTTTTCCACATTTTGGCTTCAAGGGGATTTAAGTAAGGCCCTTATCCCATGAATTTTGGACCCAATATTGCACATTGTGCTTTGTGGTGGTATTTTGGCACTCTAACAGAAATGCTAACTTGGTTCTAGAGAGACAAAGTGGGTGAGGTAATATATTTTATTGGACTAACCTCTATTAGCGAGAGAGAGGCTTTTGGGCTTACACAGGGTTCTTCTTCAGATCTATAAGTGTGAAAGCTTGTCTCTCTAACCAGCTGAAGTTGGTCCAGTTCTAGTCTATTAAGAGATGAGCAATCTTTCCTGCAAAATAAAAGGCATCTAAACTCAAACTGGTTAATTTAAAACAGACCAATGGAGCAACCTTTTTATAAAATGTACACGAAAGCGAATTCTATCTAGTATTGCACCACATGAATATCTTTCCAGCGAGCAGGAGCGGAACCACATCATCACGGTCTTGCTCCATGTCTCCAACACCGTTTGGTGTAATGGAGAGATAACAGGGACCACCTATCATCAAATGCATAAAGGCAGCCTACAGTTCCAGCAACATGCAGCAAGGTGGTTCCTAGCATGGCTCCAGTCAGACATATGGCTCTGGGATACTGCCCCTGAAATGTTAGCGCTAACACTGCATACCAAAAAGAGGCACTGTGGATGCAGGTGTCTGCCTGTACACCGTGCAGACTCATGCCCAGCAAGGCATATGTGGTTACTCAGAGGGGGTACAGGGTACTTGCTCTAGCAGTACATGGATGTGTAACTGTCTCCACTAATAAGTGTAGATATACCCTTACAGTGTCTTTTAATCACTAAGGATCCATTTGGATTGGTGCCATAGGATTCTGTATCTCAGTTAGAGATGGACAAGAAAAAGTTTTTCCTATCATATGAGTTTTTTTAAGATTTTGAAAAAAAATTTCTTGACCCACATTGGGATGAAAAGTCAATCTCAAATTTTTCTGGGACAAAAAAATCTGAACAGTTTTTTTGATTCAGGACTGTTGAAATGTTTTAATAACTTTGAAAATTTTCAGATATGTTTCAACCATTTTTATTTAATTTTTTCACTGTAGTTAGCTTAGAGTTTGAAATAAAAAGTTGTCTTGAACCAGAAAGCGGTAATTTTTTGTTTAGAAGTAGTCAAAACAAAATGCCAAGACAACTTCAAAACTTTTTCAAAAATATGTGGAGTCAAAAAAACTCTGAAAATGATCATTTTCTGCAAAATGTTTAGGTTTCTGACTAATTGGCATTTTCCAAAAAAAGTTTCATTGAAAAATTCCTGACCAGCTCTAATCCCACCCCAGCGATCTGTCCAGTTCCTGCACACATTAGATACATTCCACTTCAGTCCTCTATCGTCCGCATTTTATTTTGTTCATCTCCCAAAAAGGAGGCAACCTAAAGGGAAGGTTGTTTAGAACTCTTGAAATCCATTACTGCCTCATTACTGAGCTGCCACTTATTTCAGATGGCTTTAAATAGTGTTCATTATTCATTGCAAGTTCTTTGATTATAGGATCATTTTCCACGTTGGTGATTTGGTTATGTTTAGTTATGTCTGTATGGGAGCATGCTTTAATTTCTCCTCTTGGTCATATTCTCTTCATAGATTCGGGAAGGGCACTTTTTGATTAGAAAGAGAAATGCACAACTGTTATTAAACACAACAACAAAAGCGGCTGGGATTGTTTTTCTATTTCTACTCAGTAAAACTGAATTGTCTGGTCTCATTTTTGAGATCATGGGAGAAAGGAGGCACTTGTATGTTAGCTTGACCATTAGACAAATGACACAATAGATAGAATTTAAATACTGCAGTGTACAGGAATGATAATGCTTGAGTTTGATTCGAGTTGTTATTTCTGCTGACATCTTGTAGCAGGTTGCATCACTGTGAGATGCTGTATTAGTTCTGCTGAAAACTTTTATATTTCATTTATTCTCTGCAAATGCTCCTTTCTCTGCTGCCTTAGACATCTCTGTTGCAGTTATACTAATACATCTGTCACATGCTTTCCCTTTCTGATATACTGGAATTGTCTTCATCAGTCATTTCCCTTTGTATGTGTTCCTACTTGCCTCCTGACCATGCCTGATGATTAGAATATTGGCCTTTCCAGCACCTGTTACCACTACAGTGAAATATTTTTCTGCTATATTTAAACATTTTATTGTAGTCAAAAGCACTCAGTGTTGGCCTAAGTGTCCTCCCCGTGAAGTCAATGGGAGTTTTACCATTGACTTCAGTGGGAGCAGAGAGAGGCCAGCACTAAGTTCGAAAATCCTATCCAAACTCCTGAGGGGAGGTAACAACAAATGAATTTGATTGACTCTTCTCCTTCCACTCCACCATATTGTTTAGATCTACTTTCTTCATCTGAGATGTACCTTCTTGTCCTGTTCTAGACATCGTCTTCTGAGTTTGTGGCTGAACAAGCCCTAACGTTTATGGATGACAGATCTTGTTCTTGGTTGTAGAAATAAAGTTTAAAGTCCATCTGTACTCAGAAAAATGGTTATGTGAAAATGGCACCTTCTTCAGATTCTTTGTTCGCTGGGTGCCTTCAGGTCATAACTGCTTGCTTCGGTGGCAAAATCAAGCTTTTTAAAATCACCATATTAGGCTTGAAGTGCTTTGAAGAATGCCAACCGCATCAACAAAATTGCCAACTAAATTTTAATGGCAAGAACTTTATTGCAGGTAGCATAGGTACTGACTCTGTGTGTGCTCCAGGGCTCCAGCACCCACCAAAAAAAAAAAAAAAGAGGGTGCTCAGCACCCATGAGCCACCAGTAGGTGGTAGGAGCATGTAGGTGGTGCACAGTGAAACCGGAAGGTGGAAAGCACAAACTGGCAAAAACAAAAGTCAGCACCTGTGGCAGGCGCTGATGTGAAGGACAAAAAACAGGAGAGTTTTTTTAAATCCCAGGCTGAATTTGGGGGCTGGCAGTTAGAGAAGTGATTTTCTAAATTGCAGACTAAGCAAATCAGAAATGGAGTCATTGTGAGAGAACAAATACGGAGGCTTAGAACTTCATTTTTAAAGAGTCACTTTTCTGACTAAAAGAAAAGGAGCACTTGTGGCACCTTAGAGACTAACCAATTTATTTGAGCATGAGCTCAATGAGCTCTAAGGTGCCACAAGTACTCCTTTTCTTTTTGTGAATACAGACTAACACGGCTGTTACTCTGAAACTTTTCTGACTAAGTGCCCTTTAAGACCTGATTGTTTTTCATGTTCTCCAGCTTGGGTGGCTCTTGGAGCAGTGATATTGTGCATGCATGCAGGAGTGAGAGACCGAGAGAGAGAGTGAGTCTGTGGCACCCAAATTTCACTGAATTAAAGATATTAAAACTTTTCTGAATGTCCATCCTGGTGTTGTGAAGTCAAAACTTCAGTCTTTCATTGTGCTAATCCATCTTTATGTATTTGGGTAAAGGGAGGAAAAGGGAAGTACTTTCCAGGGTCACACTGTGTGTGTACTAATGAAGTCTGAAATACATTTTCACTGTTTGAAATAGAATCCCTTAGAAAGGTGGATTTCTAATTGAAATGAATATGATGGCAGAGGTGTGTTTATTTTAGTTAACATAGTAATAATATTGGGACAGTTCTATTTGTCGTCCACGAGTGACAAGTAGCTATCTAGATATTTCAGAGTAACTAAGTATAATGTCAGCGGATTGATAGGTAGACATTAAAACATAGCAAAGATACCACAGTTCTTAATGTGTAATGCTAAGGTTGATTTACAATAGAACACCTGTGGTACAAAATTAGATGTGTTAAACTGCATGCATACCAAATGAATTTATATCAGCACTGCGATTAACAGTGAATATGAAATGAACCCTGAATGAGGATGAAGAGCTTGAACTATTCACAAGCACTTTGCCACCTTCTATTGCAATCTCTCTCTGATAAGAGCTGCACTGAGAACAGCAATATCTGAGGCATTGTATAACAAAGTCCTCCCAAGAACTTGATCCTCCGACTATGACTAATTTCAGTTTCACCATTACCATTTCTGAACACTTTATAGATCAAAAGTGTACCCTAAAATAACAGCCCCACCTGCTCTTCCAGTGAAGGTCAGCAGCAGAAAGATGCAGTCAGAATTTAAGAGGGGGAAAATACAAAGGGAAGTGGAAAGAAGGAAAGAGGTGATTAGGGAAAGAAGACACAAGGTGCAATGTAACAGAAAAGAAAGGGGTGAGGATATAGGGAGGGATGAATTAGAAACAAAGAAGTAACTGGGCAAGTGCATAAAGAGGAAACAAAATAAGGGATAGATTCCAGAAGCCAGAGAACTATGGAGAATTATTATTTGTTCTGTGAGCCAAATAGGGGCATATGCTCTGGTTGGATTTATTCATCTGCAGTCTTAACTCTTTGCCCATGTACCTATGTCTCTTCAAATTAAATATTTCTAGGGTTGCGTTGGGCGCAGGGTCTGTCTTTTTGTTTGCTGTCTAGCACAGTGGGGCCCTGGTTGAGGACTGAGGCTCTTAGGCACTATGGCAATATAAATAAAAGAGGGCTAGATTTCCCCTAAGCTGGCTCCGGGAGGTATGAATTTCACCTCCCTGACCAGATGTCATAGGCAAGAACATATGCCTTGGACTGAAGTCCATCCACAAAGCAAAGTGGAAAAACAAAAGAGAGAGAGAGACTCCTTGCAGCCTTTGGGTTAGCTTGTAGCCTTATATGCTGTCTGAGAGTGTGTAGAGGCAGTAAAGGTGATGCACTGTTCTCCAGGCTAGCTGTAGTACAAAGTGCTGTGGCTTTTCTGAGCAGGATAAGGCTCCCATTTCAGCCCTTTGAGGCAGCACAGAAATCAGGTATCACAAAGGTGATGTCAATCCAATTTTAATCCCTTTTCTCCAGGCCTGGACCACTGAGTGTCAGAGCACAGGATCTAGCCCTTAGTCTTTTAAACACAGAATACATTTTCCTTGAGTCCGAGTCCTTGAACTGGAGAAAATGGCAGACTGATTTCAGTCAGTCTAATACCCAGGGCCCATATACTCCATGATTTTATGGCTGTGGAGCTTGGTGCTGAATACACCCCATGCTGCAGATTTGTGTTCCAAAAATCCAAACGTAACTATTTCACTGAAGACTAGTTTAGCAGATACATCCAACAAATGTACTTATCCCATAGTTCCAAACCACTTTCTATGCCTTCCCAGGCCCCAGAAGCTCTCTGTGCCCCCTGCCGATCATTCCAGAAACCGAGGTTTCTACTCATGACGACTTCTGAAATGCAATTTATATACTGACAATGCACCAATCTGCAGCATATTGAAAACAGAAATAATAGGACAGTGTAAAATACATTGAAGTAATCAGAATAAATAATGCCACAACTATTGTGCTAATTGTTATTCACTTTTGTATTTAACTTAATAAAAACCTTCTTTTATTAATTTAAATGAAACTGCTACAGAATTTCCAGTCTGAGTGGCACAGAAACAAGGGAGTTTTGCCATGGAATTTAGGTCCAGATCGCCGCGGAGTACACCTGCTCTTGCTTGTAGCCCTTTTATAAAGTCCAGGTCCTATGGACTTCGGGGCAGTGCACATGGGAGCCAAATGGTGGGAAACAGGCAGAAAGTGAGGATCAGGATTAAGAGGTTGTGCAGATAGAGAAGGCAACAATGCAGTACTTAGCATACTATGGAGCTGCCTCAACACAGGAGCTCACAGCGGTGTAGCTGTGGGGGAATAGTCTGTAAATGAGTCCAGGTGCAGGTCTCTCTTTGCTGAAGAAACACCCTCACAACTGGTCAGTTCAGTCTGTAGTTTAGAAGTGTTCTTGGATTCCTCATTGATGCTAAGCTCTTATGCAGCAGCAGCTTATTCAGAGCAATACCGTCTATCATGTTCAGTTGGCTAGTAAACTGTCCCATACTGGCAGATTACGACCTGACCTCAGTTTTACATGCCTTCGTCATCTCCTGTGTGGACCACAGCAGAGTAGGATAACTGAGAATGAAGCCTTCAGCCCTTAGGAAACTCCAGCTAGTCCAGAGCACTACAACCAATCTCCTCAGCAGCAAAGGCTACTGTGACCACATCAGGTCCATCCCCCAGTCTCTACACAGGCTTCCCATAGAATATCAAGCCAACTTCAAGATCTCAGTCCTTATCTTCAAGGTGCTCAATGGCCTGGGCCCAAGATATCTAAAAGATTGCCTAAAGCCCCAGGATGAAGATCAAGGTTGACAAGCTCCTCTGGCACAGTGGCATTTTTTTTTCTTCCATAAATTTAAATCTTGTCTGTGCAATAGACAGTTCCTAGGGCCCGGTCTAAGATGGTAGCATGAACACCCATAGAAATGAAGGCCCATCGCAAACCTCACCATCTTCTGTTCTCCACGGAAGGTGCACATCTTTGACCTGCCTTCTCCAACATACACCTATGTATATCCCCCCCCCCCCCAATAAACAAACCCCATCAAAATAAAACACTTCTTGGCACACACAATTCTCCCTTGAGGGTGAGGATGGGAGACTGAACAAACTACACGCAATAGATGTTGGTCATGTTACTTAATGCACCACTGGAAGATACTCAGCTACTACGGTGATGAGGGCAGTCTAAGAATCTATACAAAATAAAATAAATACAGCCGTTCAATGCAGGGTGATACACTTTCAGGGGAGCAGATATTACAGTGCCACTCTCATTCTATAGGCCTTGCCAACACTGTCACTTTGCAGCGCTGCAACTTTCTTGCTCAGGGGTGTGAAACATCCCCTCCCCCCGAGTGCTGCAAGTTTCAGTGCTGTAAAGTGGCAGTGTAGACAGTGCCCCAGCACTGGGAGCCACACTCCCAGCGCTGGTAGCTACGCCCCTCGTGGGGGTGGTTTTCTTACAGCGCTGGGAGAGCTCTCTCCCGGCGCTTGTGCCACGACTACACAACTAGCGAAAACACAAGTTACTGTTCCCTGAGTGGTAATTCCTCCTCCAGGGATTTCTGCACTATTGAGGAGGTATAGCTGCACCCACGAAAGTGCAGCTGCTGCCGCGGGGCTGTGGTGGAGTGCAAATGGCCTGAGATCTGTGGGATATAGCCCCGTTTGTTTCTGAAAGCATCCGCCATCTGCGACGCCTGGCTGTCCTTCCCCTGGCCTTTTCACTCTGCCATTGGTCCTGCCTGTCAAGGAACAGCACCCTAGAAAAGGGTGTACAGTCCTGAGGCGCAATGTTCTCTTTTCCATGTGATTTTGTGTGGGAAGGAAATCAAATGATCTGAAATCACATGACTCCCCAAACTTCTCCCTTTGTATTCATTTATCTGTAGTTGTAGCTCTTGACAGGGTCTTCCTTTTGGTTCCTGAATTTTGTTTCATTGCCCACCCCTTCTCGTTCTTCTTTCTGTTTTTTTTTCATTAGCATTTTATTAATCTTGGGCTCTGCCATAATAAACAAGGACCAACCCCATTGTGCTAGGCACTGACCAAACACAGAGTAGCAAGCTGTCCCTGCTCCAAAGAGTTTACAATCTAAATAGACGACATACAGGCAGGTCATGGCAAGGGATATAATGCACAAGCAGAGTGAACAATGTGAATGCAGCAAACTGCATGTTCACTGTGCGGCGGGTGGGGTTAGTTAGTAGGAGATAAACTAAATGGAAAGAAAAGAGAAGGGCAAAGAGACATTGAAGGGAAGGGAGGTGTGGAGGATAGGGGCTGGGTTGAAGAGGCTAGGAGGGTGAGCAAAGCTGACAACATGAGACTGAGGGAGAAAGGCAGAGGGTTGGCACAAACAACCAGTCAGCACGGGGCAGTTTTAGTCAAAACTGTAGAAAGTTCTCTGACTATGCAAACGTCCCTGCTTTGGCTGCCTTGCCAGCTGGCTGGGTCCTCTCTGCAATTTTTCCCAAGGCCACATGGCAGGAGGAGGAAGTGCACCATTTGGGTCCTAATTTCCCCAGAGTGTGTCTATGTATGGGAAGGCGGGTATCTTCCCTGCACAGTTCGGGCACTGTGGGAAGGGCTGGCACTGGCTTCTCTGGCTGATTTCTTTCTCTTTTTTATACCTCCTTACACCATCTTTTTTTCCTTTTATTCTTTTCTCTTCCCCCATCATTCATTTTTCTCACTATTATTATAATATTGTATTTAATATTTATGTTCTGACAGCACTACGTCTCCCTTTTCTCTCTCTCTAGCTTCACTCCTATTCCCGAAAGCCCTCTGACTGGCCTCATTTTGTATTTCTCATTGACTTACTGCCCAGTTCTGTAAAAATTATGGCCACTGTCTGCACTGCAGAAGTCCATGGAGACTGTCGGTAGGCAAAATTGATACCTTCTGTTAGTGTACTCAGTGCTGTATATCCCATTGGTGCCAAGTGACCTGAAACAGGTAAGGGAGCTCTTAACCTGCTCACTGGAGCTTCCAATGCTATAAAATAGTCTTTGCATGGGCTTCTGCCCTTTGAAAGCTGGGTGTTGAGTTTGCTGAATTTACTGGGGGGAGGGATAGCTCAGTGGTTTGAGCATTGGCCTGCTAAACCCAGGGTTGTGAGTTCAATCTTTAAGGGGGCTATTTAGGGATCCGGGGCAAAAATTTGGGATTGGTCCTGGGTTGGACTAGATGACCTCCTGTGGTCCCTTCTGACCCTGATATTCTATGATTCTGTGATATTCTATGAATTTTGAGCCGTAGTTATTTGAGCTGAAAATCTATTCCATTTCTTAGATTTCAAAACGTAGTCTAAATCTCTTCAGAGTAGTTATTAAATACTTTATTTGAAAATTAGAGTAAAATACTGAGTGGCACTGGGGAGAAAAAGGTGGTAATGGGTGCCTTAATTTCAAAGACTAGGAATCTTTTGCATCATGTTTCAGAGTTAGGGTCTGACTTCCAGTGATTTCTCCACCCCATATCTGACATTGATATATGCTCAGCAATTATGTTTGGAGTTGGACAGCAAAAACTGAAGGTTTTGGACTACTAGCGATCAATGTATCTTTCTCATAACCAATGCATTTAGGCTGACAGTGCATCAGGCTGTGACAAGAGCTCAGGGGGTTGCTAGATACACTGACTGACTTAGTATTTCAGTCAGTTTCTTCCCCTAATCCAACAGTGAACTTTTGACGCAAGACCTGAAATAAATAATACAAAAGTACACCACCCAGAGATATGAACAGAGCACATTTAGAAATTGACAAGAGTTGTCAGTTGCTCACCAGTCATGCCACAATCTAATATTTTAAAGGCAAGAGACAGAATGATTTTAGGGTTAGGAAAATCTGTTTACTTTGGCACCAGCTGTTCTCAAACAAGCTACTCATGCTTAATTCCATGGTCTTTCATATGTAGTCCATTAAAACTAGATCTCAAAAGCAGTAGCAATGCAGAAAAATGACACTCCCTCAGTAACTTATTTGAGGATTAAAAAACAAACAAACGAGGAGTACTTGTGGCACCTTAGAGACTAACAAATTTATTTTGTACGAGGATCTGTTTCTCAAGGTGAAGAACACTCACACCCCTATGCAGCAAAACACTTAAGCATGTGCATAAAGTAACTACAGAAGATTATTTTGGAAAATAACTGTCTATTGTATTTTGCTACACAGAACATTGAGGGTGTATTAGTGATTTACATTATGTGGTGTCGAGGGAATAGATGCTACCAGATATAATGCTCACTTGAAGGTACTCATTGTCTTTTGTAGATACAAAGCACTTTGGGAAGAGAGAGGGACTGGCAGGGAGAGGAGGATAGGCATTAAGAAAAGCCGTATTGTGAGTGAAGAAAGTGTGCGTGCGTGTGGGCGCGTGTGCTCCAACAAAAAAATCATTAACAACTATTTAAGGTTGCTTCAGTGCAACATCCACCCAACCCCTTAAAAGTAAGGAATTGTCCATTTAAGGGATTCTCCTTTATCATGTCTCAATCTCAACACTTCATATTCTCCACACTCACTACTGAACTTTGCCCCTTTATAACTAAGTGCCATACTATGCATCGCTTGCCTTTACAGAAACACAGTCTGCACGCCAAATTCATCACACTTACACTGGAACACACAACTTTTCCTTTGACCTCAGCAACATGAAGATACGTTCTTCAGGCATTTCCCATACTGGTTAATTTTGCATTCTGTTATGTGTACGTGAGGGAGGATGAGGTCAGAGTTAAGACTTGTGTTCCACTGTAAATTAGCTACTTCAATGGGTAGAGGCTGGGGATCCTCAACGGGTGTTAGCTCTGGAGCAGACCTCAGACCTGCAGAGCTGGAGGCTGTGGTGCTCTTGTTGAAGCTCAAGGCACCAGAGCAGGCTCTTTGTGCGGTGAAACCCTGGGCCACATGAAGTTGGTTTGATATCTCAGAACTTTCTTTGGCTATAGGTGAATGCTGTGCTCCTCATAGGAAAAATGGGAATCTCCCATTTTCAAAGGTATAAAGCTCCAGAAGGATTTCTAGCCACCAGGCCTTCAACCTGCCACAGGTTTTGAATATTGCACCTTCTTCTAATTACCTTTTTTAGGTGGAAACCACATTTTGGGGGAAGGTGGAGGGGAAAAAGAAATGCACATCTGAAAATTCTTGATGTTTGTTTCTGTTGACTTTTTAAATTTAAGGGTTGAAGCAGCTCTAAGGTTTTGAATATTTGAACATGGTATGCAGTGTTGTAGTAGCCGTGTCAGTCCCAGAATATTAGAGACATAAGGTGGGTGAAGTTATATCTTTTAATGGACCAACTTCTGTTGGTGAGGGAGACAAGTTTTTTTGAGCTTACACAGAACTCTTCTTCAAGCTTGGGAAAAGTACTCAGAGTACCACAGCTAAATACAAGGAGGAACAGATTGTTTAGCATAAGTAGTTAACACTTATTCCAAGGGACCATTCAAGGTGAAATGTCCATTAACACCCCTCCAGTCATAAGGGGGAAAGGAAGATGGGGGGAAGGGGGAAAAGTCAGCTGGGAGGGGTTAGTGGGTTACAGATTGTTGTAATAAGCCATAAATCCAATGTCTCTGTTCAGTCCACAATTTTTAGTGTCTAGCAAACCTAAGAATTTAAGCTCCTCGGCTCGTCTTTTGAAAGTGTTGCTCAGGTTTCCTTTGAGGATGAGGACTCAGAGAGTGATCACTTTGTGAAAAGAAAAGGAGTACTTGTGGCACCTTAGAGACTAACCAATTTATCTGAGCATAGGCTTCCATGAGCTACAGCTCACTTCATCGGATGCAAATGAAAAGTGTTCATTCACAGGTGATCAGGTGTTTTTGTCTTTTATCATTTTCCTGTGTGAGTTCAGTCGAGAGTCTAGTGATTAATTTCACCCACATAAAGAAAAGGAGGACTTGTGGCACCTTAGAGACTAACCAATTTATTAGAGCATAAGCTTTCGTGAGCTACAGCTCACTTCCTCAGATGCATATCGTGGAAACTGCAGCAGGCTTTATATATACACAGAGAATATGAAACAATACCTATTCCCACCCCACTGTCCTGCTGGTAATAGCTTATCTAAAGTGATTTCCAGCACAAATCCAGGTTTTCTCACCCTCCACCCCCCCACACAAATTCACTCTCCTGCTGGTGATAGCCCATCCAAAGTGACAACTCTTTACACAATGTGCATGACAATCAAGCTGGGCTATTTCCTGCATAAATCCAGGTTCTCACATCCCCCCCACCCCCATACACACACAAACTCACTCTCCTGCTGGTAATAGCTCATCCAAACTGACCACTCTTCAAGTTAAAATCCAAGTTAAACCAGAACATCGGGGGGGGGGGGGGTAGGAAAAAACAAGAGGAAACAGGCTACCTTGCATAATGACTTAGCCACTCCAAGTCTCTATTTAAGCCTAAATTAATAGTATCCAATTTGCAAATGAATTCCAATTCAGCAGTTTCTCCCTGGAGTCTGGATTTGAAGTTTTTTTGGTGAGAGGTTTTTCACAGGAGTGGATGGGTGAAATTCTGTGGCCTGCATTGTGCAGGAGGTCAGACTAGATGATCATAATGGTCCCTTCTGACCTTAGTATCTATGAATACACGTCATCTAGCTTTCCAAGCAATATATTTAGGAAATCAGTTCTATTTTAAGTGTACAGATGTAATGTAAATACTAAATGTATATGTCAGATAATTTGAACTGTACGCTCATGTCATATTTGTTGACAAAAAAGCCAAGCCAATTTTGTGTTACAACAAATATACAGACCACTCCTGACATAGCCTGTACGCCAAATCATAAATTCAGATGTTATCACAATGTCCAAAATACAATATTGACATAGCCCCATGTGGTATACCTGATCCAGTGCAGTAATTGGGGCATTTACTGCACTGGATCAGGTATACCACATGGGGCTATGTCAATATTGTATTTTGGACATTGTGATAACATCTGAATTTATGATTTGGCGTACAGGCTATGTCAGGAGTGGTCTGTATATTTGTTGTAACACAAAATTGGCTTGGCTTTTTTGTCAACAAATATGACATGAGCGTACAGTTCAAATTATCTGACATATACATTTAGTATTTACATTACATCTGTACACTTAAAATAGAACTGATTTCCTAAATATATTGCTTGGAAAGCTAGATGACGTGTATTCATAGATACTAAGGTCAGAAGGGACCATTATGATCATCTAGTCTGACCTCCTGCACAATGCAGGCCACAGAATTTCACCCATCCACTCCTGTGAAAAACCTCTCACCTATGTCTGAGCTATTGAAGTCCTCAAATCGTGGTTTAAAGACTTCAAGGAGCAGAGAATCCTTCAGCAAGTGACCCGTGCCCCATGCTACAGAGGAGGAATCTGCCCTGGAGGAAAATTCCTTCCCAACCCCAAATATGGCGATCAGCTAAACCCTGAGCATATGGGCAAGATTCACCAGCCAGATACTACAGAAAATTCTTTCCTGGGTAACTCAGATCCCACCCTATCTATTCTAAATATGTTCTCTCATACACTGTACCTACTGGATGCAATTAATGTATTTGATTAACTATAATACAAAACCAAATGTAAATATTGGGGTCAGCAGTTCCTACCATATGGGGATGAAATTAAATAATTTCCTTCCATTCTGACCTTTAGGAGAAACTGAAACTTGGCTGAAATAAACACACAAATAGCAACCCTGTGTTTTAAGGAACAAAAGCTGATATTTACGACAGAGACAGGATATCATCAGTGTCATCATCTCTCTGTAGTTAGCAGTAATTGTTTCCGGTTGTTTGCCCAACGCTACAATGTAGCCAAGTGTATCTGGCAAGTATTAATTTTTTTTTATTTTTGAGAGAGAGAGTGTGTTAAATATCTGAGTCTGTAAACCATCTAAAATTTAATAATAATAATCAATGAAATATGCTGACTAACACACATCTATGAATAACACAAATCCAAATATCGGTGACTCAGTCTTGGCCTGACTGGTGCAATGAGGTAGGCCACAGAAAGAGTCCGATGTGTCCTCTACAAAAGGACATCTGCTAGTCTGATCAGGATTCTGTAAGGATGGGAGTGGGATGCCTGTGGAGTTGACGTCAGATTGTCTCAGCTGGAGTAGTATGTTCCTTTGGCTGGTACTTGCTGCTGACTCTATTGCATGAGTTAGCTGTTGAAAGGATCTTGCCTCTTTACCCACGGACTATGGCCCTTGTGGATGTGGGGCATGGCTTACTATCTCTCCTAACAAGCGCTGCTGAAAAATCCTGCTCTGCTGCTTCATGGGAAGAAAATCCTCCCATAGGCCCTATTTCTCTTTCTTTTGCACTAGCAGAGCACTGGACAGGATTTTAGCTCTAAAGGTCAGATTTCAAAAGTGGTCATGTCCACAGTCATTTTCAAAAGACTTTTTAGCTCCTAACATGCATAGCTCTTTTGAAAGTCTGCTGTAAGACTCACAGTGGGAGCTGATGGGTGCAGAGCAAGGAGCTTAATAACCAGTAAAGCTGGCAAGACGCTATTCTGATACATAGGAGCTCAGGACCAAGGACATAACCAGAAGAGACATTTAAAAATATGGCAGCTATTACACTGGCATTTTCAGGACTTGCTAATCAGTGACAATTTAATGTGGCCCTTTCCCCTCTTTCCTCTTGTGGCTTCAGACAGATAGCTTCTTGGTCTAATCTGGAATTAAGTGTAGCATTAATTAAGCATGTCTGTGCTACAAAATTAAGTTGACTTAAGTTAGGTCGACCTTCAGCCACCACAGTAATTAAATCGGCTGTTCATGTCCACACTATGCTGCTTCTGTCGATGGTGTGTGTCCTCCCCAGGAGCACTCCCAATGATCTAAGTGGGGCATAGTGGGGCACTGAGCGATGGAGCTCCACTGCCCTGGTGCTGACAGCTGGAGCCCTGCCAGGCTGATATCCAGAGCCTCAGCACCCTGGGCTGATGCTGGAAGGGGGGCTCCAGCTGTCATCTCAGGGCAGTGGTGCTCTGGCTGTCAGTCTCGGGTGGCGGGGCTCCAGCTGTCAGCCCCAGGCAGCAACAGGTGCTGTAAGCAATGTAGCGTCTACACAGCCATTGTTTCAACCTAATTAATATGTGCTATGCCTCTCGCAGAGGTGGAGTTATTAAGTCGGTGTAGTGGGTGACTTACATTGGCAGAAGGTTTCAGAGTGGTAGCTGTGTTAGTTTGTATAAGCAAAAACAACGAGGAGTACTTGTGGCACCTTAGAGACTAACAAATTTATTTGGGCATAAGCTTTCGTGGGCTAAAACCCACTTCATCAGATGCATGGAGTGGAAAATGCAGTAGGAAGATTATATATACACAGTCCTTTTCATGGACTATGTAATCTTCCTACTGTATTTTCCACTCCATGCATCTGATGAAGTGGGTTTTAGCCCACGAAAGCGTATGCCCAGATAAATTTGTCAGTCTCTAAGGTGCCACAAGTACTCCTCGTTGTATTGGCAAGAGGGACATTTTAGTGTAGATGCTTACAGAGTTAGGTCAACATAAGCTGCCTTACGTCGACCTAACTCTGTAGCGTAAACCAAGCCTAAGTAGCAGAACCTTGCTATGTACTTTCCTGCTTATTGGCTGACGCTCTATAGTTCCATCAAAATGGAAAAAAAAACCTTGCTCGTCAACACATTAAGATTGTGTTATTTGAATACAGGTTTCTTCCTGGGTGCTAATTGCATGCAGCTATAATTTTTTTAAGTGTTATCAAGCTAGTGTCAAGCTGATAAATCAGATAATTCTCCACCATTGTGTATGTGTTAATTTATAAAGTGGATTAGCACTTACTTTCAACTTTTTCAATACTTGACAGTAAATGTAACAGAGAAAAGCAGATATGCAGATACCAATTAAAATATTGTAATAATGGAGCAAGCTTGTCAGTGCCTAAAGCACAGAGGTTTAAGGTATATAAGAATGGCCATTCTGGGTCAGACCAAAGATCCATCCAGCCCAGTATCCTGTCTTTTGACAGTGGCCAATGCCAGGTGCCCCAGCGGGAATGAACAGAACAGGTAATCATCAAGTGATCCATATCTTCTCACTCATTCCCAGCTTCTGGCAAATAGAGGCTGGGGACACCATCCCTGTCCATCCTGGCTAATAGCCATTGATGGACCTATCCTCCATGAATTTATCTAGTTCTTTTTTGAACCCTGTTATAGTCTTGGCCTTCACAACATCCTCTGGCAAGGAGTTCCACAGATTGTGCGTTGTGTGAAAAAATACTTCCTTTTGTTTGTTTTAAGCGTACTACCTATTAATTTCATTTGGTGACACCTAGTTCTTGTGTTCGAGAACAAGTAAATAACACTTCCCTGTTTACTTTCTCCACACTAGTCATGATTTTATAGACCTCTATCATATTCCCCCTTTAGTTGTCTCTTTTCCAAGCTGAAAAGTCCAGTCTTATTAATCTCTCCTCATACAGCAGCCATTCCCTACCCCTAATAATTTTTGTTGCCCTTTTCTGAACCTTTTCCAATTCCAATATATCTTTTTTGAGATGGGGCAACCACATCTGCACACAGTATTCAAGATGTGGGTATATCATGGTTTTATATAGCAGCAATATGATATATTCTGTCTTATTATCTATACCTTTCTTAATGATTCCCAGCATTTTGTTCGCTTTAACTGCCACTGCACATTGAGTGGATGTTTTCAGAGATCTATCCACAATGACTCCAAGTTTTCTTTCTTGAGTGGTAACAGCTAATTTAGATTTTATCATTTTATATATATAGTTGGGATTATGTTTTTCAATGTGCATTACTTTGCATTTATCAACATTGAATTTCATCTGCCATTTTGTTGCCCAGTCACCCAGTTTTGAGAGATCCTTTTGTAGCTCTTCACAGTGTGCCTGGGACTTAACTATTTTGAGTAGTTTTGTATCATCTGCAAAGTCTTGACATTTCTTTATAAAAGTTTAATTGCTTTACACAGTCAGGCTTGGCTAAATGTATTGTCGTTTCCTAAGGTAAGAAAATGGCAGTGGAATCTTAAAACAATGTAGTCTGGCATGTATTTTCTCATTTACGGTAGAATAGGAATCTTATAAAATATGTTATGGAGACTGTATGCATCTTTTTCACCTCTTGATATATTAGAAAATTGTGACCCTAAGAATCCCTCAGTGCCAACTGGCAAAGAATTAACTATTCTGTAACTCCTATCAGGCCTGACAAACTCACATCTGACACATTGTTCTAATGGTATTTATCCAAAAAGCATTGTGAGAGGCGTCTAATGGAAGCATACATCATAATGATCTTCCTAATTGATATATGTTGGGGTGATATTTAAGAGGTTGTATGTGTTTACTGACAATATGTTTGTAATCAGTGTCCCAGGCAGGGTTGACCGGCAGGTTTTTCCAGATAAAGAGGTGTGGAATCGCCTCTCCACCTAGGTTGCCAGTGTAAATTATGCATTGTAAATCCAACACAGAGCAATCACCATTTTCATTTAAAGTCAAACAGGAAAAATAGGGTGACAGGCAGCAGGTCAACTCAATAGGGGAGAGTACACCGATGTCTGAACCCAAGGGGGTCATCCTGACTCTGGAAACAAAGACAATGAACTTTGGGCTATAAGAAGAAAGAACCAGGACCCCTCTTTAAACCTGAACTTGAGGGGGTACCCAGGCAGTGTAGTTACATCCATGAAAACAGGATCTCAACTGACCTGAGTTGAAATGCTGCAAAAAATGTTTAGGTGAACTGAAACTTCTTTAGACAAGGGTCTGTTAGGTTCAGTTTTAGTCCCCAGAAAGTGTGATATACTTTGTTTTATTGGTAATCTGTTGTTTTTATTACCCTTGCTCAATACTTCTTAAACCTTAACCTTTGTTAATAAACATATTTGTTTTCAATACTCAGTAGTTATATTTACACTATTCCTGTGGGAGAAGTGAATCTGGTAATCATTGTGAGTGTCCAATGACAGGGGCTGGGAACTACAGGGGAACGCTCTTCAAAGGGGCTTGAGAACTGGGGTGCACCTATTGTTAACCTGGAAAACAAAGTAGAGTCCTGAGGAGAGTGCTTGAGTGGCTGACAGGCTGGTGCTGTACAGGTACTGACATCCAGTTATCACAAGAAAGACTCCCTCACGCTGGTGGCAGGGGGTAACAAGGTGGCTCTCGCTATTGGGTGCCCCCAAATGGTGTCACAGGTACATAGATTGGTCTTTAATGGATTTTTCATACAAGATTTACACTGAAATTATAATTTGCTTGAAAGATTAAAAGACTAACAAACATGGGGTAATTTTTCCCCATGATTTATTTTGTATAAATCTTGAGTGATGTGAATTAAAACAGTCTGAATCTTTCATACTGTAGATTCAGTAGCTTGCTGCTGTGTTGTATTGCCTCTACTTTATAACATTTTTGACTGATTGTTCTACATTTGTAGCATAGGATAGTTACAGAATATTAAGAACCATTAAAATCCGACATGAAAAATCGTGAACCAAAGTAAAGTGAATTGGGGAAAAAAATCTCACCCTTAATCGGGATCATGATGAAGGGTCTGTGTTTCTTTCCTGGGTTTCGTTCAGCTTTGAAACAATAAGCCTCAATGACTATAACTTTATCAAAGTAAGGTTTTACTATAGTGACCTATTTCCTGACAATTTTGAGAACTGTATTACTACTTTTTATGATACAAGGTGTTCTGGATACCGATTTGAAGGAAGTATTTTGTTCTAAGATTGTAGCCATGGAGAGGGAGATATGATCAAGTGGTCTGATGACAGGACTGGGAGTAAAAAACTGCTGCATTCTAAGCATGACTTTCACACAGACTCCCTCTGGCACCTTGAGCCTGCCACTTTCTTAACTGCTTTGTTTTGCTACCTATCTGTAAAATGGGGATAGTAACACCTCTCTTTCTCACACAAGTATTATTAGGATTGATTACACAGATTGTTTAGTTAATGCTTTGAAGACGTAAAGCTCTATGTAAATGCAAGTGTTATTGTTCATGGATAGTGACTGCTTAAGTATATTTATATTTGCAATATTGTTGTAGCCATGTTGGCCCCAGGATATTAGAGACACAAGGTGGTCGCTATGCTGAGATGGTCAAGAAGAGTGCCAATTGTGTTTGTGATTTAGTGATACTAATATTTGTTTGATAGGATCTGGTCTGAGATCAACATCTCATTTCACACAAAACCCCAGACAGTCACTCAACAGTAATGAGTTTCAATAATCAGCAGTCTGGATTGGATCTGAATCAGTGATCCATAGAGATAAAGGGCTCCACACCCCATCACTAATTCCCTCAGGCATCCAATTATCACAGGTTGTGATTTTAAAGGAAATTATTTTAAGAAAGTGTTTGGAATATTTCTAATCTCCCATATTGATAATTGGCTGATTTCTGACTGATTTTTAAATACAGGAAAGATCTTTCTTCTCATATTCTAAAAAGGAGAAAAAATTGCTTGTGCCCAGAAATGCAGCGATATGACCTGGGTCTACATTGAAGGGTATTTTGCATGTTCAAAGAATGCATAAATGGGTCTGCAGTAACAAATATCTAGTGAAAGAGACATAATGGTATAAAAGTTTATAATTTCAGATAATGGAGTGTGAGAGAGGAATAGAAACCTAACCATTTGGGGTCATTTTGTCCTAAAAAATGCAGTTAACTGTGTCCTAGAGAAGTTTAAGAATCTGGGACATATATCATGAGATAGGATGGCAATATTTATAAATTTTGTCACGTTCTTTCACTCTTAATTCCCAATGCACCTGCACAACTTCCTTGAATTTAAAGTACAGCTTCTTTTCACACTAAACAAGGTAAGGAAGAGATCTGAGTGAATAATTTGAAGTGAATAATATAATATATATTCAACATATTTAGCCTCTTTCGGGATACAAATTTTTCACAAATAGCTTATGATTTCCTGAAATTTTATTGTTTGAAATTATTAAGGGGTCAAAATGTGATGTCTTTATTCACAATGAGTAGCGCTTTCTCCACAAGAAGTGTCATTGATTACAGTGGGATTAATTGTGGCATCAGGTGCTATTTGGCATAAATAAGGTTGTCAGCATCTGGACCTGAATAATTTTTGAGTGATTTTTGGTCTGTAGATTGTTCATTAGCAGTTTGTTGCGGGTATCTAACATTTGAAATTCAAGTTATCTTGGTTACTTTTGATTAGGTGAATAGACCATACGCTATCATTTCTTTTCCATGACTGGATGATCATATATCCTACATTGAGGTTTCCTGTAAGACTTAGCACATTTCTGGGTTCCAGTTTTACATTCCATGAATATTCCTACCATTTGCCATTTCCAAAAACATTCCTGCCGATAACCTCAGTACCTAGAATATTCAAGGAAAGTGGTGATGTAAGGGGCATGAATGCAACCAAAGTGTGTTTTGTGTTTAATTTGAATAAATTAATGTTTGGTGGAGATAATTTGAGCTGTTAGCTTAGGTCTAGTAAGTAGAAAGAAAGGTGTTTCACTACATACCCTGAAAAGTGCAGTGAATGCTGAAGTAGCAAAGAAAGATAAAGGCAGTATGTTTCTTTAATACAAAAAAATTATCAAGTTCATTCTGCCCTTAGCTTTACAGCATTGCATTCTCATAAAATAACCAGTACTGATCTAGGTTTGGAGAACTTTTTAAGCCTTGTATTTACACAGAGTTGGAGAATTCTGGCTTTTAATCATTAGTTCGTAATGACCTAAGCCCTTGTCTACACTACAGAGATTTGTCGACAACAATTATGTTGATACTCAAAAAGCGCTATAATACACTCACGGTCTGTCAGCAGAGCATGTCCACACTTGGGGCACTAACATCAACAGTGTGAGCAGTGCACTGTGGGTATCTATCCCACAGTCCAACTTGACACATTCTGCCACTGGGCCTTGTGGGAAGGCGGAGCAGATCATGCCACATCTTGGGACCGGGCTCAGTGTCCCATGATGTATTGCTTTCTGTCCCAGCATTCCATGGGTTTCCGTCTTTCTTTGGTGGCATTTTTCAATGGCTGTGCACCCCAGCATCTTTGTGAGAAGGGATGGATCCGACACTGCTCTCCTAGGCTCTGATAACTGTCATGAAGACCTTGTGGATGGCAGTGTAGTTAATAGTGAAGTTCCTAACTGAAGAAGACTCCCAGTTGCCTGACATGCTGTGTGATATGGATAGGACCAACTTTAGATTGCTTTTGGCCTTCATGGAACGGCTGTAGAGAATGGACCATTTCTTTTGGGTTTGGGGGAAAAAAGCACTGAATGGTGGGATTGTATCGTCATGCAGGTGTGGGATGACAAGCAGTGGCTACAGAACTTGGGGATAAAGAAAGCCACTTTCCTAGAACTGTGCATGGAGCTCGCCCCAGACCTGAGGCGCAAGGCACCAGAATGAGAGCTACCCTATTGGTAGAGAGGCATGTGGCAATCTCTGTGTGGAAGTTGGTGACTCCAGACTGCTACTGGTCAGTCATGAATCAATTTGGAGTCGGGATGTTGACTGTTGGGGCTGCATTAATGCAAGTGTGCAGGGCAATTAATTGCCTCCTGCTACGAAGGACTGTGACTCTGAGAAATGTGCATGAAATAGTGGAGGGCTTTGCAGAAATGGGTTTCCTTAACTGTGGAGAGGTGATAGATGGCACACACATTCCAGTTTTGGCACCAGACCACCTTGCAACAGAGTACATCAATAGGAAGGGGTATTTTTCCATGGTGTTGCAGGCACTTGTGGATCACTGTGGGCATTTCACTGACATCAGCGCCAGGTGCTTTGGGAAGGTGCATGATGCACACATCTTCAGGAACCCCAGTCTGAACAGAAAGCTACAAATGGGGACTTTCTTTCCAGACCAGAAGATTACAGTGGGGGATGTTGAAATGCCCATAATGATCCTGGGAGACCCGGCGTACCCCTTACAGCTGTGACTCATGAAACCTTACATGGGAAACCTGGATAGCAGTAAGGAGTGGTTCAACAACAGACTGAGAAGGTGCTGGATGACCGTGGAATTTGCCTTTGACAGGTTAAAGGTGCTCTGGCGATGCCTTTCTGGCAGGTTAGACCTCAATGAGGATAATATTCCCACGGTCATAGCCACATGTATATCTTGCATAATCTTTGTGCAGCTACAGGTGAAAGATTTGCTCGGGGTGGAGTGTTCAGGCAGACCGCTTGGCGGCTGATTTTGAGCAGTCTTTCAGAGGAACCCAGAAGGGAGCAATTCGAATCAGGGAGGCTTTGAGGCAACACTTTGAAAATGAGCACCAGTAATGTATATCTCTGTGATTGGTGCTGCAATGTTACATTACATGTAGTTTCCTAGGAAGCAATGGTGACATTTGGGGCCTTTCATTCCAGTAAGCAAATGATTAAACTACCTGTGTATGTATTGGCAGTGCCTGATATCTCAATTTGTAGAAAACAAATAAAGATGAGTTACCATTCAAAAATGTTGTTTTTATTGAACAAGAAACTACACAGACACACACAAAGATGCATGGTGGGAAAGGAGGTACAAGGAAAGGGCAGACTTTCAGAGCTGTGTGTAGATCCAGTTATCCTTCTGAAAGTTGTCCAAGGGAGTGGAGTGAAGGGGAAACCAAGAAGTTCTGAAAAGTGGAAAGGACTGTGCAGGCAGAGTTTGGGGCAGGTATGGAAAAGAGTTCTGAATGTGCTTCAGGGGAGGGCGGGCACACACCTGCTCAGTCTGCAGCATTATTAAGGACTTCAGCATGTGCATTCGCTCCTCCATGACTTTAAACATCTGCTCAGTAGAGTCCTTAACAAACTCCTTTTCTTTTCTGTCCTGCCTTTCAGCTTCCCTCCACTCCTTTGCCTTCCCTTTTTTCTGCATTGGAGAAGTGCAGTACCTCCTGAAACATGTTTTCTTTGCTCTGTCTTGGGTGCTTTCTTATTGGCCAGTGTGTGTGTGAGGTGTTCCTGAAGGCCACAACTGCCAAAGCAGAAGCATGATTATTAAATTCACCCACAGCATTGAAACATTTCAGTAAAATACACCTTTTGTAACATAACAATCATTTTCTCACTGACCCTTAGCAAGCACACATCTCTGCGAACACCCAAAGCATGGTGAGTGTTGGCGGGGGGTAATGGGGAGGGGTGCTCTACATGGGGAAAAGGACACTCTGCAAGGGTTGCAGCGCAGCCAACTAGGGGAAAAAGTCTAAAATTCTCCCACACTTTTCCACAGGCGGGGGTAGTTCTAGCAGATATCTTGCTGCTGAATGTAAGTAGGGAAGTGAGGGTACATTTACTATATACTTGTGGCTTCCACCCTAGTCCCTATACTGGTTGTCTGTGTGCTGCTTTGGTCCCTGCACAGGTGATTGCTGAATGGTGTAGGAAAGTTTCCTATAATGGGAGAAGGAACAAAACAGCTCTGCCATGGAACCGTAGGCAGAGGATTGCAAAGTACCTCCAGGAAACTTTCCTGGAGATCTCTCTGGAGGATTCCCATGAGATCTCAGCGTGCCTCAACACCCTCTTCCACCATATTGATTAGCTAGACAGGAAAATGTCCAGCACACAGAAACACAGCCAGCCTCACACATATCTATACCCTGAATCCACCTCCAAACTACACAAACCACTGCCACTTCCTAGGCGTCTCCTATCCTGCTTCTTGCTTGCCATAGAGCAACTTCTGAGACTGGCTAGAGACCTCCGGAGTGCTGAAGAGTTCCTGGCTACCTGTCCTACCAAGCGACCCCACCAGGAGCTCCACATTGTTGTCTAACTCCACCTCTTCATCAATGACTTTGTCCTCCAGGTTAGGTCCTCTTTCCACCGTCTCCAGGCCGAAGTATCCACAGGGCTGTTGGTGGAGGTGGGGTCGCCACTGAGGATAGCGTCCAGCTCCTTATAGAACCGGCGGGTCTTAGATGAAGCACTGGAGCGATGATTTGCCTCTCTTACCTTATGGTACGCCTGCCTCAGCTCCTTTGTCCTCACTTGCACTGCAGCATGTCCCGATCACAGCCCGTTTCGCACAAGCCTCGAGAAGTCTGCCCGTAGGTATCAAAATCCCTATGGCTCAAGCACAGCTGGGACTGCACAGCCTCCTCTCCTCATATCCTGAGCAGATACAACAGCTCTGCAGTGGTCCAAGCGGGAGAGCATTTGCTGCAGTAACCTGCCATGGTCACCTGGGAAGATGCAATGAGACCTCTCCATGCCAAGCAAACAGGAAATGGAATTTCAAAAATTCCTGGGGCTTCTAACTGGGAGGGGTAGATGGTTGTTCACCTGGCTTCAGGGCAGTGGAGTTCAAACTGCTGAGCAGAGGGTCACGATGGGCATTGTGGGACACTTCCTGGAGGCCAATTAGAGTGATAAAATCAAGCCTGGTGTCTACACTGCCACTTTTTGCACAAAATTTTTGTCAACAAAGCCTTATGTCTCTTGTGAGGGTGGCTTTATTTTGTTGTCAAAACACAGCATTTTTGCCTCCAAAAGTTGCATTGCAGTGTTTATGCATCCACTGTTTTGCTGACAAAACTTTGTAGTGTAGAAAAGGCCTAAATGTTTCCTGTTAAACCTGTCTGGAAGTCATTGGTATATAGAAAGACAAAGAGAAGCCAAATATAGTAACAGCTTTGCCAAGTGCTGTGGCAGATGAATGATTTGGAAAAAGCTATGATAAAAGCTGACCTTGGCCACAATACATGAGATTTGCTGTGCTCCTGCTGAATGGTATCTGCCTGATATAATATAATCAGGTTAAAATATGATTTATTAAAACTTATGTTTGACTCGGAGCGGGGGGTGGGGTGCACAGTGGAAATCTAATTAAGAAGTCATCTTAATTGCTAAGTGTAGTGTCAATTGATCCTTAAATCAGAATCTGTGGGAAGACTTTATTTTCTGAATATAATTTTTTTTGTAAGTATGATTAATAGACCTAAATTCTGATGGGCCAATAACCCCGGTTAGAAAAGAGTGCGTGTTCTTTTTTCCTAAAGATATGTTGCCTTCACAAAGCCATTTCTCTTGCCAAACACTGTGAGGTATGCCTTTTGCCAGTTGCTCTGGAATTTTTCCACTACTAAAAGTTGCAATTCTTCAACAAAAAAACTTCAAAAATAGACTCCAACGAGAGACTGCTGAATTTGAATTGATTTGGAAACCGGACACCATTATATTAGGCTTGAATAAAGACTGGGAGTGGATGTGTCATTACACAAAGTAAAACTATTTCCCCATGTTTATTTTCCCCCCATACTGTTCCTCACACGTTCTTGTCAACTGCTGGAAATGGCCCACCTTGTTTATCACTACAAAAGGTTTTTTTCCTCTCCTACTGGTAATAGCTCACCTTAAATGATCACTCTTGGTACAATGTGTATGGTAACACCCATTGTTTCATGTTCTCTGTGTATATAAAATCTCCCCACTGTATTTTCCACTGCATTCATCCGATGAAGCGAGCTGTAGCTCACAAAAGCTTGTGCTCAAATAAGTTTGTTAGTCTGTAAGGTGCCACAAGTACTCCTTTTCTTTTTGCGGATACAGACTAACATGGCTGCTACTCTGAAACCTTCCACTATTAGGGTAAGTTGTTAGCTCCAGTGTGTTTTAGTAATACTCCAAGAAGACATCTCTCCATTAAACAAAAATGGAACCAGTTAGATTGCTAGGGAATGGTAATGTCCACTGAATATTAGGTTGTGTTTTATGTCATGAGCATCTGCCCCAGAGAGCTTCCTGTGTAGGATTTAGACAATACCTACAACAAGTTTCATCGAAATGGCATGGTTTGAGATTGCACAGTATGTGCTTTCGTGTCTTTTTTTTTTTTTTTTTTTTAAGGTCAGAAGGGCTGGATGCAACTTCCTTGAGATTCCATCAATGCCCCTCCCTCCTCAGCTCTTCTGGCCCCAGGGAGTTCAGAAAGTTCAGAAACAAACTAGAAATCTCAGCTTCTATCCCTCCCAGCCCTGTGTGGCAGTGAACATCAGCCAACCTTTGTATCTTATCAGTTGGGAGGGTTAAAATGGTTTTGCACATGAGGCTATTCTATTAGTTGCTGAAACTAAGCTGGCACATGAGTAGTTTAGAATTATTGTTTTTAATAATTGCCTTACTAATTTTGTACTTTAAATTATGCATTATCTACTGCAAAATGTAAGAATTTGGACTGTTCGTGTGTTGTTGCTGTTTATGGGCTCATTTATAAGAAGATACTCAAGCAAATTAATCAGAATTAACCAAAGGTGTGACTTTAAAGTGGATTAGTTAAACTTCATTACACCTTTATGTGGACACTCTTATTCATAATTAAATTAAACTAAACTGAATTAAGGTCACTTTAATTCTGAATGAGTGTTCACACAGGGGTTCAACGCAGTTGAATAAATCTACTTTAAATTCATACCTTTCTTTAATTCTGATTAACTTTCCTGAGTGTCCCTGTGTAGACAAGCCCTTTGTATCAGTGGCAATTAGATTGTCTTGCTGCTTTGTAGAGAGAGAAATATCAGTATGTATGAGATAGATCAAAGATGATCTTTGATTGCTAGGGGTGTTGTAATCATTCACAAACATTGCTGGAGGAATTTACTTGAGGCTCTGGATTAAGAAAATATACATTAAGGAGCTGCTGCCCTTTAAAAATAATCAAACAATGAAGGTTTAAAATGCTTTTTCGTTTTGTTTTGCGTCAATTACTTTGTCATCCCTCCCTTTGAACTGTAAATGGATTCTGTTGCCATACCAACAGTTTATTTGAAAGTTCATATGTGCTAGACTTAGTTGTCTTGAATATGAAGGTCTTTTTCATGCTTCCTGTTTTTTGTTGGTTTTCTGTTCAAGTTTAAGATCACCTGACATGAAAGCCATGCGTTATAAAGGGGAATAAAAGAAAGAGAAAACAAAATGGTACTTAAAGATAGTGTGGATGGAAAGAGCTGCACTCTGATATAAAAAGAAGGTGGCTTCTTTTAGTTGGGGAAATATTTTTAATACGTTTCCCTACATTTGAAACTAAAGCTATTACAGAGCTGCCGGTTGGGATATGGTCCTGCCACCTTGCAACCCACTGAAAACACTCTGACAAGGAAACATCATAGAAAACTTTTCCCCAGCCAGGCATTCTTTAAGGAAAAAGTGATTGTTTACATAGCAACCTGGATTACATACACAAACTGCATATTCAGTTTCTGTTCCCATGGTACCTTTGCAACTCTCATAAATGTTTTATTCACAGCCCAGATCTCGTGTGGATTTGTTTTAAAAATTTATATATATATTACATTGAAAATAGGGTTGGTCATAGTTGGATCGTAATGCAAATAGAGCAGGAAGAGTAACAATATAAAAAGAAAAACCACACATTAGCACCAGCAACTAGTATTAGAGGTAAGGAGGGTCTTTAATACAGACCTTCACCTCTCAGCCATCACATTGGTAAGTGAAAACTCTTTTCAATGTAAAGTTACATCTCTTGGGTGAAAATATACTTCACTTTTACTCAGCTATGTATTGTGACCAGGTGATTTGTAGGACATATTATGGACACATTTGCTGAGATGTGGAATACCTTTTGGGATGATTCAGTAAAGGATTAGAATACGTGCAAGAAAAGTCTGCCTTGATATTATAGTAGTTGTGGTCCAAGTTCCTTTTTTACCCTCCTCTTTTTTGTTGATTTGGTTGGGTATAGACTGCCCATCTGAACAGAGAGGGCAAGAAGGATTGGTGAGAGGTTGGCTGGGTGGATCTTGTCTTACACTGATGTAACTCCATTGACTTTAATAGCGTTATTTCTGATTTACCCAATGTGCGAGGAGAATCAGGCTTGTGTTTGTATATAATTAATACACAGGTAATATCTGGTTTTTTTCTTTAATTTCTGTTTCTGGTAAAACATAATACAGACTGAGTAGTAAAACAGATGTTTCTTTCTTTAAACTCAACCCAGTCAGGATAGCTGATTAATGGCATGTTACCCTGTCAGGTTTTTCAGACATGGCAGCCAGGTGTATAGACACTACATCAATATTGCCAACCCCAAATGTTCAAAAATCATGAGTCAGGCTCACCAGAAATCACGAGATTGGCTTTATAATCATCGGATTATGTAAATATAATAGATTGGGTGTTCTTTTTATTTGCATTCTGCTTTTTGAGTCTTTAAGGTGCACTAGGGTCACATTTTAAAGCTTTTTCAACAGCCACCAGGACTAGAAACTTACTTTTTCTTTAAGAATGAAGGCTGAAATCCTCACATCCACATGACTGCAGGCGCTCTGGCTTTAAGGAAAACAATAATTATCTCATGACAAAATCATGAGCATTGGCAACACTGCTACATCCACCTTTACTTGTGGCAATGAAGGCTTCAGATGGACCTTCTGTTCCCTAGAAGGGACCAGCTGACTTTTTTCTGCAAGTCTGAGTTATGGTGTATATGTTACATATGGAGGTGAATAGTATTTAAAATGAGAGAGACTGTCTTTTTGTATGGAAAGACTGAATGTCATGATTTAGGTCCCAACCCTGCAATGCATTGTGCATGGGTAGATCCCTGGGCTTGTGTGGAATCCCACTGGCGTCAGTTGGGTTTCCTGTGGACGCAAGTCTGCTCATGTGCAGTGCATTGCAGGATCAAAGCCTAAACTCCCAACTTGGCTTAGACAAAGGGAATGTAAAAACTATGTGCAGGGGAAGGGGTGGAGTCCTCTTTAAGATTCAACAAGGAGTCCGGTGGCACCTTAAAGACTAACAGATTTATTTGGGCATAAGCTTTTGAAGGTAAAAACCTCACTTCTTCAGATGCATGGAATGAAAGTTACAGATGCAGACATAAATATACTGACACGGGAAGAGAAGGGAGTTTTACCTCACAAGTGGAGAACCAGTGTTGACAGAGCCAATTCGATCAGGGTGGATGTAGTCCACTCCCAACAATAAATGAGGAGGTGTCAATTCCAGGAGAGGCAAAGCTGCTTCTATAATGAGCCAGCCACTCCCAGTCCCTATTCAAGACCAAATTAATGGTGTTAAATTTGCAAATGAATTTTAGTTCTGCTGTTTCTCTTTGAAGTCTGTTTCTGAAGTTTTTTTGTTCAAGTATAGCTACTTTCAAATCTGTTATAGAATGTCCAGGAAGATTGAAGTGTTCTCCCACTGGCTTTTGTGTGTTACCATTCCTGATGTCCGATTTGTGACCATTTATTCTTTTACGTAGGGACTGTCCAGTTTGGCCAATGTACATGGCAGAGGGGCATTGCTGGCACATGATGGCATATATAACATTAGTAGACATGCAGGTGAGTGAGCCTCTTATGGTGTGGCTGATGTGGTTGGGTCCTCTGATGGTATCACTAAAATAGATATGGGGACAGAGTAGGCAACGAGGTTTGCTACAGGGATTGGTTCCTGGGTTAGTGTTTCTGTGGTGTGGTGTGTAGTTGCTGATGAGTATTTGCTTCAGGTTGGGGGGCTGTCTGTAAGTGAGGACTGGCCTGTCTCCCAAGATCTGTGAGAGTGAAGGATCATTTTCCAGGATAGGTTGTAGATCGTTGATGATGTGCTGGAGAGGTTTTAGCTGGGGGCTGTACGTGATGGCCAGTGGTGTTCTGTTATTTTCCTTGTGGGGGCCTGTCCTGTAGTAGGTGACTTCTGGGTACCCGTGTTGCTCTGTCAATCTGTTTCCTCACTTCTCCAGGTGGGTATTGTAGTTTTAAGAATGCTTGATAAAGATCTTGTAGGTGTTTGTCTCTATCTGAGTGATTGGAGCAAATTCGGTTGTATCTTAGGGCTTGGCTGTAGACAAGGGATCGTGTGATGTGTCCTCGGTGAAAGCTGGAGGCATGCAGGTAGGAATAGCGGTCAGTAGGTTTCTGGTATAGGGTGGTGTTTATGTGACCATCGCTTATTTGCACTGTAGTGTCCAGATTAAGATTCAGAAATTCAGTAACTGGCTAAAAACACTTATTAGAGAGACCAAGGTGGTAAGAGACAAGAAAGAGACAAGCTTTTGAGCTTACAAGCTTGTCTGATTCACCAACAAATGTTGGTTCAATAAAAGATATTACCTCACCCACCTTGTCTCTCCAATATCCTGGGACCAACACAGCTACAACAACTCTAAAAAAAACTTGTTTCACATTAGGGGTCACAATACTCATTATCTTCCTTCCCCAGAGTGCCTATGAGAAATACAGGAGTAGCTTTGACATAACAGATTGTGCAAACATATCCAGTGAAACTATGTGCTTTTTGTAAATCCTTTATGGGTGAAAACACAGATGCTGTTCTTGTCTGGTGTGAAACGGTTACCTGGTAGTACATAAAATGTAAATGCAATGGAAATTCTTTTTGCCACACAGCACTGCTTAATTAGTTCAGGAACTTTTGCTAATTATGTAGAAGGTATGCACTACACTGCTTTTTAAGCAGTTTCTGGAATAAATGACTTCATAAAACTACTTTTCTTCAGCAAAAACACTTATTTTAAACCCTTAAACATAGCTTTAACATCTCTTGTAAGAAATCAAAACATTCTAACAAACAGTGATTCTGCAGCTATTGAACAAACAACCTTAAGACTTAAGAAAATACAGGAAGCTTTAAAAATAATAAGTGATCTACCTATCTATGTAGGTAGCTATAAATTGGCAATATAAATACAATATCCTGACAAAGTATGTTCGTATCAAAGGGACATATAGAAATAAAAGATTCAACCCTGAATACATGTAAACAAATCAGAGGAAAGAAATGGGTTTTAGAATGACTGTAATTAAACAAGTATGTAGAGGTGTTGTAGCCATGTTGGTCCCAGGATATTAGAGAGACTAGGTGAGTGAGGTAATATCTTTTATTGGACCAACTTCTGTTTGTGAGAGAGACAAGCTTTTATGCTTACGCAGAGCTCTGAAGAAAACCTGAAGAAGAGGTCTGTGTAAGCTCAAAAACTTGTCTCTCTCACCAACAAAAGTTGGTCTCATTGGAGGTATGGCCTCACCCACCTTGTCTCTGTAACTAAACACAGAGGAGAGAGTATATTTTGTATAAAATATCAATCTTTTGAACAGAGAATCAATGCTCTGCTATGGCACTTTTTGCTACTCCATTTTGAGACCTATCTTCCCATAGAACAGAATAGAATAGAATAGAATATGCATGTGTATGTTACAGTGAACATGATAGGGATGCTATAATTACAACTGTGTTGGTATTTTCACTTACAGGAACATGGACTGAATGTTCATAACTTTCCAAAATGTTTTCCATTGGACTGAAATTTCTCATGTTTGGTCTCTGAAAAAGCTGGATTCTTCTGTATAGTTTGGGAAACTTGTGCTGGTTACTTTTACTGTTATTGAGAAGTCCTATAGAATGCAATAGGGATAAAACCAATAGGCATCTATACAGCTTATTAAAAAAACTCTTTTTTACTCTCATGCACTCTAGTGATCCTGTTGACTTAAATGGGACCCTTCCTATAGGTATACTCTCACTAACCCCAATATAACACAATTTAGCCCATATAATTTAATACAGAATGTTCTTCTTACTAGGCATTTTTTAAATCATCCTGTAGGCTTCTATAATAGGGAAATATTTCTCAAATTCTGTAGGATGGTTTAAAAGATTATAGATTAATTATCAGTTTCTAATAAATTCTGCAGGATATTTCTGTACAAGGATTCAATTGACTATGATGTGGGAAGCGTTTTTTTACGTATTTAAAATATTGTTAAGCTGCTTTCTGTTCACTGGATGACTAAAGAAAGGTGATGGTGCTTGTTTAAATGCCAATAGTGTACTTAACGCTGAACCATACATAGTAGGAGACATGGTCACTGCCCATAAAATTTGTAATCTAAATGAAGATAGTGAGGATATGGTGAAATAGGAGGGTTATTTTTTATAATTTTAAATATGCTATGCACTTAGGGCATTCCTGAAACAGGCAAAGGTCCCATTATTTTGCCTGCACTGGGACTGCAGGTTAGAGCATTCTGTCCTCTCTAAGGAAAAGTGCTTTTGGCATGTCTTAAGAGACTTGTTTGAAAAAATGACCAAGATGTAAGAGTTTGAAACTCATGTATGGTGCACATGTGGTCCTTGATTCCACTATATTTTTAATGCTGAACTGAGGCTTGGAGAGAAACATATATAGTCATAGAAATGGTGTAGTGGTACAAGAAAAGTGGTTAAACTAACCTAAACTAAACTTCCTATTCCCCAAATGAGAAGTGTGCCAACTCCAGGCTCCCCAGTAGATAAGTGGGTAAATTCCTTTTATCCATGTTTACCATTGAGAACACTATCGCTTGCTGTTAGGGCAAAATTCAGAGGGGCAGCATAAGGTGCTATTTTTATAGTTTGAATAGTACTTAAATGGAGTGTAGACCTCTTGCTGGTCTTCTTCAAGGTATGAATTTCCTCCGTTTGAGCATATATCTGAATCTTCATTCTCTGGAACACAAACTTTACTTGTTCAGATGAAGCAACTACCCTTTGTCCAGTTAAGGAGCTTTAATCTTGCTGGCACTAGATCCTCCAACCATGATCCCTTTCTCAATTCCTCCTGTCCTCGATCAGTGCTCTTTTAGCTATGTTTATTTTAATTACAGCTTGTCGGAAATGTTTCATCTACGTGTTTTGTTTTTTTTGATAGGAAAATGCCATTTTCGTCTAAGTTGAAACATTTTGAAACCGTGTCTGTTTAGAAGAAAAATTCAAAACGGAGAAAAAATTGGTTTTGTAAAATGTGTGTTTTGGAATTTTGAAATGTTTTGAATTTTATTTTATTTTGTTTTTATATTTTTATTAATTTTATATTATTTCATGACATGTTCGTAGTAGTAGTTCATAATATGCACTACTATAATACATCTAAGGTCATGCCATAATATAACAATATAGTTGAAAGATTTTGGTTATTTTATTTTTAAAATCATTAAGAGCAGAGCAGGGCAGGAATGGTCTCCCTAGCCTCTTTTTGCCAGAAGCTTGGAATGGGCGACAGGGGATGATCAATTGGTGATTACCTGTTCTGTTCATTTCCTCTGGGGCACCTGGCATTGACCACTGTTGGAAGACAGGACACTGGACTAGATGGATCTTTGGTCTGACCTAGTATGGCTGTTCTTATGTTCTTTAGAGCAACTGCTGTGTAGTACTGAATGAAACATCTGATCATCTTTTCTAGATTAAAGTGTCTCCTTTTTGTGTGGTCATGAAACAGCTTGACTGAGGGTAGTGGCTTTTTCAGAATGAAACGTTTTGATTTTTTCCTTTTTGAAACAGCTTTTTGTTTTGATATTTTTAAATTTGTACTATAGATTATAATGTAATATAAAATGTAATAAAGTCAAAATTGAATCAAAACGTTTTGTCTTTCAGAACAAAACATTTCAATTCACCCTACATGAAATTTTGAGGGATTTTCTTTTGTAGAGAATGTCAACATTTTTGGTTTCATTCCCAACTGAAACAAAAACACATGTTGACATCCTCTGGGACATGGAATTTTCGTTCTCCGTCCTGCTGTAGTTACGTTGTGCCTCACAAATGTGCACCTGCACATGCATAGGCAAACAAACCTTTAAGATGATTTGCGGATCTTGCCGTTTCTTTCTTGTGGCTTCCTTCCTGAACTGTAAATGTCAAATTTTGCATGTGCCATAGAGTGTAGTCTATTCTGGGGAGCGTGATACCAGAGCATGTTCACTGTTGCTTTACTCAATGTGCAGTGGCTGAATGAAACCCACTAACTTTTATATGATTTTCTTTTGCATCTCGCATTGTACATTGAAATAAAACCTACCTGTCTTAATATTTGGTCAGTTACTGAGCTGCTACTTCTGTAAACCAAGGAAATTTAATACAGATTTAATGTAATAATAAGGTTGAGAATTTGGAAGCCAAAAAAAAAAATAAAAATAAAGTTGAAAGTCAAAGTCATGGTTCTTACACAGTGCTTAATTTGTGCCAGGGCTTGCTAGGGCTGAGCCCCAGCTCCTCTAGGCCTGGCAGTTCATAGCCTTTGCACCCCTGGGCTTCCTACATCAGCTATGAATGTAAAAAAATTGCTTGAGCCCCAGCACCTCTTTCATTACAAATTACGCACTGTTTACACACTAACCACAATTCAGCACCACGGCATAGAGATCTGTAAAAGCATATATTTAATGGTATCTACAATTACAATTACAAATGTGTAATATGACTGACTTATAGTTGTGGAAAGCATAACTTTGTATTTCCTGATTTCAGAGATTTTAAGGGCAGAAAGCACCAGTAGACCATCTAGTCCAACATCCTGTACAAAATAGGACATATCATTTAATCCAGTTAACCCTGTAGTGAACCCTGTAACTCGTTTGACTAAAGCATTTGCTTTTGTGCTTTTATTTAATTTCTCGGTTACAAGAAAGTATTACTATATTGTTTGTGTTTTTAATTTGCAATGTGAAAGAGAGAATAGATGGGAGACAATTAAAGTAAAGTACAGGATACTTTGGGTTTAATAGATACAATAATATTTATATTTTGAGCACCCAAAAATGTAGTAGTATCCTTATACAACAAGCAAAGATCTAGTCCCTGCCAAACAGAAAATATAGTCTTGATTTGACACAAACCAGTAAATGAGTGTCATAAAATAGGGTCAAAGGGGCTTAGAAGGGCAAGAGTGACAGTGCTAAAGTGACACAAGTACTCAGTAAGGCATGGACACACCCTGATGTTTTGGCTCCTTTATTTAATATTTTTATTACAATTTGCTGGTTATTTTTCCTTCAGAAATATGAAGGAAAACTTGCATGCGCCAAGGACCGAATGTTAGATCCAGAGTTTCTGATCCTGCAAAGACTTATGCACATGCTTAGCTTGACACAAGTGAATAATCCGATTGACTTCAGGTATGTGTATAAGTCTGTATAAGATCAGGGTCATGATCTCTAAGGTTGTGATGCCGGAAAAGTACAATTTAGTACTTCCAAAACATTCAAAAATAATCTTGCTCACCCACACTTTTGAGGGCATATCTAACTTTTTTTCAATATTTCCATTACAGAAACATCTAGTTAAAGGTATAAAAAGTTAACATTTTGGTTGATAAACTGTTTATCAAAACTAGAAGCACGTTTTTGAACTCCCTGGCCTGCAAGAAATCCAGCTGTGTTTCCATAGCAACTGCAATGGACCAGTAATGATGTCATCGCACAGCAACAGCTAAAATGCATATCACTATTACACACTGGATACAAATAAACATCAAATCATCTAATTGCTAGTTATAAATAATTCCCCATCTCCCCAAATAATTTACCATGAGGAAGAAAAAGACTCCTACATTACTGGCCAAAATAGTAATTATCCTGAGTTATCTGAAGGGTGGTAGGAGAAGACTTCATTGTCAAACTCAGTTCTTTTAAAGCAAGGTACAATGTAAATAATTGCTGAAAATATTTTTTCATTATAATCAGTTTGAATAGCATTGTGTGAAGCTATCTGTAAATTACTGAAGATGATTTTATTTCTCATGGCAAAAGGGCCCATAGTAAGCAATCATTGAAAGTGTGATTCAGACCAATACTTTGTTTGTTTGTTTTTTTGACTATCACAGCATCGTTGTTATTATTAGATATTATTATATGTATTAGGTTGTAGAAACTAAAAGTAGAATTAAAAGTGATGCAGAAGGAATTGCCAGAGAGTTAGGAGGGGAGAACAAGGAGAGAATAATACCATGAAAACTATGGAAGAACAAGTAAGGTGAAGAATGGAGTATGTTCCCTGAGATTAACCAGAAAGAAATGATTGGTGAGAGCAGTTTCAGATGACAGAACATTGAAGCCAGAATAGAGGGGATCTGGGAGAGAACTGGAACTTGAAACAATATTGTGTGCAGCTTTTTCAATTCTATTAGAGGCATGGGGAAAACTTTAACATTTGATTTACATGTACTCCCAAAGTGTCTCTGCAGGATCATGGTAGCAATAATATTGGCATTAGAAAAGGAAGAAATTAACTTATTTCTTTCCAAAAAAATATTTCTGATCAGGATTCTGTACAGAGAGAAGGCTGAAGCAAACACACTGAGATACATTTCCTGGAATATCTTGGATTCAGGATAACCACAATCATATGGTGCCAGAGAAATCAACCATACGCTTGGACTGAGGATGAACACAGTCAGGTACAAAGTCTCATCGCAGGAATGTTAACAGAAGATGAGGATGTCCATAATGGAAAACAAGTTGTGTCTCAAATACAAAAATCCAGTTCTTATTGGGGATTCTGATCTCAGACACAGGCATGCTTTAATGAACCAAAGTGTATATGAGATCTATCCAGTAATTCCAGATATTCCCTCTAAATTTTACCCTATCTCATCCATTGGCAGAGATCTCACTCCAAATGCATATTCTGCACTCCCTCATCTGGTGAATGCAAATAGTCTGATTTTTATTTTGAAGGGATCTTCCTGATCAGTTCAGGGAATAGATAACAGAACACGAACAGCATCTACCTGGTGAAACATAATGACCCACTGAGGTCCAGAGCGCTGCTCCTTCCATGAATAACAGATCTGTTTTAGTAATGACAGTCAACGGTATAATGGAGTTTTCATAGTACCTGGGAAGAACATGATCAGCTGTACCCTAGAGAGAGATTCTTTTGTCCTGGGTGGAGCAGAGTTTCCTATCTCTATGTGCATTGTCCACCAAGTAGTAGATGAACATCAAGACTTATGCGGCAGAAGTTGGATTAGCACTGGTTTTTGCATTCTGAAATATCTCACTCATCAGAAGTCAGTTTTGTGGGCTGACAATTAACCTCTTTCCATCTGGAAACAGTAAATATAGTACTCTGTGAACTTGGTTTATGCCAGAACCTGGGATGTGAGGTGGTGGCACACTGCTATAGAAATCCCATTGTAACTGCTCTGTGGGCACAAAGATGAATAGGAAAAGTTATCTGTCTTCAAATAATAAGGTCCACAGGTCCAGCCGATCCTGAAGATAAATGGATCATACAGAACAGAGGTGGAAATTGACATCCAAGGATTTGGGTGGTGGTGGTGGAATTCACCATGCAATGGGAGGACTTGTTATGCTTTTTCCTCAAAGTATATTGACGAATATATTAACACCATCTGTAATGTAGGAAAGTAGATTTGAATTATCCTGACTGTGAGTTTCAGGGGACAGGGCATTCCCATGCTGTCAGTGACTAAGTGGTCTGATTCTGCCCTCAAGCTGAAGCACCCATGGTAACAGACCTGTGGATATTAATACCTGAACAAAGGAAATTTTCATGTAAACAGAGATCATTTTTTCTATTCCACCCATAGTAAAATCTACTAATAAAAGCACAATTCAACATTCCCAAATAGTACAATGATTTCACTAAATTGTACAACAATTTCCTTAGCTCACTATATATTTGAGACAAGTATAGATATAGGTACCAAGCAGTGCCCAATCCAAGAGTCAGTTCCAGTTCCAGTCTTAGCGCCTGATCCTGCAATTCTCACTCATGCAAGTAGTCCCACTGTCACAGGGTGGCTGGGCCATTGGGTCCAACCTCAACTGTGACTGATCAGCCATCTCCCTGCTGAGACTGATCAAGTGATTATAAAAGCCAGCAAGTGGCTCACTTGAGGAGCGGGGGGAAAAGATGGCCCCTATGGCTTGCCTTGTAGGGAGAGATGCAAGGAGAAAGGCCCCTGGACCCTTGCAGCCTGCTTTGGTCAGGGGAATAGCTCTGTTTAGTATTATTTTATGCGACTTCTATTTGAAGAATAAAACTGCCCTGAAGGAAGGGCATGAAGAGCCTTTTCGTGTGGTGTTAGTTTCTCCTGGGCTGGGGGGAGAGGCCAGCAGCCCTACCCTTCCCAGCCCCAGTCTCCCCACTAACTTCAATGGGATTACTCACATGAGTAAAATTAAGCAGACTCAGGGCCTAGAACACTATACACCAGTTTAGGGGAAAGGTGCTGATGAACACAATACCCAATTGAAACTGCAGTGAAAGTTTTAAAAGGTAAAATGTAACTACTCAGTTTAAAATTTGGACAGGCCACCATACACCAAAAGCATTTTTTTAGAAACTGAACTAGAATGTGTTCATGAAGAAGGTTTCAGAGTAACAGCCGTGTTAGTCTGTATTCGCAAAAAGAAAAGGAGGACTTGTGGCACCTTAGAGACTAACCAATTTATTTGAGCATGAGCTTTCGTGAGCTACAGCTCACTTCATCGGATGCATACTGTGGAAAGTACAGAAGATCTTTTTATACACACAAACCATGAAAACATGGGTGTTTACCACTACAAAAGGTTTTCTCTCTCCCCACCCCACTCTCCTGCTGGTAATAGCTTATCTAAAGTGATCACTCTCCTTACAATGTGTATCCTCAGAGGTTAAGAAGAACAATTCTTCTCCCTCCTCCTTGTAACAACCTTTTATATACTTGAAAACTGTTATCGTGTCACCTCTCAATCTTCTCTTTTCCAGACTAAACAAACCCAATTTTTTCAATCTTCCCTCATAGGACATGTTTTTGAGACCTTTAATCATTTTTGTTGCTCTTCTCTGGATTTTCTCCAATTTGTCCACATCTTTACTGAAATGTGGCACCCAGAACTGGACACAATACTCCAGTTGGGGCCTAAGCAGCGTGGAGTAGAGCAGCAAAATTACTTCTCATGTCTTGCTGACAGCACTCCTGCTAATATATCCCAGAATGATGTTTGCTTTTTTTTTGCAGCAGTGTTACACTGATGACTCATATTTAGCTTGTGGTCCACTATGACCCCCAGATCCCTTTCCTCAGTAGACCTTCCTAGGCAGTCATTCCCTGTTTTGTATGTGTGTAACTGATTGTTCCTTCCTAAATGGAGTACTTTGCATCTGTCCTTTTTGAATTTCATCCTATTTACTTCAGACCATTTCTTCAGTTTGTCCAGATCATTTTGAATTATAATCCTATCCTCCAAAGCACTTTCAACCCCTTCCAGCTTGGTATCATCCGCAAACTTTATAGGTGTACTCTGAATGCCATTATCTAAATCATTGATGAAGATATTGAACAGAACCAGACCCAGAACTGATCCCTGTGGGACCTCACTCATTTTGTCCTTCCAGCGTGACCGTGAACCACTTATAACTACTCTCTGGGAATGGTTTTCCAACCAGTTATGCACCCACCATATAGTAGCTCTATCTATCATATCAGTGTAGCCTGATCCAGGAAAATGCTAAGCAGCTTCTGGAAGATGCTGAGCTCCCTCAACTCTCCTTTCATAATTCACTTCAGTAAGAATTAGGATACTCGGCAGCTCCCAAGATGTGTTCACTGCCTGTCTTGATTGTGCCCATACTTTCTCATTTGAAGATATCTTTCCATCATGCTGATTTGGCATCTAAAGTAATGTGTTTCTTTGATGGGGTGTACCAGGATCCTTTGAGGCCCCCTGCTGGAGGCCCCATGGTTCTACCAGATTCCACCCCAGGAAGAAGCAGTGGAGGTGGGTCCTCCAGGCCTGCCTAGAAAGGCTGCATAGAAACAGTCAATCAGAGTCCAGCAAGCTCATAAAAGGAGCTGCAGAGGCTGATCAGGTCAGCTTGTGGCTGGGGCTGGAGTGGGTATGGAAAGGGGCCTTGCTCTGGCCACAGGGAGCTTGATGGGTTGCATTAGCTAAACCTGGGAGTGAGAGGACTTGAAAGCTGTAGCCCTAAGGTAATGGACAGAGGTAATGAGGCCAAGTGGGAAGAGGTCCAAGGAATGTAGTATCAATCAGGTAAAGAAAGCAGCATGTGCCTGTTGTTTGTAGGGTCCTTGGGTTGGTACCTGGAGTAGTGGGAGAGCCCGGGTTGGGAAGTGGCCTAAGTCCCAAAAAGGGGACAAGACTCTTTACAAGAAGCTTGTGAAAGGGGATGAAATTTAAACGAGCCCAGAGGTGGGGTTGAAGACCTTTGGTGAGGGCTGACCATTTTTGAACTTTTCGGGTTGTGAGAAACCTGTGAAGACAACGGGTCTCCAGTGAGAAAGACCTGGTGGCAGTGCTCTATAACGGGGTAGCAAAGAACTTACAGCTATCCCAGAAGGGTCTGAGAACTGAGTCCAGAAAGCAGGCTGATGAGCAAGCCAAAAGGAAGAGAAGAACAATTTGTCTGGACCTTTGTTTAGACTTTCTGCTGGCCTTTTGTTATCCCTGAAAGGGTTGGTCTGTTTTAGACTGTGTGACTTGGCCAGAGGGCTGAGCGACTGAAGACCTGCCTAATGAGGTGAACAACCAGCTGACAGAGGCATTCATGAGAGGTGAGTTTCCCCCGTCACAGTTCCATTCTTAATATTCTCGTTGATAGATCCAGACAATATTAATACTTAGAATGTTCCATAGCACTTTACCTCTTCAAAGCACTCGGCAAATATTGCTCCACGTAATGAGAGGTCATCTTATCCCTAGTGACTAAGAAATATGTCTTTAAATTCTTCAGTACTATTTACTTATGTGATATTCATTCTCATTATTTCTGTTATTTCACTCCATGTTAAACTAGGCTAAATGCTCGCCTGAGGGTAAATCCTATGTCTCCAGTGTCTTCAGAAAGGCACAAATACTTTGTGAGGGTGGTGAGGGTGGTGTGTGTGAGAGATTGGAGGGGTGGGATTGTTTTTGTTCTTAGGAAGGAGTGATACAATTTTTCACTTGCCACTTCAAGGACTGTTCACTGAATCCTAGATGTTGGAGATGAAAAAAGCCCTCCTGATGCAGGAATGTTTCCTGTGGCACACTTGCTACACTTGCCAATTCTAGTTCTAGTTGTCACCAGAAGTAGGGTTTCTGCCACTTCCCTCAAGCTATTCCACAGCCAAGTGCATTGCTCCATCAGATTTCCATCATATGCAACCTACATTTTCCTTTTTGGCCATTTCATTCTATTGTTCCTTGTTACTGCTACATCCCCTCCTTCTTTAGTATTTAGTATGTTTGTTCTCCCTTCTATTAAAATTTTGTTCCAGATTATTTTTCGCTTGCTGCATTAGCTTGCAGTTGTTCCACTTTGAATCTCATTGTTATTTTTCACCATGTTTTAAATCTCTCTAGCTTTCTTTGTTTCTCTGTCTTCACTGGTACTTGCAACTCTCCCAATTTAGTATCATTTGCAAATTTCATTAATATACTCTTGACTTTCTCTCCCAGATCATTAATGAATATGCTAAGTGACACCAGCCCTGGAAATCGTTGTATGCAGTGTCCCATTAGTCACTTCTACATAGTACTCAATATGCTGTTCGTCATTATTCTTTGTAATATATTTGCTAATCCTTGAGATTTTAAAATAAGGAGAAAGAATAATGAACCATTAGGACCTCTGGTGTGACTTGCAGAATCTTCTATCCTGCTATAATCTGGATGGTGTGATCATTGGTGGATATTGGCACTCAGTGAAAGGTGTAGTATGAGAAGTTAAGAATAGTTGATAACAAATTATTGAAGACAGAGGGACAAGGTGACAAAGCATAAGTGATGGATCCAATTCTGACTTTGTTAGTGATCTGCATTCAAAGAGATTTCAGTCTAGTATAATCTAGAATGTGATGTTTGTGTAAATTACCTTGAGATCTCTAGTAATTTGCATTCTGAATAATTTATTGTGGTGGTATCTTTAATGTTAGAACTAGTCTTGACTGACGGAATACAAAAACTTTTTGAAAAGTTTTTGAAAAAATAAATTTTTGAAAAGGTCTAGATTATTTTAGAATTTAGAGCTGTCCTGCAAATGCCTCCTGCATATTAGTTTTGTCTACATTATATTATAGAATATAGTGACTACACTGTAACTTCTGACCTGAACAGAAGCAAACTCTTAAAGACAATAGTAAGACGTGATAAGTACTATAGCCCAGATTTTTAAAGCTATCCAGGCATTTCAACTCTTAAATGCCTAAATCCCTTTTGAACTGAGATTTAGGTTTCTCAATCAGTTAGGCCTTGCAACATCGAGTGCAGCAAATCTAGACCTATCTGTTCAACAGAGGAGTCAATTACCAATTTTTTATAGTTTTATATTCTACAAAGGTATTAATAACCAATTAAGCTCTGTGTATCCTTTTAATTTACAATGAACTCATTATGTTACTTTGATTAAATCACTCTGAAAACAATCAATGATAATATTTCCATTCAGTTCACCCAATGTTTAAAAAAATAGTTATAACTTTAAATTCTTGGCAGGATGAACAATTACAGGACATTTTTAAATGACTGTAAATTAACACTTTATCTCCTGCCAAGAACTTTAAGTATTGTCTGCTTATTGCCCCAAACAAGCAGCAGGGTTTTGGGAAGAGGGCAAGAAAAACAGTGTGTTCAGAGCCAATATCAGAAGGGTATATTTGAGCTTTCAATTTGTATTTTGGTCTGACCCATAGTGTTGGACAAGAAGAAAAAGGATGGTAGTCCCACATTCTGTGTGAACTACAAAACATTAAATGAAGTCACTTTTTAAAGGATTCTTATTAGGGCTGTCAAACAATTAAAAAAAATAGTCACAGTTAATCGCAGTTTTAATCGCACTGTTAAACAACAACAGAATACTAATTTAAATTTATTATAAGTATTTTTGGATATTTTTCTACATTTTCAAATATATTTCAATTACAACATGGAATACAAAGTGAATAGTGCTCACTTTATAGTATTATTTTTGGTTACAAATATTTGCACTGTAAAAAAATAAAAGAAATGGTATTTTTCAATTCACCTCATACAAGTACTGTAGTGCAATCTCTTTACCATAAATGCAATTTACAAATGTAGATTTTTTTTTTTACATAACCACACTCAAAAACAAAACAATGTAAAACTTTAGAGCCTACAAGTTGAAGCATGAAGGGACATATGAATGTTTAGCATATCTGGCATGTAAATACTTCGCAATGCCGGCTACAACAGTGCCATGCAAATGCTCTCGCATTCAGGTGACATTGCTGCCCGCTGCTTTACAATATCTCCCGTAAATGTAAACAAACTTGTTTGTCTTAGCAATTGGCTGAACGAGAAGTAAGTCTGAGTGGATTTGAAAATGTAGAAAAACATCCAAAAATATTTATTATAAATTTAAATTGGTAATCTATTATTGTTTGTTAGTGTGATTAAAACTGTGATTAATTGCGACTATTTTTTTAATCTAGTTAATTTGTTTTGAGTTAATCGCTTGAGTTAACTGCTATTAATTGACAGCCCATTACCATGAATAGATGATACCCTGAATGCAATAGCAGGTTCATTCTGGCTTTCCACACTGGATCTTAAAACTGGGTTTTGGCAAGGGGAAGTGGATCCAAAAGACAGGAAAAACGGCTTTCACAGGAAGAGGAGGAGGAGACCTGTGGCAATTGAAGGAGATGGAGCTGGTGCTTGTGGAAGGCATCAGCCACACCTGAGAGGCTAATGGAGAGATAGTATGTGGAATGCCTCTCTCAACCGTTTGTTATATCTAGATGATATCCTGGTGCATACTAAAGCCTTTGAACAAGAATTGAACATTTACTAATACTCTGAGGTAAGCTGAAATTTGCCAATCTGAAAATGAACCCAAAGAAATGTGAGTTTTTCCAAAAAGAGGTAACTTACCTTGGGCACACAGTCAACAGGGAGAAGGGGGCTTTCCCCTGACCAAAAAAAAAAAACATTGAGGTTGTATGGAACTGGTCAACTCCACAGACACACACAGATGTACAGAGTTTTGCATGACTCTACTCCTATTACAGAAGGATTATTGCTGTGTTTGCCAATATTGCAAAACCTTTGCATAGGTTGGGTGAGAAAGGGAAACCATTTAAATGGGCAGCAGAGTGTGATGTAGCATTTTCAGAGCCGAAAAGGGCTCTTGTAACTCCTGTCTTGGCCTACCCATGTTTCAACCCCCCCTTTCATGTTGGATACAATTGCTAGTGTTTACAGTTTCGGGGCAACATTGACACAAGAACACAAAGGATTGGAGTAGGTGGTGACCTATGACCAAAAAATTCTAAGTTCTCCTGAGATAAATTATTGAAAAAGTTGTATGAAGAGATCTGGCATGGTTCCAAATCCTGAGAAGGTGTCAGGGGGACAAGATTTCAGCTTGATTGCCCATGGAAACTGAGAATACAACTAACTGGATACTGAGGCTGGAAGTGTGTCAGAAATGAATTTGCCAATGGAACAGAATGGACAGGGTATCTCTCCAGCCAGCAGATTCCACAGGAACAATAGGTATTCCTCAAGGCCTCATAGAAGGAAATCTCTCCCAGGAAATCGGACAGGGAAACAATTCCCAAAGAGGCTTGGATGGCAGTAAAATTCTTTTGTATTGGTGATGTGAAGTATCCTGACAGATGATCACTATAAACAATTGAGATTGTATAATTTGTAATATTATTTCTTTTCTATCTGTCTGTCAGGGATGGCTTTGTTCAGTGTGTCACTTTTTCAGGTCTCCTTGGAATGAGGGCAGAACTAAGATACAATATAGTGTTCTGGATTGGATTAAACCTTGTTTATGGGTCCCGTGTAACAGCTGCCTTACATTCAGGATAAATGTAAAGAAGTCATTGTACATCAGGTGACTGAAACATTTAAGCAGCTTCTATCCCACACAGGACCATGTCTCTGGCCAAAACAAAGACACATCCAAGGCCACTTGGGAATTTGAACTGTGTGGGTAGGGATTTGGCAGGCCATGGTTTGGGTAAGGGTATGTCTTTTGGGGGTGGGAGGGGAGTGGCAGGAAGATGGAGACAGACGCAGACAGTAACAGGAACACTGGTAATGAGCTCCTGAGAGAAAGGTAAGAGCTAGCTTTTGGGCACAGAATGCTGGGTGAAGGGCAGGTTTGGAACAGTGAGCAAATAAACTCTCTCTACTGTTTGATTCCTCCTGGATTCAGGGAAACAGGACTTTACATATAATCTTTGTAAATAAACAAGATTGCATCAGAGAAAATATCTAGCTCTATCATCGTTTTCTCCTCCTAACTGAAAAAATCCTCAGCACCCTGAATTTGGTTAACAGCTTGGGTCAAAAGGGATAAAAACACATTCAGTGGTATACAGTACCTAGTACAATGGGGTCTTAAGCCACAACGGGGGCTTCCAGGTGCTATAATAATATAAACAATCAATACAAAATAACATAAAATAAAAATATCCATATGAAAGTCATTTCAAAACAGAAAGTACAATCACTTCATTCTGAAAATGTCAAAACAGGATGTTTTGACATTGCCAGTTCTGTCCTTCCCCTTTTCCCCCCTCCATAACAGAATTTTGGCAAAATCAAAATGATGTCACAAAGCATTTTGATTTTGACAGAACTTGATTTTCTGACCAGCTTTACTTCAGTGTTCAGCAGCACAGCGTTCTTTCGCTACATCGTTAATTTACAATACAGTTATCATCTGTTGTTAAATGTCACGTTCTATTTAAATAGAAGTATCATTGAAAACTTTAATATAAGGTGTTATGCAGACATATATGACCAATACAACTATAAGGCTTGATCCTGTAAACAAACAGTTATTCCACCAGACAGTCCCAAAGAAGCCAGGATCTGGTCCACAGTCAAAAGAAATACAGTAAGTCAAATCTTTAGATAAAAATATTTCCAAACCTGATGTGGAATTCCTACAGAAGTACTGAATGTGTATGCTGGTAAGTTTGCCTGTTGAAAAAGAGGTAATCTAGCTGTAAGCAATTAATGTTTCTGCATGAGTTTATCTGTGGACTCTGACTTGGAGCTGCCAAGCAATGCAACCTTTTTGCAGACCTCTTATTCTAATAACACAGTTATGGTCACTTTTGTTATCATATGGTGCAATTGCTGCTGCTTCCCTGCACAGACCTTGCTTCTTTTGAAGTCATTTACACTTGCAAAGTGGGTGTAAAACATTACCATATCCATGTGCATTATCCATACACACTTTCTACTCACTTTGGGCAGGCATCTGGGATTACGTAAGGTGTAAAGCAGTAGAAAATCAGGCCCAAAATATTTGGATCCTTAGGATGGAAGGAACACAACCAGCTTGGCCCATGTACTACTCACTGGATCTAATTAATCTTTTTCTTGCCAAGTGGACAATTTTAGGGGGAACTAGGGAACGTTACTGATCTATGATTTTTTTTTAATTTATTTTGTTTTTAAACTTTTTTTTTGCAGTCCCCATCATAGTATCTCGTACCTTAGTATCTAAATTAATTGTAAACTCATTTGGATGAGTTACATACACAATAAGTATGAATGGAATGAGATTCCTGGACCAAATATCAAGGAGCTTGAAATAACAGAACTGTACACGAGGGGAGACTTTAGGTCTCAGATATATGTTGGGGAATAACCAGAGGATAATATGGGTTGTCAAAGCTATCTGAATGATTTAGGACTCAATCCTACAAGATGCTGAGCATCCTAGCCCAAATGCAGCAAAGCATATTATCAAGTGCTTAACTTCAAGTATGCGTGTTGTTCCACCAAAGTTACTGGGACTACTCATGTACTTAGGTAAGCACGTGCTCAAGTATGTGAGTATTCCCAGTGACTTCAGGGGAACTACACGCATGCTTGAAGTTAAGCACTTGCTTAAGTGCTTTGCAGTATGGGAGCCAGAATGCTCAATGTCTTGCAGAATCAAGAGCGCAAATGCTTTGTCACTCAGAAAGAAGAGTAAAAAGAGGGTAAATCAGCCTTACAACTTATCTTTACCTCGATGGTAAAACTTATTTCAAATGGGAATATAAGACAGACAGCAGGAAAGATGTTCTTGTAGTTAGGGCAGTGGGTAGGGATACAGGAGAAGTGGGTTCTGTTCTGCCAGAGTTTTCCTTTGTGATTTTGACTAAATCACTTAATCTCTCTGTGCCTCAATTCAGCAGCTGTAACATGAAAATACTTTTTTTCCTTCTACCTGGAGTCTGTTTTCTCTATTTATATTGCAAGCCCTTCAGTGCCTATCGCAATGGGACCTTGATCTCAGCTGGGGCCCATAAGTGCTACTATAGTAAAAATAATAACAGGTAAGGTTAATATTAGCAATCACTAAGTACTTAAATTAAATATTATAAGCAACACTCATAGAACCCAGCAGAGCAAGGGTATAAGATTGGAGCAAAGTAAATATTGAAGAATTAAAACACACAAGTGTGGAAAAAGACTGAAAAACCCAAACATGAGACAACAGATTAGTATTCAGCTGTAGGACATGTAATAGTGCCACTTAAGGCAGAAATTCTTTATGGAAGTTACAGTACATACCTTTAATTCCTGATGGGTACAGTTACAAGCAACGAGCTGTTGCTATGCCTAAGTGACTTACACTAAGTGTATGTTTACTGACAAAAAACCCTCCAATGTGAGGCACTTCCAACTATAAGTCTCTCAAAATACACTGGAGATTTACACCACGTTATTTCTCAGACTCCATGCTTGCCAAAGACAACTTCAACATTTTAGGCTGTGAGCAATCTGTCAGTGGTTCCACTGAAAGTTTAAAAAAGAATTAAATCTAAATCTATTAGCTTTTTGACAATTAAACTTCTTTTGCAACAATTTGAGTGTTTGACTCTGGTAGCACTGGGATTTTGTTGGTGTCTGTATGACAATGTAATTAAGGTACAACAGACTGCAGTTCCACTGGGGGTGGGAAGTGGAATATGCAGGGAATGAGAGAGAGAGTTTGTGTGGCTTAATGAGGGCCTAGGGTAAAAGATTCCAAGGGTAAAAGACAACCTATTCTGAAACTGAAAGGGGTAGAAGAATCCAGAGAGAAATATAGGCCAGATCCTGAGCTGTACTAAAGTGGTATAACTCCACTGGGGTATCACAGTCTAGCCAGGTGAGCATCTAATCCCTAGGTCCTCCTTCTCAGGTACATTAAGGCTCCTTTACACTGCTCTGGCAGTGTAAAATTTGTCTGCGTTAAGGCACATTTACAGTGCCAATGTTTTATTGAGAGCCCTGTCATGGTTGTTCTGGCTCTTTTATCTGGTGAAAAGAGGCCAGAAGTGGGGTGGGAATCTCACCCTATGTGACTTATCTGTCAATCACTGTTAAACAACACAGCTGCAATTTTGGCTATCAGATTCTTACAATGAACTGTCTGTGATCAATCCACAGAGTAAAAAAACGCTACAGATCATTAAAATATCCAGAAGCAGAAAATGATGCTAAATCTGTATGACAATTAGTTAGTTCTTCACACAGTACAAAGTCAACCTGTGGAATGTGTTGCCCGGGGATGTTGCGAAGGCCAAAAGTATAACTGGATTCAAAAAAGAATTAGATAAGTTTATGGAGAATGGGTCTATCAATGGCTATTAGCCAAGATGGTCAGAATGCAACCACATGCTTTGGGTGTCCCTAAGCCTCTGACTGCCGGATGCTGGAACTGGATGATAGGGGATGGGTCACTTGATGATTGTCCTGTTCCATTCATGCCCTCTGAAGCACCTGGCATTGACCATTGTTGGAAGACAGGTTACTGGGCTGAATGGACCATTGGTCTGACACAGTATGGCCATTCTTATGTTCTTAGTTATGAATTAGTAACTAGGCTCTATTTACCACAAAAAAAAGGGCAAAATGCTGGAGAATTGGAATAACTGGAGTTATTCAGAATAACTGTATTCTGGTGAGGAGGCTGGAAGTGGAAGGAAGGACAGAAGATGAGCTGAGACGGAAAAGATCCAATTTTTAAGGGCTTGTCTACACCTAAAATTTAAATGGAAATGGTGCAAGGTAAAGGAGTATTATCTCCATTTTACAGATGGGGAGCTGAGGCACAAGGTAGATTGGAAGTTTTTGACCAAACCAAGAAATGAAACAAGGTCTCCTGAGTCCTAGTCCAGCGCCCCAGCCACCCGGCTATCCTTCCAGGCTGTGTTCTATGTTGACTTCAGAAAGCACTAGGTAATGCAGATAAGGGTATGCATACCTTACTTTTACAATCAGATCTTAAACTTTAAGCAAAAAATTTAGAGCTAGCTGAAGGGGATTGCTGGTCATTTATTCTTGAATACTAATACTCAAAATACTCTCTGAAAACTGTCTTTGGCTTTATGTAGAGAAAGAGAGGCCCCAGTTGCATTTTTCTGTGAAAATTCTGTTCAGTGCTGCTTTCCATTTGATACGATGCATATGTATTTATAAACAACTGAACATTTTGTGAGGGATGGGGAACATTGTAATTTATACTCTGGGAGGGAACTACTGTACTTTCTTATGCTTATTCTGGCAATACTTGTATTCTGCTTGAGATTATAAACTGCTTTCTGAAAAAGTAATTTATACATATACAGTACTCTTCTTAGAGTTATTTATAATATTCATTGAAGAAATGTATATGGGGATTATGGAGCCTGATTTCCTTTTGATGGACACGAGTATCCCCAGCTGTAATTCCATAGATTTTAATGGAGTCACTCTTGATTTACCTAGGAGGAAAAGTAGGTCATTACTTCCACCTCAGTCCCTTAGCACATACCCTGAAAATTGCTTTGATTAGAGAAAGGCAAAACTGGGTTGAAACACTCTGGGAACTTTACCACCATAGTGTTCAGAGACTTGACAGTAGGCCATGTGCTCAGCTGCTCCTCTGACATGTACTCATTACTATATTTTGCTGTACTTACGTCAGTATTCAAATTAAATACCTACAAAATGTCCATAGAAACTGAGTCAGGCTGTGACAAGTGGAGGTACTATGCTATTAAGAGTTGGACTAGAGTAAGGAAGGGCACTTCTAGTGATATCGCTTGTTTTCATTTTGTTGGGTGGCTATAAAAATACATAAGGGAACAGCTTGATGTATTCCAGTCAGTGACTTTGTTGTTAACCCTTGTAACCACATAAAACTTCTATTTCTCTGTAGGAATTGAGAGTCATAAGATATGTTATCTTATTCACATGTCAGAATTAAATAAAATCAGTTCTGCAATGAAAACAAGGTGTCTATATAAGTGTTTCTTTAAAAAAAATCACCTTGTATCACTTTTTATCTTATTTTTACATTTGTTCTTATCTGTATTGAAGCTGAATCTTTTTGATCATTAGTTAAAGAAACACCTACACAGAGAGCAAAGATTCATTCAGGCAGAATCAGAAAACTTCCTTCCTGGAGCACAGGGCTCAGCTCAGGCAAGACAATGTACCTACTTCTGATTGTCTCAAGATGACATTGACTGCTATGCTGTTGGCCAACCCAAAGCCCTCTTTTAATTCCTGCTTAAGCTCTATAATGCGTAGTTATGTCCTGTTCCTCTTCGCAGGAATGCATTGCATTCTAAAATGATGACATCTCAGGTAGCTTACAAAACGTACTTCTGTATTCACGTCCATTAAGGATATTCCAAAATACTTTGAAACAGACATTCATATTTCCTTATCACAGAAGGAAACAAGTAAAGAGCCAGACCCTCATGGAACTACACCTCTACCCCGATATAACGCGACCTGATATAATGCAGTAAAGCAGCGCTCCTGGGGGCGGGGGGTCTGTGCGCTCCAGTGGATCAAAGCAAGTTCAATATAACGCAATTTCATCTATAACGCAGTAAGATTTTTTTGGTCCTGAGGACAGTGTTATATCTGGGTAGAGGTGTACATTAATTTATATGAGCTATGTGGGCCAAACATTTGGATTAAAGGGAACACTATGGGCTCAGTTTGCCACTGATTTGACACTCCGTTGGTAGCTATGGTTCCTTTAAGTGCTTGACTTTCACAGCGCTCATACCTGCTGATAGTCAGGCCAGTTGCCTCAGCAACAAATAAATGAGAGAGAAAGAAAAGGAAGCTTTCTTGTTGATTTCAGATAATCTATTTAACAATTTGATGGTTTCATTTGTTACGTTTTTTTAAAACCATATTAGCATTGTGAACAGATGAGGAATAGATACAGGGTATAAAAAGTTAAGAAGTTTATGAAGACTGGGATATCACGGAGGAGAAAACCAAGAGAACATTGACACTTTTAAATAGCACTATCATCATGATGATCAGAACGGTGTCATGCTTAAGGGGGCATTTTAAAAAGCCCTCAGGAATGGCTTTAATTCTGCTCCTGTAAAGTCAACAGGAGTTTTACTATTGACTTTACAGGAGCAGAATGTGACCAAGGCTGAATGCTTTGGAAAATTCCACCCTGACTTCCTGGGCTAGGGTGAGCTCTCAGCAGTACTGTTTGTGGGGACTTCCACAGAACCCTCTGACACGGCTCAAGTTTCTAGCCAGTGCTATTGCTTTTTACATTTATGAGCATAAAAACTGATCAAAGGATGGTTTAATAAATGTAGCCAAATTTGAACAAAAATACAAATACCAAAAAATGAGAATTGAGATCTGCTGTCTCTGAGAGTTACACCAATCTTTCTCTAGAGCACATGCAGAAATACTCCTTGGCCACAAGTGTTTTCTCAGGAGCAGCCTGCTTGATTTACTGTCCTATCACCTTACATTACTTTAGTAAAGCTTTTGATACTGTCTTGCTTGACCTTCTCATAAACAAACTAGGGAAATGCAATCTAGATGGAGCTACTATAAAGTGGGTTCAAAACAGGGTTGGAAAACTGTTCCCAGGGAGTAATCATCAGTGGTTCACAGTCATGCTGGAAGGGCATAATGAGTGGGGTCCCACTGGGATCAGTTCTGGGTCTGGTTCTGTTCAATATCTTCATCAATGATTTAGATAATGGCATACAGAGTACACTTATAAAGTTTGTGGACAATACCAAGCTGGCGGGGGGGTTGCTTTGGAGGATAGGATTATAATTCAAAATGATCTGGACAAACTGGAGAAATGGTCTGAAGTAAATAGGATGAAATTCAATAAGGACAAATGCAGAGTACTCCACTTAAGAAGGAACGATCAGTTGCACACATGCAAAATGGGAAAATGACTGCCTAGGAAGGAATACTGTGGAAAGGGATCGGGGGGTCATAGTGGACCATAAGCTAAATATGAATCAACAGTGTAACGCTGTTGCAAAAGAAGCGAACGTTGTTGGATGTATTATCAGGAGTGTTGTAAGCAAGACACGAGAAGTAATTCTTCCGCTCTACTCTGCGCTGATTAGCCCTCATCTGGACTATTGTGTCCAGTTCTGGGCGCCACATTTCAGGAAGGACGTGGACAAATTGGAGAGAGTCCAGAGAAGAGCAATGACATGATTAAAGGTCTCAAAAACATGTCCTATGAGGGAAGATTGAAAAAATTGGGTTTGTTTAGTCTGGAAAAGAGAAGACTGAGTGGGGACATGAAAACCGTTTTCAAGTATGTAAAAGATTGTTACAAGGAGAAGGAAGAAAAATTGTTTTTCTTAACTTCTGAGGGTAGGACAAGAAGCAATGGGCTTAAATTGCAGCAAGGGAAGTTTAGGTTGGACATTAGGAAAAACTTCCTAACTGTCAGGGTGGTTAAACGCTGGAATACATTGCCTAGGGAGGTTGTGGAGACTCCATCATTAGAGATTTTTAAGAGCAGGTTAGACAAATCTGTTGGGGATAGTCTAGGTAATACTTAGTCCTACCATGAGTGCAGTGGGTGCAGGGGGCTGGAGTAGATGCCCAAGGTCCCTTCCAGTTCTAGGATTCTCTGATTACCTAGCTGTGTTTCTGCATCATGTGACACAGCATGAACTCTTTATATGCAAGAAAATGTAACTTTTCAAAGGTACCTATTTGGGGAGAGATATTACTACTACCACTGGCAGAATTTATCACACTTTCCATTGCCTTGATTAGAAGGCAGACTTGTTTGCTACTTTCCTGCCTCCTCATCAGTTAATGCAGCAAAGCAAATTTTTTTCTAGAAATGTCCAAGTTTCTTTTGCAAAGAGCATTCAGTAAATCTGTGATGTGATTGCTTAGAGGGAATCACTGAAAGGAACACTAGGTTGCCTAATTATCCAGGCAGACAGTTTGGGACAAATCCTGAGTTGGTGGAAATACAAGACGCTCTATTGACTTAATTGACGCATCTTGGTTTTCATTTTTTTATTTCATTGAACCACTTTATACCAGTTGAGCATCTATCCTGATTCTGTGTCAGAATCCTTCTTGCATAGTTTTTAAAATAATCTTTAAAAATGGGGACTGTGCTCTGACAGCACCCACATTCATTATAAGCTGTCTCATATTGAGGACGGAACTGTCTGGTTTGAGTCAGAACACTGACTGACTCCGTGTTATTGCACTGTGACATCGCAACAACAATTTCAGTTGTTGGCCAAACCTTGTTTTTCTGTGACTTCTTTTTGATGTGATAGAATGGGAGGTATCTGTTAAGAGCGCAGGATTTTTAGGGGGTAAAGGTGCAAATTTGTTGAGAATTGTCATTGCGCCCTGAGAGATTAAACAAACTGGAATAAAAGCAATCTCATGTTTCTGCATGAGGAGCCTGATCCAAACCTCACTGAAACCAGTCTACATACTTCAAGTTTGGATGCTGGATATCAGTTGAAGTGTTAAATAAATTCCCCTTCTCCCTCTCCTCTGTGGTAAAGTATTGCACAGTTGAGCAGGTGCATTAATAGGGGAGTTACAGCTTTTCTAGAAGCATCTGGTACTGGGCACTTTTAAGAGAGAGGATACTGGGCTGTTTGGAGCATTGGTCTTTCCTGGGTTTACAGTTCTCTTGTTCCTGTGAGATCTGTTATCTTTCATGTAGTTTATTTTCCCGGGAGCTGGTGTGAGATGTCAGTTCCACTTGGCTTCATTTCTTGTGGAAACAATGGCTTTTAGCTACAGCAGGGTCTCCCTTGGAACTAAAAAGACCTCATGTGTCACCAGTGGAGCTATTTACACTATTATTTGGTGCAGTAATTACCCTGTTCCTTTTTTGTTAGCCCTGTTCTTTCTTCTTTTATGTTTTTGTTTTAAAAAGGAAAGAAATAACAGCTTGTCTCTTTGAGAGCAAATAACACTCTTTTAAAGAGCTGTTGCCAAGCAACCTACATTTGCAGCTTGGGTGGGCTGCTGCCTCTATAGTCAGCTCAGAACAAAAGTGAATCCCAGAATAAAGAATTTGATCTCCCTGGCCTCACACATGAAGCAGACCTGTCTCTTCACTATTTGGCACACTTGGGGGATCACAAAGTATCCTCCTCTGTGGTAATGATCTGAGTGGAGCAATCTATACTGTCATATTCAGTGCAGTGAAGAAATTTGTTTTCAAAATAAATGCACTCGTCACAACTTTGAAGGTGAAAGCTGACACTCCTGAGCAAATCCATCCAAAAACAAACCAGCAAAATAATTGTGCACCAAATGCTGAGAGACACTGAGAACTTGCAACTCCCACTGGGAGTTGAAAGTGCTAGTAGGCTCTCACCTGCTCTCAAGATTTGACTTTATTTTCTTGAGGGTCATGACATTTTTTTTTTTAACAACAACTTTTTAGCACCTTGCATACATGCATGGTGGTAGTTGTGAGAGAGCTGGGTGTGAGCCATTGGTGGAAGGGAGCTGCTCCTTGCCCCAAAATGCTTTCACATTGCAAAGATCTTCCTCAGAACCTCATCTGGACAGAAATACAAATAGGTGTGGGCAGCTGTATAAATAGTGACAGGTTTCAGAGCAGCAGCCGTGTTAGTCTGTATACGCAAAAAGAAAAGGAGTACTTGTGGCACCTTAGAGACTAACGCATTTATTAGAGCATGAGCTTTCGTGAGCTACAGCTCACTTCATCGGATGCATTCAGTGGAAAATACAGTGGGGAGATTTTATATACACAGAGAACATGAAACATAAGCTTATGCTCAAATAAATTCGTTAGCCTCTAAGGTGCCACAAGTCCTCCTTTTCTTCTGTATAAATAGTGTGAGAGAAGTGTCTGGTTTTGCCTTTCTAAGAGAAGGTATGCTTCTAGACTGATAGAGAAATTCTAGGACTTGCAGTGAATGTTGAATTAAGGTCTTTCTACTGTATGAACCTGAGAGTATTTCCTCAACTCCTGCATTTATTTATATGCTGGATGTCAGTTGAAGTTCACCTGCATTTTCTGTAAGTAGATTACAGTTTTCTCAAATATATTCGTTATTCAGAATTAGCTGTTACATAATTTTGACCAGTAATTCATGGTCAGCAGCAGATTCACCAGCAGGTTGTTAGTATTTCAGATTGAAAATTTGCATTCAAACTCTTTTCAGTTGATGCATTGTCCCTTAAACTCACTTTTCATCTGTGTCCGTTAGACGTTTCCTGTGCATCCATGGGACTGTAGCCCTTCAAGTAACACATCTTATAGGTTACTCAAGGCCCTCCCACAACAGCGTTCCCTGTAACACAATCTTTTTGGTGCTCCTCTTGGGATGATGTGGCTTTGCACTGCCCATTATAGGTGGCTTTGGCATACAAGCCATAGTTTGGCCCCAGCATGTGTAATTATGTTCTGCTTACCAGAAGTCCTCTGGAAATTTTGATGAAATATGGTTTTCCTTCTCCATTTCCTCTTCTAAACTGGTGTATAGTATTGCTGTGATCTATTGAACAGCTGCTGTGTTCACTACAGAGATGCATTTCAGATATGAGTGAAGTGTTCTGCCTCTTACCTAGTTCACATGGATATGGAAAGGCTTAACTGAATATTTTCAATGTGCATTGAATCATAGACTATCAGGGTTGGAAGGGACCTCAGGAGGTCATCTAGTCCAACCCCCTGCTCAAAGCAGGGCCAATCCCCAACTAAATCATCCCAGACAGGGCTTTGTCAAGCCTGGCCTTAAAAACTTCTAAGGAAGGAGATTCCACCACCTCCCTAGGTAACGCATTCCAGTGCTTCACCACCCTCCTAGTGAAAAAGTTTTTCCTACTATCCAACCTAAATCTCCCCCACTGCAACTTGAGACCATTACTCCTCGTTCTGTCATCTCCTACCACTGAGAACAGTCTAGAGCCATCCTCTTTGGAGCCCCCTTTCAGGTAGTTGAAAGCAGCTATCAAATCCCCCCTCATTCTTCTCTTCCGCAGACTAAACAATCCCAGTTCCCTCAGCCTCTCCTCATAACTCATGTGTTACAGTCCCCTAATCATTTTTGTTGCCCTCCGCTGGACTCTTTCCAATTTTTCCACATCCTTCTTGTAGTGTGGGCCCCAAAACTGGACACAGTCCTCCAGATGAGGCCTCACCAATGTCGAATAGAGGGGAACGATCACGTCCCTCGATCTGCTGGCAATGCCCCTACTTATACAGCCCAAAATGCCATAGGCCTTCCTGGCAACAAGGGCACACTGTTGACTCATATCCAACTTCTCGTCCACTGTAACCCCTAGGTCCCTTTCTGCAGAACTGCTGCCAAGCCATTCGGTCCCTAGTCTGTAGCGGTGCATTGGATTCTTCCGTCCTAAGTGCAGGACTCTGCACTTGTCCTTGTTGAACCTCATCAGATTTCTTTTGGCCCAATCCTCCAATTTATCTAGGTCCCTCTGTATCCTATCCCTACCCTTCAGTGTATCTACCACTCCTCCCAGTTTAGTGTCTTCTGCAAACTTGCTGAGGGTGCAATCCACACCATCCTCCAGATCATTTATGAAGATATTGAACAAAACCGGCCCCAGGACCGACCCCTGGGGCACTCCACTTGATACCCGGCTGCCAACTAGACATGGAGCCATTGATCACTACCCGTTGAGCCCGACAATCTAGCCAGCTTACTATCCACCTTCTAGTCCATTCATCCAGCCCATACTTCTTTAACTTGCTGGCAAGAATACTGTGGGAGACCGTGTCAAAAGCTTTGCTAAAGTCAAGGAACAACATGTCCACTGCTTTCCCATCATCCACAGAGCCAGTTATCTCGTCATAGAAGGCAATTAGCTTAGTCAGTCATGACTTGCCTTTGGTGAATCCATGCTGACTGTTCCTGATCACTTTCCTCTCCTCTAAGTGCTTCAGAATTGATTCCTTGAGGACCTGCTCCATGATTTTTCCTGAAGTGAGGCTGACTGGCCTGTAGTTCCCAGGATCCTCCTTCTTCCCCTTTTCAAAGATGGACACTACATTAGCCTTTTTCCAGTCGTCCAGGACTTCCCCGGATTGCCATGAGTTTTCAAAGATAATGGCCAATGGCTCTGCAATCACATCCACCAACTCCTTTAGCACTCTCGGATGCAACGCATCTGGCCCCATGCACTTGTGCTCGTCCAGCTTTTCTAAATAGTCCCGAGCCACTTCTTTCTCCACAGCGGGCTGGTCACCTCCTCCCTATGCTGTGCTGCCCAGTGCAGTAGTCTGGGAGCTGACCTTGTTCGTGAAGACAGAGGCAAAAAAAGTATTGAGTACATTAGCTTTTTCCACATCCTCTGTCACTAGGTTGCCTCCCTCATTCAGTAAGGGGCCCACACTTTCCTTGACTTTCTTCTTGTAGCTAACATACCTGAAGAAACCCTTCTTGTTACTCTTAACATCTCTTGCTAGCTGCAACTCCAGGTGTGATTTGGCCTTCCTGATTCCACTCCTGCAAGCCCGAGCAATATTTTTATACTCATCCCTGGTCATTTGTCCAATCTTCCCCTTCTTGTAAGCTTCCTTTTTGTATTTAAGAGCAGCAAGGATTTCACTGTTAAGCCAAGCTGCTTGCCTGCCATATTTACTATTCTTTCTACACATCGGGATGGTTTGTCCCTGTAACCTCAATAAGGATTCTTTAAAATACAGCCAGCTCTCCTGGACTCCTTTCCCCCTCATGTTATTCTCCCAGGGGATCTTGCCCATCAGTCCCCTGAGGGAGTCAAAGTCTGCTTTTCTGAAGTCCAGGATCTGTATTCTGCTACTCTCCTTTCTTCCTTGTGTTAGGATCCTGAACTCGACCATTTCATGGTCACTGCCTCCCAGGTTCCCATCCACTTTTGCTTCCCCTACTAATTCTTCCTGGTTTGTGAGCAGCAGGTCAAGAAGAGCTCTGCCCCTAGTTGGTTCCTCCAGCACTTGCACCAGGAAATTGTCCCCTACATTTTCCAAAAACTTCCTGGATTGCCTGTGCACCTCTGTATTGCTCTCCCAGCAAATATCAGGGTGATTGAAGTCTCTCATGAGAACCAGGGCCTGCGATCTAGTAACTTCTGCGAGTTGCCGGAAGAAAGCCTCGTCCACCTCACCCCCTGGTCTCGTGGTCTATAGTAGACTCCCACCACGACATCACCCTTATTGCTCACACTTCTAAACTTAAGGAAGGTGCTATAGAAATGTAAAGTGTTATTATAATCACTATTAATTTTTATTAATTTTACTCTTTCTTGGCTATTCTGGATTCACTAGAATCAAGCTACTTAGGAACAATGGTTTAAGTTTTTTTTGTTTTCAGACTACCAGTAGGAAATATATAAAAATAGCAAAGTGACCAAACTATTCTTCCAGTCCTGTTTTGTATTCTCCTCAATGCCCTCTGATGACTACAGTTATACCCTGTGTTTTCTAATTCTGTTTTATTATCAGTCCCATCTGCTCTCCCTGCCACAACAGGAAGCCCTGCAGAAATCTACAGACTTCTTTTCTTCCTTGGATTGCTATTGGCCCACAAAACAGCATGTAAGGTGAGGGACAGCCTTTCTGCCTCTTTCTGGCAGATTTGAAGACAAAGAACACCTTAGGCCAAAAGAAGCAGATGCTCTTCATCCACTGTTCTTGTTCCATCATATACAATATAAGAAGCAAAGGCACCTTGCCTGTCTAATCTTGTCTCATCTTTAGACCAAGGGGTAGGAGGACTGCATTATTTATATAGCTGCTTTAAGGTGAAATCTAGTGTTCACAGAAATCTTGAGTCTCTAATTATGGCCTTCTTCAAACAGCTCCTCTGAGTTGTTCACTATGGCGGTATATTTCCTAGTGTCCTAACTCGGGACAAATAATATCAGAGGATGATCCAGATGGGTCTCTAATGAAATATTCAAGAAGTTCCTATGGCAAGCCCTCTTCAGAGCTTCCAAACAGCACTGTGCTGACATTCCTTCTATCATCAGCGATAGTCAGACATTAAGAGGCTCTGGAGAGTCTTAGATCAATTTCAGTGTCCACAAGTTTAGGGTTCTTACTTTTACTCACAGTAGAAAGAAGTAACAGAGGTGTGAAGTGGGAATAGGTGCTTGAATTTGTCTTGCATTATTAAAGGTTTTTTTGAGGACTTTTCTGAAAATCAAATGAAATAATTTAAAAGACGGGGCAGGAGGAGGGGAGGGTAAACTAGAGTGAAACTATTGTGTAATAAAATTATGTCACTTCTCATGGCTGCTGCTGTGAGTGTACTGGAATACTACTCTGCCAGTATTTATTGTACTTCTAATTTATTATCTTCCTGTAGAGTCTAACTTTTATTTTTGAAAATCCAGGGTAGGTTCTAGAAACTCACTTCACATAGTTGGGATATAAACTATGTTAACATCAATAACTTGAAAACTTGTTTCTTATGCCTCTACAGCAATTGCATTATTTATGAATTAGCTATAATGGAAATCTTCGAACAAATTGTTTTCTGAATGACTATCGGTTATGCCAACCTCATATAAAAATACCCAGTAAATACAGGTCTGCTTGTTTTCTAAAACTGTGCAAAATATTTGCATCTAACTTCTCAGCCACTTAAACTGGGGTGGCTTTTTTAGAAGTAGGAGTTCTGTTCCTTGCAGGTGTGTCACTAGAGGGGGTAAGATTATCATAAATGCTCAAGCAATTCTGCCATCCTCCAGTAGAAGTCAGTGGTATCTGTACACGGTACACATGTGATTTCAGACACTTGCCATAATTAGAGCTGAGAGAGAAAGTTTTCAACTTTGAATGTCCTCACTTTTCTTATTTTATTTAAACACGGGTATTTTTTTGCACTGAGAGTATGAAACGGCCAAGATAATAGGTGTGCTATTTTAATGACTTTCTCCTCTGGCTGTAGATAACTGAGATGATGAATAACTCTGTTCAAGCTTGCAATAATAAGGTAGTCCTACAGAATAATGACAGTGACTGTATCCTTAGGTATGTCTGCATATTGTTTTCTATTTTGCAAACGCTGGAAGATTTTGTAAATGTACATTTTAGTAACCATGCTTAGAAAAGTAGATTTTTAGATGCCTCCATTATTATAAGAACATTCTGTACAAATTCCATACTGAAACAGAGCAAAAGTCCATCTAGTCTTGTATCCTGACTCCCGCAGTAACCTCTCTCTACTAGAGGGGGAATACAAGCCACAGAGTACAGTTGAGCGATACTGTACAATGAGGCTGAGGTGGAGAGTTTCTTCATGAGTGCTGGTAATAAATTTGTGCTGATCATGCAGATTCCTTGTCTCTTGTTTTCAATATACTCCATTGTGGTGGTGGTTTTTCTAAAATGGAAATAATAAAGCAGGAAAAAACAACTCCTGGAAGTGCATTGAAATAATCCCTTCCGCACTCATTTCCTTGTCCAAAAAACGTCCCTTCCTTCACCAAGTTCTTTTAATCCAATTTTTATTTAGATTTTCTTTTGGCTGCAGATTATGATGAGGCAGTAAGGAAACACATTTCTGTCCACATCCCAGCTTACAAATACCCATGTAACCCTAAAGAATTACACTCAAATGAAAGTCTTTTCTCTTTGCTTGTTTGGGAAAGTTTTTGAATTTCTTTTTTGTCTGATTTTCTTTACCTCTTGTCACTCCAAAGTTTTTTCTCTCTCCATGACACAGACACAGCCATCCTTATCACATGGCTACAATGGAAAGGCACTTACAAAGCAAATAACCTACAATAAATATCATGTTCTATATGCCTTCAGCTTTTCTAAAATTTTACTTGACAGCTAGGAAATACATACATTAGAGTAAAGAAGCATTGCTGCTGTCTAGCCTATTCACATTGGAAAGAAGCAAGGTAGGTAGGCAATTTTCTGTTTTACCTCTTGGGAAAAAAGATGTCTCCTGCCCATAAACTCTAAGGTTTGGATGCACCTATATCATTTTAAAGATATCGTGTGCATCTCTTTCTAGGAAGCCTTTTGAAAGATATTTATGATCAAAATTAAAATGGAAATTAGATGCTTTTCAATCTCAACATTTGATTAGTCATAAAGGAACCCCATCAAGTTAAACATCACAGGCCAGATTCACCACTGTGCTACTCCAGTTTTATGCCGGTGTAACTCCCTGAGCTCAGTGGAAATAGTAATCAGTTTAAAATGAAGTAATTCACTGACTCAGACCCTGTATTTTTAAAACTAATGGCATCTTAGATTATTGAAAGAATTTTAAAAATCCAATAACTCTTCTCTTTATTGATGCATTTTGATATATTGATTACACGTTCTATTTCTTTCACACTGGCCAGTGAAAGCAGATCAGTCTCTTTCACACTTATTTCTATTCAGTGCACTAGAAGACTATTGCAATGCTACCTTCTAAACAGAGTAAAGAATGCTGATAAAGTCTACGAATCACTCTTTCCATTGGAGTCTTTTGAAAAAAAAAACATAGAAACATTCAATAGGGATTACAGTTTGCTTACATTTTTTTAAAAAACAAACAAATGATATATAGGTCCAAACATGACCTGACAATGTCCTTTACAATATATAACGTTTCATTACTGGTATGACTCAGAGCCTTGATAAATATTCCATGTTTCTATATACACTAGAGAAGCATGTTGTATAAAACTAGAGCTCAGAAAAATGGACACATGCATATACAGCACATCTTTCATGCCCTGATTCAGCAGTCCATCCCTGTTCAACCTCATCAGGATTTTACTGATGAGACTTAAGTACAAGCCAAAAGTTAAGCACATGCTTAAGTGCTCTGGTGAATAAGTATGGATTTAAGCACATTCCTAAATGCGTTGCTGCGTTGGAACCTGAGTTTGTAGCCTAATAAATCTCTGCTGAAGAGGTTAGCACAGAATAACATTGATTTCAAATAGTGTCTGCCTGGACATAAGACTCTGCCCACATGAATCCCTTTGCAGGACTGGGGCCTTTATCAGGAAAACACACCTGATGCTCTCAATTCTTCATCTTCAACATTCTTCCGTGATTATGCAGAAGCACCTTTAAATTAGTTTTTGGAAATGTATTTGAAACGTAACTGTATCTAGTCTAAATTATACAGTGGGGGATGTCTTAGAAATATGGAAATACATGATTTTCTTCTGGAGAACTAATATTTGTTCGTGCTCAACATGCATCAGTAGCATGCTAGTGAGCTGTTGTGGCTTATAACAATTCAGGAAAGGTTCCTTCCTTTTAGATTTTTTTTTAAACCTAGCCTTTGTTTAATCTATATAATGTATTCTCCCCTTATTACAAGATAAAATAGTTGGTTTTGCATCTCTTTACTCTTATATTTTGAGTCTGTTTATTGGCAAAATACTATTTTATGCCACCTTCTCTAAGGTTCCCTTGACTGTGTAGATTTCTTTCCCCTTCTCCTATTCCCTGTGAACCCAAATGACTTTTCAGCAGTAGTCTATGGTCTAGTATACCACTAAATTGGGAAAAGGTGGGGAAAGGTTCATGGAAGGGGAGAAAAGGGATCCTCCGTGTTTAGATTCTAACTTATGAATGGTTACCCAAAGGGCATTGTGGGCTGGCTCTTAAGCCCATTGAAATCAATGGAAAGATTCCTACTGACTACAGTGGGCTTTGGATCAGGTCCCAAATCTTCCTGCTCTTTGAGATTCACTCATAAGTAGACATTACTGTGGTCCAGTTTCCTTAAATGTAGGTTATTGCTAGTCAATTTTAAATTGATGACCTACTGTGTATAAATCAGGAATGAGCATCTGTCTAAGGGAAAGAACTATTTTTCTGTCTGTGAGGAAAGTCTACTAAATGGCTATTTCAGTCTAATAATTTATACATTCTAGCACCCCTATGATTTATGAGTAAACTGCCTGTTAGACAGAATGACTTCTACATGAGGCAGACAGAGCATAATTTCCTGCCTTTAAAATGTTGCAGCATTCTAGACAGCCATATTTTTCTTGTTTGCACACAGTCCTTTCAAATCTAGCCAAACCTGTAGGTTTTTGTAGATTACCAAAAGAAAAGAAAAGAAAAAGATTAATTATTATAAGGGACTCTTTGTGCACTTGCCACCTCTGTGAGACATGAACATGCTGAGAGGGAGCAGTGTCCTTTCAATCTCCCAGAACTCAACCAGAAGCAGATTCTGCTGACATCTTTCCGTCTTGCATGCACAGAAAATGACTGCCCGGTATTAATGTAACAAAAGTTCATGGGGGTAAGTCCTCCTTGGAGATCACTTAGTAACAGTTTCTGTTACTTTATTGTCAGTTTATTCCTTTCCCAAATAAAGTAAGCAATAACTAGTTATAAATTTCTCTACACTGGTGTTATGCACAAGTCATTTTCATCAGGTGGAGAATTCTGTACACTTATCCTGTTAACCTTTCATTTAAATCAGTTTCTGTACCAAATGGCTGGAGGATAGCTAATGTGATGCCAATTTTTTAAAAGGGCTTGAGAGGTGATCCTGGCAATAATAGGCTGGTAAGCCTGACTTCAGTTCTGGGAAAACTGATTGACACTATAATAAAGAACAAAATTGTCAGACACATAGATGAACATAATTTGTTGGGAAATAGTCAACATGGCTTTTGTAAAGGGAAATCATGCCTCACCAATCTACTAGAATTATTTGAGGGGGTCAACAAGCATGTGGACAAGGGGGATCCAGTGGATATAGTGTACTCAGATTTTCAGAAGCCTTTAACGAGGTCCCTCACCAAAGGCTCTGAAGCAAAGTAAGCAGTCATGGGATAAGAGGAAAGGTCCTCTCATGGATTGGTACTGATTAAAATATAGCAAACAAAGTGTAGGAATAAATGGTCCATTTTCTGAATGGAGAGAGGTAAACAGTGGTGTCCCCCAGGGGTTTGTACTGGGCCCAGTCGTATTCAACATATTCATAAATGATCTGGGAAAAGGGGTAAACAGTGAGGTGGCAAAATTTTGCAGATGATAAAAAAAACTACTCAAGACAGTTAATTCCCAAGCAGACTGCGAAGAGCTACAAAAGGCTCTCACAAAACTGGGTGACTGGGCAACAAAATGGAAGATGAAATTCAAAGTTGATAAATACAAGGTAATGCACATTGAAAAACATAATCCAACTATTCATATAAAATGATGGGGTCTAACTTAGTTGTAGAAAGAGATCTTGGAGTCATTGTGGATATTTCTCTGAAAATATCCAGTGTGCAGCGGCAGTCAAAAAAGCAAACAGAACGTTGGGAATCATTAAGAAAGGGATAGATAATAAGACAGAAAATATCGTATTGCCTCTATATAAATCCATGATATACCCACATCTTGAATACTGCGTACACATGTGGTTGTCCCATCTCAAAAAAGATATATTGGAATCGGAAAAGGTTCAGAAAAGGAGGTATGGAATGGCTTCCATATGAGGAGAGATTAATAAGACTGGGACTTTTCAGTTTGGAAAAGAGGCGGCGGGGGGGAGGGGGGGAGGAATATGATAGAGATCTATAAAATCATGACTGGTTTGGAGAAAGTAAATAGGGAAGTATTATTTACTCCTCTTAACACAAGAACTAGGAGTCACCAAATGAAATTAATAGGTAGCAGGTTTAAAAAAAAAACACAAGGAAGTACTTCTTCACACAATGCACATATACTCCTTTGAAAATTCATCCCTATAAACTGTAATATAAACATAGGTGGAAGTCTATTTACTAGACCATAGAGTGCATTCAGAATTATTGGGATTTGTTCCTCTTCTCAGTGGATATAATTATGTGGCCATTAGAATTAGCAAAGGAAAAGTTCATTATAAGACTATATCCAAGCCCTATTTTGAGGGTTCAAGTGAAATTAAATGGTGCCTAAGTGTTGTGCTGGCTTGAAGTATAGGGGTGAGCTTCAAGCTGGTGTGAATAGCTTTCACTGGATTCCATTTCTTCCAGGTATTTGCTAAAATAAAGTATTGTTACCTATACCTTCAAGAGTTTATGGGAACATGATGTTGTGTTTCTTTAAAGCTTTTAATCTATTTCTGTCTGATCAGTCAGGGCATGAAGGCTGCTGAATGAGTTTTGATTTAAAATGGACACCTCTTAACCAATATATCACCTATCAATAAATCTTTATAACGCCTATTCCAGTTTTCTAACAAAACCTGATCTTCTGTTTAACTTCTCAGGATGTGTCTGATGGCACTTGAAAACTTAATCTGTAAATGTCAAAAGTGTTTCCCCATCCCAGGTTTTTCAGCTGGTAACTAACGAGCACAAATGATGGCTCCTGTGATTTCTTATGCATTAAACACTGTTTATTTTGTGCAGCTCACCTGAATATGAGCTTTATATTAATAAATATTGCTGTGCCAATGGTGTGCATTTGGTAAGTGCAGTTTTCTGTTGGCTCTCACATTACATTTCCTTGTTTTGATGGAAATACATGGAATTTGACTTTCTTCCTACAATATTCCTATGCGTCAGCTGTAGCAGCTCTTATATTTGTGTGGTGGTGAAGGACGTACATAACAACAAAGACATGCAAATAATCTGAAACAATCTATATGCAGAAATGTAGAAATATTTCTGGGCATTATTATTATTTATTAATCATACAGCATAACCTTGCAAAGTTGTCACACAGATTTATCAGCCAAGACATAACATTTACTCATTCACCATTTACTGTGAATGATGATAATGAAAACACGGATATTTTACTGATCCATCAAAAAGATTACTTAGCGTGGACGAATGGGCAAGTAGAAATTTGCGGTATAGCATCAACAATGCTTAATAGACAAATGTGAAAACAAGCTATCTAACCCAAAGAGTTTATAATCTGGGGGTCTGATTTGAAGTCCATTGAAATCAAAGGGAGTGTTTCCATTGAGTTCAATGGGCTTTGGATCAGGCTCCAAAGAGACAGCATACAGATTAGAGATATGGGAAGGTGGCAAAATTTAGCATACTTCTTGCTAATGTCCCAGTTTTGTATAATAATTTTTTCTCTTTTGGTTCAGTTAGCTGGTGCAGAATTACCACAACTAGAACATCATTTATTGATCTCACCCTGCCATGTCAGCTCTCAGCTGATCTTAAAAAAAGAATTACAAGCTGTACATCAAAATAAAATAAAAAAAGCTGTATTTTTTAAACATTACTTTCATTTTCTGTATTTGAAAATGAAAATGAAATAAACAATTCTCTCCAAGTAATAGGGTCAGTGTTTAAAAATAAGAAGGAAGTAAAAAGTAAAAGGCCAGGACAAATGCAATGGAATCTCTTTCCTTTTGCTAATGTAATGCAGATCCTCATTGGTACGTTCTTTCCTCAATGTGAATGCATGATTCTGATTGACATTACTGGAAGTTGTGTAGCTTTCCCAAGAAGAAGACAAATTCTCTTTAATGATTTAGGTATTTAAATTCAGAACACAATGAAAACAGTTTCCCACAGAAACCAGATTTCTTAAGCTCCTGAAGTCAGTGCTTTACTTTTTAAGCATTAGTTTCCAACTTCATTTTAATTCAGCTTTCCAGCTTGTTCTTTTCTGTCTTGGCTGGTAGCCACTGCTAAACTTTTCCCCCTACAATCACATACAGAGCTTTAAGGGCATCCCACATTGTGAGAAAAGAAGAAACTGATGGTTTGTTTCTGAGGTTTATACATTTACTCAGTCTGTGAATAAGGAGAAATAAACCTTCATCTAACTATACAAGATGAGTTACTTTATTTCTGTGACTTAAGGCATAGCTAGAGCTACTACATGTTGATAGTACCCTCCTTTCCCTCTGCCCTCCTGTAGGATATCTGTAATACTGTGGACCTTGTACTGAAAGCTGAAAAAGGAAACGTTAGGAAACAAAATATGATTACAGCTTTGACAAGAATCAAACTGATGTACCTACGGAAAAAACTAGTTTGTTCAATACTGTCAGTATTGAACAATTAGGGGGGAGGGATCGCTCAGTGGTTTGAGCATTGGCCTGCTAAACCCAGGGTTGTGAGTTCAATCTTTGTAGGGGGCCATTTAGGGATCTGGGGCAAAAATTGGGGATTGGTCCTGCTTTGAGCAGGGAGTTGGACTAGATGACCTCCTGAGGTCCCTTCCAACCCTGATATTCTATGATCTATCTCTGAGCATCAATTAACTGCGTGAATATCATAAATGAGATTTCCCTGGCCTGCAGGTAGATACCATCCATCAAGATTTGGATTAACTACCATCTATAACTTCCCCAAATAATAGGAGTGTGTTATGACATCACCTCTGGAGGCATTTCATTAGTGCAAGAAATTGAACATACACAGGAGATTACTGTTGTGAGTCTAGCAGATATTTTCTATAGTACATTGACTTTCCGTTTCAGTTTTCATGACTGTCAAAACCTAGGTTACTCACAAAATGACTACATTTATGGGGGAAAAAATAGATTTATGTGCAAGTCCCCGAGAAATGTCCTCCCCTATTATCCTTACTCTTTGCCTGATTACCTAGTAAAAGAGACCTCTCATAGATATGGTATAAAATTAAAAGAAGGGAAAAGGATATCTAGAGTATATGAACTCACATTTGTGCAGGAGTAGAAAGATGTATGAATCAGCTAAACTTGATTCAAATCCTTGTTGTTGTTACTTGTGGTTTCATAAGAGAAGATAAAGTACAGCCTGTCACCTCAGTTACAAAAGGGTTTAGTGGGAGAACCATGAGATGTGTTCTTTATAAAGGAAAAAGCAGCTCTATTTATGTATATATTACACACAAAATCTATGTTAAAAGCACATTCCTAAGGTTTCAAAGTCTGGCATTTCCTAACTTTTGAATGCTTGACGTAAGGTTGCCTGGGCAACTTTAATTTGTCTCCCTTGTGCTTATGCATTATGGTACTCTTTAATTATATGAACACTTGCTATGTTTATCACAGGACCTTTGCCTCACTGAGTGCACACAGGATAGACACTATTTCTAGGGATGAATCAGGGCTGTGTACTGAAGGAAGCTATTGTCGATAGGACCCCTGCCTCATCTGTTGCAAAAACTAAAGGGTGTGTAGTGAGGCAGCGGATTACAGGAAGAGAAAGGATGGTCCAATCTTTAAGGTTAATCTTTAAAATGGAGAATTGAATTCTGACCCTGCTTCTGTCACAGAGTTCCTATGTGATGTTAGTCAAGTCACTTAAACCAAACTTTTCACAGGTGGTCACCAATCATGTGTTCCTCATTTTCTGTGTGTCAGACTTGAGACCTTGGAGTCTTATTTTTAAGAGTGCTCAGCACTCTTAGCTGCAATTGAAGTCAATGGGAACTGTAATTCAAATGTAGAGTGTTATATAATGCCACATGGTCTGAAAAATCAGGTCTTGGTCTCAAATTGGACACCCAAAATTAGCAGATACTTTTGAACTTAGTCTCTGTGCCTCAGTTCCATCTGTAAAATTGGAATAATTCCACCCCTTGCCGTCATAGGGGTGTCGTGAAAATAAATTTGTTTGTGAAGTGCTCAAATACTCTAGCAGTGAGTACCAAAAAAAGCCTATGAGAAAACAGATGATTCCATCTTCAGAACAGGCCTTGAGTAGTGTGCCATAAAATAAGGCGTGGACCTACACACTGAAAACCAAGGAGAAAACAAAGTATGGAATAGTTGCTCATTGAGTGACCGCTGTCCAGCCTGTGCACTGAATGCGGCATGGCTCTGGTGGGAAAAAAAAGTACATGACTATGTAATTACAGACTATGTCACAATTCATGTGACATCATATTGATATCCACATGGGTCATCATCAGGGTTGGAATCTTTAGATCCGCCACACAGACCTCTGTCACTTGAGGTAACAGAGGAACTGATAGCAGTAGTAGGTTGTCATCCTATATGTCCAGCATTAGAGGGAGACAGATACTTCGTCATTGGGTTTCACAGATATTTGCTTAATAGGAAATTGTGCTACCAGCTCCACCTATACTATGCTTGGGACATCTGACAAACTGAGCAGAAGGAATAATGCTGTTGCTGCTCAGACCAAAGACTTATCCGCTGTAAAAGAGTTCAGGTAATTTTAAACTATAATGAGTGGGTATGGTTAGCACAGCTGTATGATGTATCCAACATCCATATTTTACTTATCTTTTAATTTCATTTTCCTATCTGGACAGTTTGCTACTTTTTATTTAAGGCAATGGGAATTAGATCTTGGATATTGTTCAGAAGGGACAATCACTGGAGATTGGCTTCAAAGGGCAAATGAACTCTGATCTTAGGATGGTAGCATCAGAAGTAGGAGTGTGGAGGCAAAGGCAAAGGGAATGTTTAGTTCTTTCACCCCAAACAGTACCTGTCAAAAGATCTGCTTACAACTCTAAGAGACGCAGCAAGGAAGTACCTAATAACCTTATTGAACCTACAAATTCATGAACAATACAACAGATGTTATTTTTGTATGCCACTAAATGGTGAGACACATACACACGCACGAACGCACGCAGACACACATCCCAACACACACCCTCTTTTTATATACAACTTTCATAGCAATGACCAATGATGGCAAAGGGAGAGCCAAATGACCTAATGCACACAAGGCATGGTTAGAGTCATAGGCAAAAACTTTGTCCAGTAATTTGCACCACTTGATTATATAGATTAGGGGTAAGAATTCTCTTCTTTGGGTTCTGTTCTCTCATCAGCTGCTCATTTTTTTAATAGACGAGGTGGGTGAGGTAATAACTTTTGTTGGACCAACTTCTGTTGGTGAGAGAGACAAGCTTTCAAACAACACAGAGCTCTTCTTCAGGTCTGGAAAGCATCACAGCAAAATGCAGAGTGGAACAGAATGTTTAACATAAGTAGTTAGCACATATTGTAAGGGACCATTCAAGGTAGAGTGGCCTGTTAACACCCCAGCAGTTTTAGGACAAAAAAAGAGGAGGTCAGTGGGTTACAGATTGTTGTAATAAGCCATAAATCCAGTTCACTCTAGCAGTGCCTAGCAGAGTAATGATTTTTAAGCTCCCAGGCTTTTGAAAGTGTTGTGCAGGTTTCCTTTGTGGATGAGGACTGATAGGTCGGATACAGAGAAGTATCAGAGGGGTAGCCGTGTTAGTCTGTATCCATAGAAACAATTGGGACTCCGGTGGCACTTTAAAGACTAATGGATTTATTTGAGCATAAGCTTTCGTGGGTAGAAAACCCACTTCTTCAGATGCAAGTGGGTTTTTTACCCACAAAAGCTTATGCCCAAATAAATCTATTTGTCTTATACAGAGAAGTGACTCTCAACCTTTCCAGACTACTGTACCCCTTTCAAGAGTCTGATTTGTCTTGTGTACCCTCAAGTTTCACCTCACCTAAAAGCTTACAAAATTAGACGTAAAAATACAAGTGTCCCAGCATACTGAAAAATTGCTTACTTTCTCATTTTTACCATATAATTATAAAATAAATCAATTGGAAATAAACATTATACTTACATTTCAGTGTATAGTATACAGAACAGTATAAACAATCATTGTCTGTGAAATTTTAGTTTGTACTGATTTCTCTAGTGCTTTTTATATAGTCTGTTATAAAATTAGGCAAATATCTAGATGAGTTCATGTAGCCCCTGGAAGACCACTGAGTACCCCCAACCAGGGGTACATGTACCCCTGGTTGAGAACCACAGATATAGAGTGATCGCTTTGTGAAAAGCGTTTGCCCACAGGTGATAGGGTGTTTTTGTCTTTTATCATTTTCCTGTGTGACCAACAGAAGTTGATCCAATAAAAGATATTACCTCACCCACCTTGGCTCTCTAGTCCAATATCCTAGGCCCAACACTGCTACAACTACACTGCATACATTTTTTTAATGAAAGTTACTGTACTTTTTCTCCTGGAGAGCACATTCTTTTGATATGGTTGCAGTCAATTATATAGTCTGGTAGGTATAATTCTGTCATGGCCTGCTCCACTTCATTCATGTTTCATGGGTTAGTAAAGGTTTTGAAGGGTCACTTATAGAGCAGCTGCGTCTGAATGTATTTTGGCATGCCAGAGGGCTTCATTGTGGTATGCCCTTTTCCTCATCTTCTACCTGTTGCCATTGGGTTTTGTTAGTCAGCACTATGGTCTGGGTCTTCGCTGTTGACACCGAGATTAGTTTAGTTCTGCCATTAGTTTATCATGATGTTTTCGACTGACCAGTTTTCATTATGCTAAATTATGGATGTTTCATAATTTCATGGAATTAAACAAAAAAAGTTTTAAATATTGGAATGAAGCTTTTCCTCTGGCTTTTTTTTTTTAAATGGTCTTTACATGTTAACAACCTGTCATTTTATGCTGACCTTGGGCTTACCAACTGATACATTTATCTGTACAATTTTATTAGAGAACCATTTTATCTTCTATGATACAGTAGAAGAATGAGATCCTGGCCAGTTAGGGAATGACATGGTGTGACAATGTGGAGACTCTGTGTATAACTTGATGTTATGAAGTGGTTATGAAATTGTGTGACATGGAATGCCTATGTGTGGATGTAGAATCCACCGTCTGCTATCAGAGGCTGTAGCACATACTTACCAGACCATGGAGCATGGAGAGTCCTTTATCTTAAGGACTGCTCTGATTGAACAGCAGATATGTGTTAAGGAGGTTGCCTGAGTGTAGAAACCAATTTGACTAAGTGTCTCTGCAGGAGGGCTGGTGAAGTAGAGAGCAGAAAATGACCAGCATAGACTCTAAGGCCAGATGGGACCATCATGATCATCTAGTCTGACCTCGTGCACATTGCAGGCCACAGAACCTCACCCACCCATTCATGAAATAGACCTCTAACCCCTGGATGAGTTACTGAAGTCCTCAAATCATGATTTAAAGACTTCAAGATACAGAGAATCCATCATTTACACTAGTTTAACCTGCAAGTGACCAGCAGGAGAAAAAAGGAACCAGATGTTGGTAGGAGGACATGTAAACATGAGTGATTCACAGGAAGCTTTTGGAAGGAGAAAGGAAGAGACAGGTATGTTATCATAGCATGAAGGTAAGATTTAACAGAGGGACCAGCACAAAATCAGAGAAAATGCTAACTGACCTAGAGACAGAAAGAGGCTGCATATTTCTGAAGAGAATCCATGAGATGCCCCAAAAGGATCCTGGACACCACAGAGGACTTTTCCCAAGCACAAAGAACTGTTCAGAGTGGTGAGGAAACAGAGGCAGGAAAATGTGTATAGGAGTGTTTATTATTTAGTCCAGTTTTGTGTATTTCTTGTGTTGTTCAGTAAAGCATAAATGGTGTTCAGAATTATATGTAAAGTCTCTATCTCTCTTTGCTTTCATTGTAACGTGCCCCTGAAGAATAAAGCTGTAAACCCAGATGCAACGCATCCATTGCATGCCCAGCTGGATCCGGCCCTGTGGGATGTTTCTATTCAGCTCCAGAATGAGCTTGTAGAACAAAATGGTGTCCTCCATATTGTAGGTGCAAGGTCACGCCGCATTAGGGTTCCGTTTGTAGAACAAAATGGTGTCCTCCATATTGTAGGTGGAAGGTCACGCCGCATTAGGGTTCCGTTTGTAGAACAAAATGAAACCCTCTGCACAGCTTGACCTCACGTGTGAGATCACACCTTGCATGCAAAAATAGTTGTTGAATGCTTTACTAAAAATGTCATGGCATCAGGGGTGGTGCCAGCTTTTTCCCAGTTCAGGAGTGGCGGGGGTTTGAGACCCCCCTCTCTGTGGCCACGCTCCCTGCTACTCCTCAGCTATGTGGCAGCCCTGTCTCCTCCTCCTCCTTCCATCCCTGAGGCCTCGCTCCCTGGACAGTTTGGAGGCCAGAGGTTGGAGCCGGGCAGTGCACAGCTGCTGCTTCATTGGCTGGTGCTATGGTATCGGCAACCACAACGTTCCCCCATCTCCTCCTGCTGCTGCTGCTGCTGCTGGGGCCTGGGATCCTGGGGCTGCAGCTGCTCCTTAGCTCCCCACCGCACTTTGACTGGTAACAGCCACCTGGGTGGGGGCGGACTCTGCCCCCGGAGCCAGCACAGCGCTTGGGGAACAATGCCTGTGTGCAGGGGGCCCAGGAACCTGGGCCAGAGCAGGTCAGTCTGGGCTGCTGTGAAGAACCCTGAACCTGCCCTGAGCGGAATGCCCTGGCAAGCGGGGACACAAGCTGCAGGCTGCTCTCAGGTCCCACAGTCCCCCATCCAGGCTTACTCCTAAGCTGCTGCTGGCGGCGGCACTGCCTTCAGAGCTGGGCGCCCGGCCAGCAGCCGCCAGCCCTGCTTTCTCCATTCTTCCTTCAGAGTTGGGTGGCCAGAAAGTGGTGGCTGCTATGGGGAGGTAAATTTTTTGGGTGGCTATAGGCCCCACATCTGCCCCCTCCCCCTTGCAGCACCACCCCTACATGGCATGCTGTTGCTAACTTGGCTTCCTGTAAAATTACATTGAATTTAAAGGCCTTCTAATGATGTATGAGGCCTTTAGCATTTATGCTCCAAATATCTGATTGCTTTTTATCACCACATAGTCCAGCTGACTCTTCAGTGTGCCCTGAGTGTGACTTTTTTAAAATGGGTAAAGCAACTCTCTAGCAAGATCTAGAATTGCTGCTTTTAAGATGCAGTTTAAGAGGGACTTTGCTACTGGTTTTTAACTAGGGACTATGAAATAGTTCAGATAAAATAGCTAACCTAAACTTTGACCCAGAATTCAATTGAGCTCTATTCTTTTTTAAACTGATGGTTTTGGTCTTCTTTTTCATGGCCCTCTGCAGTCCTGCTTGTAGTTTGAACATGGAGGACTCAGAATATCCCAAGAGAGCCCGTTTTTGCTGTATTTGCACCCAAACCTAGAGAAAGAGTTCTGGACATCTCAGCAGCTTCCCAACGGTACCGAATCACCAGGTTTAGATTATTTCAGCAAACTCTGAACAAGCATTGTTTGGATAAACTGAATCTTCAAACCCCAGAGGTTAAGCCATTACTATTTTTAATTGCTTAAATTATCATCATGTAATAATACCTACCTCTTGTGTAACACTTTTCATCAGTAGCTCTCAAAGTACTTTACAAAGGTGTCAGTATTGTTATTCTCATTTGTAAAATGGGGAAACTGAGGCAGAGTGAGTGGAAGGGGGAGCTGCTGTATATCAAAGCTTGGGGCTGCCAGAGACTGGTTCATCCTCTGGAATAAATTTGAGCAGCCTCCACACTACCCTAATGTGTGCCAGTTGGGAAAGGCTCTATAGCATGTGGTGGTTCCCCCAGTTCTTCAAAAGTTTAGTTCTTGCAGCTTTACACCCTGTTTGCTCTGCCAGAGTGGCACAAAGGGGCTGTATCAAGGCGGCAGATCTAGCCCAGGAAATGTAATCTGAAGTAAGTAAAAGGAAGACGTAGCAGGAGCACTAACACAATGTCTTTAGAAAGCTTTCATGTGTTTGCTTAGCTGGAATTCAGTTCCTTTTAAAGATGAATGAATGAATAATCATACGGTGCTCCAACATTTTGAAAAACTGTCTTTGTGTGTAGGTGCTCTGTCTGTTTTAACTTAATTTAGGCAAGCCTATATGTCTGGTAATATATACACGTTCATTATTCCACACTATTTTAATCTTAGTGTCGGATGCTTTCTATTCAATTTCTCATTTCCGTGACTGGATTAAATACATATACAGTACTTCATAAACTTGTGTGGAACTTGCTAGGGAAGGGCAGGCCAAACTGGATCCTTACACCTAATAATTTTCTCTCAGTGGTATGCTTTCTGTTCCCTCTCTCAGCCTTCCTGTTGAGAAGACACACTGTAACAGTGATTCAGGTTCTTTGATTCTAGACCTAATCACTGGATAGTTATAATTTGTAGGATAGTTATAATTTCCAGGCTCAAAATGAAAAACTGCTTTCTTGACACTATAATTGGGATTTTGGTATGTCTTTGCAACCTCCCACCAGCCTCCAGGTAAACTCTTTGGGATTAATGATGGAAGAATAGACAGCTCTCTAATATCACAACAGATCACTATGGTAACAGGAGTGGCTTAGGCTGGCTCTTTTGGATATAAGCTTCACTGTGGTGAGATGGTCCAATAGCAAGACACATGTAGTGCAACAGTTTGATGGGTCATGCACAGCTGATGGCTGCCTGCTGGGGTGGGCTTGAGCTCACCAGACTGTCTCATTTGGGAGGAAAATCAAAGAGAAGTAGATACTGGGTATGTCTATGTTGCAATAAAAAACCCTGTGACTGCAAATATCAGAGCCTGGGTCAACTGACTCAGGCTTGCACTACAGAACTAAAAAGAACACGGTGGACGTTTGGACTTGGGCTGGAGCCCGGGCTCTGAGACCCACCCCCTTGCCGGGCCTGAATGTCTCTACCGCAATTCTTACCCCTGTAGTGCAAGCCCCATGAGTCTGAGTCAGTTGACCTGGGCTCTGAGACTCACTGCCACAGGATTTTCATTGCAGTGTAGACATACCCTACGAAGGGGCTGCAGCTGGGAACTAGAGACTGTGTAGAGGACCCTGAAGTTTTGATGATTCCAGATTGTTTGATTTTAATACATGCTGAGTCAGTATTTTATTTTTTATTCCCATCCTTTCTATATCCTGCCACAGCCTTCCCTGAATTTCCTATTTGGCTGAATAGCCAATTGAACTATATTCCGTGGATAAAGATGCTGGTCAAATGAACTTGTCTGTCCCTTAGTTCACAGTATTTTATTTATCTGAATTTCTTTAGTATATATTCACAATGTGGGTATTTTATTCATTATTGCTGCCTATGCATCTCTTAGATTTTTCTAAACCAGTTATATTATCCCTTCCTCTAATAAGTGGTTTCCAATCTGTGATCCGCAGACCGCTGGGGGTCCACAGACTATGTCTAAGATTTCCAAAGGCTTCCATGCCTCCATTCGAAATTTTTTATGGTTCTGCAAATGAAAAAGGTTGAAAACCACTGCTCTATATCTTCCTTAAAGACTGTATTATCAGATTTTGAGTCCTGGACTAAGCTGTAGATATTGCAGTATACTATGTCTTTCTAATCTTCAGATTGGTATACTAAGACCTGAGAAATTTGTCCTACAGGTCACTTTCAGAAAAGTGGGACATTTATTCCTATAAGGTTACTCTGCTATTTTCAAACTATGTTCCCTTCATGAGATGGTATTTATATCACTCTGACATTTTCTGGAGACTGGTTGGTTATTTGACACTTACTCTCCCTGACATTGTCCCTTTTTATACAGAGTTCCCATGAAAGCCTTTTCTTTTAGTAGGTCTGGCTCCAATGCTTCATAATGTCACAAGGTGAAGCTGGCCTGGTTCCTTCTGTCAGCTCTTTTGAGATTACACACTGTACCATCTGAGGCTGTGTTCTGAGGTCTCTCTGCTTACATCTGGTTTTCCTTTTATCCATTTCAAGGGCTGATTTGGGCCTTAAGAATGGGAAAACAATTTTTATATTTTCTCAAGATACCATGTTCAACTTTCGGGTGAAATTCTCCCCTGGGCAGAGGGCCAGGAAAAGGCCTATGGATGATCTTTAGAGCAGGGACCAAATTTTTCTTATGAGTTTGTATGGTGCCTAGTACAATGGGGTCCTGGAGCGTCTCTGGAGAGTCTTTTGTTACAGCTGTGTCCTAACTTTGCTCTTCTGCACCATCCCAATTTCACATATTCACATTAACACAACATAGTGTTTTGACAGAATCTTGATCCGTTGGAAAACACACTTTTCTTTCTAAAGGAGCGTTACTTGTTTGTGAAAATAAGGGATCTAGTATCTCTGACTAGACAGAGGTATCACTCCGCTGGACTATGGAGTGGTTTTGTCATACCAAAAATTGTAAATGAGGGACTAAACTGACATCATCCATTTGTTTTGTTTTACCTGTGATCTCAAGAAGGATTTGCAATGCTGTAACTAAAATGCACCTTTCATTTAAGTACAGGCCAGATTCTGATATATTTTGTTGTTTTACATTGGTGTGACTCCATTAGCATCCATTGAAATGCTCCTGACTTACACTAGTATCAATGAGATACAATCAGGCTCACAGTGTTTTCTTTAGGAAATTAAAGTGAGTGTAGTAGTCATGGGAACTTTTCATCTTCCAGCATTTTTGAGTGAGAATTCAACTTCACAATGGCTTGAATCTGATCAGTTTCACACACTCAGCCCCCCAAATAATGGTTCCAACTGTGTACTATGGCCCTTGCACCTGGGGTTGCAGTACCACCTGCCGCCACTGGGGTACATCCGGCTTTGCCACACACAGGCTGCAGGTAGCAGAAGGAGGAGGCCTCGAGCCACAAGTGCAAACTAGCCCTGTTCAAGGTTTGTCTACACAGTGGGGTAATGTGCACTGTCGGGATGTGATTTCTAAGTGCATTAACGTGTTGTGCATTAATTGGTCCGTGGAGTCCCTTGCTCATGCACACTAAAGATTCCCTAGTGTGTTTTAATGTAGGACTCACTAAGTTAGAGTGCACTGGGGAACCTTTAGGGTGCACCAGCAGGGTCCACGTGGACCCATTCATGCACAGCATGTTAGTGTGCTTTAGAAATTGCACTTGCAAAGAGCATGTTGCTGCACCATGCAGACAAGCCCTCAGGCACAGTATAAGGCTGCCTGTATATGGTTCTTTCTGCCTCTGCTCCTGTTTTTTACAGGCCTGGCAATAAGAGTATTGTCAACCCCAATCATTCAAAAATTGTGAGTCAGACCTCCAACAAATAACAAGTGGCGTAAAATTAATTAACAATAAATTTGGGGTTCTTTTTATACTCCTTGCTTTAGAGAGAGCTTTTAGGGTTCACATTTAAAGCTTTTTTCTGCAGCCATGAGGGGCTAAAACTTTTATTTAAAATGAAAAATCATGTGACAGGTTTTGGGAGGGGAGCTTCTTCAGCAGATAAAAATGAAATCCAACACTTATTCCTTCTGGATAATATAGCAACAGTGCAGTTAATAAACCAGGCTTTTAAAGAAAAAAGAGTATATTCTTTCTCTGTATATTTAGAGAAAAACATATGTTGCATGTACTATGTGTAGCAGCAAAATATATACATACATCGAAAAGCATATGTGGTTACACGACTGTGTTGAGCCACGGCCTGTAAAAAGATACTGATTGCATCAGACACCTAGAAGGGTTTTTAAATTAAAAAAAAAACAAACTTGTTGCAGATATTAGGCTTTAGAAAAGTTAGATCATTTCTTGGAGATAGGAGAATCAGTTCCAAGACAACAAGAATTGAGTCTGAATTTTCGCCTGTCCCTCTAATCTGACCCAAACCAGTCATCCCCCGGCTGGGCTGTCTTCAAATTCAGCTGCAATCTGATGCTTCCCTACATTTATTCCCACAAATTACGCCTGCATACAGAATCTCTATGTATAATCCTGTGTATGTAACACTTTTCCTCTCTTCCATTCCGCAAGGACCATGGCTTTGAGGGATCTCTCACTCTGGGGTTTTAACCTCAGGCAGCATACTGTAGAACAAAATTTAACTTAACCCCAGGCAACTTTATATTTTAAGAACAGTTAATTAGGGCCCAGCCTAGAAATGGCTGGATGCTGCTGTTTTGAAAGTGGGAAAGGGAGCACACCAACTGGTACCTTGCAAAAGGGAAATTCTTCACATGTAAACAGAGGGGAATTGGGGTTTATCTACAGGAGGAGGGTTGCTGGGCTAGATTGGGCATCCAGGATTTTGATAGATTTGATAGATTGGATAAGCATTATATAAATATAAGTATATTTATAACAAAAAGCTTCTGTGGATAAACTTGTTTTTAAACCACAAGCTGTAAAAAGTTAATGATCACATCTGACACTTATTGTCACACAACAATATATATCCTTATAATATGACACTGAGCAAAAATATTACAGACCTTGGAGACTGTTGGTGCTAGAGCCGGGCTCATTCAATACTTACAGTTCTCTTTTCTTCAAGTAACATCTCTGTTATGGATGTTGTTGACCATCACCTTCCATCTTTCACCGTTGTAAAACTTCCACTTTCCTTTGATACCAGTCCCTCTGGTGATGTTTCTGACATGGCTGGCTCTCTTTCTTCTACTTCCTGGTTTGCCTGATAGTATGAGTACTGGGATTGAGTCACTCTGCAGTCAGCGAGCAATGTATCTGCAGAAATATGCTGTTTTCTTCTGTAGGGTCTCAAGTAACTGTGGTGTTCTGACAGGTTTCAGAGTAGCAGCCGTGTTAGTCTGTATCCGCAAAAAGAAAAGGAGGACTTGTGTCTCTAAGGTGCAACAAGTACTCCTTTTCTTTTTGTGGTGTTCTAAAATTCATCCTTCTCATCACCTCATCGTTCATAGTTTAGGTTATCCAAATAATTTTTAACATTCTTCTGTAACACCAACATTGAGTCATCTCTGTGTCCTTTTTGAATGCCCAGGTCTCACCTTCATACAAGAAGGTTTGAACTACAGCAGCATATATTTTAGAAAAACATCTAGTCTTAATTTAAAAATTGCCAGGAATGAAGAATCCATCACAACCCTTGGTAAGTTGTTCCAAGTTAGTTATCCTCACTGTTTAAAAAAATTGTGCCTTCTAGTCTGAATTTGTCTAGCATATGTAGCACTTCAGCAGCCTAGTGCAGATGTATATTTTTAACTTTCAACAACACAGAAGTCTTTGGAAGTTGTTTGAATGCATTTTTTGCAAACTGTATCCTTCTCTTGACTTCTTCATTGCATCTTCCACCTGATGCTAATAGACTCCATAAATATCATACTCGTTTCACTACTTCACCATCGAAACATTGGTGTTACCTACCTTATGAGTTACTGTGCTTACTTATTATCATACCTATTGTCTTCCTAACGTTAATCATCATTCCATATTTCTTGTTGGCATTATTCACAGCAGCAAACATGTCCAGAAGTTCTTTTCTAGCTGAAGCAATGAAAACTAAGTTGTCATCATATCTTCGGTTGTTGTATACACCATAGACCTACCGGTATACATCCTGGTTGGTATCTTCTAAACTTTCATGATACTTTCAACATATATGTTGAATAGTTGTATGGTGAACAATGTGGAAGTATACCAAACAAGTACAATATAAGCTCATGGTTTGCCAGGAAAGGGAGGAACAGCAAAAATAGAAGAAGACAGCCAATGGGTTAAGGGAAGTAAAAGAGGATGATGCAGATGCATCAGGGGAAAATAAATTGATTTTCTGCTATTTGGGATGAGAAATTTTGGTGAAAATCTGTGTAGCTCTAGTTTTAAGTCAGTTCTTAAATGTGTCTGTGCTTGGTTTGTTAATTATGCCTCTCTGTTCTTCACTGAAGTGTAAATCCTTCATGCCTTCAGGCAAAAGCAGTGTGGCTAGCACTCATGATTTTGTCATGAGTCTGGCAATATTTGGTGGTCTTTTTACAGTTCCAGCTCCTGGCTGCATGTGATTACATGAGAATCTCAGCTTTCATTTAAAAAAAAGTTTCTGGGCCTTGTGGTTGCAAAGAAAAGCCTAAAAACATGAAATACATGCCTCTAAAGGCTTAAAAACCAGGAGACTAATTAAAAGACCTCAAAATGGATTATTTTAAAAAATATGATTTTTAAGCCAGTTGCATGATTTTGTGGTACCTGACTCATGCTCTCTGAACATCTGCAATGAACAATGCTGCAAAAGTCATAATGAAATTTTACCTAAGTCATGGAGGACTGGCCCCCAGACAGACTCAAAGTCCCATTTCTTTCCAACAATTTTTAACATTGGAGTATACAGTGTATGCAGCTATTGCTTATTTTAAAGAGAAAGAGAGCGAGAGCGAGAGAGGAAACACAAGAAGTCTGGAAAGTTACCGTTATATCGTAGATTCCTTTTCCTACCTCTGATTCAGAGAGCGTAAATTGCCCTTCCCCATGTTTGTATCTGTCCAGTTGGAACAAGTAAACATAAATCCTATAAATGTGAAATAGAAAACCCTCTCCACAGCAGCTAAGGAATAATGAGGGTTACTAAAGCGTGGCTGGTATTGATGAGATTGTAGTGAAGATGCTCTGGTGGAGAAAGATACAGCAGCAGTAACAATTTACATTGGCTTTAAATGAGTTAATTGTTTTGCTACAACAAAAAGCAAATTGTCCTGTTAATTAGGCTGTGGGATTTCAGACAAAAAAACCTAATATGTCCGTACTCTGCTTCATGCACTAATTTTTAGTTCCTTAAGTATTATGAAACGCTTCTACAGGAGATGTTTTTCTGGGACATCTTGACCCTACTATTTTAAAATGCTATTTTATCAAACAAATTCCCTTAGGCTCTTCCCTGTCAGCCCCTTGCCAGAATAACCCTTCCTATTTCTGGCCATTGATTAGGCAGTCACACAACAAAGAAATGTATCTCTTTGTTACTGTAAGGACAGTCTTATTTGGTTATTAGAAAGCAGAGTCCCAGGGCAGTCTTCAGGCTGGTCTGCAGATTTAGAGCCCTGAGATGCAGAATTCCCTACTCAGGCAATAAAAACTGAGGTAGTAAATATTACTTTTATTGATCATTAGTTTCACGATGCTTACCCAAGAGAGCTCGCTCTCTCTTTCTCTTTCGTCTGTATACATACAAATATCAAAGGATTGCTTCTTTACCCCATGCATATAAATGGGATCAAGTGACATAAAGGAGACTGGGCCATGGGGGGAAAGCTCTCCTAGTTCAGTATATTTCAATAGGGATATCAATGTATCCCTATTTGTAGCCTTCAGGATGTAAAGTACTGGCTGTGCATATTTGCCTATGTTGCACTTTAGTGCAGGCCACAGAAGACAAGCTATACTAAGTATTAACAGCGAATAGATAGTCTCTGTTCAAGTGGTGGAGGCAAGTGGTGTGATTATTGTTTATCAGTTATATTGTGGTAGCATCTAGCGGTCTTGACCAGGTTGAGCCTCATTCTGCTAGGCAATGCATAAACGTATAGTCAATGGCATTTCCTGCCTGAAAGAGTTTACAGTGTAGAAAGCAAGACATAACAGGTGGAGGAAACAGGTAAGCGGGTGGGAAAGGGAGAAGGGAGGATGAGTTGACCGTGTTGTGTTCAGTAGCAATAGCCAACATTTTGTAGCCTGGAGTGCTACCCTACATCTGCATGTGAGTTTTATTTGGCAGCCATGGTGTCTGTGGCCTGCAAGATGTGGATCTGTTGGCAGGGAGAGTGATATTCCCATTTATTTAACTATTTTGTTTATTCATATATAAACTGTATTAGATTTTTCATATCAGTACAAAAACCAATTGGAAATAACAATACAAAAAGAAGAAAGTTCTCTCAGTAAGTTTTAACAATTGATGCCTGTTTGTAAGTTAATTAGAAAACAAAAACTGAGCATGACTGGGCTTGTTTGCCGAAGAGTTATAGTTTGACTGTGTTTTCAGGAAAAGGTAACCAAATTTCTAAAGACACTACTCAGTTCTGTCATTGATGATGGTGGTGGCAAGGGGCGGGTTGTATGCATTTTTTTAAAATCAGTGATATTTTCTAGATGTTGTCAAACCAAGATGTTGTCATTAAAGGTTTTCTTCCTATTTCTATGATTTGAAATAAAGTTAGCTGCAGATAGTAAGTGAGAGATGAATTCTTTATATTTTGAATACTGTTGATTTTCCAATGACAGTCCCCAAAATAGGTTATGTTGGAAAATTGCACTTGGAATATCTTAAGTTTGTCTGCATGTTTGTGTCTAATATTTTTCCATTTTAGAGCACAACTCCCAAATATGTGTGAAATATCCTGACATCCCACATTCTCTCCCAGCAGTCTGATGTCCTATTGCCATGTAACTTTTTAAATCTGACTGATGAAAGTACTGTTGTTATATGGCCCAGTTCTGCAAACCTTTCCCACACTGAACAGTGTTTACTTACATGAGTAGTCCCATTGATTTCCATACGACTATTCAAATGAGTAAGTGCTACCACACAAGAATAAGCGGTTCAGAATCAGGCCTATTTTCCTGTGTAATAATTTTCCCCTGCAGAAGCACATATGAAAGATGAGGCACTAGCTCTCTGTGGGCTAGTTTGTGGCTACCCCAAACACTGGGCAATAGTGGGAGAGTAAGGATTTCCTCCCCTCCCCGCCCTTTTGCACAGTCATGTTAGTACTTCCCACATTGTATCTCTGAGTGTTGGGGGAAATATAGAGTTTGCATGTCAGGAAGCAAGTAAAGTGGGAAGACAGGGAAGTAAGCAGAGCTGGCTGCAATGCTTAATTTGTGCCAGGGCTGAGCCCTGGGCACCTCTAGGCTTGGTGGTTCATAGCCTCAGCACATCTGGGCTTGCTGCATCAGTTATGAATGTAAAAATATTGCTTGAGCCCAGCACCTTATTGCTTGACAAATTGCTTGAGCCCTGACACCTCTTTCTTGACAAATGAAGCATGGCTGGCTGTCCATGCAGTATGAAGCAAGATGCAACCTCAAAAAGGGCTGCAGCAAATTACCACCTACTCCCCCGCACATGCATACCCCAGCAAAACGTGGGTGTCCTGGGTGGTGAGGGGCCACTGACATGTCATATCTTCAGGGGTTTCTCCTGAGGCAGTGCAACTACATGCTTCTCTTTACTCAGAGCTGGGCATAAAACACACAAATATCTGGCCCTTTTCACCTCCCTCAATACTTCTTCCTACATTTCTTCATAAAAGCAATTCCTCCGTACCAAAACTATTCAAAGCTTTATAGATTGGATCCAGATTCTTTTATGTTCATGTCTGCAACAATATATTTTTCTTTTCCTGAAAGATCTCTGTTTAAAGCCTCCTCCTTTTTGCTTTAGCTGCCATGTTTTGTGATTCATAAATATATTGTGAATATGGCAAATCTTGCAAATTGTGGGGTTTTACTAGATTTTAAATGGATGAATAAAAAAAGTTTGTATGTTGAATATGTTGCTGAACGTATAATAAATGGCTTTTCCACAGTCTTTGAAGTTACCTTTTACTGATCTGGGTTTGAAATTTTTGTTTTCATATATTGACAGTAGAGGCAGAAATGCATTGAGTTCCTTTGAGATAGGACAGTGGTCCTCAGCCTTTTCCATACTACGAATCTATCATAGAATATCAGGGTTGGAAGAGATCTCAGGAGGTCATCTAGTCCAACCCCCTGCTCAAAGCAGGCCCAACACCAGCTATGTTACAACAGAAGAACATTTGGGGACTCCCCAGCTTCCTTATAGTTTTGAAACTCCTTTCCCATCTAACCATAAATCACTACTAAAATATCTGATCTGTAATAGTAGAATGGTGGTGTAAGGTAGGGATTCTAAAACTTTTTCATAATATGGACCGTATCTTAAAAAGATTGTTGCATGGGCCAAGTCCTCTTTCTGGATCTTTTCCATTCTCTCTGCAAATGTATTACATGATTTTGCGGCAAGTTCAGCAATTTTTTTTACATGGAAAGGTAATATGAGTCAGGTAATGCCATTTTAGCTGCCTTTCAATGTGATTTAATATCTGGAAATAGGAAGGGGAGATAGCACCATGTGAGCAATCAGCTATTTGCAGACTGCCAGAAATGCTCCATAGATCACCAATGGACTACAGATTGAGAACTGATGGTGTGGCAAACTTGCCAATCACTTTCTTGTTCAAAACTCTTTCTCTGACTTTTCATCTGGTGAAGTTAACTTTAACTACTCAGGGTGGGATCCACCAAGGGACTTAGGCACAGCAATGCTGAGTATCATGGTGCCTAGAAAATAATCAGAATGATACAGTGCTCCACAAAGCTGGGTTAGACACCTATACAACGAATGGGGAGAGCTAGGCACCTAAAAATGCAACCCACAAAAGCCACTATGCTAGGCAGGAAGCCATCTAAGCCTAGCCAATGGGAGATGCTGACAACAAAGGTTTGTTGATTTGATAAACCTCATTTAAACCCTCCCATTTCTGAGATAGGCATTTCTCTGGTTAGCGACCCATGAAGGGAAACCCCTCTCCTGGAGTCAGGTGGCTTAGGCACCCAGAGGCATTCATTGTGAAAAATCAGTTAGGTACCTGTCTCACTCCACACAAAATAGCCAGAGAAGGAGGTGGTGGTGCCCACCTTATAATTTTTAGCCCACTGGTTAGAGTACACACCTGGGATATGGGAGACCCAGGTTCAGTTCCCCTTCTGCCAGAGGGAAGAAAGGATTTGAACAAGCATCTCCCATCTCACAGAAGAGTGCTTGAACCACTGAGCTATGGGATATTCTGATATGAGGGTTCCCTCAGTTTCTCCTGTTGAAGCTGTTCCACTATGGATAAATGATTGGAGTAGGTTTGGAGCAGGGGGACTGGACCCCAGGTCTCCCACGCGGGTGCGCTAACCACCAGGCTACAGAGTTATTCATTTGTTTGATTTCTTCCCCTGACCTCCAACCCCAGACGAATGATATTTAAATATTTATCCACAGTGGAACAGTCTTTGAACAAGAGAGAGAAATAATTTGAAGCCAGGGAAGATCATGGTGTAATATGCCCAGAGGAATGCAATGGGTGTGCAATGTACCAGCTTGATCAAACTCTGCTTCCTGAGGGCTAGATTGAGAACACCATGCTCAATGGGACAATTGGGGTGAATAGCTGCTCATTAACATGAGCAAAAGGTTAACAATCTGGATATAGGTGGGCAGCTGCATTATGCACTAATTTAAGCTTCTGAATGGTGTTCAGGTGTACCACACAGGCATCTAATGTCAACGTAACAAAACCCTGGGTAGCTGTAGTGAGATATGCATCTGAAAGAAGAGCTTGTACATGGTGATAGGTCTACAAGATTATCTCCTTAATAACCAAAATAGTGTGCTTAGAACCAATTTTTTGTATAAAAAGAGAATTACTAAATAGGCAAACCTGCTAGAATTACCAACATAAATTGAAGAATTTGGGAAAGTTACTGACTTTAATGTAAATGATGCTAAATCGGAAAATTTGGCCAATGATATCACATAAGAGCAGAAAAACTATATACAATCAGTTTGTGAATTTTTTAATGGGTGTTTTATTTGGCAGCTGGGGGGTGACTATTCCATTGAGTCTTCAGGATTTGTGTGAAGTGTAATTATTCTCCAATGATGTGACAACTTAATGGAGAAATGGAATAAGCTTTTAACATAGGGCCAGATTTTGTCTGGCTATTAACTGGGTATGCAGTAGGGAGAGAAAGCATAAGTAGCCTTCTTTCTTGCATAATGTACAGGAGAAACACTTCCCATTCCAAGTGCATGGCACATTTCTTTGACTTTGCTGCTTCAAACACTGCTAGACACAGGCTCCCCTGCCAGGAAGAGTAATGGAGAAGGAGCCATACCTGACAGATGCTTGTCACTTTGTTTGTACATCATTGGGAGAGACTCAAATAGCCTGGTAATGACTACAGCCTAAGAACCCAGCCAGAATAGAATGACTAGAATAGAATCCCAGCCCCAATGCTTATGTGCATGGCAAAAAGGGATGGGGTGCAGGCAAGGCTATGGCTTAGTCCCCTCGTGATCTAGTGTTTACAGTTGGCTGACTGCATAGGGGACTAAGCTTCACACCTCCATCCTGACATGTGGCAGCAGATGTCCATCCTCTGTGCCTTAGGGAACTTCACTTAGTGGTTGGGAAGGTTGGCCATGGTCAAAACGAACTTGCTTTTTGTCCTTATCCAACTTCCATTCATGGCAATGGAATATTACACCATGATTTACACTGGCTACCAATTATTTTGAAGTCAGAGTTGTAATTTTGAGTAATAATGGGGTGGCAGCTGGCTCTGGGAAACCATTTTTCTCTTGCTATGGTTGAGATGAGTGGAGAAGCTTAAAGTACTGTGACAGCCCCCAGGCCTGCAAGGGAGGAGGGTTGCTGGCAGGGTGTTTTCTGAGAGAGATCTTCAACATTGGAACTTGCTGTGTCCCCATCTAGTCCCGCCCTGGACTGGCATAGCATGAATTGACCTTCAGGCACATTTCAAGGTTCATCTCTTTTGTAAGTCTTTGTTGAGAGTGTGGGATGATGGGTAGAAAGTGGCTGGATGATAGGCATTATTGATATTTGGTGAGCTGGGCTTGGTTCAGATGGGCAACTCATCATAGTTGGAATTTTTACCCTTACCTTTGTCTAATTAAAATAATTGGTATGATAGACCCAGGCCAGTTGGGTACAGCAGAGTAGCAGAAGGCAGATATACTGGCCACTGGATTACAGTTTTCTGTTCCCTGACCGACCAGAGCAAGGGCTGCTCCATGCTAATGAGAACATCTGACTCAAATTAACCTGCAAAGAGTCAGGTGAGGCCATTAAGCTAATGTGACCACCTGACTCTAATTAAGACCCCTCTGATAATATAAAAGGGCTCACTCCAGTCAGGCAGAGAGGAGCCAGAGGAGAGGAAGTGCGGCTGAAGGGCTGGTTAATGAAGACACCCTCAAGTCATTGGTAAGGGTGAAGAAAGGAGAAGCAGGAGAGCTGTGGGGAAGTGGCCCAGGGAAATGTAGCAACTCTGGCAGTAAAAGGTTGGCTGCCAACAGCTGCTACCATTAGGGTTCCTGGGCCGGAACCCGGCTTAGAGGGTGGCCCTTGGCTCTCCCCAACCCACCACTACAGAAACACCTCCTGGGAGGGGAAAACAGGCCCCTGTCAGGACAGGAGGCTAAACTGTTTTGTCATGAGGCCATAGGAGCAACAAAGACTGTGGGAACTCTCTCACCAACCTCCATTGCTGGCTTATGATGGAAAGGGCTCAGTAGACTGTATCCCTGGCCCTTGAGAGAGAAGGGCTACGTGGAGGGTTGCAGTGATCCTCTGAAGCTAGCATAAACTGCCTGGAAGCGTGGGACCCACGGGGACAAGGTCGGAGCTCTGCCATATTGGACAAATATCTACAGCTTTGGAAAAGGTGCTTTTAAAAAGCAATAAATACCAAAGAATGAATAAATATTACTTTGAAAGTTCTCTAGCAACAGTTGCTTTGGATTGGATGTGACATCATGAGTTGCAAGCCTGAGTGAATTATTCAAAACAAATGATTATTCAATGAATTTTTCTTCCCAGCTGCCACCCCCCTGTTCACTAACTGTCTGTGAACAGGTTGCCTAATTCTCAAGTGAATTCATTATTCAAATTATTCACTAGCTTCTTTCACAAGTAATTCTCAGTCTGCAAATTGTTCACGTTCTGTTCATTACAGATATAATGCAACGCATGCTGTGTTGGTGGGTTACAGAAGTTTCCTGGTATTGCTTCTGCTTACTGACTGGATGACTTCTGTAACCAACCAAAATAATGTGAATTGTGAATTTTATAATTGAGCGTTCAATTTTAGATTAACTTTTGGTGAATATTTGTGATAATTCATTATTCACAAGTGTTCATTCAAATGCTCACAGGAAGCAAATAAACAAGGGTTATGGACATGGTCAGTTTTACCTTTGTTTTAGAATTCACAGATAGTTGTGGAAACATTTTCTACAGTTTGTTCAGCTTTGATTTACCACTCCACCAGAGCTGCTATGTTCTATCACACACTTTTTATAACATAATATAAAACCTAACATAACACTACCTCTTGTTTTCTGTTTTATTTAAATTGACACATTGAAGCCCATAATAGTACTCTGTAATTTGAATTGAACAGAGTGTTCTTAACTTCTTGGCCTGAACTACTGTGTATTCTTTTTTTGTGTTAAATAGCAGCTGCATTCCACCCCAGAGGTGGCTACATTTGCATAGCTAGTGAAGTAATCCTGTACGGTGCATGTGGAGGCTTAGTTTTTAAACATGGTCACGTAAACAGCTGGGTCAGAATCCTTGCACACTCATGTACTGTGACAGGGTCGGGCCAGGAGAGTAATAGAAGGCAGATATATTAGCCCCAGGCTAAGTAGGTCCCTTTTCCCTAGGTAAGGTAACAGGAACAGGGAAGGTTCCAGAACAATCAGGAACCTTCTGGAGACAATTAAGACAGGCTGATCAGAACACATACAGCCAATCAAGAAGCTGCTAGCTGCTGGTTTTAAAAAGGAGCTCACTTCAGTTTGTGGTGTGCGTGTGGGGAGTTGGGAGCAAGAGGCACTAGGAGCTGCGAGTGAGAACGCAGACTGTTGGAGGACTGAGGTGTACAAGCATTATCAGACACCAGGAGGAAGGTCCTACGGTGAGGATAAAGAAGGTGTTGGGAGGAGGCCATGGGGAAGTAGCCCAGCGAGTTGTAGCTGTCGCACAGCTGTTCCAAGAGGCACTCTAGACAGCTGCATTCCACAGGGCCCTGGGCTGGAACCCGGAGTAGAGGGCGGGCCCGGGTTCCCCGCAAATCCTCCCAACTCCTGGTCAGACACAGGAGGAGTCGACCTGGACTGTGGGTTCAGAAGAACGGCCAAGCTGAGGGCTGCCGTGAAGCTCCAAGGCGAGCAAATCCGCCAATAAGCGCAAGACCCACCAAGGTAGAGCAGGAACTTTGTCACAGTACCTAGACATAGAAGACATGAAGAAATACCAATTTCTGCAACTAAATGCAAAGCTTAGGATATCCCTGTTTAGACATCCCTGTTTGAAAATTGGCCTCCCTGCCTTCAAAAAGGAGATTTCTAAACCTCACTGTCCGTATCAGTTCCAGGAAATCTTTGTTAAATCTTATCTTGCTAGAGGGTGACTCTCTTAATGAGAATCACATTAGACATATAAACATTAAAGGAAAATTATGGGCCCATCTGTGATAGTCAACATTTAGGAAAACTCTAAAGGCTAGCTCCTCTGCTGCACTGAGCCCTGCACAGCTTGGGAACAGGAGAGGGGGAAAAGTGAGTTCAAGCTATTTCCTTGGTTTTGTGGGTCACTAGAAGCCAAAGTAAGGAAAAGCACAGAACATACTGCATCAATCCTTTACAAAATGCAGTGTACTCGCACCCAGGCATCCAGCTAGCTCTGCTGATTGGCACACAGGAGATGGAACCCTGTTTCCACTTACTTACTCCCGGTGCCTCTCTGCCCACTCCCTGATCACTTACTCACAGGGGGAAGTATGAGGTGCACAGGCTCTGTTCTCATCTCTTCACACGTGGATCCAAGATCTGGGTCAATCTTGTGTGGAGAATGGAGGGGCCTTATTCTCTCTTTTCCCTTGGATGACCATGGAGGACCAAGGCACCGTCTAGTCCCTTAGTTTTATATATTCATGGATGGAATTCTCAGCTGGGATGCCACTTGGTTTATCTTCCTAAAAAGGTACTATATCTATGCAATAAGCTCTTTGAGGTGGGGACTCTCTCTTTCTCTTTGTACGTACGTTGCCTAGCATAATCAGGCCACAATCACAGTTCAGCTGTTACCCCCAGCATAAACAATAATAAGTTCAACAAAGATTTCTCTGGAACTGATACAGAGTTAAAGAACATGCATGCCTTAAAACATCAAAATCTTATATCCGGGTGCACAAATCGGTCCTTACATGTATTTTATATGCCTGCTTGATGATCTGACTGTGCTAGGATTTGGATTTCATATTTATTTGTCTATGTTTGAAAATTGACCTTCTCCCTAACCCCCCCCCCCGCCACATTTTCTGTAGAAAAGAAGTGACACATTCACAAAGCTTCATAATGTTATGCATTTCAAATATGCAGAAATAGGATTCCCATCCTCCCGTCAAGCAGCAGGGTAGGAAGCATGTATATACCTTTGAAAATCAGCTATTGCCCATGAGAATGTACATGTGGTATGTACGTGTGATTTTCCAGGGTATGCACCAGTGTGCACCTTTGAGAATGGTTAAAACCTCACTACATGAGTATAGCAGCCACACTTACAAAATATTATAGATGCAAATAGTATCAAGAATCTTCACAATAAAGACCCCCAAAGAACATATCGATATGATAGACAGTTAACTTACATTATGTAAATAATATGCAAATATATGCACCGCATATGGTAAATAAAACCTTCCTAAACACACATTTACAAAACAGACAATCCATCATGGTTCATGAGATTATCATCTGCATTTTTTAAACAAGCATTCCAAAAACTCTGCAAAGTCAAATCAGTTTCATTTATTTTGTGTGAAACACAATGATCTACCATTTATTGTTCTACTGTAGATTCCTTTCACAGTACCATTCATTCAAAAGGATCTACTTACTAACTATATTTTGGGATCACTTCAGCAACTACTGAACTACCTGCTCTGGTATAAAACGCAAGTACAGTAACCCCCCTGAGTTTAATGAAACTAATCACATGTAAAGTTAAACATGTGCCTAAGTTTTTGGAGATGCAGGACCTTTATGTGGAAACTGTTGAATGACTGAAGAAGGAAGGGGATCTTCCATACAAATAAAGGCTGTATTTTCAGGCTTGATCCAATGTGTATTGAATTTAATTTGAGTCTTTCAACTGACCTCAGTGGCCATTAAATTAGATCCTCAATGCATACACAGAAGAGGGGAGAAGTTACTTTGCCAATTCCTGATTCCTGAATGCTTGACAACCTCTGCATTCTCTTAGCATAGTGTTTTGTATGGTGTGTATGGTACGTGAATATAAAATATCCACATTCCTGCTTTTCGTAGAATTTATCCCTCTCTTTATTGTTGCCAGTGCTGCCTTTCATCTTGGCTCAGAAATGAGCTAATGTTTTGCCTCTAGAATATACTAGGTTGAGCAAAATGACAAGTACTTTTAAAAAAAAAAAATCCAGGAGAGATGCCCTGACCTCTCAATGACTGTTTTGTTTTCCTCTTACGGAATTTACTCTGGGCCAGATTCTGTCACCTTTAATCATGTAATCAAGCTGAGTAGTAGCAGACTACACTGGCTGCAGTGGAACTGCTTGTGAAATAAGGATACCTGAGGCATTTGCACTTGCTTGGTTAGCCCTGTAAACTAAGCTTGGTTTGAAGTGCAACAAGTTCTGCCAAAATACCACAAGAGAGGCTCTTATAGTACTATTTCCACCTGCTGAGACAGGAATCTATCTGAAGTTTTTATATTGAGCCAATATCTACCCGAGGAAGTACCAGAAGTCCATAAGAGATTCCATTTATTATGAGATGTACAGACAGGCGTTACAGACTCAAGAAGTTCTGTTAGTTTGGATAAGCACCCAGAATACTGGGTGTTTATCTGACTTGAACGCCAAATGGTTTAAGATTCACATGTCACTAGTAGGATCTCTAGTGCTTTGAAACACTTTTATCTGGCTAATGGTTGGTAGCCTTCTATCAGGAGACTTTCCTGCAAGTTGACTTTCGATTAAAATTTCAAAATATCCCGGGATACAACTGTTTTTCATTTAAAAACAAAAATAAATGAAAGTGAAAAGAAAATCCCATGTTTAAATCATTTAGAATTTAAACATAACTGGCAAAGCAGTGATGAGGAGGGTGTTCAGAAACGTGCTTTGTGGGGTGAAAGGCAAATACTTGGTTTGTATGGAAGTGCTTTGGTTGTATGGAAAGGAGAGAAAAGCAAGCATATATAATATGGATTTATAACAATATATACCAAAAAAGCACCATTCTAGATTATAGGAACCTTTGCTAGAATTTAAAAATACAAAGCAAGATTCATTTCTTTAGCATGTATAAAGGATTTTTTTCCGAATCAGTTTCAACACTTAGCATCTTCTTCTTTAGTACTGTGAAATAAAAAACAAAAATTAAATTAACATCAATATAAATACTTTAACCAAAATACAAATATACAGTTAATTGGCTAATCCAAAAATATTTGCCACGGCTGCCAATGGGCAAGTGTCCAACACTGCGAACATAAAAGCATCTCAATCAGCTCCCTTCTACAGCCCCAGACCATGAAGTCAGTGGAGCTTTGTGTGGATGCAAGGATCCATCCATGCATATAAGGCTGTAGGACTGGGATCTGTCTCATTTACCTTATCTATAAAATGGCGATATTAATACCTTCCGATGAAAAGCGCCATGTATCTTTTATGTATTCTTATTAATCAGTCTCCTGTTTCTTTCTTTCTTTTCTTTACTTGGAAAAAGCATCTGGAATGTTAATGCATTGAGAACTGCACTGGGAAGTGGAGCAGAGCACAGCATTAGAGTTAAGGTCTTGAAGAGGATGAAAATAGAATGCTTGATTGCTGGTTGTCTCATCAATCCATGCAAAGAAACAGCTGACAGTATGTTCTTGTTTGGGGAAAAAAATAGGAAATCCATTTTATTTTTCAGTATGTTGGAATCACGGGAATATATGTGCCATGTTAAAGTCTGGGTTTCAAAAAATACAACAGATTCGGGTGTTGCTATTTAAACTGCAGTTCAGAAATGTCTAGTGTAACACACCATTGAGGTAATAAATCTAAATAGAAGAAAAACCCTTTGATTTCCCTTTCCCTAAATCAATCAATGTTGATAAGTATTAATAGCTCTGTGCTTAGAGATAGGTAACTTTGGGGTATTTCCCATTTGATCTGATTTTTGTGTGTGTGTGTGGCTGTCACCCCTGCATTTGTATTTAGCAACATGAGGGTTTCAGTAACTAAATTGGGAGAGAGACGAAGAGCATCTTGCAGAGAACTGGCAACCGCTTTGATTGTGACAAACAGCATGAAACAGTAATGAAACCAGTTGGTTGCCTCTTTTTTCTGACAGTGAGCAAATGCTGCTCCTAGTTCTACACCCACACACATGTCCCCTTCTAGCTGCTTTTCTGCATTCAATTTAAAGGCCTTCATACAGCAGCAGCTACCAGACTATCTCAAGACTACAACACTGCACAGCAAACACGATCAGACCTAATAGGATGTTCAGGATCCCCTTGGAAGCACATCAATGTGTAATTTCTTGGCCCTGATTCTGCAGTCAGCTCCACACACAGGTAGATGTTTGCAAATGCACAGAGCTACGTTAAGACCTTGCCTACACTTGTGGCAGCATATAGTGTACGTGCAGCTACCTGCTGCAGTGAAAGGCTCCAGCAGTGGGGAGCTGCTGGAGTCTCTGTGCACTGCCTCCCGCTGCTGGAGCCTTTTTTCCTGCAGCAGGGAAAGGCTCTGGCAGCTCCCTGCAGCAGGGAAGTCGGCAGCGAGGCAGCAGGACACTACACTGCTAAACATGGTAGTGCAGACATGGGAGCCGCAGCTTTAAGGTGTTGAGGGCTGTGAAGGGTGCATACCGTAGGAGTCAGGTGTGTCTGGGCACTCTACTCCACTGAGCCATGTCTTGCTGTCTACACCGCTCTTTATACCCGTGCTGACTGGGCATGCAGCATCTGTACTGTACACACCACCATACATGTAGACTTACCCAAATGTGCCCACACAGATTCAATAGCAGGATTGGGATCTTAACTTGTAGGTGTACAGCTGCCCTCTCTGGGATGCAAACATCCCTGCCCAAGTGTTTCAGTTTGTGATAGTCTTGCACACTCCATGTTCCTCCCTTCCTTAGATCTTTCTGGGGTTAGTTAATAAAACACCTCAGGAGGTAGAGAGGTTAACGTTTGCCACTATAACGTGGATCACACTGTGTGTTCTATCCCTTTCCCCTACCCTTTGTCGTGTCTATTTAGATTATAACTCTTTGTAATGGGGACCATCTGTTCCTCTTTGCTTGTTCAGGGCCTTGCACAATGGGGCCCTGAGCGTCAGTGGTCCCTAGGCACTTCCATTAAAAATGTGATTAATAATAAGATGGGTGTGTGCATGATGCCAGCATTCCTGTGCTCCATGTACATGATTACCTGGTGCCCATGATGTCTGTGGTCCTGAATCATCAGAAGCGTTGCACCTTTGCAGTGGTCTCTAGTGTCCAACATAAATAGTAGGGTGGCAGGGACCACAATACAAGAGCCCTTTCCACCCTGACTGCCTCCCTTGCAGTTTGACCACATTTTAAAAGTGAAATGCTAGGACTCTAGCACAGGGTTGGGAGGAGAACACTGGGGAGGTTTTTACAGAGGCCCCTCTTCCACCACCCTCCCCTTTTCAAAATGAAAAACTGGGACATATTGGAAAAATGGGGAGAAAACCGTATTTTCCTGTATCTCTGTTCTTCCTGTACCATTGTTTTCAATTATTGCTTCTTCTCCATCCCCCTAACCCTCCCAACTTCCTCTTACCTTCCTATATATCCTTACTGTCTTCCATTTATAGCCTCCACCCATACTCAATCCTTCCAAAGTACCTCACCTCCATCCAGGCTCAGAGGTCCCTAGACTTCTTTCAACCCCACCCCTTCATGCCCAGAAATTTCCTCCTACCTGACACCCCTAGGCTCAGAACTCTGGCCCCCAGGCTAAGGACACCACTCCACACTTCAGAACCTTCACCTTGGCTCCAAAATCACGCCGCCTCTCTTCTAGCCTGCCCCAAGCCCCTCCTGCACTCACCAGATCTAGTGAGGCTCAAAAACTGCCCAAATCCACAGGGTCAGAGCTTTCTCCCTACCTCTAGTGACCCCAGCCCCACTTCAGAACCTCTTCTTCCTGCCACTGGAAACATCCTTTGGAGGCTCAGAACCATTCTCTCCCCTCTTAAGACTGCCCCCCAACCAAATTTACTTATACACTTCTTGGTGAGCCTGGAGAAGGGTGAGCACTGGCATTCAGCAATAAAGAGGGAGCCCCCTGTTGATCTGAACTAGCCCTGCAGAGTCCCATGTTCCATATTCAGCACCTACTGTCACTGGTGTTTGCAGGAACTCCAGGTGGGAATAGAACAAGCTTTAGTTTTGCCACGGTTCCCCAGGTGGTAGTCTGGTACCCAGCTACTAACAGAGCAGCCAGGGATTCCACTTCTCCCACTGACATCACTGAAAGCAGGATTGGGCTCCCAAATTATCACAAGAGTGGTTGCTAACAAAGCTTTGCTTGATTACAGCATATTTCTGCAAATTTAGCTGACATCTGGTTTCGGGTAGATTTAAGCACATGGGGAATTTGAGGAGTAACAAGCCTTTGCTGGGCTAGAAGACACCGCAGAAACACTAGACAGTCAACATTTCAAATCAAGGCAGCTCTTCCATCACCTGTAACTCAAAGAATTTGACACCTTGTCTCCAGCATTGGCAGAAACACTGTCCTTTGCCTTCAGTGTGAAGTGGCAACATTTTCCAAGCCAAAGCTGTATATAAATCTTTGTAAAGTTCTCAGTGACTTGATTTAATAAATCCTTTTGACTCAGTAATTATCCTACTTGACTCTACGGTTTGTTAAAAACCACAAATGTGACACACAATGAAGTAATTGTGAAATTAGGATGTAATTACTTTTGCTGCTGGAGTGACCTTTTGTTTGTTTTCCTACTTAAAAGAAACAAATTTTGGACCTCTCCTGTTTTTATAGGGCTAGATTGGTATTTGCACTATATGGACTATAAAAAAAAACCTCCCCCCACCCCCCTACACCTGTGCATGTGGTAGTCAGTCCTTGGGCATAGGTGCTGAGGAGTAAGTGGGCACTGTGCACCCAATTATTCCCCCAAGCAAACAGCTAAGGAGGGGTGAGAATAGGAAGAGCCCTGGTTTCCTCCCCTCTCCAGAACTGCACAGCTGACCTATTGCAGGGGGTATCCTAAATTGCTAGAGGTATATGGGGCCACAGCAAGAGGGAAGGAAAGAGGGAATCCTGCCTTAAAAGGTGTATCTCTGGTCAGTCTAAACACTCCACCTTGCTCAGGCCTCTGCATAAGGTACGGTCTACTCCTTAGAATGGAGCCCATGTAAATGTATCTGTTGGGAGTTCTGCATGATCAGTGCAGATTCAGACTGGAAGGAGCCTATGTTTTGGTGGCTATAGGCCAGATGTTCTTTTCTTAGTGGTCAGTCACATTGATTTTGTTGATCTCCTTGCTGCTGTTGCTGAAGCAAACAGATTAAATTCTTTCAGTGCTGCTGTTGTCATTCCAGATGGATGCAGCTAGTTCTTTAGATGTCAAAATAATCTATTTCTCTGGAGACATGACTATGCACACTAAAATTAAAGTGGGCTGACTTACATTTGCACATAAATTAAACCTAAGTGTGTTCTAAGGGGAGTCAAAGAAGAACTGGAGAATGCAGCTAAATTAGTGAACTTGGAGTTAGTGAACGAACTTAAAAATCAGATGCTAAGCCAAGTGACCTCATTCAAAACCACTAAATTGACTCTTCATCAAGTAATATGGTCAGGGAAATGTTTTTTTCTCTCCTCAGGGTTTTAGGATTGTCTTTATTTTTAGCACTGTCAGTTTGGATTGACAGTAAAAATAAATAAAAGCCATTTGTTTGTAAGAAAAACATGTTTTCATAAATTTCCAAAAGGAGCAAAAACAGAGTGTGTGGCTTTCTTTTCAATTGATTCAATTTTCCTGTGCATTCTTCCTCCCCACTCTCTCTTCCACACTGATGCATTTCTCTGTTTGTTTGATTTGAATTATTCTGCTAGCTTCCAGAGCCATGATTGCTGAGATCACAGCTATGTAGTGTTAAAGTGCCAGGGTTTTGAAAAATCATTATTATTCCATTGAGTTTAGACCCTTACAGAATAGAATGAGGAATGCAGTATTCTCTCAATCACAAAAAATATAGCATCCCACATCCAAAGCTTACCTGGACTATTTCAAGTGGGACAAAGAAATCAGTTTGAAGATAAATATCTCCCTTTCATTCCAAATGAGTTAATCAGCCCTCAGTATGACAATAGTTAGATGTTGCTAGCCAGAGCAGTCACCTTAATTTTTCCAATTAGCTTTTCACTTCTATGCATACATTTTTGACTCACTTGGAATGGGCTTTGGATAGCTCCTTGACAGTATCTTTTCAAGGGTGTCAACTTGGTTTTGTCTAGGTGATCTTTCACACCAGATTCCTGTATCTCTGTAACAATTTTTCCTTCCCTCTTTTCAGTGATGGCTGGGCAGACAGAGATGAAGTAATTGAAGGCTATGAACCTGAAGCAAATGGAGGAATCACTATCAAACTGCAGTCCCCAGAGGTCTTGTCATTTGATGACTATTTTTTGAAGTTACGTTTGGACACCAACACCCGAAATCCCTGGTTTCCTGAATTCTGGCAGCACAGATTCCAGTGTCGTCTTCCAGGACACCCTCTAGAGAACCCCAACTTTCAAAAGAACTGCACCGGTAAAGAATTAAATCCTTTTTTCATCTGGATCTATGTGGTTTGAGAAACCCATCTCCCCCTGATTTCTTATTGTGAAGTTAGTGCTGGTGAGAAATGCTCAACTCAGAGCTCTCAGACCAAAGCCCTCACTAACAGATGTGCTATTTTCATTGGCTATGCAAGCTCCCCCACTGCCCTGTCAGTGTAACTCTGTCCTCTTGCAAATGCACATGTTTCTTCTGCATCCAACAAGGATGCCATTAATGCCAAATGTGATGGAGTTTGTGATATGAACATACCAAATCATTTTGTATAGGCCACGGAATAGACATTGTATGGTAATGTATGCATGTAGTTGTAGCCATGTTGGTCCTAGGATATTAGAGATACAAGGTGGGTGAGGTAATATCTTTTATTGGACCAGCTTCTGTTGGTGAGTGAGAGAGAAGCTTTGAAACCACTCAGAGCTCTTCTTCAGGTCTGGAAAGGAACTTCCAGCCTCACAACAAAATGCAGGGTGGAACAGATTGTTTAACATAAGTAGTTAGCACATATTGTAAAGGACCATTCAAGGTAGAGTACCCTGTTAACATCTCTGCAGTCTTATGACAAAAAAAAGAGGAAGTTAGTGGGTTACAGATTGTTGTTATAAGCCACAAATCCAGTGTCTCTGTTCACTCCATGATTTTTGGTATCTAGAAGAGTAATGAATTTAAGCTCCCAGGCTCATCTTTTGAAAGTGTTGTGGAGGTTTCCTTTCAGGATGAAGACTGATAGGTCAGATAGAGAGTGATCACTTTGTAAAGAGTATTCACCCACAAGTAATAGGGTGTTTTTGACTTTTCTCATTTTCTTGTGTGAGTTCCTTTGAGAGCATAGTGATTGTCTGGTTTCACCCACATAGTTGTTGTTGTGGCATTTAGTGCACCGGATGAGGTACACCACATATTGTGCTAGGCATGTGTAACATCCATGGAACTTGAAAGGTGGGTTGTGCGGGGTGTTGATCATTGTAGCAGTGGAGATATGTCTGCGGGTTTAGCATTTGTTGTTCTGGCAGGGTCTTGTGCCGCTTTTAGTTGGTGTGTTGTGGTCTGTGGGGAGCTTGCTTCTCAGGATGAGTTTGGAGAGGTTGGGGTGTTGTTTGCTGGCCAGAAGTGGGGGGTCAGGAAAGATATTTTTCAGGATGGAGTCCCTATCAAGTATGTGCTGTAGTTGTTTGATGATGCCCCATATGGGTTCCAGTGTGGGGTGGTAGGTGACAATGAGGGGTATGCAGTCAGAGGGGGTTTCATTACTGTATTGAAGTGGGTTCTCTCAGGGTATTTGGGTGTCTTGTTCCATGGTGAGATCTACTTCTCTGGTGGCATGTCCTTGTTTGGTGAAGGCGGTTTTAAGGGTACTAAGGTGTATATTCTAGACTTTCTCCTGTGGTACATGAGTTCCTGGCTGTAGATATCAGATTTCTTGCTGTATTGAGATGGTTACTGGATCTATTAAGGTAGGTGTGGTTTTCCATGGGTTTCTTGTATATGGTTGTCTGTACATTTCCATTTTTGAAGCTGATGGTGGTGTCCAGAAAGTTGATCCTAGTGTGGGAGTGTTCCGGAGAGATTATTGTGGGCGAAACCAGACAACCACTATGCTCTTGAATGAACACACACAGGAAAACTATAAAAGACAAAAACACCCTATCACTTGTGGGGGAACACTTTTCACATGATCATTCTGTATCAATCCTGAAAGGAAACCTGCACAACACTTTCAAAAGACGAGCCTGGGAGCTTAAATGCATTACTCTGCTAGACACCAAAAATCATGGCGTGAACAGACACACTGGATTTATGGTTTATTACAATAATCTATAACCCACTAACCCCCTCTTTTTACCGTATGACTGCTGAGGTGTTAGTGGGCCACTCTACCTTGAATGGTCCCTTACAATACGTGCTAACTACTTATGTTAAACAATCTGTTCCACCCTGCATTTTGCTGTGATGCTGGGAGTACCTTTCCCTCTGTGTGCCTGAGCAGCTTGTCTCTCTAACCAACAGAAGTTGGTACAATAAAACCTTGTCTCTGGTTGTATGGTAATGACTTTTAGACTTTCAACTCCAGGCTTGGCCTGCATTTGAACTGTTGACATCAATCTTTTCATTTCTAAAACATTTCCAAGGCTACCTAGGCATCCCTGCCCCTTGTTTAATAGAATAAGTAAGTACAAACACAGTTGGTCAATGTAAGTGGAATGAATCAACTGTCTGGTATAGCGGGTGAGAAATTTTCTGTCAGAGTGAAATTTTGACTAAAACAGGAAACAAAATTCATTTTTTTTCCTCCCAAAATTGTTTGTTTTCTGAACAGCCCTGTTTCCAGGATTATAAAAATATTACTGGAGGAAAAAAACATAAGGAGGGTTGAGTGGCTTTAAAACTGATCAATCAGTTATGCAATTCTCCCCCTCTTTTTCCCACACTGTTAAGTTTATATTTTTCTTCCACCCCAATGTGTAATACTCACAAAGAAAGCATGCATGATAAGGTGATGCAAAAATTGATAACATAATTCACTGAAACAAAGGAACAGGGTCATATCTATCTGCACATAGACATTCTCTGGCATGACAAGAGCTGGCAAATAATTCAAAATTAGTAATTTTCTCTGTGAATTTAATATCTTTTCCCATTGGCAAACTAATTGTGAGCACATCAGTTTTCTTACAGTTGTTGCTGAGAATTATTTGCTGAATAATTTCTGTGAATAATTATGATTTCTAGCTGCTTTGTGAACAATTCACTTGTAGTATTTTATAGTAAAAATTTGCACTGTTTTGACTGGCCACTCCCAGGCATGAATTTTACCCTCTGATTCAAAAATTTATCCTGGTTTCTTTTGAATTTCACCTGTTATTTATAACCTAAACTTAGTTTGATAAACTCTAGTTCATTTGCAAATTGGATACTATTAATTTAGGCTTAAATAGAGACTGGGAGTGGCTAAGTCATTATGCAAGGTAGCCTATTTCCCCTTGTTTTTTCCTACCCCCCCCCCCCGATGTTCTGGTTTAACTTGGATTTAAACTTGGAGAGTGGTCAGTTTGGATGAGCTATTACCAGCAGGAGAGTGAGTTTGTGTGTATATAGGGGTGTGGGGGGTGTGAGAAAACCTGGATTTGTGCTGGAAATGGCCCACCTTGATTATCATGCACATTGTAGGGAGAGTGGTCACTTTGGATGAGCTATTACCAGCAGGATAGTGAGTTTGTGTGTGTGGTTTTTGGGAGGGGGGTGAGGGGGTGAGATAACCTGGATTTGTGCAGGAAATGGCCCAACTTGATTATCATGCACATTGTGTAAAGAGTTGTCACTTTGGATGGGCTATCACCAGCAGGAGAGTGAATTTGTGTGGGGGGGTGGAGGGTGAGAAAACCTGGATTTGTGCTGGAAATGGCCCAACCTGATGATCATTTTAGATAAGCTATTACCAGCAGGACAGTGGGGTGGGAGGAGGTATTGTTTCATATTCTCTGTGTGTATATAAAGTCTGCTGCAGTTTTCACGGTATGCATCCGATGAAGTGAGCTGTAGCTCACGAAAGCTCATGCTCAAATAAATTGGTTAGTCTCTAAGGTGCCACAAGTACTCCTTTTCTTTTTGCCAATACAGACTAACACGGCTGTTACTCTGAAACACATCTAATACTATTTTAATCAAATGTTAAAACAATGATATATTTGATAGTTGAAAAATCCTTCCACATGAATTCAAGCTTTTTCCTCTTACCTTAGTTTTGTGCAATAGTGCTACTCTTATTTTATACGTAGGTTTTCCTTCAGCTATCATTTCACTGTATGTATCTTGCTTTCTGTTAGTGCTATACTGTGTTACTGAAATGAATTTCAAAGTGTCAGCACAGTTTGCTACTTATTGGCTCAATTATTTCTATGCATATAGGGTAAAACTTGTTAAAGATGCACTGTAAGTTATTTACGGCCTTTTAATTAAGGTATGCATTATCTGAGAAGCCTTTAACTTTAAGTAACCTTCACTGGGTAAATTATTATTCATTATTTGTACTATAGTGCCTAGAAGTCTCAGTCATGGACCAGGCCCCCATTGTGCTAACACAGAGCAAAAAGACAGTCTCTGCTTTCAGCTAAGTATAAGACAAAAGACAACAGATGGATACAGACAGAGAGGGGAGTACGAGGAAACAGGGACACAGTCTTTGTAGCATGACCGGCAGTGGTAAAAGAACATATTTGTATAAGAATTCTTTGTTAATTATTGAGTAAAACTAGTATTTCTAAAAGTTCTCCAACTCAGTTTGGCCGCTGGTTGTGGCTACTTTCTTCCCGGAGATAGCTAGATGGTAACTTTATTTAATCAAAGGTTTTATTATAGGTGGTGAGACAGGACAGCTGTAGTCTTGTTTTATTGCCGATAAAGCTGCAGGATATCTTTAGGTTTTAAAAAGAGAGAGAGACTTAATCAAGTGTTTATCTATGATAAATCATAAATGTAACTAGTGGAAGAAGCCATTGATTGCCAGATAACAGTCTCAGCTCTTGGTCTTTTATCAAGTGTTTCTGGATCTGGAAGAAAGCAGCTGCAAATTTCTGGTAACTCATATTTGCCAAAATACTTTCTTGTTGGACCAGATTGTTGATCCTCCTGGCACTCAAAGATACAATCTCACAAAATAAATTTTAAGACCCACAAGATATCCCATTGATAAATAAGGCACTCATCAAATAAAGCATATGCAGCTATTACCTTTGTAAGCAGCATAGACATGCAGATATGTTAATATTATATCATGGAACAGCAAGTAGTGTAGCTGGGTTCAGGGTCAATTTTTGTATTTATAATTTCCATGATGGGTTTTAACAATTAAAATATCAATGTATGGACTAAAATAATGTGCACTCTCTGGATAGCTCCACCACATTCAGCCTCCTCTGTTACAGAATTGAACCACCAGAGCCATAATCTGTGCTCTGACATTCAGTAGGCATATACCTGACCATTCCTCAGTATGAATTCAGTGAATGCTTTGAAATCCTATAAATCCAGTGGTTGGGAAAAAGAAGTGCACAAAAATAAAATGTATTGATTTTGTTTTTGTACATAAGACTTGTGTGCAGGCTATGCAATAGAGTAGTCAGCCTAGATATAACACTTTTCAATAAATCAGTAAGGAAACCAGGTGACATAATCCAGGTAACTGATCTGAAGAGAAGGCTGATACAAGTGCCTTTACTCAAACTCTTACTTAGTCAGGTTTTTTTCCGTTGGATTGTGTTTTCCCTTTTTTATCTGACTCTTCTCTAATCTGTGATACTGAGATTGCCAGTTTTCAGGTTGTCATTAGCCCTTCAATCTAGGAGCAAAGGATGTCTGTAAGTTACTACCACAACAACAAGAACAAAGACCAAATCTAGCTTCAGAACAGAGAGCCCTTTATGCACAAAACATGTATCAGAAGGGTTTACTGAACAGGGACTCTGCTACCACCTCCGCACACACCCTACACCAGGACTTGTGAAAGGGCCTAAGACTGTACTACACAGTTCCTGCACTCCCCTAGCCAGGTAAGCGGCTTTCACAGCATGTTTACACTGCTATAGCACAATGCAGGGACCATAGTGGAAGGGAGACTCCACCCCCAAGTATCCAGATACTTTCAAGCCATTAGCAACTCTAGCCACTGGGCACCTGGGTCCAACTCTGCCTGTGGAACCTGTGGTAGTTCCTGTTGGTGCCAGGGACATGTGGGAAACTTGGAGCCAGCAGAGAGGGATAAGGTGGGGAGAGGGAGTGCTCTTGCTGGAGCGCAGCCAGCATCCTTGTCCGGTGTTCTGTCCAGTGGGTCCTCTGGCCAGAACCCGCAGCAGGCTTCTCTCAGCACCAGGGCCTGGCAGAAGCCTTGAGCAAATGGTGAGGGATAAGGATTTTAGGTAGAGCGGGAGGGAGGAGGAAGCAGGGCTCGATGTGGAGCACAGAGGGAGGGGGAGCAGGGCTGGATGTCATGTAGTGGACCTATTAAATTGGGGGCTACATCCAGCTCTGTCAAAAATTGTCTTTGATGGTGGGTGGGGCCAGCTTGCCCTCTTAGATTTGAAGTGGCTCTAGCCATTCCCTCCAGCATGATATTTTCTGGGTCAGGCAGCGGCTTCCTACTGGCCATCCTGCCCACTCAGTGCTGAAGCAGCTCCAGCTGCCCTGACCCCCCTGCAAGTGAAGGGTGACTCCAATATCAGCTGCCTGGTGACACTACTGTCCTGTGTCATCGGTCCCTGGTAGTTCAATCTCATAAAGACAAAGGGCAAAGTCAACCCTGCCAGAAGCAAACCTGTGGTTTCAGGAAGTCTATGTCACAGGCAGGGCATGGGTAGATAAGCCTAGTGGGTAAAGCTGCAGTCAGCCCTAGTGTATAGGGCTGGAGCCAAGGGGCAGAGCCAGGATCAGAAGTCAAGAACCAAAGCAACAGAGAAGGGTCTATCATAGCAGCCATCTGGGGATCCACCTAATTGCACAGACAACATCCTGGTGCCCTCTCCACCGCCTAAATAGTGCTCCTGGACTTCTCAGGGACCTAGGAGCACTGCCAATCAGGCCCTCTGTGGGTGGCCCAGCCTGTGGTGCTTGGCTCATGGCTCATAGATCAGTGATCTGCCAGAGCAGTTGAGTGGCCATATGGATGCAGCAGACCCTCAGGGACTGGCAGCCCTAGGTTCTAGAGCTGTGACTCCTCACAACCTAGTTATTCCAGACCTAAGGTTTCACCTGCGATAGTATTATCATCAGTGAAATAAGGTGGAACAAATGCTATAATAATGTTTTTCCCTCATGGAGGGAGTAAGGCACTCCAATATAAATGTTTCTTAGACTTTGGGAAGTAAATGTTAGTGATATCTGAGGAGCTCTACATACTTAATAACACTTCAGAGAGCTGAATACTTGATTTGCTAATTTCTAGCAATCCATTCAAGCAGAAGGAGCTCACGTAAGGGAATTCTGTAGAGATGAAGGTGTTTCCGCTTGTGGGTAGAATATATATTACTCACCAGTCTGAGCGCAATTAACAAAATATTTTTTTTAAAGTTGGATCTCTTTTAAATATTGAGGGTCTAGGTGAGGAGGAGGGGGTTGGTTTTTTAAATGACTGTTAAAGGGAGAGAATAATAGCAATGGTAGCAATGGGAAACAAACTGTAGTGAAGGTAATTATGTATCTTTTCTTGTTCTTATGATTTAGAACTTAATTTAAACCAATATTAGCCTATATTAAATGTAACTGTATTTCATTCCTGACTATTCTTCAGGCTTTTACAGGATCAAGGAAATTTAATGTGGGAAAAAGACCAATTAGGCTATCTAGTCCCTCCCTTGCCAATATCAGATTGTTCTCTGCTTTGTCCAATTTTTAAATGAGGTTTCCATCACTTTCTTCTTTAGTCCTCAGGATCGCCTGACCACACACTTATAATTGTGAACTAATATTCAAATGTTTTGTGATATAAACCAATGGATTGAGATAAGACAATTTAATTCATTGCACTCAGGATCCGTAAGCAAGATTGAAACACAGATCTCCAGAGAAGCTAGGCTAATGAAATAACTTACATTTACTGTTCTCTTTCTATTCTATTTCCCGCTGCTTTGATGACCTTCATTAGACATTTGAAGTATTGCATTTTGTTAAGTATTTAAAATATAACACAAACGGACCATTTTTGACTTGTGTGTTCAATCCAGCAATTTCATATTGCATGATCACTATGAAAGCTTCATTACCATTGATACTGAGACCAACATTTTCCAACATGAATGCCTAAAATTAGGCTCCTAAATCTATGTTTAGGGACCTAAATAAAAGTGGCCTGATTTTCAGAATTGCTGAATCTCCCAGAACTCCCACTGAGGTCAATGGCATCTACAGCAGTTTACTTATTAATCAAGCCACCTAATTAGGTACCTAAATATGGATTTGGGTTCCTAATTTAGGCACCCAAGTTTGAAAATGTTGCCCTACATTTTGAAAGCGACAGCATGGTTACAGAACTCTGAGTCCTCTCCCCTTCAAATAAAGCCTCAAATGTAATGTGAAAAGCATGACATTAGTTTAATCAGTTCTAATTCAGTCTGTTTCTGGTGGATTTGTATATTATCACTGTGTTTTGTAGTAACACTTCTATCTGTGTCTGGTGTATAGGTTTACTTTGTTACTAATGTATAGTCATAATTAAAACTGGGCAGGCATTTTTTTTATTTTTAAATAATTTCACTTTAACTACGTTTATGCAATTAACAAGGCAGTCTGTCCCCTTTAAGAATATTTGTGGTCCATTGTCTGCCAGCCATGTATCCAAGGGCTGGTTCCCTTAAGAACAGTTGTTCTGAGACTTTTAGTGTCCTGGAAGGATCAAAGGACCAAGCTGGGAGTGGGGATCAGGACACAGAGCCATGTGACTGATTATATGAGGAAGGCAAGAAATACAAAGGTTGGATCTGTTTCTCAGTCAAGGACGGGGATGGGAAAGACCTGGTGTAGGACTGGGGTCTGGAGTGGAGCCAATGGGACCACCTGCCCAGAGGGAGTAGGGCAGGATCCCATAAAGGGTCTGGTAGAGTAATGGGGGACTTGTGAGAGGCACAGGAAAAGCACGATAGTCCAAAGGGACTCCATACGGATGTCTGTTACCATAAGAAGCTCTGAAACCAGCAATAGCTATGGAGTCTTGGGTAAGAGGCCAAATGAACTGGGGAAACCAAGGTACAGAGGTGTCTTGGAAAGACTAAAAGGACATGGGTAATCCTGCTGAAAGGGTGAAGAATTTAATACATTTATGTCTAATAAACAGCCCCAAGAAAGGGAAACATGAACTGCAACACAGGGAATGAGTTAATTGGAGAGTCACAGGGGAAACTGAGGCTGAAGTGATGGTGGTGCCATAGCTGTGTGCTGTGTGGCTTGTGCTGACTATAGCAACCAACAACCCCCTTTGTGTTCATTTTTGGTGAATCTTCTAGTAAAAGTGCTCCACTAACACCATTACTTCTGAAAAGCGATTGTGAAGCTTGACTAGCCAATTTTTGTCAAATGTGAATTTTAAATCGGAAAACTAAATAATAAATGTGACCGAATGCCCCCGTGTAGTCACGTCGTCATAATGTGGATTTCAAATATTACATTCCAATTTCAAAATGTATGTTCTTGTTGATTAGGTTTAAAAGTTATCCAGGTAGGGAACAGAGAAAATATCAGATGAAATGATATTGCTGAACAGAGGATGAACTGCACATTTCAAATTCAAATATGTACTGATCAGTAATGATCTGCAGATCAAGAATTATTGGCTGAAAAAATTAAGTAATTTCAAATAATGAATAGCACACTTCCAATCTTTGTAGACTGTTTTGCACATAGAGCAATTTAGAAGAAAAATTAGTCAATTATTTGTCCCATTCTAGTCCTAATAATTTTTATTTGTCTCCGTGGAAGGGACTGGAATCAGTTTGGTTTGTCTTCTGTGCCACCAGTTTCTAGAATACACATCATCTAATGTTTTATTAGCTAGTCTTCGCTTTTCCAGTTGCTTAAATTACAGTAACAAATTGTTAACCGTAAACTTTTTCCATTTTGATGGATTTCCCAAGATTAGAGTTGGTATTGGATTTTTGCTGCTTTCTGATTTTGTTTCTGTCATTTGATTTGAATCATAGAATCATAGAATATCAGGGTTGGAAGGGACCCCAGAAGGTCATCTAGTCCAACCCCCTGCTCAAAGCAGGACCAATTCCCAGTTAAATCATCCCAGCCAGGGCTTTGTCAAGCCTGACCTTAAAAACCTCTAAGGAAGGAGATTCTACCACCTCCCTAGGTAACGCAATAGAATCATAGAATTCATTGAATATATCCATTAATTAGAACTGGATATTTGACCTGAGGTAATAGGCCATGGGCATTTGGTATTAGTTTCTTTAACAATCCCATCCATTTTTCAGTGGGTAATCACAATATTTCATCCTCTGTGTTTCAGTAGCCCAGCAGGATCAAATATGGATCTTATTGATTATCCACTGCCTTTTGAAGCAGGTTCTTAACTATCTGTACAGCTTCCTCAGCTAGTTTATAAGATGCAGGATAGTGTGGTCTGGAATTATTTGCCCCAGGTTTTCAGCAAACACAATTGGCTTGTGCATTACTACAGTTGCATTTACAATGGTACTAATCACTCATGGGTGCAGCAGTGAAAATGTTGACAAATATGTATGAACTGACATTTCTTTGCAACTGCTGGAACATGCTACTAGCTTATGGTGGACTGTCATTTAAAAGTTTGTCTCAGATGCCAGGAAATGGAAATCGATTGTCTCCAAATAATGACCGTCTCTCTTCTGTTGTTTTCTAATTAATTAATCTCAAAGTATAGCAATTAGAATAGTCAGCCAGAATTGGCTAAACAATAAGCCTTAAAAGTTAAGAAATCCTACCTTTGCCAAATTTGTTCTGGAATGTTGTACAGATGTTAGGTATTCTGTGACTCACATTTGTCACATCTATCACACTTTGAGACTAGATCTGTGGTGCTTGTATTCATATCTCTCAAAAAATAGTATGTCTTTGTTTGGTCTTTTCTATGCCAAGATGCACACTGTACGTCTAATATTTCTACCAATGCTTATGTTTCTGTTGTTGTTTTTAAATGTATTGCACAGTTATTTTATCATGATAACTTCAAAAGTGGTTAGCATCAAAACAAAGCAATGAGTAATCTTCCTTCCAGCCTTGTAAAACATACAATTGTGGATCTGTAAAACCAGGGGCTTGTGGAGGAATTTAAATCTGACCACTTTTTGAGGGGCATATCAAACACACACTTATAATACGCATTAAACAATATCAGCACACGCACATACACCATAGGCATAGAAATAAACAGCTGTACACTCACCATTTCAGTGAAATCAAACTGGAAGGAATTATAAATGTATAGGGCCAATTTCTATAACTTGCATATGGGCCTGTAATGAGGTGACATGAAGCTGCACCTCCCTAAAGGCGGCTTGGGGGAGGATTGTGTGGAAGGACACACAATCCCTCCTGGAGCTCCCTGACATGGAGGAGTGCATTACACTCCCCTTTCTAAGCCCTAATCAGCCATGCTGGCCAGTTCAAGGGCAGGGGCAGGACCTCTCAACTCCATTTGTAGTGACTTGCACCCTCGAGGGATTGAAGTGGTGCATGACGTTTTCATAGGTGGAGACATCAAGGAAAGGATCATTGTGCCCTCCTGCACAGGCACAGGGCATAGTCTCACTGCGTCTGATTAATTAGTGAGTCAGCAACTTCTGACACCAATTCCCCTCATGGATGTTTCAGCTTTACTTGTGGCACTGTTGTACTAGGTGTGCAAGTCTCATTTCGTAGAACTTTTGCCACTAAGCTCTTAAATCCATAACGAGCTCCAGCATTGGAAATTTTTAAATCAAGATTGAATTGGAGCGTGTCTTTCCTGAATTAATTCCTGTTTGGATGTTTTTCTGAAAGTCCCATGGCCAGTGTTACAGACTTGGAATCGATGCTTACATAATGTAATATGGGAGATTGAGAGAGTAAATTTACGTATATTTTTTTTCACTGCTTCTGTGACCCAGTGAGAGAGAACCCTGCTTGCACTTAAATCTGTTTTTCCTCCCTTTGAAAACTAAAGGATAATGTGGATATCCTGAAAGAACCTGCCAAATGTTTTTGAGGATGCTTTTGGTGCCCAGCTGTTTAAGTTGGTCTAAAATGGATATCAAGCTTGTTACCTTTAGGCATCAGTCATCTGTCGCAAATGTGTACAAATGAAGCAAATATGGTATTTTCTGAAGGTTAAGTACCTATTTTTGGCAAGAATCAGAGTTACACTCTGGTCTGCTTTAAACACAGAATTTATCATCTCGGAGGAGGAGGAGAGAGAAAGTGTAGTTTAAAAAGTGAAACCCCTCTAAATTCAAGCAACTGAATCCAGGAACTAGAAGAGATATTAGGTATTCATTCAACTTTGCTAGTAAAAATAATATATACTCCAGCATGTACAAATATCTTGGATAGGTAACTTCTCTTTCAGGAGTTCAATTGAAAGACCTGCATTTCAGTTGCTTCCTATTTTCTTTGAAGCTTAGTTTAAAAAAAAAAAAAGACACTATTATAATCGTGGTTAAATGGCAACATTTTCCAATGGTTACTATGCAGTTATCTGAGAGTACCTAATATTTCTGCGTACTTAGAATAGAAAATATCAAGAGTGTCACTACTACTGCTTCTCCTTCTTCCCCTTTCCCAGCTAACTGAGACTGGTTGCTGGGATCAGTCTTTTCCAGGCTCACGCCTCCTCCATCCATCCTCCTTTACACCATCTAACCCACTCTTTTGTTGGGCATCCTCTTGATCTCTGCCCATGAATGCTAATCTCAAATGCCTCCCCAACAGGATTCACTTCATATACTCTTCGTACATGCCCATGCCATCTCAGGCTCCCCTCTGCAGCTTCTCTCTGAACCACAGACATAGGTCTCACTCCTGATGACCTCATGCAACATGCGATCCAGCAAGGTCACCCCTTACTGTCCTCCAGCGTCTTATTTCAGTGGCATCAAGTCTTCTCAAGTGCCTCTCTTTGGTTGCCTATATCTCTGATCCTTACAGAAGAGCTGGTTTTATCATGGTTTTGCATGTCCTTGATTTAGTTTAAGCATCCAGTTGTCATGAATCACTACAGTTGTCCTGTCCAGTTGTTCATGAATCACTAGACTTTCCCCATGGTCAGCAGCTTTACTTGCCGTCCTATATCAATTTCTCCATTTGCAGCTAACCAGTCCCCAATGTACTTAAAAGCAGAAATCTGATTTAGGCACTGGCTATCAATGCTGAGAGGAGTGTTACTATAATTCTGCCTTAGCTTTTAAGGGGGAAATAGATCTAACATAATTGCATTAATGTTAGAGAGTCTATCAGCTTGGGAAAATAAGAACAATTTGGAATATGGAAATGAAAGTAAGTGAGAGAGGTTTCATTTCCAGACAGCTTGCAAATGAAGCCTGCAGCCTTCCTAACTTCATTTAAGCTTCACGAGCACTACAAGATTTCAAAAGTTTAGTATGTTTTAAAACTCAGGGCAGAGTCTGCAGATTGCAGAATGTTGTCACCCAGAAGAAAGCTGTGCTTACTGTGTTCTTGCCAAAGGACCGACCTGCTTGATGAACTATGGAGAGTGTTGTATTTTGTTTAGGTTGGTGATATGCCATGCAGAAGGCCACCTGCAGGGCTAAAGAAAATATCCCATTTTTAAATAACTGATCCTTTTACAGCTTTGACAGGTAAGGGAGTTTCAACCAATCAAAAAGATAATAAACATGCAATACCAATGACTGGGCTGTTTTATCTGTAGTATAGTTTTTTTTAGATAGTAGCTAAATAACCTATCTTCCCTCCCTTGTTCTCTGACTTCTTTCAGTAATCACATGAACTCATCTCACCCTCTCAGCATAATCAGTTTTCTTCTCAACCTGCTTACCTGCTGCCCAGGAAGTGACATCAAGTAGGAAGAAGACAGGTAAACTGTTACATCAAGGGACTACTCTTGTTGCTCGAAGACTACAAGGACAATAAAAAGACTCATTGTCTGGGATCAGAGCCCAAGCTCATACTAAATATTTATTATCAGGGTTTGATAGCAGTTTGCATACTTATTAGTAAAACTTCACAACAGCCTGGCAAGGTAGATAAATATTTTTTTTATGTCACAGATGCTAAACTGAGCCATGGACATTCCAAAGTCACAGAGACAGTCAGTGACTATCAGCAAGAGAGCCTTTAACCCCGGGCTCTCAATCCCCTGCTCTAATCACTAGATGGCAATCCCGCCCTTCCCTTTCATATTCGGGTAGTTACAGCTAGAGTTGGCTCTTCCATCTAACAGAACAAGCAGTAGCTTGGAAAACCAAAATATTAAGAAAAGGAAAAGATTTGGTAGTTGAGCATACAACTGCAGGCTGGAAGAGATGGACAAGTAGTGGTCTGCACAGAGAAGAACCTTTTGTCCCAACAATCTAATCCCTCTGTGTTATTCTGACTATATTTGAGTGATTGACATAATTTCTTCAGAGGTTGCTACTCTAAAAACTACCTCTCAGTACACTTTGGACATGAAGATCTAATTGGGGCTTTATTGTTGTTGTTAGTAATGAATTGGATGCATTTAAGAATTTAAAAAAGAAATTTGATACGATGAGCATTTGTTGTAGAGAATAATGTACTTTCTCTACACTAATATGCATTTCTTGTATTAATCACACTAAAATAACGTAGTATCTATAGAACTCCCATCACAATAACAATGGAAAACTTAGAACATTAATATTTTTATTGGTCTGTTCATAGAGTTATCCCTGTGTCATACATATATATCTTATACTATCTAAAACAGATCATAAAATATTAATAATTTTAAAGGATTCCCACTGTTATTGCAATATGAATTCTGTAGATACTAGGATACTTTAATACAAGAAATGCACACTTGCATAAGCACATATATAGAGAGATATAAAAATGTACTTTATACTAGTGTGCACTTTGTGTGTGTGTGTGTATCTTACATTATATAAAATTGGGATACATCCATGAACAGATGAATATATTTAATGGTGTAAGAGTGGAAGAACTGGTGATGCATGTAAAACGTATTAGAAGGACTGGGTTACTTTTAGGATTAACTGTTGATGGGTACACAGAAAGGAAGGAGTTTTAAGGAATTAACAACTAACAGAGAAATGTGGGGTGGCCAACCTTTTCTGATCTACGTGCCTGAAGATAAGATCTTAAATCCATATTTAGGCACCTAAATAAAAGAGGCTTGCTTCTTTTTAAAGGTGCAGAATACGCAGTAATTTCATTAAATCAATGGAGGATACAGGTGTCAGTACCTTTCATAACTGGGCAACTTTTATTTAGATGCCTAAATAATGATTTATGGGTCTAACGCTAGGCACCAGGTTTGAAAATTTTGGAGGGTGACTTTCTAGAGGGCTGGCTTAAAAAAGAGGGTAGAGAAAGAAAAAGTATTTTAGCGAGACTTTCCACCAGTCATTTTTTTCTGATTATATTGTTGCCACAATGGGAGGTCAATGTATTTACCCTACAAACATGTATATCCGATCCTCGGTGATGCGCGGAGTTCATGTTGCACAGTGTTGTTGCTGCTGCAGCGTTAAGGCTCCTAACTGCTGCTGTTTCTGGAGCTCCGATGTCAGCTGCGCTAGCAGAGAATGCCGCTTCCCGATTCACCAGACCTCCGTCTTATCCATAAAGACAGCCTGCGGGCTTGGTTTGGTGGTGAAGTGGCTCGGTCAGGTTTATTGCCGACATAGCGCTGTACGAGCACCCCATAACAGCGACAGGTACGTTAACACACAGGAGGGCAAAGTTGCCCCTCCTATGACTTCTCCTTTCACGCATCAATACAAACAAGTTACAGATTTAATAATTTTATTAAGATGATGTTGAAGTAAAAAGAAAACGGTACAGAGTTTAAGCATAGAAGTTTCTGGTTATCAGGGAATAAGGTACAGATTATAAGCGAAATTCGGTTTAGGAACGGGTGGCGTAAAGAATACATAATCTGCAATCTCCCCGATTGGGGGTAAAAGTTTAACGGGTCAAAGTAAAACTTTGACATTAAGACAAAACAGACATTAAGATATGGGGGTGTGTTGTCCTTATAATGGCTATAATGGTTCAGGTGTGGAGTGTAATGAGTGGATACGATGATGAGGATGAATCTACCTTCATTTGGTGGGATTTAATGTTCAGTGAGTTTATGGTTCCAGTTCATATGGTCCAATGGAAAAAGTCTCTCAGTCCCTTTCCCATAGTTGGTGCACGATGTCGTACCGGCTCACACCTCCTGGTACTGTCGGTGGCCGGTGATGTGTTCGATGTAGATGTCCCTGGACCATCGGCTGGTGTCTGAGACCATGAGGCACCACATGAGCCGTGGGTAGCGTCGACCGATCCCACAGGTCCACAGCACACGCTCGTTGCAGGGGTCCCAAGCACCCAGGGCTCCGAATTACATTTCAGACATTGTTAGTTACCACCCTTATCCTTGTACCTGCTCACTGGAACAAAACATCCTTATCCATTATCCTGTCATCCCATCCTTACCTGAGGGATTGGTGTGTTCCTCTTGGGATTTTGTTTACATAATTGCCTGATAGACCTGTGTTTTTGAACCATCCTCTCCAGTCAAGAATCTGTTTAGTTTGGTGTTGGCTAATACCTAATGTGGCGTTATTTTGCCAAGACCAGGCCCACTCTGGTTCACAGCCTTTGGTTCACACTGTTCACTATGTCTAGGACTTCAGGAAGGCCTACAGTGTGAAATCTTAAGATATTTGTAGGTTGTTACTTCCCATTATTTTCAGATACATTATGTAGCCAGCACATCACTCCTTGCATCAGATACTCAAGAGGAGCTAGCTGGATAGTACTTGCACAAACCAGTGTAGTAATGTCAATGCAGCATTTGACTGTCCAGGAGAGAGCATGAGGAGTCTGCCTCCCAGAGCTCCCCGCTAGATGGGGAAGCATGCACATTGTTCCACTGCTTCATGGGGTACTGCACATTTTGGTACATGGGGGAGAGAGGAGGTAGACAACCGAGCCATGGCTCCACTTCATCCCTGCCCCTGTGCAGGTTCATACTCCTCTAGGGGAATTAGGAGGGAGCTGTCCCAGAACCCTTGTCAACACAGGAGCTGGAATTGTGCCATGTCCTTGCATAGGCCAGCGCAACTTGGAAGACTCCTTGTTGTCTAACTGCACACCATACAAGGATCTAGCCCTTACTGTGCTTCCAAAATAGTTCAATTTTTTTATAGTGCATTTGCACATACCCTAATCTTAGACATCCTCACTCAAGTAGCTGAAATGGATTCTGATTAGGGCTGTCGATTAATTGTGGTTAACTCATGCGATTAACTCAAAAAAATTAATCACAAGTAATCGCAGTTTAAATCGCACTGTTAAACAATAGAATCCCAAATGAAATTTATTAAATATTTTGGATGTTTTTCTACATTTTCAAATATATTGATTTCAATTACAACACAGAACACAAAGTGTACAGTGCTCACTTGATATTATTATTCTTTTATTACAAATATTTGCACTGTCAAAATGATAAACAAAAGAAATAGTATTTTTCTGTTCACCTAATACAAGTACTGAAGTGCAATCTCTTTATCATTAAAGTGCAACTTACAAATGTAGATGTTTTTGGTTACATATTTGCACTCCAAAACATAACAGTGTAAAACTTTAGACCCTACAAGTCCACTCGGTCCTACTTCTTGTTCAGCCAATCACTAAGACAAACAAGTTTGTTTACATTTATGAGAGATAATGCTGCTGGCTTCTTATTTACAGTGTCACCTGAAAGTGAGAATAGACGTTCGCATGGCACTTTTGTAGCCAGCATTGCAAGTTATTTACATGCCAGATATGCTAAACATTCGTATGTCCCTTCATGCTTCAGTCACCATTCAAGAGGACATGCTTCCGTGCTGAAGATGTTCGTTAAAAAAAAATGCATTAATTAAATTTGTGACTCAAATCCTTGGGGAAGAACTGTATGGCTCCTGCTCTGTTTTACCCGCATTCTGCCATATATTTCATTTTAAAGCAGTCTTGCATGATGACCCAGCACATGTTGTTCATTTTAAGAACATTTTCACTGCAGATTTGACAAAATGCAAAGAAGGTACCCATGTGAGATTTCTAAAGATAGCTACAACACTTGACCCAAGGTTTAAGAATCTGAAGTGCCTTCCAAAATCTGAGAGGGACGAGGTGTGGAGAATGAGAAGTCTTAAAAGAGCAACACTCTGATGTGGAAACTATAGAACCTGAACCACCAAAAAAGAAAATCAGCCTTCTGCTGGTGGCTTACTCAGATGATGAAAACGAACATGCATCAATCTGCACTGCTTTGGATAGTTATCTAGCTGAATCTGTCATCAGCATGGCCGCATGTCCTCTGGAATGGTGGTTGAAGCATGAAGGGACATGTGAATCTTTAGCACATCTTGCACATAAATATCTTGTGACGCCGGCTACAACAGTGCCATGTGAATGCCTGTTCTCACTTTCAGGTGACATTGTAAACAAGAAGCGGGCAGCATTATCTCCTGCAAATGTAAACAGACTTGTTTGTCTGAGCAATTGGCTGCACAAAAAGTAGGACTGAGTGAACTTGTAGGCTCTAAAATTTTACACTGTTTTATTTTTGAATGCATTTTTTGTACATAATTCTGCATTTGTATGTTCAACTTTCATGATAAAGAGATTGCACTGCAGTACTTGTATGAGGGGAATTGAAAAATACTATTTTGTGTTTTTACAGTGCAAATATTTGTAATCAAAAACAAATATAAAGTGAGCACTGTACACTTTGTATCAGTGGTGGGGGGCCTGCAGGTCACACACGGCCCATCAGGGTAATCCGCTAGCAGGCTGCGAGACAGTTTGTTTACATTGACCATCCACAGGCAAGGTTATCCGCAGCTCCCAGTGGCCATGGTTCACCATTCCCAGCCAATGGGAGCTGTGGAAAGGCGGTGTGAGCCACAGGGATGTGCTGGCCGCTGCTTCCCACAGCTCCCATTGGCTGGGAATGGTGAACCACGGCCACTGGGAGCTGTGGGCGTCTATGCCTGCGGACGGTCAATGTAAACAAACTGTCTCATGACCCGCCAGCAGATTACCCTGACGGGTCACATGCAGCCCACGGGCTGCAGGTTGCCCACCACTGCTTTGTATTCTGTGTTGTAATTGAAATCAATATATTTTTAAATGTAGAAAACATCCAATATATTTAAATAAATGGTATTCTGTTGTTGTTTAACTGCACGGTTAATTGCGATCAGCCCCAATTCTGATTGCTAAATTCCTATGTTGTCCATTCACAAGGCTTTTGAAGTTTGGAAGGGCTACAGACTGGGTAGCAGAGGAGGAATCATTTCCATGGCCCATTCAGGCCCCAGTGCCTCTGCTGATACTGTCAGCAAAGATGCTAATTGTGATAGCAGTTTTTGTAATCTCTGCTAATTGGCGCAAGACCATCAAGGCACTTCGTGTGTCACTGAACGGCCAACAGATGGTAATGGTTTTTGGTCACTAATGAACATTTGAACTAATGACTACAGCTGGGCAAATAGTTTGTAACAATTTATTTAATACATCTTGACTTCTTTTCCGGAGCATAAGTGGTCTATGAACAAATTGTGATTTTTATCAAATGAATGTGGTGGTCAAAATTATTTGCTGACTAATTTCACTTGTATTAAGCAGAGACCCAACAAGAAGATTTCCACAACCCTTCTCTTCCTCCCAAGCTCTTTCCTCCCCTGAACCCTCATTGAGGACTGCAAACAAATAATTATTCATGCCCTAAATTCTTATGGTTTGCTAATTGGGCTTTACCTTAGGTGTTAGACCATAATTCCCTTCTAGTCATAATTTTAATAGGAGTATAGTTTCTTAGTAATTCCAATTTATAGCAAACATGATTTGCATGGTATCCAATGTGCTCCAGGATAAAGCTACTTCCTTACTTACCTCACAGGGATGTTGTTAGACTAAATTCATCCATGTCTGTAAAGTGCTGTGCAAGCATCTGATGTAACAGGGGTAGGCAATCTATGGCAATCGTGCCAAAGGCGGCACGCGAGCTGATTTTCAGTGGCACTCACACTGCCCACGTCCTGGCCACTGGTCCGGAGGGCTCTGCCTTTTAATTTAATTTTAAATGAAGCTTCTTAAACATTTTTAAAACCTTATTTACTTTACATACCACAATAGTTTAGTTCTATATTATAGACGTATAGAAAGAGACCTTCTAAAAACATTAAAATGTATTACTGGCACGGGAAACCTTAAATTAGAGTGAATAAATGAAGACTCAGCACACCACTTCTGAAAGGTTGCTGACCCCTGTGATAGAAGATACTGTGGGCCTGATCCAGCAAACATTAAAATCAAAAGAAAGATTCCCACTGACTTTAATGATGTTGGTTCAGGCGCTAAATTAAGAGGCCTCTCTCTTCCTCCTCTTACTATATAAATTCTGTTATTTGCGTAGTGGTTCCTGTGCCCCTTGTGTGCAAACAGAACATTGTTTTTATCTTGAATAAAAAGGAAATGATTGGCGAAAGCAACAAACAAAACCAGGATGTGATTAAAAAAACCCCACTCAAAACAGCACTGAAGCAACATAAAAGAAGATCAACACTACTAGAAATAGCATGAAGAGGAAATTTTAGGACACTTTAATCCTTCAAGGTCATTCTAAAGATAATGACCTAATTAAAGTGTTTTCAGTTAATCCAGGACTCACATGATTTGCAAGAATCTAAATCACAATTCTTTGCTTACAAAGGTGAAAGCTAAAGCTTCTAAAAAAATAACAAAAACACTTCCTTTTTTAATGTTGATTCAGACACTTTCAAGTGTTCAGATTAACTAGTGTGCACTAATGATCTTTTGTCAGAGGGCGAAGAGGGGAAGGTGAAGCCCACATGTCACAATCAAATGATCACTAGTTTTTCTGAGAGGTGTTTTTGCTTATTAAATGTTGATATACAGGTGCGGTAAAAATGACAACTTTAAAACACCATAAATAGAATGTTTTATCTGTTTCATGAAAACACTGTGATTAAAAAGCTGCTCTCTAAAGATTTAAAAGAGGCTAAATTAACATCTGAGTTTTATCTCTAGCAAAAAGAGAGAAACAAAATTGCTTGTCCTCAATTTGTTAGAAACAACATTTTCTGTGAGTAGTTGTCTGTGCCACAGATTTTTTACAAACTCAAACGCATAATGTACATGAAATTTATAATGAAGAAATAGGATTAGACAGTCATGTGGCTTCACACAGAAACAAGTAGGTTTTTGGGAGATATCCCCTTTTGTCCATAAGACTGATTAGTGGATTATTAATTACAATACTAGGTCTTCAGATGTTTTCAGTTGAAATACAATTATTTCCATAAATGAAAAACACGAGATATCTTTGAAGAGTAAAATGCACTATGGGGAGGAAATAGATTCTTCAGAATTAAGGCTCCAAGCAGAGCTCCAGTGCAAAACTTATTTTGACTCCCTTGGAGAGTCCTCATACTCTCCAGTGTTACAGTTAAATCTCATTGGTAAATGACATTAACTCTGAAAGTCATGAGAGAATTGAGCACATACTTTTCCAGATTAGAAGTCTTTTAAAAAGAGTCTCTCTTTTAAAATGTTTGCAAGTTGTCTCATGTTTGAGTGTGTCCCGCTATCTTCCCAACCAAATACTTTATTTCAGAAAATTTGAAATACATAGATTTTGACACTGGCTCCTTCAAGAAGCAGTCTTCTAGAGCTGGGATAGCAAAAAGTTCGTTAAATTATTTCTTTTCTCCCTCAGTTTCACCAGACCTCCGAGCAGTCCCAGGTTTCACGGGACTGTCCTGCTGTGACGCCCCCAAACCACTTCTCCAGGTTGCAGGGCAATTTGTCTCAGGTCCCGCATTTGTGAGGGGGCCCCCAAATGAAGTGACATTGCAACCTGGTGCACAGGGTCATGGAGCAACTCAAGTTTGGACCAGCCGTCCCTCTGTGTCTGTCTAAGGAGGCCTGGATGGAGCAAATTTGATTGGTTGTGTGACATGGCACTGTGTCCCGCTTTAGCCACTTGAAATGTTGGGCGCTATTGTTTAACTGATGAAGAAGAAAGGAAGCTCAGGATGGTGCCGCACTAGGGCAGGAACCACTAAGCAGGCTTAAAGCTCTACTCCAACATTCCCTGGGCCATTTTGGTCTCCCTTGTGCATCTCCACTCTGAGAGCTACTTAAAAGCTCTTAACTGAGTCGCAGGGAACTGCAGTGCTGAGCCTTACTCCCTTAAATCTTTCTTACAAAGAGGGATGAAGGCAATACTCAAGGCCATCCTTACCCATATGCAAACTATGCAGCTGTGTAGGGCACCAGGAAATTTGGGGCACCAAATTGCCTCCAATTTCCTGGTGCCCTATGCAGCTGCGTGCTGCTGCAGCGGCCAGCCTGATCCCCCAGCCGGTTGAGCCGGCCAGGAAAGCTGCCCCCGCCCTGCCTCTTCCCCAAATCCCACACCCCTGCTGCACCCCCACTCCCCCTTTTCCCCAGAACTATGTCCTAGGGGACTGCAGCAGGGGTCAGGCACGCCCTGCATTCACGAGTCAGCAGGAAGTGGAGTGACCCAGCCCCAACCCGTTCCACTCTGCTGGCTCATGCTGGGGGGAGGTTTTCCCCCCAGGCCCCAAGCCTGCTCCTGACCCCCACAGATCTTTGGTGTAGTCCTCCCCCTCTCCCCCCAACATGGGGGCTGCTTAGGGCACCACGATGGCTAAGGACAGCTCTGACAATACTCCTCTTGTGTTAATAGAAAAGGAAGGTAAAGTAAGTGGCATTTGTATGGTGCTTCTGTTCCAATGTGCTAATCCACAGACAAGGCACATTTAAAGACAATGGATATTGTTGCCTGCTGGGTAAAAATGTAATCAAACCCCTCACTGGAGTTGGCTGAGATAACTTCTAGATCATGTGATACCTCTTGCATGCGGTACATGTTCTAATGTATCTGCACTGACCTGAAATATATATTATAATTTCACTGGGTATAAGTTATGCAGACATTTTATGTGCTTACTTGTAAAATTTCTATTCTCACTATGTTTCTAGTGATGTCATTGTGTTGGCTTTGTGCTGTTTGAATGGAAACTAGAAGAAATGTTGCATCTCTGAAATATATCTCTGGCTGCAGCTGCAGGTGGTTGGTGCTCGTAATAACGGTGAAATCCCCTGCAGCATGAAAAACACATGACTTGCTTCCCGCACTTTGTGACCTTCAAAACACTATTTTCTTTGCCATTCCAACCAGTTATTGCATGGCTCATTCTTGTACTTGGGAATCAGAATACTGCAGAATAGCTATTGAAACTAGACACTCTTACCAATATAAATGGGGCCCTTACACTAAGGGAGGCCCATGCCCAAGGAAACCCAGGTATTTCTGTTTTTGAAATGATATCATTCCAACATATCACCAGGTTACATGTCTAAGCTGTGATGGTGAGGAAGGGAAATAGGGGGAATGCCTGCCTTATCAGAGCATCTTCCTGGGAGAAATTTAAGGATCAGCTTCATTATCCGCTTTGAAGATTGGACCATGCCTACACTAGGAAAAAAGGTGTACTTTTAATATGTTAGCAGGTCAAGATAACTCCCTTCCCATGGCTTTACTTGACATGCTAACACATATTACAACTGCCTCATTCACACTAGGATTTTAACACATCAGTTAACACATGGTAGCTCACACATCTTTTTTTTCCTAGTGGAGCCAAAGCCTTCTGTGGACAAAGAGAAATTGGATGGCAGAGATTAGACATTGGGTAGGGTGGTAGGATATCTACAGGTAAAAACAGCCTCCAGGGGATCAGTATGACTCAGGAGAGTGGGAAAGAGATATGGAGGCTTTCAGTTTTGGCTGATAGCTTTTCAGTAGTTCATGACAGAAAATAGTAGCAGTAGTCTACTTCCTATTAGTGTTTGCATCACACAAAACACAATCAGGATCAGGACATTCCTTGATAGCATCCTGAAAGTCAGTGGTTCAGATCTGAAGGTCACGTGTGGGGAAAACTTTCACTGCTATGTTGTGTCTGTTCTATGGAGAGAGACTTCAATGCCTGTTAATCCATCCAGCACCTTTTACACTTCAGTCACATAAAAAATCTTTGGGTATCGAGAACTTCTGTTTATTGTCCACAGCAATCCAACATGGCACATGTGGACTAGTGTTTTAAAGTGTTGTATTACTATAAAAAATAGTTATCAAGTTTTCTGCAGTGAGTATAGGAGTTCTTTTCAGTATCTTTTTTTTAAAGATTACACTGATTTAGATTTGTTTATTAGACTGGAGTTTTCTGCACAAGTTTGAGATTTTTTAGAAATTTTTTTCCTATCCCGAAACAGGACGAAAAGTCAAAATATCTAAAATTTTCACAGATAATCCAGAAAAAAATTGGATGAGATCATTTGAAACATTTAGTTTTAATAATTTCAAAACATTGTTTTAACCTTTTTAAAATATAAATTAAAATTTCAAACGAAAGTTGTTTCTAATCAATAAATAAATTTTTCCTTTCAAAGTTTCAACAGTTTCATAATGTTTTTTTTAAAGGTCAAATCAGGAGATTTGTTGAAAACATCCCTTTCTTGCAAACAGTCTTGAGAAATTCACATTTTCAAATAAAAAAATAAAACTAGTTGGAAAATTCCCAACCAGTTTTATTGTTATGCTTCAAAAGTATTTAAGAGAAATGAGCTAACTATTGTTTTGAAAAATCATGTAAATCGCCCTCTTCTTCATTCCATGAGTCCCTGCAATTATTTAATTTCTGTCTTATGGTAATGTTTGTTTTTTTCTTATTGTAGGCAATGAGAGTTTAGAAGAAAACTATGTCCAGGACAGTAAGATGGGATTTGTCATCAATGCTATATATGCTATGGCTCATGGCCTACAAAATATGCATCATTCCCTTTGCCCAGGACATGTTGGGCTGTGTGATGCCATGACACCCATCGATGGCAGCAAACTCTTGGAATTCCTCATAAAGTCTTCATTCATTGGTGTTTCAGGAGAGGAAATTTGGTTTGATGAAAAGGGAGATGCCCCTGGAAGGTAAGGAGCTAATTCATGTCAGTGAATTAAAGCAAATAATTGTGTTGCTACAGCTAGCATAACTAGAGCATGCAGAAACTGTTTGTCAGAAATTGGGGTATATGGGTGAACTTAGTCTTGTCAGTGGGTGAAAGTAATTCCAGATACAGGATGATCTGTTGATAGCTACAGCTTGTAATGGGACTGGAGTTACAGTAGGATGTGTAACCCTTTGTAGTGTTTCTGGCGAGAGGAGGCCAGAACTTCTGAGTTTGAGATACCATTGGGGTTTCAGCCTCAAAGTTTTTCTGAGTAATTATAGGATGATTCAGTTGCATGACTTGTACTGAAATGTTTCAGCTCAGCGAGTTTGAGTCTGAATCTCCTCGCACTCACACTGGTGTCTATCAGAAGTTACTTCATTTAGGTCAGTAGAGTAACACAGTTGTTAAACTGATGTGAGCGAGAGGAGACTAAAGCTCTGTGTATGCTTGATGAATGGAGTCAAAGAACTGGTATTGTATAAAGAGAGTGCTCTGAATGAAATGAGACTTCACAGTTTGGCAGATGGCTTCAGAGAATGTCTGCAAGAGCCAATGTCATCATAAAATGTCTTTAAAAAGTTCTTGCTTCTCTTACTAACACCTTAGGTTATTAAAACTGACATTTGGTTTTTCACTTTTTGTTCTTTGTGCTACTTGGTATATTTAACTCTGCTTGAACAATCAAAAGAGATAGGTCAGTTACTCCTCACCCCATCCCATCACCTCATTCATCAGTCCTATGCTGTGTATTTTGTCTGGGTTTCTTCAGCCAAAGAGACCTGTAGAGTAGGCCAGAGTTTAAGAGATAGGGGCCAGCAATTGCCTTACATACTCAAAGTCAATATACCTGGACAAATACAGCTACACCCTTAGACTGTTTAGAAACTTTAATTGATGAGTAATGTAACTGTCAGTCTGTTCAGTAATTCTTCACACTGGGAACATACTACACTTGTGCTGTGTAGTTTGTATTGGCTACCAGTTAGTTTTGGTGTTCGTTTAGATCTGCTAGTCCTTACGTTGTTTGGTTACCAGAGAGACCACCTCTCTCCTCACACAATGCTGCTGCAGCAGTGATCAGCAGAGGGGCTACAGTTTTACGGCCCTCAATTTAAAAAGGAGAGGGTTTATGACAGGATATTTCCATGAGTGGTTCTGGACTCTGGAACACATTCCCTTCACCCCTTGATCCATTTCAAGGTTAATCTCCCCCTCCCCTTCCCACCCCAGTTTCTATTGGTAGGACAGGTTTAGAATTTGGATGGATTGGATGAGAGTGGGTTTTCTTTTGCTGGTAACTTATATTTTAAAGCTTGGCTTGATGACTATGGACAAGAATATTTTTTTATTTTTTCCTTCGTTTTCAATATATTTCATACTTGTACCAGTGTATATTGCTCACGGGATAGAGCAATTTAGATCAATAAATAAAAAGTATCAGACATTTGGATACATCCAGGAATTTAAGCCTATGCAAATTTGCACTTTCAACAGTGTATACCTGACTTTGAAAATATGTCCCAGTGTTTCTACAGTACAGAGCAAAAGTCCTTGAGTGGCATAGATGAATGTACAGTAGCATTTTATCAATGCCAAAGTGTCTCCATACCTTAATGAAATATAAAGCTCCATTTTGCATTCAACACTTTGTCAATTAAATATAACAAAGAGCACTGGAACAGAACAGACTGCCTTTTCTGTGACCTTTTGCTTTATCGGGATAGATGAGGAGACTGTGTCCCTGGGGGAAAAATAGATTTTAATATTTTCACAAATATGGGAACCATTCTCAGACTGCTTTGGAGCAATGTTTTAAAGTTTAATCATTTTATTTATTTATATAACAAGAGAAAACAAACAATATTTACTATTATGTTAGCAAATATACAGTGGTTGAATTTCCCAGCACATTATCAACTGAGCTCAAAGTAACACATTAAGCTGTAAAACCCTTAGCTCGTGAGTGGCCTGCCCAAATCAAGTGAGCTGTCAGTGCATTTCTGGTCATTCAAGTAAAAGGCTTTTCAGCTTTAGTTTGCAGTATTGTTGTATGAAGAAATAAATAAACCCCTACAAGACAGAGAAGAACAATGTTCCTACCTTGAACACTAACATTTATGCTATATTTTATTTACGAAATCTTTTTAAGCCATCACTGATTGTAACTGTAGACGGAGATGATAGCATCATGCATAGTTCAGGTTGCCTGACACTTTCTATTTTCAGTTCCTTATAACTCTGTCCAACTTTATCCACTTGTCTGAAATTTTCTTAGACCTATTTTCTGCCTCAGACTGAACATATTTTTTAAACGGTTTAATGAAAAAGTTTGGGTCCTTTCTGACAATGAGCATAGAGAAAAACAGGTTCAACTATTCCTCCTCTTCCCGTCCCACCGCCTCTGTCTTTGAAGAGCTCTTGTGCTTCCCTGCTTGGCAGCCAGTGTTTGAGATCTGTCAGAGGATAGTGCCAGAGTCAGAGAATGCCTTTTGCTTGTCTCTAAGGAAAACCACCCAGACTTGGTCGAGTTAAAAGCCTCACTTGTACTTGCTCAGTAGAGATTATTGGGGATTTACTGGGAAAATCTCTGAAAATTTCATCTGCAGTGAGTATATCCCATGAGCCTTCGAAATGGTAGTCAAAAGCAAGAGCTCCAGAATGGGAGAGGGTAGGAGAGTGGCAAGAATGCAGCAGCCCCTCCCCCCTTAGAATCATAGAATATCAGGGTTGGAAGGGACCTCAGGAGGTCATCTAATCCAATCCTCTGCTCAAAGCAGGACCAATCCCCAACTCCCCAGATCCCTAAATGGCCCCCTCAAGGATTGAGCTCACAAACGTGGGTTTAGCAGGCCAATGCTCAAACCACTGAGCTATCCCTCCCCTTTGACTCAAGGAATGGTGCACCAGATTGGGAGCCAAGCAAATAATGGGTTCTGGTCTTAGCATTTTTTAACACTTGGCTTTGCAGCCTTAATATTGTGTTAACGTAGGTTATTGCATGTAATATATTATAATAGGTGTCATTAGTGCTGCCATATTTAAGGATGAAATCCAACTTCCTTAATTGTCCTAATTTTTCAATGGCTCACAGCTTTCTCAAACAAATGGCTTTTTGGCTGAAAATTTCTCTGCTTTGTCGCAGCTGACTGAGATTTTTTTAAAACAGTTTTGCGACAAACATTGATACTGCATGTGTGAGCGGAGGGAAATAACTGAATAATATCCCAAACCTAATTTCCATGTATTCAGAGCAGAACTTTTGTACATGCATATATGAAAAGAAAAGAAGAAGAAGAAGAAATAAACTTTCTATCCAATTATCAGCTTGTCTGGTAGATCTCATTATGTCTTAAAACTTCAAGCTCAGTCTCAAACTGCAAGCACGTGTAAGATTTTGTAAGAGATTTCAGTTTGCATACTGTATACATTGACAGCTGGCTAATAATGATATGAAGGAGGACAGTTAGAAACATAATCACAAGAGGAAAAGTTAAGATGAAACTTTAAAACTTATCTCAGCATTTGCTAAGTCTTGATTGATGTTGTATATAGTAATGCTAGTTTATGCCATGTAATAGGTTATTTGCCTTAAAAAAAAAACACATGTAGACTAAAAGTTCTATGAAGGCAATGTGAGCCTTTAATGATCTTCTGTCCCCCTCCCCCAGATTCACTTGCCAGTACGGAGTACATGATTGTACATCTGCTTAATTCAAGGTCATAATAGGAAACAAATAGGTTCTGCTCTCTAGCAGGAGATAACTACTAATGCTCATTTATACTCATGTATATCACATCTACATTATAGTGGACCCTGAGGATACTGCTTCATGAAGTACTGCACAGTTTATACACAAAGCTATCGAACAGCACAATGCATTCCTTTTTCATATTCTCCCTTTACAAGAACAGGAAAGTGGGGAGGAATTTCGTCCTGATTACCTTGAAATGGGTCCCTTTTCTAGACTCCTTCTAGACAAACGTTCACGGGCAGGAAAGCCCCCCGCTAAGTGACATGAATGCTCTTGACAGCCACCAACAAGAGAGAGGCTCCAGCCAATTCCCCACAGGTCCTAGCCTTGCATCCTGCCCTGGTCAAAAGCCTGACCAATGTAAGTTTATTACCTAGTCCACCACTTTTACAGAGGAAAGTGGATCTGCACCAGCTATTGTTAACTGAGCTAAGATTTTCCAAGCACTTCATTCAAGCCACACTGTTTTTAGGTAAAGTATAAAACAGATATATTAACCACAGCAAGATAGTTTTTGAGTGATTATAAGTAATAAGTGTACAGATCAAAGTAGATTACCTAAGAAATATTGGAGTGTCAGGGTGCTGCTTTGGGGTACAGAGTGTCACACTCATGTGGAGCCCCACGGACTTCCGTGAGGCTCAGTATTGGAAAATGAGTCTGCCCACGCAAATGTAGTTGCAGAATTAGGTCCTACATAAGCACAGTTATAATGGATCCAGCTTCTCTGAAAAGTCTCTAGAAAAGGCCATACACCCCCAAAGATATGCAAAGCAAAAGGCTGGCAGACAGAGGTTCAAGAGGCTCGTGCACATGGAACTGCAAAGGTATCTGACATTTTCTAAACCAGCAAACAATATTTTGTTTATTTGAACCTCTGAGGGGAAAAGAAAAAGATTTGGTTGTGATGACCCCTTTACCCAGAACCAACCACCTATTCCTATCTGTTACTAAGGGCACAGACCCCTGTGTGCCCTTCATTCCCCAGCCCATATACATTAGTAACACTTTAGAATAAAACATTCTGACCTCAATATGAATGTAAAGAATCAATCTGAAAGAACTGAAACAACTACAGAGAAAACCAAAGCAGGGACTCTCAGCCTTAGAAAGCAGAACATATTTCTCAATTTACAGTCCAAATCACAATTTCCAGTTGCAGCCTTTTCTCACCCACCCCCCCCTGCCGCACACACACATACACTTAGATCAAAACACTCCCCCGCCTGCCACCCACAATGATCTTCTTCCCCATCTCTCAAGAGCCAGCCTGTCTATCCATCCTCACTTGTGGTTTCTCCTCCTTATGCTGCTCTCCTCTGTTCATTCCATCACTCCCGCTTGTTTCCCCCCATGAAATTACAGCGGTTAATCATCACTTTGCACAAACTACAGGCAGGGAGAGAAAGCAGGAGCAAAACAGTTAGCAATAAAAGACTTTCACACATCAGTCCCAGCACACAGGGATGACAGGGTGTGATGGTGGAGGGTGAAGATGGGTAGCTGAGTGTTTCCAGAAGCTGTGTTTTTATGCTTCCTTTATATTGGCCTTGGGAAATTCTGTTCTACTTGCCTTGGGTGGGAAAGTAGATTTTTGGGTCTGGGCTGATACATTTTCCTGACCGTCTTGCAAGGCTGCCTTATATTAATTGTTAAATCAATGTTTTTGGTTAATTTATGTCACTCTTGTTTGTTTGGTTTGAATATATTAATTGGATGATGATTCCAGAATGTATAACACCATAGTGCCCTATGCGGGGCTAGATTGTGACTAGCCTTAATGTGGCCACACAAGAAATTAGTGGGTGTAAAGATTTCCCCTCCTCACTGACTATTGCCCCTTCATATGGTCACATTAGGCCTACGCAAATCTTAGCTCCAGGTGCTGGAGGAACACAAAGGGTATATGCTCGGAGTTAGCAACTGAGGAGAAATGGGAAGTAGGCAGAGCCTGGACTCCCTCTCCTCCAGACGTCACTGGAGGCTGGATGTCTGCAAGGGAGGTCAATATGTTGCACCCTGAAAAAGGCTTTAGCAAAGTACTTCCCGTCCAGAACAAGTGGAGATTTTCTTTTGAGGAACCGTATTCTCCGAGATACAATTCCTCCTGGGACAGCACAGCTAGACACTCCACCTTGCTGAAGGTTGTGCATGAAAGGCACAATCTAGCCCTTGGAGAATACCTACCAGTAAATAGTAGAAATTAGTGGTGCCAACTCTGGTGATTTCATCACAAGTCTCTCAATATTTGGTGGGAATTTTTAAAGCCCCAGCTTCTGGAGTCAAGTGATTACATGAGAATCACAGCTTTCATTTTTATTAAATAAAATTTCTAGCCCTCATTGTTACAGAGAAAAGTTTGAAAATATGACCCAAATGTAACCCTAAAGATTCTGAATCCAGAAGGCAAAGAAAAAGAACCCCAAAATGTATTACAGGAACTCCTCACTTAATGTTGTAGTTATGTTCCTGAAAAATGCAACTTTAAGTGAAACGGTGTTAAGCAAATCCAGTTTCCTCATAAGAATTAATGTAAATAGTGGGGGGGTTAGGTTCCAGGGAAATTTTTTTTTTTGCCAGACAAAAGGCATTATACACATTTTAAACAATTTTAAACAAGCAATTTAATACTACAATCATTGCTGAGTATGAAGCTTGGTTGAGGTGGTGGAGTCAGAAAGTGGAAGAGGGTGGATTGTCTGGCTGCTCCTCTTGCTGAACTTTTTGAACTCGAAAAAACACATCTAGAGATTGTTTTGCTTTCCTTTTTTTTTTCTTGGTAAATTTTTTTATAGGAAGTCATTAGATGACCAACTCCCCTAATCACTTTGGAGCTGCATTCCCTGTCAGGATCATCATCACTCAGGATTTGCAAGCCAGCTTCAATCATTTGGAAAGCTTCAGAAAGATGTTTGGCAGTCAAATTTCGATGGGTTGGTGGTTCTTCTACTTCTTGGCCCTCTTCTTCCATTGCTCTCATCACCTCTAGTTGCATCAGATCTTCATTGGTTAGCTCTTCTCCGTGTGATTGCAGAAGTTGTGTAACGCTGGCTTCTTCCACCTCATCAAAACCAAGCCGAAGATATCTTTCTTCATAGCTGGGACAACAACTTTAAATCCTTTTAAGTCATTGACACATTCAGGCCACAACTTCTCCTACACACCATTCATGCATGCCTGAGTAACTTCAGCCCAAGAATCACCGATGTTATTGATGCACTTCAGGATGTTGTAGTCACACCAAAATTGCTGAATCATAGGTTTGCCTTCCCCATCGGTGCCTCTGATGAGCTGGTCAAAAGTATGGCATAAATAATACACCTTAAATGCAGCAATGGCTACTTGAATCATGGGTTGGATCAGTGATGTGGTGTTAGGTGGCAGAAAGACAACTTTGACATTTTCTCACAGGTTGTCCAGGTTGATTGGATGAGCCGGTGTATTATCAAAAAACAATAAAATCTTAAAATCAAGATTTTCCTTGGCACAGTATTCCTTCCATGCAGGGATGGCATAGAGAGTCAGCCATTCTGAAAAAATAGCTCCAGTTATCCATGCCTTCTTATCGGATCTCCAAATGACTGGAAGGTGTTCCTTTGAAAATCCCTTGAGAGCGCGTAGAGTTTCAGATTGGTACACTGTCAGTGGTTTCATCTTCAAGTCTCCGGCAGCATTACCACCTAAAAGCAAGGTTAGATGGTCTTTAACTGCTTTAAATACGGGTGCTGTCTTCTCCTCTCGGGAAATGTAAGTCTGCTCAGGCATCCTCTTCCAGTACAGGCCTGTTTCATCGACATTGAAGACTTGTTTAGGGGAATAGCCACCTTCCTCAATTATTTTCTTGAGATAATCAGGGATTTTTTTAGCTGCTGCAGTATCAGCACTAACTGCCTCACCGGACATCTTGATGTTATGCAGGTGGAAGCACCTCTTGAACCGATCAGACCATCCCCGACATGCTGTGAACATCTGTCTGTCTGTCTGTGATCCTTCACCTTGTTCTCTCTTCAAATTGTCATACAAACTTTTTGCCTTAGCTTGTATCACTAGCAAATTCAGAGGTATGTTCTGCTGGTTTTGGTCCTCTATCCACAGTTAGAGAAGGCGTTCCATGGTTTCCAGCAAACTGCTTCTTGATTGACTTATTGTAGCAGCACTAAGCAGGGTTGCACACTGAGCACTCGCCCTGATCTTGTTGGCATTATTCCGAAGTGTTCTCACAGTAAGACCTAGAGCAATGCCAATGTCTACTGCATGCTCGCCTGTATCAAAACACTTTAAAATGTCTAATTTAGTACCCAAATTAATGGTTTTCCTGGTTTTCTTTCTGCTAGTGCTACTGCTAGGCACTTCACTGTCACTTGCTGGACGTTTTTGACTCATGATGCTGGGTGATGCTGCTCCGGATGCGCATGCATGTGCTGCTCTTCACTCCCTTCAGCCTGGAGTGGCCGGGGTCATGCAGCATCAGTCAACTATTGCAAGGGAAAGAATTTGGAAAACCCAGGTCATTCTCCATGATAATCTGCTCCCTTACTGGAAGCCCAGTGGGTTTAGGCTAGGACTAGTTATGGAGGTTCTTACATTCTTGCAGGTTCTTACTTTCACAGGAGCCCTGCTGGAGGACCAAAGGCCTCTCTTCTAGGGTGCCCTGGAAAAATGGTCCCTGCTGTATCTCCCCTAGTAACCATGCATCAGCACCCGGGCAGCATTGCAGCCAATGTAGTAAGAGGAGGAAAATAACATTTTCTGCAGGGCTCTGCCCCGCTCTGCTGTGTACCTGCAGGGGCAGAGAGATGCACCTGGCATTAAAGTGAATGGCGAGGCTCCTGTGCGTTTCACAGACTTTCATGGGAGCAGGGCCAAGTTCTGTGCATCTCTGCGCCACTTCCCCCCCTTGCTACAGCGGAGCAGGCGCTGGAATGCTATTCCTGTAACTTGCTTTGGGCGGGCTGCTGCCCCCTGTGTTCTTATCTCCCTCCAGCAAATGGCTGGGAGCAGATAAAACATTATTTATTCTGTAGCAAGACAGGGCCTCTGCTGTCCACCACCCACCACTGCTTTGCAGGCAGCTGGTGGCCTCGCAAGCACTTGGTTGTAGAGCCGTATTTCCGAGCAGGGCCGCTGGGCCATAAAGCAACAGTGAATCGCTGTGGGGGTGGGGGGGGGAGGGAGTAGTGTGCACATGCGGTGTGTTTACAAACATACTGTACATACAGTACACTACTATAGTTGGGAGGTTCCCCCGCCTTACCCCACACAGTCATAGCCCACTGGCACTGGAGACAATGAGGCAGGCAAGGAGGCTGAAGGTGCTGTAGGCTAGGAGAAGCACGTTGCCCAGCAGTAGTGGCAGATTCCCTTACTCTGCAAGTACCAGGGGTGGGGGGCTCAACCCTCAGCCTGCCCACTCCACCCCTTCCCCCAAGCCCCCACCTTTGACCCGCCTCTTCTCCCCCCCCCCACCTCATCCCCCTTTACTTTGCAGGCTGCTTCCTCACTCCTCCCTCCTGAACTCTGCAAGCCAGCTGATTGCCGTAGGCAGGGGAGGGAGGGGGAGCCTGCATGCTGAGTCCTCGCTCCTATCCCCTCCCTTCTGCCTCCTAAACACGGCAAGCCAGCTGATTGCCGTGGGGGGGAGGAGGGGAAAGGCGCTGATCCACAGTGTCTGCTGGGGGAGGGGCATGCTGTGGGGGCAGGGAAGCATAGGGAGGCTGCCTGCTGCGGAGAAAGCAGGCAGCCAAAGAACATAAGAGTGGAGCATTGCTCAACTTTAAACTAGCATGTTCCCTAATTGATCAGTAACATAACAATGTTAACCAGGACAACTTTAAGCAAGGAGTTCCTGTAGTTTTATAAAACTCATTCTTTTTAAGCCATCCTCATGATTTTGGGGGGTTTGGCTCAGATTTTTGAAATCTTGGGGTTGGTGATACTGAATAATGAAGGAGTTGGTAGCTCCTCAAAGATTCTAGAGATTTTGGGAAAAGAAATCATGAATTAGCTGGTTTCCATGAAAAAGGAGAGTCAACAGATTTAATACTTGTGTCCAGGAGGCTCGACTGTTCTCTCTGCTTTCGCTTCCCAGGTATGACATCATGAATCTGCAATACATAGAGCCCAACAGTTATGACTATGTACTCATTGGAACCTGGCATGAAGGGGTGTTGAATATTGATGATTACAGGATTCAGATGAACAAAAGTGGAATGGTTCGATCAGTGTGCAGTGAACCTTGTTTGAAGGGTCAAATTAAGGTACGTCTCAGGTGCTTTTCTCTATATTAGGTATCCAGGAAGATCTATATTAATGAGAGATGAATAACAGGCCTTCACTTTTTTCACCAGGTTTGAGCAAACAGATTGAAGAAAACATCTGGCTTGGAATTTCTTTGCTTTTCAGTTATAATAAGTGTATAAGAAGGCAAGACTATATGAAGACTCATAGGTCAACATTTACAAGAAGTCAATGCCTATTTCATGTGCAAAAATGTATTAGCACATGTGCTTCTGTGTCTATATGTTCAAATCAAGTATAGTAGAATCTCAGATTTACGAAAACCTCAGGAATGGAGGTTGTTCATAACTCTGAACAAAACTCTGTTCTTTCAAAAGTTTACAACTGAACATTGACTTAATACAGCTTTGAAACTTTATTATGCTGCTTTCCCTTTATTTTTAGTAGTTTAATTTAACACAGTACTGTACTGTATTTGCCCCCCCACCCCACCCCTCCTTTGTCTCTGCTGCTGCCTGATTGAGTACTTCCAGTTCCAAATGAGGTGTGTAGTTGACTGGTCAGTTCATATCTCCAGTGTTTGTAACTCAGGGGTTCCACTGTACCCAATCTATGCAAATACCAGCATGTGAGTGTACTTTTGGGGGTATATACTTCTTGAAAATTCTACAGTTATTCAGACAGTTCTAGTGCTATAGAAACAGAATCAAATTTAGGCTTGTGCCGCTGCTGTAAAATGTAACAGTAAGAACAACACGATTATTTTTGTCATTACCCAGTACTTACTATAACTGCAGTTCTCTTGGGGGGCTGATTTTTAAAGTGGTGTGCACTGCAGGAATAAAAATTTTGTCCTGTCAACAGCACCTGAAAGAAAAAAGATCTTTATCTGTTTGTACCCTATGCTTACCACAGGAGGTGTAGAAACACAAATAAAATCTCTATCTATTTACCAAATAATAGCACTTCTATCCAGTTACAAGTAATTTACCACCTGCCGTGTCCAGGTGACATAAAGACAAATTTGAGCAGTATCATAATAATATGGGCACAGTTAGGGCAAGATGCTCCCATTGAGGAAAACCACCCTCCCAAAACAGCTTCCCATTTCTAATTAAATTCAAAATGTGTAAATAAGCACACTTGCCTTCTCCCTTCCGACCAGCCTGATGCATCTAGGTTAGAATTTTAGCAAAGGCTTCATAAAACATACAAAACATTTGGAGGTACATCATCAACATTCATTGGCCTCTAAAGATACTATCCATTCCTAAAGAAGAGTTTTTTGTGTGCATGTATATATGTGTGTGTATATGAATACACACACAGCTTACTCCAGCTCCCACTGAAGTCAATTGGACTCTCTCTCTCTCTCTCTCTCTCTCCATAGATTGCAAAAAGAACTTAAATTTCTATACAAAACTCAATAAAAACCAGCATTTTGCAGCTTTGCGTGTGGATGATAGGGAAGATCCTGGAGGAGGGGGAAACTGAGTAAAAGTCTGCTGCAGAGTACTTAGGCCAGCAATATCCACAACTCATTCTTTCCGTTCTGTTGTCACCTGGATTGTATTTAATCTGCAACTGCATGTTTGCCCCCACATATTATATGCCCTGGGATCGGTTTGCAGACTCACCTACCCTTAAATCAAACCTCTTTGGAAGTTTAATTTAAAATATAACACTTTCTGATTCAAACTTAGAAAGGAAGCAGAAATTCAGATGCACCACAAGAGAAGCTGCTTTCGTATTTCTAATCTAGCAGAAGTGATACTGGAAATGTCCTGAGAAAGCTTATTCTTGTGAGGGTTCGAGCACAGGTTTTAGCCGAGAAGGGTACAAACAGGTCTCCAGCTTTTAATATTCCCCCACCCTTAGAAACTTCCCGTAGCCAGTGCTCATACTGCATTGTTTTACAACATTGTAGGTAGTGCTGGCCTGCTGTGGAGATTCATGTTCCTTCTTAAAAAGGATTTAGTCTGAGGGTATTTTTTGTGTTGCAGGTTATAAGGAAAGGGGAAGTGAGCTGCTGCTGGATTTGCACCCCTTGCAAGGAAAATGAATTTGTGCAGGACGAGTTCACGTGCAAAGCCTGTGACCTGGGCTGGTGGCCTAATGCTGACCTGACAGGTAGGGAAATCTCCCTTGCATACACATCCTCATTTAACAGCATGCAGCAAGACAAGTGTGTGATTGTGTATAAGGAGGCAGAGTGCCAGAATATTAAAAGGGCACTTTAAACACAAAGACCTGTAAAATGTAGATCGCTCCGTGGATGATACAGCAGCCTCTAGGTCTACTCTGCATAGTGTAAGGAAGAAGGGCCAGGTGAGTATTAATGTGTGCTCACAAGTATTTACAGGGGGAAATGACACAGTTAACATGAACATTGCTAAAACCGCCAGAATTATTAATTAATTAATTACAGTACAATCATTGCTGTGTTTTTACCAGTGATATTTCAGGAGCTAGGTGCACCAGCTGATTTACTTGACATCTTGTCAGTTCATTCCATCTTGCAACATGGAGCATCCTATCCGGGATTTGTGGTTGTTTTGCAAAACTTCCATGTGTTTCCCCACATTTCCACAGGAACATCCCCAGGCACAGCAGATGCAGAGCACTATCCCACCCCAACCCTGCCTCCACGGGAGTCCTCAGCACATGGGAAACATCAGGGAAGTTCTGCAGAGTGATGGTGTTGGGATGGGATGTGGCTAGAGCATGTCTCTGCCATGGCTACTCTACAGCTGGGTTACAAGTTAGGACAGTCCTCCGGGCTATTCCAATCTGTGCCAGCGGCTGAGTTAGCTCCCAGCAGCCACCACATGGTGAGATGCAAGCACCTGTCCCAGATATCTGTTCCTGGGTTGGGCTCTGTAGTGGCGAATCAGGCCCACCACCTCTAAAATTTAGAGGTCAAGGTGGATAATCAGCTGCATATGAGCTCCCACTGTGATGTAGTGGCGAAAAGAACTAATGCAATCCTGGGAGGCATAAATAGGGGAATCTCGAGCAGGAGTAGAGAGATTATTTTACCTCTGTTTTTGGCACTGGTGAGACCACTGCTGGAAAACTGAGTCTGGTTCTGGTGCCCACAGTTGAAGGATGTTGATAAATTGGAGAAGGCTCAGAGAAGAGCCCAAGAATGATTAAAGGATTTGAAAATGTGCCTTATAGTGTTAGACTCTAGGAGCTCAATCTATTTAGCTTAACAAAGAGACAGTTAAGGGTAATTTGATTACAGTCTGTAAGTATCTACATCAGGAATAACTATTTAATAGTGGGCTCTGCGGTCTGGCAGAGAAAGGTATAACCCGATCCAGTGGCTGGAAACTGAAGCTAGACAAATTCAGACTTGAAATAAGACATAATTTTTTGAAAGTGGGGGTAATTAACCATTGGAATAATTTACCAAGGGTCTTGTGGATTCTTCATCACTAGCCCTTTTTTGATCAAGATTGGATGTTTTTCTAAAAAATATACTCTAGACAATATTTTGGGCAAGTTCTATGGCCTGTGTTTTGTAGGAGGTCAGACAAGATGATCACAATGGTCCCTTCAGACCTTGAAATCTATGAATTTCTGGGGGACTAGATTCATCAGGATACTCTCACTGATTTAGCTACCCAGCAACACACAGCAGCTGTAACCCTGCCTTGGTGGCCAGTTAAACTAGATTTGCAATTGCTTTGGATTGCTGACACTTCACTGAGCAGCCAAAGTCTATTAATGCCCTGCCCTTCTCATGAATATTTTCTCTGTGTGTGTTGAGCAACAGGATGGTATTTTTACAGAGTAAGAAAACACATTGACCACAAAGTGAGGAAATAAAGTGGTATGTGATGGAACACGGTCTCATTCCTGGCCTTTAATAAAACTTTCTGGCAACAAGATGTCACCAGTGGTCTTCATGCATGGGCCAAAGTACTGTTTACCTGGTTGCTGAAAATACATTTCCAAGACATCTTGTATTATGCAATATAATAGAGCAAGTCTTGGGGGTATTTTTTTTGTACTGTGGGAAATTGATGCTCTACCCCACTAAAATAATTTTTGAAAATGTTAATGACCTAGAAAACTTAATCTACTTTTTTCTAGTTTGTGCAGTGCAAAAACAGGAACTTCTTTGCTCAGTAAGGAAGCAAAGCAAGGGCATTGTGAAGGATCGGTGTGCACTCAGGTGAAAGCCAGTGCTACCAGCTGCTCAAAATAGATCCTAAGGGAGAATCTCAAAATGACAACCACTGCCAAAACGGGTCTAAGAAAAGGTCTCCATTATCAGTGCTGCAAAAACCTCAGAGACTGTTGCAATCTACTAATTTTTTTTTCACTTCAGTGTAAAAGGTCATTTTGTGTTTTTTGTTTGCTGTCTGTGGGGATTCCATCTCTACAAGGAGATTTTATACTAAAACCACAGTACCCAAACTACAGTGCAACCACCTCATGTTTTCCAAGAGAACACATGGGACAATAAATATGAAACCAAAATGGCAGCCAGCATCATTAACAACTTCCACCTGTTCAGTTGAGATGGGTTTTTTTTTAAACCTTACTGCTGTTTTCTTGAAATGCAATAAATAAGTGCAAAACTATTCAGAAAATCTGAAGAAATATCAACCCATCCTATATAAAAAGTCATTTGATTTGACTAAATCCTGGCATGTAGTGTTTATTTTAACCACTGAAGATGGAATGCTCTTTCCTTGCAAGCATTGTTCCCACCAAATGTGCTTTTTTAACTCTTGGGTTTTTTTCTGTTGTATTTACACTCACCAATCACCATGTAAGCTAGGCACAGATATTATCATATTGCATTCAAGATTACTTTTTCTATTCCCTTTAAATCTTAGATGATACAAATGTGTATGGTCCTCTGCTGCTTCCCTCAGAGAAGGAGGTTCTTAAAGTCTCAGTTTCTTTTAAAATTCCCCTAGTCTAGTAGTCTAGTATATGATTTCCTTAGACATAATTCTTAAGGTCCCTGTTATCCCACTTCAAAGGCTGAATAACTCTGGTGTTCAGTGTTGGTTAACTGCTTTTTTTTTTAACTCTCAAATGGTTTACAGAAAATCTCCCCACCTGAAAGTTTGCTCAGTAGAATAGGAGTCACAGGACAGGGGAAATTTCTCACCATGAACTATATAAACCTTATTTTTTCTGAAATTAATTAAAATCAATATTTTGGGGCCTCTTCCAGGAACCTCCTTTTGACAAGTGATTTATCTTATTAGAATTTATGGGAAAGGAACAAATGTCAGAGCTGGAAAATCCAGTTTCTTCCCGCTTTAATTAAGCAATAAAACAAGACATGGCAAGTAGATTTATAGAGCTATTACAATATTCATTGTAAAGGTCTTATGCCTTCAGTTGCCCGAGACATGTATTAATGATCTCAGGAAACACCTCTGGAGTGTATTGTTGGTCTTATAATATGAATATCATTTAAAAAAATCAATTAGTCTCCTGTCCTGAGAAATAGTTCATAGTTAAAGCACAGAGGGAGAAAGTAGACAAAAACTAACCAACTGGTTTTCACCACATATAGTAAATTAACTCTGTAGCCTTTTGCTGTTAATTTCTATATTGGATTTTTTTAAAGCTTGTAAACTTTCAGTTTACTGCATATCTTTTCTGTCTATCTTTGTCTTGCTTTACACAGCTTCTCTATCCTCATGTCCCTCTCATTCAGATGCCAGTCAAAGCCCTTCACTAATGTGAGCAGTTCACGGTTGGGGATGAGTGTTGGGGAATGTAGTCAGCCCACAGAGAGCATGTTGTGGGTCTTACGGCTTGCCTGCAGACAGAAATTGCACCAATGTATCTGAACAGGTTTCTATGTCTTACATAAAATAGACTTAAAGCTGTGTGTGTTTAAATGCTATGTTGAATCAGGGCTGAGGCATTGAACATGTTACCTATGCTGGAGGAATGAGAATATGGCTTGGTGTTACTAAATCTAGACTACACATTACATATTAACTCTTCTAGTGCCCATAACAGTGCTGCAATACTGGCATACCAATCCATAAAGGAGCTTTGTTTAATCTTAATCAAAATGGTGCGTTGCTTCTGGCAGTTAATCTATGATAAAAGCAAAATGGTAGCTGATTCTACTTCTGTTTCTCAGTGCTGTTGTGGCAATTGGCAACAGGCTTCCAGGTCTAATTAAAATCTTTATTTTCAATTACATTTCACCCTGAATACGTGGTGAGATGTGCTCCTCACCTCACCTCACCGCATGAGCTTTGGGTACATTTGCTTTTCTTTAAACCAGCTCCTCCAGCTGCAGAAATTAGCATTGCCATTGCTGTTGTTATAGGCAGTACGGATAGTGCCACCTGTGTTTAAGGCTGCCCAATGCTTTCGACTATAAGCCCCTCTTTTCTGTTGCTTATCAATTTGCCAAATGTTAACTATTCAGGCTGAAATTGTCCATGCCACGTGTCTGCCTCAGACTGAAGTATTTTGCTTTGGTCTGTATTTTTTGGAAAATTTCAGCAAATATGGTTCAGCTGTTTCTCAAAATGAGGTTAGGGAAAATATGTTGGTTTGGCCATGTTAAAACATGCTTAAATCCGTGTCACTGACACCCTCCCCTCCACATTTTGGAGCAGGGACTTGAAATTTGGTAGCGGTGGCAGCTGATACCTTTTCCCATCCACCTAAATTTGGTCACGTTATGAGTCTCTGGAAATCTCAGTGCGCACATGCTCAGTAGAGACCTCTCCAAAGATTCCATCTGTACCGAACATGCTCCATCCCAGGGCTTCAGGGGTTGAGAAGGACTTTTCCTGACAGCTCCTCACAGCACCCAGGGGCCAGTGCAGTGCTAGACACCAAAACTGAGAGCTGCGAGGCTATCTCTCCTGTGCAACCAATGCTTCCTTTGCTGGTCCCCAAGCAGGGAGGAGGAGAAAGAAAAACAACTCAACTTGATTGCACAACTGTGAGGAGCTGGGTTAGGGAGTGGGAGCACAACTTGGATGAGAGGGTCAGGGTGCAAGTGGGGTTAGGATGAGGAGCCAGGTTGCATGGAGGGAGGCACTGGGATGTGAAGCTTGAGGGGAGGATTAGGGACTGGGACAAAGAGCCACTGGAGAGTAGGAGTGGGAAATGGAATATGGACACAGATATGAGTGGGGTGGGGGCAAGCAAAAGACTGTTAAGAGGAATTGAGGTGGACAGGGAGGACTGGAACTGAAAAGAGGACAGGCTGGAGGGGCCAGCTTGTCAAAATGAAGGTTGCCTGCTGTAATTCTGGCACTTCCTGTCTTTTAAGTGTTTGACTTTTCAGCCTTAACATTCTTTTAATTTAATTATAGTTTTTAGTGTATAATTTATACTGTGGTAGCACCTAGAGGCCAACTAGGTCAGTAGCCACAAAGTTTCCTTTAACTTTGGCTTGTAAAAATCTTATCCAAAGTAAGCCCCATTTCTTATAGCTACTTCTATTTTACTAGGAATAGGTGATATCCTTCATGCCTATTTTCAGATACACGCATACATTGTGGATTTGACTTTGATGTCATTGAATTCCTGTTATAGTTAGAGGAGACTGCGTGAAGGAGTATAAAGAGAAAAAATCTAATGAAAACATAAAGAGAAAATGGAGCCAAGATCTGGAAAAGTGTAAATACACAAGAAGCAATAAGACAAACAAACATTTTAATGAAAATATGCATATATGTCATACATATATATACACACATGGTTACATATCTATCTATCTATCATATAGGGGTATCCAGTTGTTCCAGTCTAGCTTTTAGTGGGGTTTCTATCCCAGATAAATAGGCTTGCCTCTATTTTTTCTTATAAAATCACCCCTTGAAAAATACGTGAGTTTAAATTACATTAGTTTTGCAAACACACAAAATAGTTTGCAAAGTTTGAAAGCCTTGAACTTCCCATGTGATCTGCCAATCCCTGCCCAAAACTGTTGATAACCAGCACTTCACTGTTGTTTTAGTTAGGGTGAGGGTGCTGGTCTTAGCAGCAAGGACTTGTTCACAACTCTGCCTCTCAATTGTTCCGTCCCCCTGGGAAAGTCAATTAAACAAAAATTGTAAAAACAGTCCACTGATTCTGGACTTTCTGTTTTTGGGTGTCCAGTGCAATAAGGACACCTCAAATTAATGGATGCTTTTTAATTTATTTAATCTTAACCTTTCTGTGCTTTAGATAAGTCATCTGTAAAATGAGTATAATAATCCATTCCACACCATCTTACGCTGATGTTTGTATTTTAGTTTGGGATTCAGAAAAGCAGTTTATCTTTCTCACAGGTACCTTTCTAACACTTTGTTTCTTTTCTATATACTGCAGGCTGTGAACCCATCACTGTAAAGTATCTCCAGTGGAGCAATATAGAGTCTATAGTGGCTGTGGTCTTCTCCTGCCTGGGGATTCTGGTCACCATGTTTGTCACCCTTATCTTTGTGCTCTACAGGGACACCCCTGTTGTCAAATCCTCCAGCCGGGAGCTCTGCTACATTATACTTGCTGGCATCTTTCTGGGTTATATCTGCCCCTTCACCCTTATAGCTAAGCCCACCGTCATTTCCTGCTACCTCCAGCGCCTTCTGGTGGGCCTCTCCTCTGCCATGTGCTACTCTGCCCTTGTGACCAAAACCAACCGCATTGCACGCATCCTGGCGGGGAGCAAGAAGAAGATTTGTACCCGCAAGCCACACTTCATGAGTGCTTGGGCACAGGTGGTCATCGCCTCCATTTTGATCAGTGTGCAGCTCACACTGGTGGTCACACTGATCATCATGGAGCCCCCTATGCCAATTCTCTCCTACCCCAGCATCAAGGAAGTCTTCCTGATCTGCAACACCAGCAACCTGGGTGTGGTGGCCCCAGTGGGCTACAATGGACTCCTTATTATGAGCTGCACTTATTATGCCTTCAAGACTCGCAATGTGCCCGCCAATTTTAATGAGGCCAAGTACATTGCCTTCACCATGTACACCACCTGTATCATCTGGCTGGCCTTTGTGCCTATTTATTTTGGGAGCAACTACAAGATCATCACCACCTGCTTTGCAGTGAGCCTCAGTGTGACAGTGGCCCTGGGGTGCATGTTCACTCCCAAGATGTACATCATCATCGCCAAGCCCGAGAGGAATGTCCGCAGTGCCTTCACCACCTCGGATGTGGTGCGTATGCACGTTGGGGATGGCAAGGCTCCTTGTAGGTCCAACACATTCCTCAGCATATTCCGAAGAAAGAAGCCAGGTGCTGGAAATCCAAAGTGAGTAATTGGTTGTGTGTACGTACATGTCTGTCTGTCTCTTTTGCCTGTTCTCTTTCGACCTACAGTAGATTGTTGTATTTGTAATAAGGTATGTAATGCTATTTCATCTTTTCTGTGGTAATGAGGGTAGGGCTTGGGTAGATCTAGAATAGTCAGCTACCCTGTCAGGTTCTCCATTGTGAAGGTAGCTTTGAGGTAATTCCCCTTTGGTGCAGGTCATTCTGCAGAAGAGTAACCAAAGCTCTCTCTTTCAGCTTCTCATCTTTCAGTGCATGCCCATTTGAAGTGCACTGCATTATTGCCCAAACTGAGGTGCAAGTGTATTTCCCCCACCCCCGCCCAAAAAGTGGACCAGAAATCTGTGGGTGACTGATTATCAATCACGCATATCTGTCAAATGGCCACTGGAGTCTGTACGTGAAAGTACAGGGTCTTTCATTCATTCACAGGGTAGCCTTTTGTGAAACTCTGTTCGTGATTGTCATCAAACTGCACTCCCCCCCTCCCCCGATTGTGTGTTCTTTATTTAATTTAATTGTGAGCAATATTTTTTTTAATAATTGGCACTGTTAGTTTGAGTAGTCTTTGTTCCCAGTGGTAGAGTTTGCTTCAAAGGATTGAATGATCATGATGACAGTTCTGCATTTGTAACCTGCTTGAATATATATAACTAAGCTACAGGACAGAAAAAGAGAGAGAGAGAGAGAGAGAGAGAGAGAGAGAGAGAGAGAAATGTCATTTCAAGCAACGTCCCTGTGAGTAGCTGTCTGAACATTAGTATACTTTATTTTCCTATTTCTTTAATAGTACCATAGGTCTATAAAGAAGCATCAGAGTACTAGACACAAGCTGAGAGCACTGGTATCGGAGTTGTGATCAAAATGTAAAAAAATAGGAACCAAAGGAGGTGGAGTCCACATTTCAGAGCTCTTTAGTAGCATCAAAATTCAGTTAAGTTCAATCCATTTGTCTATGCTGAATCGTCAATAGTTTGTTGAAGTCCTTCATGTTGGTTTCACTTCATTTTGCACAGGAGCCATTTTCATATCTCTCTGAGATGCAAGGGGGATACAACTAAGATGACATAAAACCCTTGCTGTGATCAATTTTGCTTTCCTACTACATTACTCTTTAATTTATCAGAAGGCCGGGGGTGGAATAAAAGGCAAGCATAAACAGTGGGAATACACAACTCAGTCAAGGAGGAAGCAATAGGAGTACACACACCAAGTCCTAAGCTGATGCAAAGAAAGAACTATGAATAGCAGTACATTTCTGAGAGACCATCTTTGAGTGAAATATGTTCTGGATGGTAATATAGTATCAAAATATTGACCATTGTAAGTCGTAGACTTGTGTTCCTTGAAGATAGGTAGATATGGTGATCCAACTTCCACTGATTCAGTGGAAGATATATTGGGCCTTAGATCTCTCCAAGAGAACAGTTTACTTCATTTGTTGGCTCTACTATCTAATCTTTGGCTCAGGCTGCCAGAAGAGGCCTATTGTGTGTTTTGCACCATGAACAAGCTTAGCAATTTAGTTCTTTATTGTGCTTAGTTGACCTTTTTTCTAGCTGAATAGAATAGTTGAATCTGCTGAGGCTTTATAGTTTTAAAGGAGGGAGAAGAAATTTATATTTTGAACAGAATTATATTCACAGTTTATGAAGTAAATTTAGAACAAAGCATATAATACAAGAACATTTCTCCTCATTAGAAAACAGCTTTCTGAACTGCATTTGTACCTTATAAAAATGATAGAAAACTCAGCTAAGCTCTACCAATTTTGTTTGTTGCATATATTTTAATAAGTATCTCTTGACATTTAGTTCCTTTCTACCCAGCATGTGTTTAGTTGTATTGAACAAAAAGTCTTCATAGCACTTTTAAACTGTGTTCTGAACTAAATGTTCATTAATCAGTTAATATGCCTTCTGTATTTTGTGGGTTGTTAGGTTTCTGGATCTTTTACACACCAGAATTCAACCTCTTGATTGGCTGCTGTTGTCTGCTTCATTTATGTTAGCACAGAAGTGGGAGTATTACAGGCTTCCTTGCAGAGAGAGAAACTTCTGCAGACCTCTGTCTCCAAATACAGGACATAATAGCGTTGCATACAAGAAGGTTTTGGTAGTGAGAAGATGGGGCATCATAGACGGTAGCCTCAGGATTATGGAGGCTGCTCAAGCCCCCAGTAGGATCCATTTTCAAAGCTTGCAGGGACAGTGGGGAGAAGATGTAGGCAGACACTGAGATTGCTGCTGATGAAATCCAGGAGGGAAGAAGCTGAATTTGCTGAAGGCTTTGAATCTGAAATCTAGCTTGAAAAAATGTTTGAAATATAAATGCAGTGTACAAGCATATTTAATGCCCAAAGGAATTGCACCCTGGCTTCCTTCCAGCTCTTCTGTTTGCCTTTCCAATTTCAGGGTTTTATTTTCAGCTTTTCCCCTCTTTGCTCTGGTGTGCAGACCCTTTTCTATTGGTCATGTTACTCTGCTTCTTGATGCTGTACATGCCTTTCTTGGGAGGCCATGCTTGCTGCTTAGAAATGGTGAGCTGCACTCTTTCTGAGGGATTTTTATCCCAGTTTCTTTCCACAGTCTTTCTTCTTGTTTACTTGTTGTCTCCCCTCTTCCCCATTTGTTTTCAGCCTTCTGTTTTTTCTCATTGTCTTTTCCCGCTACTAATCCAATCAGGTCCAATTCCCTTACACCTCTTAGGATTTGTCCACACATAGAATTTGCACTGGTTTAACTTAAATTGGCTTTAAAACAATTTAGTCAAATTGATGCAAGTTTACCTTTGAAAACACTTACGTTGGTGTAAAACTGATTATAATTTACGGGTGCAAGTTAAACTGATATAAGCCAGGTTAAACCAAGGTTTCCACACCACATAGGGGAAAACATCACTGACAACCAGATGTTACAGCTGAATTGAGCTCTCCAGGGCAAATTGCATAACAATGATCTTCATCTTCTTCATCAAAAAAGAAAGGCATATTGCCTTCGCTAATTTCACCTGAGCTGTCTGCTTCTGATGGGTTACAACATGGGATCTGGAGGAGATGAGCACTGTCTCTCCCTGGCTGAGTTTAGCCTATTGGCTCTCGCTGAAGTTCAGGAGGTGTTGAGAGTAGAGTTGACTGGGAACTTTTCATCAAAATGAAAAGCGTATTCAGAAAATGCTGTTTCACCAAAATCTAAACTTTTGGCAGAAACAGATCTGGTTTTGATAGGAAGGCTTCTCAGGCCCAGGATGGAATGGGGGAAGGGGAGAGAATGTTCCCTCTGGACAGATTGCTGCTGTGTTTGGGTCCCAACATGGTGGACCTGTGGGTTTTTAAGTTTTGTAAATCTGAGCAAAGCCCTGGGAGACTCTCTGGCTTTGGTTATCTAGGCAGGCTTTCGGGATGCAGATCCTCTATCTAGCACCTTCTTATCAGAGCTGATGTGAGCCACCTGCCTAGGACCTCTGGCTATTGGTGGCTCCCCCAGACTCTTCAGTTGCTTAAGCACATCCTTTTCCAGACCTCCAACCTTTTAGGCACTGTGGTGTACTGTTCATCTCTCCAGGGACAGATGATAGTTGATGCACATAGCATGCAGACTTTGCCAAAGGCTCCAAAACCACTTAGATATGTGGCAATTCTCCCAAAAGGGCCATATTTTTGGAGTTTAATATACCCACCCTACACACACCCTAACCATTTGAAAATTTATTTTATGTACATTTAGATGAGGTATAATGCAGTGCCATAAATCCATAGGTGAGGTGAAACAATGGTACCAAAATGAAAGTCATTTTTGCACAGTTCCAGAAACATTGCTGACTGAGACTACATTTTTTGCTGTTTAAGTTCATTTCAACCCCTTCATATGATGGTTATTGGTGAAAGTTACCAAACAACAATGTATTCAAAGATTTTTATTCGTTTTGCATGAGCGGGTATTTTTTCCCCCAGAAATGATGAAGCTGTTTAGCATGTGGCAGAAATGGCAAATATCAACATTTTCCAAAATACTAAGATGAAGTGTCTTCACATTGCATATTCTTAATTGTCAAAGTATCTCACTAGTTATTATAATAGTTCTCTCTATTTTCAGCTGAAATTTGCTGATCAGATCAGTCTCACACTGAAGGTTGTGCATTAGTAGCAGTAGGTTGTGTGCTCATAATTTGTACTGCAAGGCGATAGATATAAATGTATGTGAATTCCTAATGTAATGCTTCTCCATAAGGTTTTGTACATACAGTGTAGCATCTAGTCTACCTAGTGAAAGGTTTTAAGTTGTAATTATCTAGGCATGCACTACCAGTACCTTTGAAATATTCTAGAAACTAGCTTTTTAATTTAGTGACCCTTATGCACAGATCCATATTAGCGTTAGAGATGACACTACACAGCTTCATATTATGTACATACAAAAACTGTGAGAGAAGGAAGTGGCCTAACAAGAAGTAGTTAAGACAAAGTACACAAACATGTTCTTGCCTCTGCACTAAAAAGGGATTAGGAGCATGTTACAGCTCTCACCAACCATGTCATCAATAATATGGCAAACCCACCTGACCCTGAATCACAATCAGAGGTGCTTATCAACATACCTACTAGACTATGTGTAACGTCAGGTGTCTTTACTGAAAATAGATGTTGTTGAAGAAGAAATGGAGAGATTTATGAGAGGTGCATTTGATTCTGATGGGACATGTAGCATCTTCAGCCCAGTCAAGAAATCTGGCATCAAAACCTTTGTTGACATGGCCAAGATGATCAAATTTAAGGAAGGGACAATCACAGCAGCTATCAATCCAGAAAATGTTTTCCACAGAGCCCTGGATTTAGCACGATGCAGAGGTAATATTCCAGTTGCAACTGTTCTTAGTCATCCTATAGGACCTGTGCTTGTGTCCCTCTTCCATGCTGATGGAACAATGAGAAGAACAGACAGAGCAGAATTCAGGCATCAGCTGGAAACTCAAGCTGAAAGAATCCTCGAGTTATGAGCATGCAACAAAGAAACCACAGTGTGCATCAGGGATGCCATGACTGTTATATGTATGATGGCTGGAGACAAATTCCTCACATTCGATGAATTGGCTGCTGAGTACTTGAGGCAGATCTTAAAAGGATTTGACAAAGTCAATTCTGTAATCAAAGTTTTTGACAGGAACAACAACGAGAACTCTGTGAAAACTACAGAAAGACAGTGATGGACAGGATCTAAGGCTGAATGCAAGAAATACCAGGTGGCTAGTAGGTGCCCTGTGCCTCCATGGGAAAAGTTTCTAACATAGCATCCAACAAGCAGTCACTTATAAAATTCTTCTCTGAATATATGGTTGAAAATGCCCCTGAGAACGTCCAACACAGACACTCCTTGCTGGAGGCTTTTCCAGTGGTGAAATAAGAAAGTCCATCACCAGTAGAGGTGCTGAAGAAGTCCAAGGCTTGTACAGTACACAAAGATGTTTCTGCATGCTGTGTGTGCCAGTATGGCTTTGGGTCTCTTGCTATCAAAAGAACAAAAGTAACTAGGTTGAACAATACAGATGTTTTGATCCTTGTTGTTCATTACTTTCCAAAAATGAAACACACAGATGACATGTGGATTGAAACAGTCATCAGTTCCCGCAGAAGCGTCGCTTCATACCTGTGCATGCAATTTATGATGCACTCCTGACTTCTGTAGCATACTTCCTGATGTACATACATTAACATGGAATTATTCTGTGTCATCCCTATTTGGCATGTGGGAAAAAAATCTCTGTTTAAAGTCAAACCAAAAGGAGCTTACCATTTCAGAGATCTTCCCAAATTGGGAGAGAGTGATGGACAAGCTGCAGTTTCTGCAGCAAGGAAGTTGGGAGAGAAAGTGAGAGACAAAAGGAAACCCACAGAGACCTGAATTGCTTGTGCCTCAATCTAACCATCAAAAAGGACAAGGCACTGGCCAAAATCCCAAGTGAGAACAGTTTTGAAGAGCATATCAGAAGAGCCTCTTGGAAAACAAAGATTTGGATGTCTTTGCACATAGGTAAACCAGATATTGGATCACCATTACAATCTGGATGGAAAAAATGCAGATGATGAACTGTATACTTCAAGGGACCAAAGGCATCTGAACTTCTATGAGACCTTATTTGTTCCTGTACCAGTAGGGTTCACTACACAATCAACTGTGTCTGTAGTCAGAACAATCTTCGCTGCACAGAACTATGTACATGCCAAGACAATGAAGACTGTGGTAACCCATGTGTTATTGAGAGAGATCATAATGATGAACAAGATGATCATTACTACCAAGGTCTTGACTACCAAGATCACCAGCGCTATTACATTTCAATGACACCTGTAGAAATTTATTGTTAAATTTTTGTTTTGCCCTTTATATTGTTGTGATGGCTCTGAGGATAGGTCCATCAATGGCTATTAGCCAACATGTTCAGGCATGCAACCTCATTCTCCAGATGTCCCTAAACTTCCAACTTCTGGAAGCTGGGGCTAGACGACATGGGATGGATCACTCAAAATTTTCCCTATTCTGTTCATTCCCTTTGAAGCATCTGGTACTGGCCACTGTCAGAAGACAGGATATTGTGCTAGATGGGCCATGGGTCTGACCTAGTATGGCCATTCTTACGAGGTCACAAAGAAATACAGTTGTATGTCTTGAAATAATATATAGAGTCATTAAACTAACAGAAAAGAATGCAATATTTCAAACTGGTCATTTTAACGTGTTGATGTTGTCAGTTTATCCCTGTTTCTATGGTAACAGCACCACTTGATAGCTCCACATCATACTTTATCTTAAAATAGACATAAATAAACTTTTTCAAATGATATGTGATGTGAATGTGTGCAGAGAGGGTACATTAAGTTGATCACATCCATGTTGTCTACCACTCACCTAATTTGCTCTTTACTGTAGACAGAACAAGAAATATACAGATCGAGACAAAACAATAAAACACCTATATGAATTTCCCTGCTTCATTTTTCTTACTACTCTTGAGCATTCTTTTGGCTTAGGTCAGAGTCCTATAAGAAGTCCATGATGCCCCCCACACACACTATATGATTCAGAGGAGAATCCATGTGTATCTCCTCTACAGCCCGCTTCTTTCTTCCTCAGGAGATCCTGCAGTTAAAAAGGATTCATCTGCCACAAAAGTATGGTCCTCTCTCCTTCGAAGGGTTCCTTTTGTCTCTGTGAATCCCTCTCCATTTAAAATTCCACCACTAATGCCTTGGTTTTTTTCTGCTTCTGGGGAAATTCCTTTCCTCTGAACCCCAGCACCCCCATGCAGAGAAGTTTGAGAAAACTCACTTTATGTAGGATGCAGTCACTCCTTTGTTCTCCCCAGGTAATATCTATTCATGTGTTGATAGTCTTCAATGACCAACCTATTCATAAGTAGACATATAGGCAACACTCTCCTGTCTGTTAGCACAAGAAGCATGAGGCAACACATAGTATAATCGTAAGGCTGCATATAATCCATAAAACCAAACTGGAATTCATAAATTGTCCATAGACAGATTTCCCAGATCATCACTGCATGTGTGAGAAAGCATTTTGCCCTAAGATAGCCCAATGGTTAGGATTTGGGAATCCTGGGTTCAAGTCCCTGATCCAAATCCCAGGTAAGTGGCTCTAACCATTGGCTGTTGTGGCGTGAGTCTGTATCCCTCTGGTTTTGAACAATAATTCCATCCTGGATCTCAGAAACCTTCCCAACTAAAATTTCATCAGAACTAATAGAGGCATTTTAAGAAGGGGGATCTACATGATTCAGAGCAGGTGCTTGAACCTGGTTCTCCCTTATCCCAGCTGAGTGCCTTAACCCCAGGCTGCTGGCTGTTTCTGGGGTGGGCTGTACTGCATCAGAACAGAACCAAATGTCAAAGCCCTATTTGGGAGCACTTCACTGCACAACCTTCATTTCGATGTGTGTCCTTCCTAGCTGGTGAAGGCCAGCAGAGAAGAATTGGTCCATTGCTGATGAAGATGGTCAGAGCTTTTTGTAGGCTGACAACTTGCCCTCCCTTTCTTTAGAGGTTGTGAGGCTGTAGCTCAGGAACTCATCAGTTGACACTGACAATCTGGCTAGCCACCATCTAATAGCCAATGTCCCTTTTTTTGGTTGGGATTATAGAGAAGGTTATGGGGAGACAGCTCACAGAGCACAGGTCCTAGATGGTTCACAAGTCCTTCACCCTTGTCACTCCAGATACAGACATGGGTACAGAACAGACTGCACTCCTCTGGGCAGTGAAAGAAGATTGGGTGTCCATGCTAGGACAGATAGAATTATCAGCTGCCTTGATACCGTTGATTGTGGCATCTTTATTGACTCACAAGTGGATGGGAGTAATCTTGGGCTGACTCTGTGGCCTCCGTGATGAGCATTCCGAAGGATGGTGTTAGTTTGTTGTTTATCATCCCCAAGGATGCTAACATGTAGGATCCTACACAGTTCCATCTTGTCCCTGCTCTGTTCAGACCACACCTGGGGCTATTGGGAGGCTGAGTGAGGAGGCATTGGCTTTAGGATTTTCACTATGCCAATGACACCCCACTCTGGATATTTATCTCATCCAACCCAAGAGTTGCCTGATTGAGACTGAGACACGGTTGACAGCTGTTGTCCGATGCTCAATCCAGATAAGACTGAAATAATATGGACAGGTTGGGGAGAACAACTGGGAGATATGGCTAAGATCGCACCTGCTTCTTATATTGAGGATGTGCATGACCTTTTATTTTTGAGTCTGGGGATATTATGGGATCCCAGCTGGTATTAGATAATTGTATAGCAGTTGTTTCTAGGAAGGCCATCTCTGTCTGACTGTGAGATTATGCCTTTTTCTTTTGGATATGGGTGTCACCTCAAGATGAGACCATGGCAATGTGATCTGCATCATTTTAAATCAACTCCAAGACTAAAGCGCATGCAGAATGTAGGGGCTTGCTTAGCACGTGGTTTATCTCAGTGGGAGCACACCAGTACTTCATGAACTTCATTGGCTGCCTGTTGATTTCTGGATTATGTTTAATGACCTATAAACCCCCAAATGGTTAGGGACCTACCTACATGAGAAACTGCCTGGAATCCACTAAGTGTAAAAGAGGGGGAACTGCTGACAGGGCCCTTAGCTATGGCACCTACTAAACTTGCTCCCCACAACCTACTAACCTGTCTCCTCTTCCTCCCCCCACCCCACACACCCCCAACGCACTCCCTTTGGCTCAAAATAGACCATGGGGCATGCTGCAAGATCCATCTCTTTACCCAGTATTTTGGGATGGAGACAGAAGCAGTTATTCAATAGGTTTGATTTTGGGTTTGGATTTTGTCTCTGCTTGGTTAGTTTCTAGTTTTGTGGTGAGACATAGCTGCTGCCTCAATCTTCTGGGGTTGATTTTAAATTTATGATAAAGCCCCCAGGATAGGCACCATTTCTATGCATTGTAAATCATAGTACATAAACATTTAATTTCACAGATAAGATTTAAGCCAAAATCTGAACTATGACTGATTTGAAGGCCAACCATCAAGGAATGCAGTGTGGCCAGGAATCCACAGCAAACAATGGAACAACCTCTCTTGCTGTTTTCCAGCTTTATTTATTTGTAATTGAAACCTCTTCTCCCTCTCTCCCACCTTCTGCTAGGCAATGTGGTGTTGTTTTTAGTATTTCAATAGTTTGTCTAAAACAACTGCTTTTACTTGTTTTCTTAACATATTGTATTAGTTCCTCACCAGTTACAAAAGCCTCTCACAGTCCCTGCTATTTTCTGCAGCCAGATACACAAAGGAATGGTAGCAAATGTAAATCATCAACAGCAAATATTGTCACTGTTGTGTGTGTATAAACACTGAGGGCAGATTTTGATATGCTTGCTCATGCCGATTAGTAACTTACTCCAAGGAAAGTCCCATTGGCTTCAGTGGGATTGCTTAGGGATGTAGGTTATGTCTATAATGCAGCGGAGTAGAGGTACACATGCCAGCTCTGCTGGATGTAGCATGCTAAAAATAGCAGTGTGGGCACAGTGGCTCAGGTTAGCAGCCCGAGTGGAGCCCTGTCCAAGGTCCTATGCACGTACTCAGGTGGCTGGCTCATAAATAAAAGATTCTATGGGTGGGTGACATGAAGCAGAGTGTGCAGCAAGAGTTTAGACTTCCAGAAACAATGATCAAGTGCCTAATAAGCTCAATATGCAAATGAAAATTTTCTACAACTTGTAACTTGGTCAAAATTGGGTTGAATTTCATAGATACAGCAAAAGACATCTCAGGGCTATTCCCCTTTTTTTTTTTCAAGTTCCTACACCAAACCATCTATATACTATGGTTTTGGTTATTTTTTTTTAAGATAGAAACCTTTTTTTTAAATAGCCAAAACTACCTATTTTTGCATTATCATTCTTGAAGACTGCTGACCCAGTTTTGATCAAACTTAAAAAAAAATAATCAGCCTGACACATCCAGGCATAGAAAATTTCAGTCTGAATGGCTACAGTTATAATCAGTTGAAAGAGGAGGATATAAGGGACAGTGTTGATCAATCTGAATAGGGTACACACTGTATTAAAAATGGTTATTTTCTTAAATACCAATCCAGTGCCCTATAACATTGTTCCAACCTTGATATGCCTATGATATATTTTCAAGTGTTTTCTGTGGCCCTAGACTATAATTTAATCAACAGCCTCTGAGTTATCTTTAAAGGGTTTCTATATAGATTAGTGCTTTGCATAGATTTTTATTGCTATGCCAGTTCAGTACAGATCCTTGCATCTTATATGAAATGGTAAGTTGGCCTGCTTTGCAATTTGGAAAATCAATGCACTTGGGTAAATTTCTTATATACTGTAGTAACTGCAAACACAATAAGGCAACTCTTTATTTCAGCAGTTACAGCCACTGGAAAATACTTAGTCTGAAGGCAAGTACTAATAGAATTAAGATCCTTAAGTCTCATGTTTGCTATCTTATAATTTAGGGCGATAAACTGTGCTTAGTCTTCATGCACACCCTATTAATGCTCAACAGGGAAGGCAGGGTCACTGTGACATGGATTCTTTGAGGAGGGTGATGTAAAAGGATCCTGGAAAGAAGAGTAGGAATACGAAGGACACAAGGTAAAAATCAAAACGGAAAGAGTTAAAGAACAAATTGATTTAAAAAAAAAAGAAAGAATTAGCAAGATTTTTGTGCCTGATCCCACCATTAAGTATTATTTATATTATGGTAGCACCTCAGAGCTCTGGTCATGCAGCAGGATCCCCTTGTACTAGGAGCTATATGAACAGAACAGAAACACAATCCCTGCTCCAAAGAGCTTACTATCTAAGTATAAGACAAGAGACAGGGGAGTACCAGGAAACAATGAGATAATTTTGGTTATCATGGCTGGCTGCGGTCTCAGCAATAACGCTAACAGCCAGGTGCTGACCCGCATTATGTCCACATTATGCTGCCTCACATTCTTTTGTGTTGTATGTAGATCTTTTGTTCCTAAGTCCCACAGTTTTAAATAGGTTTCAGAGTAACAGCCGTGTTAGTCTGTATTCGCAAAAAGAAAAGGAGGACTTGTGGCACCTTAGAGACTAACCAATTTATTTGAGCATGAGCTTTCGTGAGCTACAGTATGCATCCGATGAAGTGAGCTGTAGCTCACGAAAGCTCATGCTCAAATAAATTGGTTAGTCTCTAAGGTGCCACAAGTACTCCTTTTCTTTTTGTGAATACAGACTAACACGGCTGTTACTCTGAAACCTGAAATAGATGGATAGTTTGCTTTGTTTTCTAATTTGACTCATTCCCTGGTACCATGTTATCTTCAGCACTGTCTCTTGTCACTCTAAAATTCTGTGTTCAGTGTTTTATTTTGTCCATTTCTGTGGCTGCAATATTTGCGAGAAAAGCATCTTGAATTTTCACAAGGATAATTGAAGGTTTAAGTGCCAAATATCTATCCCTGAACAAAAAGAAAAGGAGTACTTGTGGCACCTTAGAGACTAACCAATTTATTTGAGCATGAGCTTTCGTGTTAGTCTCTAAGGTGCCACAAGTACTCCTTTTCTTTTTGCGAATACAGACTAACACGGCTGTTACTCTGAAACCTATCCCTGAACAGTGGCACATTTGCTTGCATTGTTAGGCAATTGCTTGAGTTTAAACCATTAATGGTTTTATTTGAACACATTGTCTTTGGCAGGTAATGGCCTTTACCCTTTTCTATCATATGTGTGATCTGAATTTCAAAGAGGGAAATTCAGCAAGCCTGGCTGGGCAATTCAATCCTTGTCAGTGTATTGATTTAAAAGCATTCTTAAAACCCCCATGAGACAGAGAACTACATATTTCCAAAGGGGCCATTATAATTAAAGTGAAAAACAGAAAGAAACACACACTAACACAGTCTGAATCTTAATAATTCAATGACATTCTGTATTGGCCATATGGCAGGATTGTTCATTATATTTGAGCAATGTATTTGTGTCCAATATTGTCTTTTGTAGCTTTGGATTTGCATTTGCTTCAATAGAATTGGATGTAGTGCACCTGGAGAGGGGAACAGAGAAGGGCAGTAGTTATAACCAGGTGATTTATTTCTCTCACACATGTAGTATTCAGTTAAATCACCACAGGTCAGGTATGTCTGGGATATGGAGCAGCGCTCAAAACTCTGGCTGGGCACGTGTAAAATAAATAAAAAGAATAGTCCTTAGACACCATTTAATACCCAAAGGGCTTCCCCTTCCTTTGCCCTGTGGTCTCTAATGCTGGTCCTGAGAACTGTTAGGAGCTAGTAAGTGCCAACCTGCGACCCAGTGACCTGCTAGGAGGACTCCAGTTCTGGAACCTGACTGGCAGAATGCTGGGGGTCCTGATTGGTCCACAGCATCTATATAAGCCCAGCACAGGAACAGGAAATTGTCCATGCAACTGGGATCTACCCTGCTCTGGTTTGACTTCTGGCATCCCAGCCCAGCTTGACCCTGGTGTCCAACTTGTGGTTCTGATCTGTGGTTTGTCTTCTGCCTCTGACCTCTGGGTATCCTGACCCGGTCTGACTCTGGTTACTGATTTGTGGTTCTGCTCTCAAGTTTGTCTTCTGCTTCTGGTCTCCTGGTCTCCTGACCTGGCACACTTTTGACTCCTGTGCCATGACTGGTGGACCCCCCGGCTCTGATCACTAGGTCTGGCTGCCCATGACCCAGCCGTGACAGTTTGCATGGATCTCTTAGGCACAGGAGTGGGCCTGGTGCCAGCAAAATGGACCTGGCTAACCCTTCAGGAACACTGCGGATGCTCAAGGGGACCACCTGCCTTCAGGCAGACAACAAAGACCAGCAGGCATGGGTCATCCGACTGACCTCAGAGAACCAGCTATTGCAGGGGCAAGTCACCGAGTTCCATGCAGAAAATGCCACATTCCAGACCCAGCTCATGCAGCTCTGTTCCCTGATACCTCTGCCAGAACAGTTTGATGGCAATCCCTAGTGATTCCAGGGTTTTATAAATCAGTGCCGCCACCTCTTTATGATGTGTCCTCGGACCTATACTACTGATCATGCAAAGACGAGCCTGGTCACCAGCATTAGACTGGGTCTCCCCATTCTTGAAGTGTGACAGTCTGGTACTGTTGAGCTGGAAGGTCTTCCTGCAAGCCATGTCTGTATTATTCAGTGACCTGCACTGAACTTGGATGGCGGAGGCTGCCCTAAGGAAGCTCCGAAAGGGGCAGGGCACTGCAGCCTTCTATGCTGCACAATTCCACCACCTCATGGCTGATGCAAACTGAAATGAGGCAGCAGTACCAAACTGATGTACCAGTTCCAGTGGGTCCTACAAGAAGAGGTCAAGGATGAATGAGCCCAGGTAGAGATACCTGTGAGTCTGTGTGCCCTCGTGGATCTCACCATCTGTATAGGTTTCAGAGTAACAGCCGTGTTAGTCTGTATTTGCAAAAAGAAAAGGGGTACTTGTGGCACCTTAGAGACTAACCAATTTATTTGAGCATAAGCTTTCGTGAGCTACAGCTCACTTCATCAGATGCATGCTGTGGAAAGTGTAGAAGATCTTTTTATACACACAAAGCATGAAAAAATACCTCCCCCCACCCCAAGCTATTACCAGCAGGAGAGTGGGGTGCGGGGAGGTATTTTTTCATGCTTTGTGTGTATAAAAAGATCTTCTACACTTTCCACAGTATGCATCCGATGAAGTGAGCTGTAGCTCACGAAAGCTTATGCTCAAATAAATTGGTTAGTCTCTAAGGTGCCACAAGTACCATCTGTATAGAGAATCAGTTACAGGAATGAAGGGAGGACAAAACCAGGGAACTTGCAATGCTCCAACCCAGGTATTGTGACCTTTTCACCACGCCTCTCCTGAGCCAATGTAGGTGGAGATGGGCCATTGACGGCTCACCCCCAGGGAAAAGAAGTAACAATGCCAGCTTCTGCTGCTTCTACTGCGGTGAGTTAGGTCACTCAATCTCTGCCTCTCCCATACAAATTCCAAGAAGTCAGGGATGAGAGCTCTCCCACACTTTGGTCCTGACTGAAACACATCCAGAACCCTGCCCAAGAGCCCCCCAGTAGCAGGTGCCAGTCCAGTTGCACACCGCTGCAGAATCCCAGCCTATGGGCCCTCATCGACGCAGGTGCAGCTGATTGCTTCATAGATGCAGCAGCAGTCCAGATCCTGCAGATTCCCCTGCAATGAAGGCCCTTCTTGATCTTGTAGAGACTATTGACAGTTCTCCTTTATCTTCTGGTCCTGTAACAGACAAAACAACTCCCCTGGAGGCTATGATTCAGGGACACAGAGAAGTGTGACAATCTGGTGTGATCCATTCTCCACACTTTCCCTGATCTGCAGTATCTCCTGGCTGGCCCTCCATAACCTGCTTGTTTGATGGCATGCACAGGAAATCTTTTCCATCTGAGTTTTGTCAGCAGCACTGCTAGAGATCAGTAGATCCTGACCTGGCATTCAAATCTTGAGAGATTCAAGTGAGGATGATCATCCAGGCAGAACCTTCTATTGCACCTACAGTTGGGCTCCCCTTGATATACAAAGACTACGCTGATGTTTTTAAAAAGAAGAATTTTGTAAAAAACTTGTCTCTACACCAGAACTATGACTGCCCAATAGAGCTGCAGCCAGGAGCCAAAATACCATTTAGACGAATTTATGCCATAACAGAATCTGAGCTGACAGCACTCCCGGAATACCTCCAGGTGAATCTGGTCTGAAGATTTATCCACAAGTCGACCTCACCAGCTGGCACACCAGACCTGTTTGTCAAAAAGAAAAAGCAGTTTTTGACTCTGGGTGTTCTACGGCTCATTGAATCAGATAACTATCAGGAATTGTTACCGGCTACCCCTGATTCCTGACCTGCTGGACCACATGGGGTCTGCCTGCATCTTCACTGAGTTGGTCCTATGGGGGGTAGGGGTGTATAACCTTGTGTGAATAATAGGGGATGAGTGGAAGAATGCCTTCCAGACCCAGTATGGCCATTACCAGATATTTGTAGTGCCTTTTGGGTTGACCAACACTCTAACCACCTCCCAGCATTTTATAAATGATGTGTTCCAAGACCTGTTGGGCCAGTACATAGTAGTCTAGCTCGATGACATATTGATCTTCTCTGACTATCCTGAACAGCATACCACTCCCATCCAACCTGTCCTGGAATGCTTGCAGCAGTATGGCCTTTACGCCAAGCTCAAGAAGCGTGCCTTCGATGAGGCTTCCATGGAGTTCTTGGGCTTCATCTTATCCCCAGAAGGAATCCAGACGGACCCACATAAGATCTAAGCCATCCAAGGTTATCTGTCTGACTCCCCACACAGTACATGACCTACAACGCTTCCTGGGGTTTGCCAACTTTCATTAACAATTTATCCTGAATTTTTCCAAACAAATCGAGCCCCTCACTACTGTTCTTCAGGAAAAACACCCAATTCCATTGGTCTCCTGAGGCCCAGCATACATTCAATCAACTGAAACTGGCCTTTACTACAGCACCGATATTGGCTCACTCCAATGTCACATCTGCCTTCACTGTAGAAGTTGATGCCTCCAACACGGCAATCGGGGCTGTCCTTTCCAGTGAGTTGGTCCCAAATAAATGTTACACCCATGTGCTTATTACTACAGGAAGCTCACCCCTGAAGAAATTATGAAATACTTGACAAGGAAGTCCTGGTGACAAAACCATCTTTGCAGAATGGTCGCACTACCTGGAAGTAATTTGTTACCCAGTCCAGATGTTCACTGACCACAAAAACCTGGAATATCTACATAGAGCAAAAGCCTTAAACTAACGGCAGCTTTGGTGGGCCTTACCTTTTTCATTATTTGATTTCATTATCACCTACCATTCCAGATCCAAAAATGGCAAGGTGGGTGCTCTGTCACAAAGATTCAGTACCACCTCCCAAAACCCCAGTCAGGAACCAACCCTCATTCTCAAATCCCATAACTTTCTCAGTGCAATTCATCACCAAGATATACTCAGATTGATACACTCCACCTCTACCTTAAAAATGCCACTTTATGAACAAGCTATTATTGACAAGCAGCCACATGACTCCCAGGAAGGGATTACATACATAAGGGACCGTGTTTATGTGCCCCCAAGACCCTCAAGGATTGCGGTCATGCAACTGTGCCACGATTTTCCCCTAGTAGGACATTTATCTTACTTGAAGACCCAACAACTGATATCCTGCTCCTTATGGTGGCCCCAGATGCACCGAACCATACAGTTGTTCATTGCCTCCTGTGATGCTTGTGCCCACGTCAAGACCTCACACCATGAGCTCTGTAGTCTTCTCCAGCCTTTGGACAGCCCATCTCAACCCTGGGAAGCCACTGCTCTAGATTTTATCATAGAATTATCAGAGTCTAACAAATTTATGACCGTTTTAATGGTAGTGGACCACTTTACCAAAATGGCCCACTTCATCCCTTGCATGGGCCTTCTCTCTGCTGAAAAGACAACCCAGCTTTGGATTAGCCACATAGTCCACCTCCATGGCCTTATAGAGCGCATCAACTGCAATTGAGGGTTGCAGTTCATGATCCAGTTCTGGCACAAGGCCCTGCACCTGCTGGGAGTCTGCACATGTCTTTCTTCTGCTTTTCCTCCTCCCAGATTCAAAGGGCCAACCAGATTTTCGAGCAGTATCTGCAATGCTACACCAATCATCACCAGGACTAGTGGTCCTCAATTCTCCTGTATGTGGAATTTGCTTACCAAAAATACAAATCATGCGTAGAGGAGTCAGAACCCTTTTTTTTTTTAAACCAGTTATGGGTACTATCCCCAATTTTACCCACAATTACCTGCACAATTACCTTGCCCAACCTAGCCACCTCAGAATTGGTGCAGAGGATTTGTTGGGCCCAGGAAGAAGTGAAGGAGCATCTGGAAAAGGGAAAAGCGGACAAAAAGCGGCATGCAGACCAGCATAAACATCAAGGCCCCTCCTATGCAGTAGGACAAAAAGCATGGCTCTCCATGGAGCACCTCTGCACAGACAGACCTGCTCACAAGCTGGACTTTGGTTGCTTGGCCCTTTTAAGATCCTGTGACAGGTTAATTCAGTCACTTTTGAACTCCAACTATACCACTCTCTAAAGATTCACCCAGTGTTTCTGTATCACTTTTGAAACCCTACACAGAAAACCCTTTCCCTCACAGGAAATCACCCTGAAAAGCCTGGTCCCACATTGCCTTGGGGAGGGGCTGATGTCAGGGACCACAGGTTTTGAACCCTGTTGCACAGGACTGTTAGGAACTAGTAAGCTCCACCCAGTGACCTGCTAACAGTTGGTAGGGCAGAAGCTGGACCCCAACAGAGGACTCCAGTCCTGGAACCTGACTGGTAGAATGCTGGGGGTCCTGATTGGTCCACTGCATCTATATAAACCCAGCACAGGAACAGGAGGTTGTCCAGGCACCTGGAATCTACCCTGCTCCTGTTCTCACTCCCCTGGCTTGACTTCCTGGCATTCCAACCCAGTTTGACTCCTGACATCTGACTTGTGATTGTGATCTCCAGTTTGTGTACTGCCTCTGATTCTTGGTATCCCAACCTGGCCTGACTCTGGTTACTGATTTGTGGTTCTGCTCTCAAGTTAGTCTCCTGCTTCTGATCTCCCAGTATCCTAACCCAGCTGACTCTTGACGACTCTGACTGTGGACCCTGGCTTTAATCACTAGGTCTGGCTGCGCATGACTCAGCCGTAACATACACTCAGCCATTTGCTCCTCGTGAGCTTATTAATTTGCTTTATCATGTGAAGGTTCCATACAACTTGCAGGCTACTCAGGCAAATGCTTTTAAACCAACGCCCACACATCTACATACATTCATGGTCATGTTGCACATGGGAATTTCTTCAGATCTAAGCTAGTTTAACTGTTCAGGTTAGGGTGGCCTCATTTCTAAACAACAACAAAAAGGACACAATGGGTGAGTTTTCCCATTGACTTCAGTTAAGCAAGGATTTCATCTTTCTCTCGTTTCTCTCATCCTTATCCTTTTTTCCTACTCCCTTTGCACAGTGTGCAGTATATTATTGAATCGTGTCTGCCGTACACCCCACTCCTTTTTCTTGAGCATCTCTTTTCTATCTGCGGGCACTGCCTCAGTTTTCCATTCTTTTGTTTTCTCTCTAACTCTTTCCAGCTCTCTTCTGTCCTCCATTCAGTAGCTCAGCCAGAGAGTAGTGTGCCTTCTGCTTACTTGTCTATTCCATAAGAAAGGCCAACAGATCAACGACTGGCATAATCCGTTCCCTTTGGCTGACCTTAGGAATGCACTTGTGAAGCAGGCAATAGCACAACAGCTACACTTATTTGCAACCTCCTTTAAAACAAAACAACACCATTCCCTCACAGTGTAATCCGCTTCTGATGAACCCAAGCCTTGCACTATGGTTTATTTGCATGCTCAGTGGTGTCCCCCAGCTTTATTCCTGAAGGAATCTAGAGCGATAAGGCAGGTGAGGAAATATCTTTCATTGGACAAGACCTTTACTTTGTGGAGCCGAAGCTAAGTGAGGTATCTTATTGCAATTAGAAAAGGAAAAATATCCCCCCCCCCTTGGCCTTTTGGGCTAGATAAAACAAGAAGTCCATAGAGCGTCTGTGGGTCAGCCATTGAGGCTTGTTTCAGTTGGATTGGGCCCTTTAATTGAAAGAGCTGTCGTATAAGACCAAAAGTTCTTTTTATTTGTAAGTTATTCCCTTATATGGAAGTTCCCAGACCTGAGCATTTTTACCACTTTCAGCTTCACCATTTACCACTGATATTCACAACTCCACTCTCCCACATGATTTTGACAAGAAATTAAGTGAAATAACCAAAAGTCTTACAGATGCAGTCTGGCACTTGCACAAGGAGGTATGGAAACATTCTTTCTTTACATCATGCTCTCCCTTTGTTACTCTTGCGATGTTGAATCACAACATTTAATTTATCTATGGCATTAGACAGCAGTACATCACAGTGATGCATAGATGTACAATTACATGGAAGGGAAGTCTCACAATTAATTCAAATACTGCTTATTTATTGAGTTGGGGGAAGCAGACACAGCACTGTGGAAAACCTGAGAAAGTCTATCACCATTTTGGCGTAAAACTCGGGAATAAAAACCACGAGTTTATAATTTAAATTCTTGCGCATGCTATTCTTAGATAGCTTATTCCTTTTCCATGTATTTCTATATTTGTTTGTATTTATTATGTATCACATTTTGATTCCACAATAGAAAAATACAGTCATAAGAACCCAATTAAGTATTTTAATTTGGTATAAAAAAATATACCAATTCAATAGTGACTTACATAGACAATTGTTTTTATCTTTACTAGGTGCTCAGGTACAACAGTGATGAGCAGACTAGGTCTATCTAATACTAAGAATCTCATGCTATTGCATTTAAAATCCACTCATCTTTGGCCCAGTAATCAGTCTGTAAATCTCATAAAATCAGGATTTTTTTTTGTGACGCTACTAGTGTAATCATAATTTTGGGAGGGTCAGAAATACCACGAAAACAGACCCTGCTTTCCTGTAATTCCAAAAAATTCAAACAGAATGAAGAATCAAAATACAGGGGGTTCATGAAAACTTAATTTTAAATTTGAGACTGCCTTCTATCTCCTTCCTCATCCCCGAAGGTAGCAGGTTTCATCCCTGTGCTTCAGTTATTCATATATTCTCAGCAAAAACAAGTATAATTGTGACACATTTCATGAGCACACGGTATTTCAGGTACTAGCACTTGCTAGAATAAGCCATGCATAGGAGACTCCTCAGATGTGTAATCAGTAGGGATCTCTCAACCTATGTGTGATTTCATACATCTTTCAGCTAACTTAGAGATATAAACATAAACCTAACACTGAGGATACCATCTGAATTTGTGACAGTCTCTAGAAGATAGTGGATCTATAAAAAAAATGAATGGAGTACACTCCTCCCTATGCTATGTAGTGTTGTTTTTTAACCTGTGACAGATGTAGTCCGAATAATGATCTTATTTTAAGTTGTCCTAGTATAATTCAATGCAAGTTACTAACATAACTTAGCCTTCATGTTATTTAACTCTGTCAAAACACGATGTATGAGACAACACAGATGGCAAGATCTTATAAAAATACATTGGGACTGAAGCATTTTTTGTGGTGTGGTATGTCTCTGAGTGAAATGAAAGGCTCATCCACAGAGGCATGCCACAGTTTTAAAGCCACCTTTGGTGGGACCTTCTCTTTCCTGAGAAGCATGCCACATGTCACAAAATGCTGCAGGCTTAAATGTTTTACTACAAGTGAATAGCTGTGATGAGCCTTTTGAAAATTTGAGATGGAACAAACACAAGATGGCTGCTACTCTGAAAGATGAGAAATCATGGCGACATATAGGATAGGCCATAATATTTCCTGGCCAAACTTATGCTGTTGCCCAAATTTCTGGCAAAGATTTTACGGTGGTCACATAAGGTCAATCAGAATCCTGTGATGCTCTGTTTGACAGAGAAACGCATACAAAATCCATTCTGGATTAGACAGCCAGAATGAGGCACATGGTATACAGAAAATGCATGTGAAGAGACCCACACGTGGGTAGATTTGTAAGTTGACCAGTGCTGTATTTTGAAAAAGAGAACCTATAACAAACATGCCTGTTGTCACAATCACACAGCTCTTCTAAAGCAAACATTGCTATTCAGTACAAGTAGGTGATGCCCTTATGGGCTCTGGCTACACTAGGGAAACTTTCTAAAGGTTTCTAACCATTGTTAACATGGATTCAGCTCCATCGATATTCGTGTTATACTCCCAGACCCTGAACTGTGTTAAACACTGGAGTTTTATTACATTTAATTTCTAAAGAACCCAGATATAGCTTGCGCAAGCCCTACTGAGTCTCTCCAGAGAACACACAACTCACCTGAGACTATACCCTGCTTGCCAGCTGTGTCCCCTTTCATCTTTTCAGCAGAGCTCCAGTCCTTAGAGGGACAGAGAGCAGTAAAATTACCCTGGCATTCCAGTCAATTCTTAAGCAAAAGACTCACTTTCACATTAAAATACTTTAAGATGCCTACATAGTCATTTGAGTGCTACACTCCTCCCTTGTAAATGTAATGCCATCCTGACATTTCTATCAGCAAAGTATGCACTAGGTCCATTTCAGTTAGCCTATAAGATCCATGGTAGAACCATATAACTCAGACACTGGACATATGGCAAGCTATTTTTAAAAAACTATGAAATAATAAATATTAACTATAAAATATTTGGCTGGACCGATATCCCTACCAGAAAGCAATATTCATTCATTCATTTTCTGATATTACCTCAGTCTTGGATAAAATATGGGATAAGATACAGAAATAGGCACTTGGTATGGCACCTGACATATATGAGGCTAATCCCACCGTGCAGTCACCAATCCAATAGTAAGAATTATTCAGTGATGATAGGTATTCCTAGATGTTTATATGACCTAAATGTGGGTGGATTGTTCTGATGATTTGTCCTCTTGTGAACTACTGATTTCAGGTTCCATGGTCTTGTTTTTACATTCATGTCTTTCAGTAGCAGGTGCAAATGTCTCATCAGTCTGATCATCAGTTTCCAAGTTTACAGGTTCAATAACATCCTCATTTCTCAAGTGTGGATAAAATGTTTCTGCTTCTGGATTCAGAATCTCTGGTACCATCACATAAAGTAGTTGATCTTCACTCTCACTGTCAGAATCACTGGAGTCTGAATTCCTGTCCTTGTTTTGATCTCCTATAGGGCTGTCAAACGATTAAAAAAATAATTGCAATTAATCATGAGATTAAAAAACATGGAAGCAATTAAGTGTAGTTTTAATTGTACTGTTAATAATAGATCACCAATTTAAATTTATTATAAATATTTTGGATGTTTTTCTACATTTTCAATTACTATACATAATACAAAGTGTACAGTGCTCACTTTATATTATTTTTATTACAAATATTTGCACTGTAAAAAGATAAACAAAAGAAAGAGTATTCTTCAGTTCACCCCATACAAGTACTGTAGTGCAATCTCTTTTTCATGAAAGTGCAACTTACAAATGTATTCTTGTGGGGCGGTTGTTTACTATTATTGTGGAGAGTTTTCTGCACTCAGAAACAAAACAATGTAAAACTTTAGAATCTACAAGGAAGCATGAAGGGACATACAAATGTTCAGAGTACCTGGCACTTAAATACCTTGCAACACTGGCTACAACAATCCCATGTGAATGCTTGTTCTCATTTTCAGGTGACATTGTAAATAAGAAGTGGGAATTATCTCCTGTAAATGTAAACAAACTTGTTTGTCTTAGTGATTGGCAGAACAAGAAATAGAACTGAGTAGACTTGTAGGCACTAAAGTTTTACACTGTTTTGTTTTTGAGTGCAGTTATGTAAAAAAATACTATTATATTTTTAAGTTGCCTTTTTGCAATAAAGAGATTGCACTACAGTACTTGTATGAGGTGAACTGAAAAATACAATTTCTTTTGTTTATCTTTTACAGTACAAATATTTGTAATAAAAGTAATATAAAGTGAGCACTGTACACTTTGTATTCTGTGTTGTTAATGAAATCAATATATTTGAAAATGTAGAAAAACATCCAAAATATTTATAATAAATTTAAATTGGTAATCTATTATTGTTTAACAGTGTGATTAAAATTGTGATTAATCGTGACTGTTTTGCATTAGTTGCTTGTGTTAACTATGATTGACAGTCCTAATCTATTATTGTACTCGTTTGCCCTGTTCTCTATGCCTTCTGTGGTGGTTTAGAGGCTAGTGTTATGTCCGAGGGTACGAGTTCACAGGGAAGTAAAATATTGTGGTGAAGAATTCTAACACATCCTTTTCCATCTTCTGCTTTTACTTTATAGACAAAACTATTTCCTTTTCTTTGAAGTAGTACATGAATTTTATCTTCCCAATAGGATATTAATTTGCTTGGTCCCTCTATCTGAAAGATTCCTGACAAGTAATCCTTTCCACAAATAGGAGATTTTTAAGAACATTTTGATGCCAGTTCATAAGCTTCTTTCATCTGCTGTTTCCATTTCTCAATGTAATCTTTATGGTCTGCAGGTGCAGATTTATAGGTAAACAAGTGGGTAAACATGGAGATATACCACATAATAAATAAAAGGGTGAGCACCCATGGCCTCATTTCACATACAGGTATAGGCATAGATTACCTTATTAAGGAAGTCCTTCCAGTTTGCTTTTTGTTCTTTTGGCAATAGTCTAATTATAGCTGAACAGAATTCTGTTCAGTCTTTCTACTTGCCCATTGCTGTGTGAGTGGTATGGGGTTGTGTAAGATGTTTAATTTTGCAGTAGTGCTGAAACCATCTGAAAAAAAATCATATTCTTCACCTTGGTTATGATGAATCATTTTGAGGAAATTACATTTTGAAACAAAGTAAATGAAGATCTCATTTGCCACAGTCTCTTGCCTGACTTGCTGGTGGTAGAATAAGGTTGAACAAACCTAGTGAAGTGATCCACTCTGACTAAAATGTATTTATACCGTGACAAAGCTCTGTCCTTGCCTCCATGGGTCCCGCGTTTCCTGGCGGATTTCGCTAGCCTCAGAAGCTCACTGTGACCCTCCACATAACCCTTCTCTCTCTAAAGACAAGGGTCACAGTCTTCTGAGCCATTTTCATCATAAGCCAGCAAGGGAGGTGAGGAGAAGTTATCCTTCCTTGCACAGTCTCTATTGTCTCCCAGTCTCAGCGATTAATCAGGGGGCAAAGATTGGGGCGGGGGGGGGGAGCCCAGGTCCACCCTCTACTCCAGGCTCCAGCCCAGGGACCCTAACAGTATCAGCTATGATAGCTGACCTTTTAGAAATATAACATGTACAGTTCCCTGGGCTACTTCCCCCACAGCAGCCCTCACTTCCTTAAGCTCCACTTCACCCTTACCTCAGGGCTTCCTTCCTTGTGCCTGATGTGGTGTGTAGTACTCAGCCTCTCCAACAGCACAACTTCCTCCCACAGCTCCTGACATACACACCCACCTGACTGGCTGGGAGGCTTTTAACTAGTTTCAGCCAGCCCCTGATTGGCTTCAGGTGTCCCAATCAACCTAGCCTTCTCCCTGCCTTCTGGAAAGTTCTTAATTGGCCCCAAGTGTCTTAATTGACCTGGAGCAGCTGCCATTTCACTTATCCTGGTACCATGGATTTGTTTGGCCTGGAGCTAATATATCTGTCTCCCACTACTTTTCCATAGCCATCTGGCCTTGCCCCGTCACAATACCCTCCTTTGCTTCTTTCTAGATGCAAGAAGTTTATTGATACAAGCACAAATGGTTCTGTTGTAACTATGTATGTTAGTGGAGTTCTAGTAGGCTGGTGAGGTTTCTTTTGCTCCATGCATGTAGAGATGCTAGTGACATAAAGAGGAACACTGAACGTTATCTGCAGTGAGTAAAACTATACTCTCATGATACTGGTTATTCACTCTGCTCCTTGAGGTCCCATCTCTTCATGTAGTTCTTGATATACTTGTCTTTTGTACTTTTCAAATAATACCAGTTGAATTCTTGACTTGGTTTGCCAATAAATTACTCCATTTTTCTCCAAATACAATTGATATGATTCACTCATCAGAGTGGAGATCCTAACACATCCTCCTGTGTTTTCATGATTATAAGGTTTGCAATCCAAAGACTTATAAGGAAGAATTTTAGCAATAGCTGGATTTTTTTTTCTGAACTATCAACATTTCTTCTCATGTCAATTGACTTTCTGGTAGATTCAATACCCGTGGATAAGATTGCTACTGCCAAAGGGTTGGTAGTAATAGCTCCCAACCAAGGTACCTTGCCATCTCTTGTACATCCAAGGACTGTACAACAGCATTAATATAATCTTTGCTTGTTTCTTCTATGCTTTCTGTGATAGCTTTCCATATTGATAGGCATTCTGGCTAGGGCATCTGCCTCCACATTAGATTTCCCTGAAGAATATTTCATGTTGAAGTTAAATTCAGCTAATTCTGCCACCTACCAGTGTGCTGTGACATTCAGCTTTGCAAAGGTAAACACACAGGTTATTGGGTTGTTACTACTGTAAATTATGAAGGATTGTGCATAAAGGTAATCATGAAATTTGTTAGTAAAAGCCCATTTTAAAGCTAGAAATTCCAGCTTTCCTGAAACTGTATTTCAAGCATCTTTAATTTTTCAATATACTGTTTCTGACTTCTTTACTTTTGTTCTCCTTTTGCTGGGGCACTGAGATATAAAGTCTGATCTTTTTAAACTCTGGCGCTGTAGACATGCTTTGATTTTTCAACTCTTCCTGCTCTTCACTATTTAAGTGGTTTGTTATATATTTGACTAAAGCAAAGTAGTTTTTTTGCTGCAGTTTTACTGCAATCTGTCCCAGAAGTGCCCAGAGAGTCAGTCTTCCCTTAAATGTTCGCCCTTTAGCTAGTGTAAGAGTCTTCCTACCTTCATATGAATATCCTTAACTTTCTACGAACCATAGTGCTTCCAAACAATTAAATCTCTGCTAAAACTGTTCAGAGCTTTTGGAGGTTAGGTAAGGACCATACTTAGCTGTGTCCCTGAGTAACTCACTTCTATTCTCTATTGTCCTTCTTCTCTGTTTTCTTTTTGAAAAATCATTTTTGTTTATCTTACCTTCTGCAGCTTGTCCTGGAACAGTCCATGGCAGCTCATTCATCTCAGAGAGGACAGGTCATTGCAATTCAAGATGGTAAAAATCTTACATTGGTGAGCAGTTTCTCCCATGAGTGCTGCCACTTACATCTGTGGGACTGTTTGCATGAGTAACTTCTCACCAGTGTAAGAGGTTTCCCGCCTGTTTTTAGGACTTTAACTATTCTGAATAAGGTTGCAGACTCATGCATTCCACTTAATTTCTTCTCATTCTTTAGTTTTCTTCATCACAGCTTTAATTGGTTAAATGGGCCATCCATGAGACAATCAGATCTCCCTATTCCTTTTTGAGCTCTTTGGTTTCTAAAAAGAATAAAACTATGTTTGGAATAGTTGCAGACTAAATTTTCAGCTCATTAGATTTTTATGCACATAGGCACACATGACTGATGCAAAGGAGGAGCATAAGACAGAGGTCTTCCATTAAATTTTGTCTCCATGACAAAACTGTTGAGATTCAGTCCTGCAGCCCTTATGCAACAGGAGCAGGGCCAAGGTTTCCACCTTTTTGTACATACACCTTTTGATCTGGCACTGGCGACCACATGTCAGGCCTGAATCTCCTGTGTGGTAAACATAAACCCTATGAGCATACAGCAATAAAATTCAGCATGCCTCACAGCCTCTACTTAGGAAACACCCAGGGTTTAGGCTGAGAAGGGATGGTGGGATCAATGAGCAAACAAAAGCACCTGCCTGACTCTCACAAATACTATTTATCAATCCCTCACATTCACAAGCACCCAACTGATCTCCAGATGATCAAAGGAAGAAAATGAACAGTGGGAAATTCTGCCACTGTTGCTATTTTGCCCTTTGGGAGTGGAAGGAATAATAGGTCTCAACACTGAAGCATGATGTGATGATTTAAGTCATGAAGTTATGACACAAAGGGGATATTTTCCCCTATGCATATGAAATTGGAGATTTGTGTTTTTAAAAAAAAAAAAAAAAAAACCCTTTTGAATGATTCAGCACCATTGATTTGTATGCAGAGCTTACCCAAACAACAGCTTGATATTCTCATTGTTATCCTAACACCCTGTCCTCTTTTTGTTTATGGCACTCACTTGTTTCAAGAGAGATTTTAAGCAATTTGCGGCAAAGACTGTGCCTACCTGTGTGTTTTTGATCAGAGTGAACCTAGAACTCATTCAGATAGCTTCGACGACAACTAGCACAGTGGGTCCCTGCACCTGACTGCGCCTTTGGATTAAACCTGGGCAAAATTTTTCAGATGAAACTTATTTACACACACACAAAAAATGCAGATTTGGCAACCCAAAAATGTTTTGCAAATTTGTGTTAGTTGTCAAATTGTTCATATGGGGGGGCGGGAGATTTCAAAGTATTCAGTTTTGTTTCAGCATTTTCAAAACAGAACATTTTTTTAATTTGAAATGTCTTTTTGTTTTAAAACTTCTCTCAATTAAAAAGAAATAAATAAAAAATGTTTTAAAAAATGCTCAAAAATTAAACACAATATTTTTGGTGGGAGCGGGAGGCATTGGACTAAACATTTTGTTTGACCCAAAATTATTTTTATGGATTTTTTTCACTTTTGAGCTTTCCAAAAATCCCAAAATAATTTGTTTGACCTGAAACACTTTTGCTGCTGCTGTTTTTTTGTTTGTTTTAATTGCCAGAGGATTGAAAAATCCATAATTTGCACATTCTTCTTTGGATGCTGCTGCAGTATATATGATAAATAATAACAATGCCCTGCACATTAGTAGTCTTGGATGCAGGACAGATAAATTCAGGTCAAGGTCTGTTGGATTAGTGGCGATAGTAATTCCTGAGTTGTGGGTGACTACATCCAGATTCACAGCTATACAGAAATAAAACATCACAGATAGCAATTTACACTTTCCTGCAATCTTGACACAGCTGTTTGACTCATGGGATGATTAATTTACACTTAAGGAAAAATGTAGTGAGAAAAGCAACTCTTCTGTCAGACCCATTCTTTGCAGCATATTTCAACAGACCCGTTACTTTTCCTGAATTCTGAGCAGCTGGCTAGAAATATTCTTATGCTTCAAAGAACTTAAGAAGAACTAAGTTAAGCAGTTAATGGACTTCACTCAGGAACCCTCTGCTCTGCTGGGATTCCCTCCAAGACATTTTCCACTCAGCTCATTCAGAACACCTTGCCCAGTTCTGGGAGAACACTTCATCCAGTTCTCTGGGATTTCAAACATTCACTTCGACTCCAGCTTGTCACTCAGGTTAGGCTTGTAACAGCTTTTTGCCCAGGCTGGCCAGACCCAGATGCCGGGGGTTTAGGTACCAGGTGATACCACAATTCCAATTTATGTCACACTCCACGCAGTTCATATACATTTTTCTGAGCTATTAACATCTATACTTCTTGCCCCTACAGATCAATAGCTTTGCAGATTGCGTAAGGCAAGCATATCAGTTTAGGGTGTTTCTGCCTACTTGTTTGCTGTAAACATACTCACAATGGTTAGTTGTTTCAGCCAATACTTGTTCGGGCTTGTTCAGCAGTTTCTTGTTCAGGGGTGTCTTGTTTTACCTTAGGCCTGTGCGTGTCAGCTAAGCAGCCCTACCTGTGCTGTCATAGTCTGCTCTCTGATAGACTCTGTGCTAGTGGACCCCTATCTTCATTAGATAGCATTTTAAACACCTTCATTATGGTATGGCAACTCCTCATTTCAACACACAGTAGACCTTGTTCTGTAGCTACAAGGTATTTGAATAGCTGGTGAGTTATCTGTAACTTGCACTGAGAGATCAGAGCCCTTAATAATGGTCTTTTAATCATGGTGTCACAGTACAAAGATGAACAGGGTACCAAATTTTTTGAAAGAAGGTATATGTGATATAGGGATCATTTGGCTTACCACTGAATATTGCCACCACTTTGATGGAATATGGCAGCCATCTTAACAGTGTCAGCAACACTACACAAAACAGTTTACGGACAGAATTGAAAGGAGCAAACCTTTTCAATGAAATGTACAGGGCGTTTAGGGGGTTGTAATATCTATTTTTTTATTGTGGCCAGGACACACAGCTCTTAAGATGCCCAGCCACCTTTGGGACAAAAGAATAAAGATGCTTTCTGAAAGTATTAGGTAGATTTTTGGCTGGGTCTGGAAGTCTGTACCCTTCCCACTTTTGTATATGAGGAATTCATAGCAAGAAAATATCCCTAGAGTGTGAAAATGGGAAAAGTCATCCTGAGGATGTATCAGGGTAGGAGGAAATATGGAGTAGAAAGAAGATTTTAAAAAAATCCCCCAAATGATAGCAAAATGTTTAGGCTAGATCCAATAGAATCAGTTGCCTCAAAAGCAACCTGATCCCATGCCACACTTCCAAGTCAAAGGAAGATTTGATATTGTTTTTAATTGTGTAAGACCAGCTTCTTTGTTTCATTGTGTCCTCTCTTGTATACATGGTGTGCATGCTGAAGCTATACATATGATGGGAATGTATTTAGAGCTAGATTTTGGTCTCAAATGATTGGTTGCATATTGTCAAATATCTTGTAAAATCAGCTACTGTGACTGAAAGATTATAGAAATGTTGGTGGTTCTGTTTAATCTAAAGCTCTATAATCTTTGTGAATTTAGTAAGGTGAAGAAGAGGTCACACTAGCTAAGCTCCCAATTCTGATTGGCTTGAAATTTTCAAATCTCAGGGATCTTGTCATTGCTGGTAAGAGTTTTAATTATTCAAGAGACTCTACAGTGGATAGTTTGAGTGCTGAGAAATAGGCCCATAGCAAATTTTACTTGCAATCTATTTATAATAACATGGAAGTAATATCAAGGCATTTACAGTCCCAAACCAAGTATCCATGCATTGTTGTATACATCACACTGTGCTACTGTACATCAGTATGTTGTGAGAAAAGCTGATTTGTTTTATTCGTTAGAAGCTAAACTGAATATGCAGTATTGGTACATGTGACCCTTCAACCCTTTGTTATGGGGATAAACAAGGATAAGGCAAGTGTGCACCATGACTTTCTCGTTGTGGACAAAAAATGCTGAGTTTTGTTTTGCATTTCATTTTCAACCCAACTAAAACTTTTTGCAGAACTCTGTCCATATACTCCACTTGCAAAAGTACGTGAAATTTTTGTGGAAGCCTTTTTTTTCTTTTATTGGTTCTGTGAAAGACAGCATGGAAGCTTGCATCTGCTTTTGTTCACTATATAGCATAGCAGGGAAAAGAAATGAAAGAGGAAATTGCCTTCCATTATCTGCAGTGTTAACATCCAAAGTGACCAGTTTTCAGTTTTGAGGCATTAAATCGTCTAAGAGAGCCTAAACTTTATGCCTACCCTTCAGAAGCATGGTTATATCCATGAGAAACAAAGATCCACGTGTAAGGACTACCAATGACTATTCACTGTAGCCAGAGTCAGAGAAAGGTAACACTGAGAAAAGCAAACGATTGAAGTAAGGGCCAAAGAAGAAAAGTATGAACTAAGCATATAATTTTTTTTAAAAGCCTAGAGTAAACCTCTTAAAGTAAAGGTGGGATAAGAAGAGCATATTGCTCCTTTTGTACCATTCCCACGCATCTTGGAGAAGGCCAGGGGAGAGTTTCCACTGAAGACTAAATGCACAGCAGCATTGCCATCTGCTATTTGAGTACTTGTGGTATCAGTAGAGAGAATGAATATAAACACCATCAGAAGCCACTTGAAAATAAGTCACGCAGTAGCAAAGGAAAAATTTTTTTGCCAGTTACAGTAGGCCCCCAAATAAAGCGGAGGAGGAGGAATGGCAAGATTCAAAGAAGACTGGGACTAGATCAGGGACAGGCACCCTATTGAGTGGTACAACCACCATGTGTGTACATGTGTATAACCACTCACTGGGTGTCTTTTTCTTTTCAATCTTCAGGAAGAGGCAGCCAGAATTCTCGCCCACCAGCCAGTGTCCGTCGGCACATGTGCAGCTTTGAAAAATCCCACACTGCAGTGACTGTGTAAGAGAAGCTGCATGACAAATAGCGGTTTTACCCCTTGCTTTCTTTTTCTCATGGGTTTATCATTTCTAATAATGGGACAAATGTGGTGCATGCCATTAAAGATGGGGAATTTGCTTGTGTGCCCTGTTTTGCACAATGCCTTAATCTGATTGTCCATACACTCTTTAGAGGACACTTGCCTAAATTTTTTAGAGCCTTCATTTTTCATTATCTTCACTTTTGTCTGTAAATGCCTACTGACAGGTTTGCAAATACATATTTCCATACTAATTTTATCTTTTTCCATTTAGCCAGCATTTTTTCACCCTTTTTACCGTTTTGCATGGAGTTGAGATTATCCTGTGTGCTTTTAACAACTTCAGTTTCTTTAGTGGCTGATTCATGGCAAGACATCATTGCTGTGCACTGCTCTTGCTAACAGTACTTGTTAGTGAACCGCTGCTGTAGAGCCAGCAAAGGGAACATAAAACACTGGTTTGGCAGGACTCCCAAAAATAGGGAGGACACGAGGAGCTTTGTATGAATGAGATCTGCAGGATCTAGCCTATAATGGCTATTGGGTTGGGTTTTTTTAAATATCTCTTTAAGGCAATGACATGATAATTTTTTTTATTCTTCATCTTATTTTTAAAAGAGATTTAGAACCCGAAATACTGTAACCGTTTTATGGTTGGGCAAATTATTAGCTATAAACCTTTGCAGTAACCCTCTAAGCAAATACAAGACTATTGTTGAAAATACGCTAGCTGTTGTGCACAAAGTCTGTGGTCACTCCTAGCCTTTTCCTTTATAACCCTGCTTGCTGCACTAGGGAAGACAGCGTAGTGACTAGGTGGAAGTCCACTTCTTCTACACTTGCCCAACAATTCTGGGCAATATACAAAGCTACTTATAATTGGGGCTGCAGTTTATCTCCACCCTCCAGTCAGTGAAGTGTCATAGAATTTAGCATTCCAGCGTTTCTATGCTCCTTTGAGGAGTCCATACCACTGACAAGCAGCATTAATGCTCGTTTCAGTCAGATCAGCCCTCTGATTTGTTTAGTAGAAAAAAATATGGAATGATGCATCAGATACCGCAAAAGTATTTTGATGTAAATGGTGATGGTATCGCAGTGTTTTGGCAGCAGCCATATTTGCCTCAATGAAAGTCAATTTAAGGATTAGCACAAACATTTCCTCATTAATTCCCACTCCAAAGATAACATGCCCTCTTTTCTGATCTAGAACAAGTCCCTCAGAGTCCCAAGGGTACAGCTGCCAACTGCACATCAGGGAGGATTTATTAAGAAATGGGAAGATTGATATTGACATGCCATTAGGAGGCAAATTGAGAACAGTGCAAGAATAAAAATTCTAAAAAGTGTACAAAGGTGTGCTATAAAACTCTGCTATGCAAGGAAAGGCAGCAGCTTCTTGATCTTATTTTTGCCACTTTTTAAAAAATAGTAAAAAAAAGTCCTCACCCAGGTGAAGTCAGGAGACCTACCACTAATGGAAATGCAATAAATAAATGAGCCTTAAAAATGGCTTTTGGTGGTAATAGGTTAAGATGGGTTAGAATCCTAGAATATTAGGGTTGGAAGAGACCTCAGGAGGTCATCTAGTCCACCCCCTGCTCAAAGCAGGACCAACACCAACTACATCATCCCAGCCAGGGCTATGTCAAGCCGGGCCTCAAAAACCTTTAAGGATGGAGTTTCTACCATTTCCCTAGGTAGCTCATTCCAGTGCTTCACCACCCTCCTAGTGAAACAGTGTTTCCTAATATCCAACCTAGACCTCCCACACTGCAACTTGAGATCATTGCTCCTTGTTCTGTCATCTGCCGCCACTGAGAACAGCCTAGCTCCATCCTTTTTGGAACCCCCCTTCAGGTAGTTGAAGGCTGCTATCAAATCCCCACCTCACTCTTCTGCAGACTAAATAACCCCAGTTCCCTCAGCCTCTCCTCGTAAGTCATGTGCCCCAGCCCCCTAATCATTTTCGTTGCCTTCCGCTGGACTCTCTCCAATTAGTCCACATCCCTTCTGTAGTGGGGGGACCAAAACTGGATGCAATACTCCTGGTGTGGCCTCACCAGTGCCGAATAGAGGGGAATAATCACTTCCCTTGATCTGCTAGCAATGCTCCTACTAATACAGCCCAATATGCCGTTAGCCTTCTTAGCAACAAGGGCACACTGCTGACTCATATTCAGCTTCTCGTCCACTGTAATCCCCAGGTCCTTTTCTGCAGAACTGCTGCTTAGCCAGTCAGTTCCCAGCCTGTAGAAGTGCATGGGATTCTTCCTTCCTAAGTGCAGGACTCTGCACTTGTCTTTGTTGAACCTCATCAGATTTCTTTTGGCCCAATCCTCCAATTTGTCTAGGTCACTCTGGACCCTATCCCTACCCTCCAGCATATCTACCTCTCCCCCCATCTTAGTGTCATCTACAAACTTTCTGAGAGTGCACTTCATCCCATCATCAAGATCATTAATAAAGATGTTGAATAAAACTGACACCTGGGGCACTCCGCTTGATACCAGCTGCCAACTAGATATCGAGCAGTTGATCACTACCCGTTGAGCCTGACAGTCTAGTCAGATTTCTATCCAACTTATAGTCCATTCATCCAATCCATACTACTTTAACTTGCTGGCAAGAATACTGTGGGAGACTGTATAAAAAGCTTTGCTAAAGTCAACCTATATCACATCCACCACTTTCCCCATAGCCACAGAGCCAGTTATCTCATCACAGAAGGCAATCATGTTGGTCAGGCGTGACTTGCCCTTGGTGAATCCATGCTGATTGTTGCTGATCACCTTCCTCTCCTCCAAGTGCTTCAAAATGGATTCTTTGAGGACCTGCTCCATGATTTTGCCAGGGACTGAAGTGAGGCTGATCAGTCTGTAGTTCCCCGGGTTCTCTTTCTTCCCTTTTTAAAATATGGGCACTATGTTTGCCTTTTTCCAATCATCCGGGTCCTTCCCCGAATGCCATGAATTTTCAAAGATAATGGCCAATGGCTCTACAATCACATCAGCCAACTCCCTCAGCACCCTTAGGTGCATTAGATCTGGACCCATGAACTTGTGCATGTCCAGCTTTTCTAAATAGTCCTTAACCTGTTCTTTCACCACTGAGGGCTGCTCACTTCCTCCCCATACTGTGTTGCCCAGTGCAGCAGTCTGGGATCTGACCCTGTCTGTGAAGACCGAGGCAAAAAAAGCATTGAGTACTTCAGTTTTTTCCACATCATCTGTCACTATGTTGCCTCCCCCATTCAGTAAGAGTGCCACACTTTCCCTGACCACCTTCTTGTTGCTAACATACCTATAGAAACCCTTTTTGTTACCCTTCACATCTCTTGCTAGCTGCAACTCCAATTGTGCCTTGGCCTTCTTGATTATACCCCTGCATGCTCAAGCAATATTTTTATACTCCTCCCTAGTCATTTTTCCAACTTTCACTTCTTGTAAGCTTCCTTTTTGTGTTTAAGATCAGCAAGGATTTCACTGTTAATCCAAGCTGGTCACCTGCCATATTTGCTTATCTTTCTGCACATTAGGATGATTTGTTCCTGCGCCCTCAATAAGGCTTCTTTAAAATATAACCAGCTCTTCTGGACTCCTTGCCTCCTCATATTAGCCTCCCAGGGGATCCTGCCGATCAGTTCCCTAAGGGAGTCTAAGTCTGCTTTTCTGAAGTTCCGGGTCCATATTTTGCTACTTTCCTTTCTTCCTTTTGTCAGGATCCTGAACTCAGCCATCTCGTGGTCACTGCTGACTAGGTTGCCACCCACTTCTACTTCCCCTACAATTCTTCCCTGTTTGTAAGCAGCAGATCAAGAGGAGCACAGCCCCTAGTTGGTTCCTCCAGCACTTGTACCAGGAAGTTATCCCCAACACTCTCCAGAAACTTCTTGGATTGTCTGTGCATTGCTGTATTGGTCTCCCAGCAGATGTCAAGTTGATTGAAGTCCCCCATTAGAACCAGGGCCTGTGATATGGAAACTTCAGCCAGTTGTCCAAAGAAAGCCTCATCTACCTCATCCTTCTGATCTGGTGGTCTATAGCACATGCCCACAACTACATCACCCTTGTTGCTCTCACCTCTAAACTTAACCCAAAGACTCTCAACAGGCTTTTCTCCAATTACGTACTGGAGCTCTGAGCAATCATACCGCTCTCTTACATTCAAAGCAACTCCTCCAAGTTTTCTCCCATACCTGTCCTTCCTGAACAGTTTATACCCATCCATGACAGTGCTCCAATCGTGTGAACTGCCCCACCGAGTTTCTGTTGTTCCAATCACATCATAGTTCCTTGATTCTGCCAGGACTTCCAATTCTTCCTGCTTGTTTCCTAGATTTCTTGCGTTTGTGTACATGCACCTAAGATAACTAGCCGATTGCCCTACTTTTTCAGTATGAATCAGGAGGCTTCCCATCTTGTACCCTCCTCCTTGTGTTTCCTCCCAGTATCCCACTTGCCCACTTACCTCTGGGCTTAGGTCACCATCTGCTGGGGAACCTAGTTTAAAGGCTCCTCACTAGGTTAGCAAGCCTGCCTGTGAAGATGCTCTTCCCTCTCTTCGTTAGGTGGATCCCATTTCTTCCTAGCAATACTTCGTCCTGGAACACCATCCCATGGTCAAAGAATCCAAAGCCCTCTCTCCAACACCACCTGCGTAATCACGCATTCACCTCCACAATTTGATGGTCCCTACCTGGGCCTTTTCCTTCAACAGGGAGGATGGATGAGAACACGACTTGCACCTCAAACTCCTTTATCCTTCTTCCCAGAGTTCATAAAGAGCAGCTGATTTTCCTGAAGGGCCCCTTTTTAACTTCACCAACTCCCAGAAATTGAAATAAAGCAATAAATACATGTGTGAATTTGAGGTACCCTTTTTAAAAATGCAACCCTTAACTTTGCAACTCCCTCCCCTTCCAGTTATATGTAAACAGATTTAGAGACCTGCACTTTTTCTTGATCTGGGCCATATTTAGCCTTGGGTATTTTGCACCCAGTTACGACAACATAAGAACCCCATCCCATATCCGATCCTAGAGGGAACCTAGAAATGCAAGGGCATAAAAATTAAGCATAATTAAACATTTTATTTTATTTGGAAATTCAAAGAGTTTGGGGGTTATTTTATCCAAAGTCATTCAATCACTACTTTCAGAGTAGCAGCCATGTTAGTCTGTAACCGCAAAAAGAACAGGAGGACTTGTGGCACCGTAGAGACTAACCAATGTATTTGAGCATAAGCTTTCATGAGCTACAGCTCACTTCTAAACTTTCAGATAAACCCATATCACCCTCATGCCTTCTTGTGTCTGATTGTTTAGCTAGTATGATATATAATGCCACCATTTTAAAAGTGAGGTATTCTTGTGGCTTCTAAGATCACATTTTATAGCTTCTTGTGGCAACCATATCGAGTTTGCATTCAAAATGGTGACATAGCAGTAATGGCAGTTTAGAGCATATCTGATGGCCCTTTTAAGACTTCTTTAGTTAAATTTTGAAAAGTCAGAGTATCCTGGAGAATCTTGCAGGTTAGAGATGAAGAAGGCATAGTACATCACCTAGTCCATCTCTCGCCCAATGCAGGACTGTTCCCCATGTTGTCCAAGCAAATGTCTGACTCAATGGTCCTTCACCTTTTCTGTTAGAAGACTGTTACACATGCTAACAGAACTCACTATCAAGAAGTTTTCCTGCTATTAAGTGTGTCACGCTGTCTGGAGTGGCTCATAAACATGAGTGCCTACCTCATGGTAGACTGTCAAAAACAGGGCAGACTCCCCAAACTGGTGGCGTGTTCCATAAATTAGATTTCACCAAGCCAGTAACTAATGTGAACTCCTGGATCACTAAATCAGTCTTATCCTGGAGTCACAGCCAGTCCTCTGAAGCTCTCCAGTTTATCTAGCAACCCAGGCAAGCTGGAGTTAGTGATAAATGGTCACTTACACCAAAAATCACAAAATATTCAGGTTGCTCCCAGTCCCAGGAGAGCACTCACTCACCCCAGATCGGTTGGTACCCTAAATCTTACACCAAAGACAATACCTGTAACCAATCCTGTAATAAACTATTTAAAGGTTTATTAACTAGGAAAAAGCAATGAATAAATAACAGGTTAAAGCAAGCAAACGTATGCCCACAACTGAGTTGCAATCTAAATCCTAATAGTGACAGAGTTGTAGTAATCTGTCAATTCAAAAGGTCTTTCAGGGCAAACCCAGGGATCTCTTGCTTCAGTTTAGAGTCTTTGGCTCTGTGAGAGTTCAAACAGCAAAGAGATCTTTATCTTTTATATTTAGTTTTCCAGTCTACAAGAGGAGCTCCCTTGCACGTAGCATCTCCAAGGTATGATAGGGCCATTTCACCAGTCCTTTGTGCTGCAATGTTCCTTAATTGCCCATTTAATCTTGATAGGCCTCCTGAATGGTGGTGGTGGGGGACAATTCCCAAAGCCTGGCTCACAAGTTCAGAGCAAATATTTTCAAAGTTATAAAGCACAACTTACATAGTTTCTTATAGCAGGGAATACAGGCATTGCAAGTGAGATTAATGTGTCACGTGTCTAAACACTAAATACAGTCTTATAAGACTACTACCTATTTTGAACAAAGCTAACAAACAGGTCAGCTGGTTTGGTTTCCAGCTATGAGTTTGTCAGTTCTTACCTAATGCCTATGGCCTTGGCCAGAGCTGACACTTGGTTTACTAGTGTCACATAGCCAAAACTTTGGCTTTGTTAATTTCATATCATGGCTTTCAATTATATGTTGCTGTACCACACTACATAGTTACTCCTGTCCTTGGTGGTAAAGCCCTTCAGATATCTGAAATCTGTTTCATGCTGCCTGGCCAACCTATGCATATTTAGCTGTCTTAATCTTCCCTTGTATGCCATCCCTTCCAGATTCTGATAATTTTTGTTTCTCTTCTCTGAACACCTTCCAGTTTTCTCCGTATCTTTCTGGTAACATGGTGACCAGAACTGATTTGGTTTTGCACAAGAGCCATAAAAGACCCAGTGGAATCAATGACAAAACTCTTATTATCTTAAATAGTATATGACTGGGTCTACAGGGAGTGACTTTTACTTCCATGCTCCATGGAGTGATGCTTTTGGATATGCAAAGTCCATGAATATTTTTCTAGCCATGTCACCTTGCAAATTCATGGCAGATTTGCTATTCAGTATCAGCACCAAGTCTTTTCCAGACCTTCTTCTCCCACTAATGTTACAGATTATTTTTCCTCAGCTGTGTTATTTTGCATTTTTCCAAACTGAACCTCACTTAGTTATTTTCTGTCCATATTTCTAAGCTCTCTAAGTTCCTTTACATTATCTCCCAGTCTTAACGGTTGTTCTCTGCTTTTCCAGTTTTAATATCAGTGGATTTCATTAACATGCTGCTTAGTCTCTTTTCTAAACTATTAATGTAGATATTAAATATGAACTGAATAGCCCTAACTCTGCTCCCCATGGTAGCCCACAACTTAATACATTGCTATAGTTTATGGCCTTTCAGTCAGTTTTCAGTCTGTGTGATGATGTTCCTAACCAAGCCAATTTGAATTAATTTTTAAATTCAGGTTTTATAAGCAACAGCACCACACACTTCTACTAAAATTTAGACTTGTGGAGCCAAATTTTCATCTGGTGCAAATTGACCATTTCATTTATGTGAATCGACCTATGTTGATTCACATCACTTCAAGATCTGGCCCATTATGACTACTGCATTCCCTTCATCTACTAACTTTGCAGTCCTGTCAACAACAACTTCTTTGTCTAGCAAGAGTTATTTTTTCTAAATTTACTCTATTTATTGCTCATTGCTCAATAATCCCCTAGGTAGGACCTGTTCTTTCTCTGCACTACAGTTCAGAACTTGGTTGTATTAATCAGAAATCTGGTCAAAAGAAGAAAACAATCAGATTCACAACAAATATTTTCACAAATGAAAGCATTGACTTACTTTCACTTTGATTCACTAGTCTTCATTTTCTTGAGTATTTGGAGGATTTGCCTTGTATTCAGGAAAAATATTCACAATTCTGAACTTTTCATTAATTTTTAGCACAAATGATTTCTCAGAAATGCATAAGTCATTGTTCATTATTCTTCTTTAATATTTGCCATCCATCTTGGGAGCTGAAACAATGCCCTGTGATTTAAGTGTCACTCACACAATCTAAATAACATATAGTCAAAGCCAGCAGTTCACAAACAACCCGTAAAGTCTGGACGTTCTTTAGTGAACCTTCCCAAATAACCAACACAATTGTAGGGCAAGGGTGTATTCATTCTTAACTGGACAGATAGTTGAAAAGAGGAAGTAGCCTCTCCTTCTTAGCTATTAACTAATGAATCCTCCCAGCACCATTGCTAGTAGTTAAGGTCTTGTCTGCACATAACTTGGGCCACTTTAACTATACCTTACACTTAAAGCAGAACAACCCCCCAGGGTGAGTGCACTTACACTGGTATAAAAGTGCTTATACTGATACAACTTATTACTATATGGGAAGGGGAATAAGTTTCACCAATATAAGCACATTTACACCCATGTCCACATCAGGAGCTGTATCGGTATAACTAATTCGGTAGAAAACACAAACAAACAACCCACGTCCCTAACCAACACAGTGATACCCGGTACAAAATTTGTGTATAGACCAGGGTTAAGCCGTATAATGTTGCTTGACAGACTGGATAAGTAGTGCAGAGAGGTTGGAAGACTTGCCCAAGTGAGTCAATGTCAGAGCAGGGATTAGAATGCAGTGATTCTTGGCTTGTGTTCCCACAAGACCACTAGACCAAGTCTCTCCCTAAACCGTACCTAGTCAGCCAGGGTCTGAGTGTGAACACTTTGTATATACCTACTTTTTAATCAAATAGTTTCAAAGGTATATTTAAAATAGCCCTCTAATTTACATTGAACATTAAATCTCCCATGTGCATGGAAAGCAATTTGTTTTGTGCTACAAAAAAGAAAAGGAAAGGTTAGTTTAATTTACTAAACTTCCAGAAATGCCAGTGGGAGGTTAAAATCTGCTCTAATTATACAGCAGCACAGAGAGGACTGGAGTCAGACAGCGAGAACTATTGTGACAGTCTCTTGTTACTGAGCTAGAAATTGCATTGTAAATGGACTAAAACCCAAAAAGTCTGCGATTTCCTTCTCTGGGTGATAATCAGGTACGCTAAACAGACAAAGACCTGAACATGTGCTATAATGAGATTTTGACAGCATGTATCTACCTCACTATTGGGAAAACCTCTTTATCAGGTTGAGAGAAAGAGATGAGCCCGTAGTGGGCATGCCTCAAATATCAGTCTTGCAGAGAAAAGCTACCAGATGTGGCCCATTAGGTTAAGGGACTCGGGTTTAATTAGGCCAGAGTCAATGTTGCCAAACTGGGATCAGAGGCTTGGAGATGAGACTAATGTTTTTTCCTTTATCCCTTATCCCCTTTGATGCCACAGATACTTTACTGTAGAGATTATCTTGATGGAAGGAGCATTGTGAATGAGTCATTGTCCTGACATAAAGGAAAGCAGAGTATGTTCTCCTAGCCTTCCTAGGATGGGAAAGACAACTTCACTAAGAAGAGAAAAGAAAAGGAGTACTAGTGGCACCTTAGAGACTAACCAATTTATCCGATGAAGTGAGCTGTAGCTCACGAAAGCTTATGCTCAAATAAATTGGTTAGTCTCCAAGGTGCCACTAGTACTCCTTTTCTTTTTACGAATACAGACGAACACGGCTGCTACTCTGAAAACTAAGAAGAGACTTCAGTTGCTATATAAATTGCTTCTCTAGGGACTGAAAGGGCTGGTAACCTGTACATGAGAGGTGTGGTGGTAACCCACGTACAAAGATATCGCTTCGGCGCTCTCCTAGAATAACATCCCTCCCTCACAGCAGGGTTAGCTCTGTAGTGTAAATGGTCAAATGGCTCCAGCTCTGCCACTAAGGGGTTCTTTGCTTGATGACTGAGCAGTAGCTGACATTCTCCTTCTGAAATGCAGATAAGACTGTGAATCAAAAATACAGGTTTGAACTGTCTCAGTACCTTGGATTTTGGTTTGGGCTTATCATTTTTTGATGGATTTGATAGCCATGTTGCAAGCTGCATAAAAATAATTCAGGATTTATAAATTCGTAGAGTTTAAGGCCAGAAGGGACCCTTAGATCATCTAGTCTTATTTGTATATCACAGGACATTACATTTCACCTAGTTGGCCTTATATTGAGACCAAAACTTTTGTTTAGCTAAAGCATATGTTCCAGAAAGGCATCCAGTCTTGAAATGAAAACAAAAGATTGAGAATTCACTGCTTCCCTTGCTAGCTTGTTCACATGGCAAATCACACTCACTGTTAAAAATGTGTGCTTTACTTCTAATTTCAATTTGTTTGGCTACCGATTCCAGCCATTGATTCTTGTTCTGCCTTCTCTGCAAGATTAATGAGCTCTTCAGCATAGTTATGAAATTGCCTGTGTACTAGTAATAAATCAAACCTGTCTAATAATACCAGGCCTAGGCCAAATCTACTATATCCCCCATCTCAGCATGATTAGGTACTCCCCTTCTCCCCTGGGTGTTTGAAGAGGCTAGCAAATCAGGCTTTGGCATATTGCGGGGAGAAGCAGAGTGAATTCCAAAGCTAAGGATTCAGAAAATGCTTGTATCACCTTCTCTTAAACATAGAGGGCTCAAGCCCAGCTTTCTTTATTGATTACATCTATAACAATATCAGACAAATAAAGAGGCAGTCACCCACCTGACAAACCATTTATCTATATATCTAGCTCTGTGGTTCCCATCACTGTAACATCTGAGCATCTCAGAAACATTCATGAATTTATCTTTACAAATTTAGGGAATTACTATGCATTTAATAATCAAAGCAAGAAGAAATTTTGGTGACTTGTCCCAACATCATACACGGAGTATGCAGAAAAGCTGGGATTTAGGGCTTATAAATTAAAACTATCACTTTGAATTCTCTGTGGAAAGATATTGGCAGCCAGTGCAGCTTATGGAGTCCAGGTTACTTAGCAGAGGAACACATGGAGAACACACACAAAGAAAAATCCTGGGGTTTATTCCTAGAATACACAAATTGCCCAAGATGTATTTGTTGTGGAAAAGAAGGAGAAAATGCAGCTCACTCAAAACATGTCCCCAGCAGTAAAGCACAAATAAGCTCATCTTAGTTGTGTCAACAGGACATGCATGAAATTGCCTGAACATTCGGCATAGAGACAGTGTTAGCTGCAGGGATTTAGAGAAATGGTATTCAGAAGATATATTGTACTGGGTAGACATTGCCTTAAACTTGTAGCTCCTGGATGATTCAAAGGGCTTTATGTCATCAAAAACTTGCAAAGCACTGAGCTCAACCTAATGACAGGCTCTTAGAAGGGTTGTTAGAAAACCTGCAGTTAACAAATAATAAATAGATTTGATTAATTTTCTTGTCACCAAACCTATCACAAACAGCAACTGTGCAAGGAAAATAACAGTTCCATTTTGAGGCAAAACTCATTATCATGCGCTTGGGGAGGGGAAAAATGGGCTGTATATTAACCAAGTACAGTCGGGCAGTGATCTCATCATCAGCTGTTGAGCTTTACGAATGGGAACAGACACCAGATTTACTACAGAACTGTGGTATGTTCAGCTGTCTGCGTTAATTGATTTGTGCTCAGCCATTTGTGCCTACTCTTAGGCCAAATTAGAAGATTAAAGTACAGCGTTCTCTCTACTGGCCTGCTTTGGGGAAAAACCCAGTGTCCCAAACTTTTTCCTCTTTCTGGCAAAAGTTGGGGAGGGCAGGAAGAAAAGACCCTCCACTCGCCTTCTGAACACATGGGGTCAGAGAACAGAGCAGTAAATCCTCCTCCTAGCCACAAGGGAGTGTCACCGTAAGACTCTTGAACTCAGTTCTCATATGTGGTCATTAGGTAATTACTGTGCAGCATTAAAACTGTGACCCTTAAAGTGACACACCATATGGGAGAGGACCCTTACTTAGTATTTGACAGAGCCTACTTACCGTTTATCACTAGAGTTCATTTTCTTAAAGGCTGAAGTTTATATCACCTCTTCTGGATAGTCCGTGTGAAGTCTAAAACCACAATGGTCGTAGTACATTGTTTTGTCAAAAATAGACAGAAAATCAGAAAAACCAAAATAATTATATGCATGAAATTTATATTCTTACCCTCAACAAAAGCTAGTAAATATAGGCCCCATTAATGTTGTTTCAGGAACATAATAAAGACTTGCATTCTTATTGCACTGATTCCTGTCTGGTCCAGTTTGACTCTTCCTCACCTTTGACCCTTCTTTGTAGGCGGCATGTCAAAAACAAAGCCTGTTTTCAGCTGTCTTGTGTGAATGAAATGTTCAGTTATACTTTTCAGATTATTTTGATCTCCACCTGCATACTGTCACCATTCCCGCAAATGTAGGCTCCAAAGTAGGATCTCTGGAACAATGTGGATAGTGGGGGTGCTGAGAGTCATTGAACCAAACTGTAAACCCTGTATATGATGGAAACACTTCAAGCACCCCTAGTTCCAGCACCTATGCTCCAAAGAGGAGATAACAGCTAGACAGGTAACACTGAGACATCTAGGCAGAATTATGTGCAGTCCTGGGGAGGAGCTGGTGGCTGTGGTACATGTAGTTAGCAACGACATAGGGAAAGGTATTAGAGACCAAACTGGAGGCCAAATTGAGGCTGCTAGGTAAGAGATTAAAGTCCAGGACCACCAGGGTGGCATTCTCTGAAATGCTTCCAGTTCCGTATGCAGAGCCAGTTAGACAGGCAGAACTGCAGTGTCTCGATGCGTGGATGAGCTGTTGGTGTAGGGCAGAGGCAACGTGGGGGTTCACATACCCCCTCCCAGATTTTCTGCTTGGACTGAGCAGGGTCACATGGACTGAGCATGCTCAGTAATGCTGCTGAAGCCAGCTTTCCTCACTCTGTACACACACACCCCACTATCCACAGGCACAGGTTGTCTCTCTTGTAGGAGGTGGGGTTTTCGGTTTAGTAGGAACTGGTGAACCTTTGGGAAAGGAGGAGCTTATATAGGAAGGATGGACTTCACTTAAACCAAAATGGAACCAGATTGCTGGCATGTAAAATTAAAATGGTCATAGAGAAGTTTTTAAACTCAGGGCTGGGGGAAAGCCGACAGGGTGTGGAGGAGCACACGGTTCAGACAGAGACATCCCGTAGGTGAGGATCTGTTAACAAGGATTCTCTATATCATAGTAAAGAGGAAAGGATAGAAATTGATAAAGTACAGGTAGGAGCTGAAGAGAAACTGTCAAATGAAAAAGAGTCCCATTCTATTACATCACATGAAGGCAGACAACTAAATATTGACAAATTTTATAAGTATTTGTATACAAATGCAAGAAGTCTAAATACTAAGCCGAGCTGTAACCAAGGCAGGGGCAAGCAGGGCAGCTTCCTGGGGCACAAAGCCATGGAGGTGGAAAAAAGAGGCAGTGTGGGGAGGCATGTAGGGTCACTCCCGCTGCCCCAAGATTTCTGCCTGCCATTTAGCACAGAGGTTTTCAAACTGTGGGGGTGGGCGAATGCCCCACAGTTTAAAAACCATCACTGGCAGATGAGAAGCTGGTGGGAATCACGCGGTCCGCTTGTGCCAGGGCGCTCACTCACTGGCTGCCTGGCAGCCCTTCCTGCCCTGTTCCCCGAGCTGACCCGCCTCTGCACTGCCGGGTGCTGCCCAGGCAGGGAGGGTGGCACCGCTCCGAGCTGCACCCCAGCTTACCCTTTCCTATCCCCCGAAGGAGCCTGGCACTGACCAGTGGCACCCCCTGGAGCAGCCCCTGCCCACGGAGACTGGCTGCTATGAGATGCTCCCCGAGGCAAGCATCTCATGGCAGCCAGGCTCTGTGGATGGGGCCAACTCAAGGGGGTTCACCAGCTGGCGCCAAGCTCCTTTGTGGGAGAGGCAAGGGTGTGTCAGAGGTGCAGCTCAGAGCTGTGCCGAGTGCCTGGCCGTGCAGAGGCAGTCTGGCTTGGGGAGCTGGGTCGGGAGGGCTGCCAGCCAGCTCCCCAGCTCCCACAGCACAGAAAGCCAGGTACACCCCACAGCTTGAAAACTTCTGTGCTAAATGGAAGGCAGAAATCTGGGGGTGGGGATGTGACCCCACATGCCCTTCCCCCCATGTCATTGCTAGGGGGAGCAAATATGCTTGCTTGCGCCAGGTGCTAAAATAACTAGTTACAGCTCTGATACTTAGATGGGTGAACTTGAGTGCCCAGTATTAAATGAGGATGTTGAGATAATAGGCAACAGGGAAACTTGTTGGAATGATAATAATTAATGGGACACGGTAATGTCAGGGGACAAAATATATAGGAATTACAGAGTAGGTAGTGAGGATGGGGCAGTGGCACCATATGTGAAAGAAAACAGTGGCAAATGTAGTAAAAATTTGAAATGAATCAAACAGTACCATAGAATCTCTATGGATAGAAATTCCATGCTTGAATAATAAGACTATACTATTAACAACCTAACCAGGATGGTGGTGGTGATGATTGTGACATGGTCAGGGAGATTAGAGAGGCTGTAAAAATAGAAAACTCAATAATAATAAGGAATTTCAACTATGTCCATATTGACTGGGTACATGTCATCTCAGGATGGGATGCAGAGATAAAATTTCTAGACACCATTAATGACTGGTTCTTGGAGCAGCTAAGCCTGGAACCAACAAGGGAAGAGGCAGTTCTTGATGTAGTCCTCAGTGGCGCACAGGATCTGGTCCAAGCAGAACCACTCAGTAATAGTAATGATAATGTAAATTTAACATCCTGGAGTGGGGGGAGGGAATACCAGAGAAGCCCACCACAGTAGTATTTAACTTCAAAAGGGGAAGTACAGAAAAATGAGGAAGCTAATTAAGTGGAAATTAAAAGGAACAGTCACAAGAGAAATGTCTGCCAGCTGCATGGAAACTTTTTAAAAACATCATAATAGAGGCTCAAATTAAATGTATGCCCCAAATAAAAAAAAAAAAGCAAGAGGATCAAGAAAATGCCACCATGGCTAAACAACAGAGTAAAAGAGGTGGTTAGAGGCAAAAAGGCATCTTATCATAGAATATCAGGGTTGGAAGGGACCTCAGGAGGTCATCTAGTCTAACCCCCTGCTCAAAGCAGGACCAATCCCCAATTTTTGCCCCAGATCCCGAAATGGCCCCGTCAAGGATTGAACTCACAAGCCTGGGTTTAGCAGGCCAATGCTCAAACCACTGAGCTATTCCCCCCACCCCACCCCACCCCAAAATTCGAAGTCAAATCCTACTGAAGAAAATAGAAAGGAGCATAAACTCTGGCATGTCAAGTGTAAAAATGTAAGTAGATGGAACAAAAATAATTTGAAGAGCAACTACCAAAAGACACAAAATCTAACAGCCACGTTTTTTTAAATACATCTGAAGCAGGAAGCCTACCAAGCAATCAATGGGGCCACTGGGCAATCAGGGAGCTAAAGGAGCACTCAAGGAAGATGAGGCCATTGCAGAGAAGCTAAATGAATTCTTTGCATCAGTTTTCACTGCAGAGAATGTGAGGGAGATTCCTACACCAGAGCCATTTTTTTTAGGTGAGAAATCGGAGGGACTGTCCCAGATTGAGGTGTTGATAGAAGAAGTTTTTGAACAAATTGATACATTAAATTAAGAAGTCACCAGCACCAGATGGTATAAATCCAAGAGTTCTGAAGGAACTCAAATATGAAATTGCAGAACTACTAACTGTGATATGAAGAAAATGAGTACTTGTGGCACTTTTGTTAGTCTCTAAGGTGCTACAAGTACTCCTTTTCTTTTTACAGATACAGACTGACACAACTGTTACTCTGATAACTGTGGTATGTAACCTATCACTTAAAATAGGCCTCTATACCAAATGACTGGAGGAAGATAGCTAATGTAACACCAATTTTTTAAAAAGGCTCCGGAGGTGATCCTGGCAATTACAGGCTGGTAAGCCTAACTTCAGTACCAGGCAAATTGGTTGAAACTACCATAAAGAACAGAATTATCAAAGACACATAGATAAACATGATATGTGGGGAAACATCAACACAGTTTTGTAAAGGAAAATCACGCCTCACTGATCTATTAGAATTCTTTGAGGGGGTCATATGGAAAAGAGTGATCCAGTGGATATAGTGTAGCTGGATGGTCAGAAAGCCTTTGACAAGTTCCCTCACCAAGGTTCTTAAGAAAAGTAGGTAGTCATGGGCTAAGAGGGAAGATCCTCTCATGGATCAGTAACTGGTTAAAAGACAGGAAACAAAGGGTAAGAATAAATGGTCAGTTTTCATAAAAAAGAAGTTAATAGCAGGATTCTATGGGAATCTGTACAGGGACCAGGGTTATTCAACATATTTATAAAGGATCTGGAAAAAAGGGTAAACAACGAGGTGGCAATGTTTGCAGACAATATACAAAATTAATCAAGATAGTTAAGTCCAAAGCAGTTTGCAAAGAGTTACAAAGGGATCTCACACAACTGGGTGATTGGCCAATAAAATGGCAGATGAAATTCAATATTGATAAACACAAAGTAGTGCACATGGGAAAACATAATCCCAACGATACATTAAAAATGATGGTATCTAAACTAGCTGTTAACAGATCCCTGAAAACAGCTGCCCAATGCTCAGCAGCAGTGAAAAAAGCTAACATAATGTTAGGTTTCAGAGTAACAGCCGTGTTAGTCTGCATTCGCAAAAAGAAAAGGAGTACTTGTGGCACCTTAGAGACTAACCAATTTATTAACATAATGTTAGGAATCATTAGGAAAGGAATAGCTAAGAAGACAGAAGATACCATAATTCCACTATATAAATCCATGGCACACAGATACCTTGAATACTGTATGCAGTTCTGGAGGCCCCATCTCAAAAAAGATGTATTAGAATTGGAAAAGGCTCAGAAAAGGGCAACAAAAATGATGAGGGTTATGGAACAGCTTCCGTATGACCAGAGATTAAAAAGACAGGGACTGTTCAGCTTGGAAAAGAGACAATTAAGGGCGGATAAGATAGTGGTCTATAAAATCATGAATGGTGCAAAGTAAATGAATAAGGAAGTGTTTATTTTCTCCTTCATATAACACAAGAACCAGGGATCACCCTATGAAACTAACAGGCAGCAGGTTTAAAACAAAGACAAGGAAATACTTCTTTACATAACGTGCAGTCAACCTGTGGAACTTGTTGCCAGAGGATGTTATGAAGGCTGAAAGTATAACTGGGTTAAAAAAAGAATTAGATAAGTTCCTGGAGGATAGGACCATCAGTGGCTATTAGCCAGGATGGTCAGGGATTCAACCCAGAGGTGTCCCTAAACCTCTGACTGCCAGATGCTGGGACTGGATGACAGGGGATGGATCACTGGATAATTGAACTTTTCTGTTCATTCCCTCTGAAACATCTGGCATTGACCACTATGAGATGACAGGATACTAGGCTAGATGGGACCATTGGTCTGACCCAGTATGGCCGTTCTTATGTTCTTAATGATCTTTTATGAAATGGCCTTTGTGTATTGCAAATTAATTCAGGATAAGTACTTGTTGCTTTGAATGAATAGTTTAGGTTCCTCTTTTTCCTGTACTATTTTATATTTTATAGTTCGCTTTAATGTGTGTGTAGTCAGTAGATTTCTCCCAGCCCCACCTTCACTTCTGAATTCCAAATAACCATGTTCAAGGTGCCTGATCTTAGTTCTAGAATAACAACTGCTCTGCTGCATGTTAAATGTTTTGGCAGGATCCAGTAACCTGAATCCAATTCCCTGATTGCCTTTCTTCTGAAAGTGACAAAGCTCACATATTTATATGTTTCCCTGGATTATTACTTCTGTATCAAATATGAATAAACAGATTAACAGTAAATTGACATGAGGGAAGATAATAAATAGAAAAAAGGAGTAAGGGGATGGAGAAATTGAGCAAAGTAGTAAAGTGGAAGATGAGAGTGAGAGGATGGGCCCCTCTCAAGGCTACTAAAATTCTAAAGCTAGTTCAGACATAATTAACATAACCATCAGAGAGAGCGAAATCCTGTACCCATTGAAGTAAATGGGACACCTCCCATAGACTTCAGTAGAAGCAGGATTTCACCCAGATAGAGTAAACTGAAGTGAGTGAACGAGTAGTTATTACATGGTTTGGTGGTGGAGTTGCAAGTTAGTTTGATTATCATATGGTTGTTAGTTTGGGGTTTTTTAGTATGTGTTGGAGGCATAGCGGGGGGCAGAAGCAGGAGTTTTAGTGAAGATCTGGATTTGAGGAGAGCAGGCAAAAATGTGGTAGGGAGGGAAATGAATGGAGTGGGAGGAAGAGGTAGATGAAGATGTAGCTAGGGAGTTCCTGGCAGTGTCAATTTTTGCCTGTCATGTAATATTCAAGATCTTGGGCACAGAATGAAGTAAAAGGCTAAAGGGATGGTTTGAAGAGTGAATCAAAGATGGGAAGAGACACACCAGGGGTTAGGCATGAGGGAGTAGATGATGATAATGAAGTCTACTTAGCATGAGAGAGAGCAGAGTTGAGAAATGAGAACATGAACAGGGCTGGAGGAAATCTGCATGAGAATGAGAGAGAGCAGCAAAATCAATGGAATTACTCATGCTTAAAGTTAGGTATGTGTTTGAGTGATTTGCTGGATTGAGGTTTAAAGTACATTGCTGTTAGATGTTATTTTCACCTAATGTTCCCTCTTCTGTGCCCAAGATTTTGTACTTGGACTTTCAGAAAGCCTTTGACTAGGTCTCTTACCACAGGCTCTTAAGTAATCAGTCATGGAATAAACAGGAAATTCCTCTCAGATTCCTCTTACAAGATAGGAAACTAGAGTGGGAACAAATGGTCTGTTTTCACAGTGGAGGGAGGTAAGTAGTGGGGCCCCCAAAGATGTGTACTGGCACCAGTGCTGTTCAACACATTAGTAAAAGGTCTGGAAAAAAGGGTGAACAGCGAGGTGTCAAAATTTGCAGATGATACAAAATTACTTAAAATAGTTAAGCCCAAAGCTAACTATGCAGAATTACAAAGGGATCTCACAAAACTGGGTAACTGGCCAACAAAATGGTAGATGGAAGTCAGTGTTGATAAATGTGAAGTCATGTACAGTGGAGAACAACGCCAACTATACATACAAAAGGATGGGCTCTAGATTAGCTGTGACCACTCAAGGAAGATCTTGGAGACATTGTGGATAGTTCTCTGAAAACATCTGCTTAATGTGCTAAAAAGCTAACCCAATGTTAGGAACCATTAGGAAAGGGGTAGAAAATAAGGTAGAAAATATCATAATGCCACTATATAATGTGAATAAGGAAGTCTTGTTTACTCCTTCACATAACACAAGAACCAATGGTCACCCAATGAAATTATTCGGCAGCAGGCTTAAAACAAACTTAAGGAAGTACTTCTCCACACAACAGTCAGTCAATCTTTGGTACTTGTTGCCAGGGAATGTTGTGAAACCCAAAAGTATAACTAGGTTCAGAAAAGAATTAGATAAGTTCATGGAGGATTGGTCCATCAGTGGTTATTAGCCAAGATGGTCATGGAAACAGCCCCATGCTCTGGGTGTCCATAAATCTCTGACAGCTAGAAGCTAGGGCTGGATGACAGAGGATGGATCATTTGATAACTGCCCTGTTTTGTCCACTCCCTCTGAAGCATCTGGCCCCAGTCACTGTCAAAAGACTGGATAGTGACTAGTTGGACTATTGCTCGACCCAGTATGGCTATTCTTATGTTCTTTATATGTTCTCCCCCAGCATAATTTTGCTATCCCCTTGTTCTCATGTTCACTGTGATTTTTTTCTCTTTATAATACACATCTTATTATTACAAATGCCACATTTAATTCCCAGAACAGCCCTATCACGAGGGAGCATCATACTCCATCAGTTTTACATGTATTCTATTTACACAAATTGTTCTCTTAACTTGGATGCTGTGTCTCAAAAATAGTCATCCTTATGGTCACTCAGAAATTCTTTTTGCAGTGTTCCTTAGAGTATCATGAACAATGCAATGTCAACATATTGTAGAGAATTGCATCAAACTCAACAGCAGACCAAATGTTTTCTGTGGGAAGTGTTTTTATAAAACTTTGTATATTAAAATGTACTTCTGTGGATATAAAATCATCTTCCTCTAACATTTTTAGTTATTTGACTTGCTTATGTTTACAGCATTTTAAAAACAAAAGATCACACAGCTCGGAAAAACTTTGTCAGTGTGGCTCTGGTGGAGCTGTGCTGACAGGGACAGCCACATGGGTTCAGGAAGAAGTACAGAGGTACAGAGCTTCCATGTGGATTGCCTTGGACCTCTAGTGAAATCACAGAGTTTGGACCACTGCTTATTCCACTAGGGAGCAAACCCCTCCTCCTGAGATAAGAACTCAAAAGTAGTGCTGTGTGGGGAATCTTAGTTTTTCTCCTCCCCTGGGCTTCCGTGCAGAAGTGGTTGATCTATCTGCAGTAACTATTTCTATTGGTTTTGTCAGCAGTGAGAATATTTGTGCTTGGTTCTGTTGATCCCCATTCTGTAATGTGTGCTATAGATGCTGAGGTACTGTTCCCTTTCAGGCACTACTTCCAGGGATGGCAGAGGAAGATAGGAAAGCACAGTTCTTTGGTTCACTGCATTTTGGTTCCTCTTCTGAGGATAAGAACACAGGACAGGTCCTCAAGCTTTCACTCTCACCAAAAGCCCCATTTAGAATGCTTTGACAGAGTTCTGCCTGAGCAAGGACTTGGCATATTTGGCCCAGGATGATTATATAGCTGTGTGACCGGGTTCCAGTGGGGGCCAGCTGTGGTCCCTAGGGTAAACTGCAAAGAATGGGGCAGACAATCCCCATAAAGCTGGTGGATATTCCACTGCTTAGATTTACCAAGCCTGCATAAAACAGGTTCTTTATTACCTCACTGGTTACTCAGAAGTCCAAACAACACATTTCCCTTAAAGTGATCCAGCCTCAGGCCTCCATCCAGGTACCCATGTCAAATATGATGAAGATTCCTGAAAATCTTATTTCATCATATAAAAGAAAAGGTTCTACCAATCTCAAAGGATCAGACACATTACCTCCCAGGTTAATGAATGTTTCAGATCTTACCCAAATACACACTACAGCCAATTCTTATTAACTAAACTAAAATGTATTACAAAACAAAAGAGAGAGAGAATGGTTAAAAGATCAATATACATACAGACATGAGTTCAATTAATTGAGGTTCAGATTCATAGCAGAGATGGTGAGCTCTGTAGTGGTGGAGTTCTTTCAGAAATAGTTCTTAGGTTATAGTCCAAAGTCATTGCAGGGTATTCCAGCTTAGGACTGGGATCTCAGTCCTTTTGCCTAAGCTTCCCCTGTATGAAGCCTCAAGCAGATCTGAGATGACAGAATCAGAACCCAAGGATCTTTTACACAATTTCATGTCCTCTTTGACAAGTTGGGAGTTCCTCCGGGAACAAAAGGTAATTAGGATGACTTTGAAGGAGGTCCATCACCATAGAATTATATATAATTAATATTAAGGGGAGGGATAGCTCAATGGTTTGAGCATTGGCTTGCTAAACCCAGGGTTGTGAGTTCAACCCTTGAGGGGGGCATTTAGGGATATGGGACAAAAATTGGGGATTGGTCCTGCTTTGAGCAGCAGGTTGGACTAGATGATCTCCTGAGGTCCCTTCCAACCCTGATATTATTAGTGGGGAGGGGGAGGGATAGCTCAGTGGTTTGAGCATTGGCCTGCTAAACCCAGGGTTGTGAGTTCAATCCTTGAGGGGGCCATTTAGGGATCTGGGGCAAAAATTGGGGATTGGTCCTGCTTCAAGCAGGGGGTTGGACTAGATGACCTCCTGAGGTCCCTTCCAACCCTAACCTTCTATGAATCTATGAAACATAAGGCAATTTGCTTATTCCTCCACTGTTCACAGTACATTTCAAAGACAAATGAATACCGAGATAACCCATGTTTACAATTCATTTAAATGCTAGGATGTTCTTTTGATATCTGAACTGTCAGAATATAGCATAGACAGGGACTGTTGATTGACCCTACTCATACATATGTAAATATACAACCATTATCCCTCCACATGTCTTTGGAAGGTTATTTATTTTGCAGGATGTTTAACCCTTTCTGGCCATGCATCATAAGCTGCTAGTTCCTGCACAAAACAACCATTTAAAATGCTAGCACTTTCTTCCCTGCTTGAAAATCATCAGTGGGTTGAGTTAAATCCACTCTGCACTGAAAATACGGGGGCTTGCTCTGCAGTGACAAACAAATCAACAAACTGTGAACAGCTTTCTACAGTTTTTTATTTTTGCCTTTTGTCACACTGTCTGGAATGGTTCATGACAGTGAGTGCCTACCTCAGGGCAGACTGTCAAAAACAGGGTAGACACCCCAAACGCTGGTGTGTTCTATAATTGGATTTTACCAACCCAGTACCAAATGTGAACTAGATTACTAAATCAGTCCTACCATGAAGTCACAGCCAGTCCCTTTGGGCTCTCCAGTCTATCTTGCCACTCAGGCAAGCTGGACTTAGTAATAAATGGTCACTTACACCAAAAATCACAAATTACTCAGGTTGCTCCCAGTCCCAAAAGACCAGTCATTTGCCCCAGATCAATTTGTTCCATAGATCTCACACCACAAATGACAGTGGTAGTAAACTAACTCGGAATTTATTGACTAGGAAAAGGAAATCAGACAGTTATTTACAGGTTAAAGCAGGCAACATATATAGACAAATGAGTTCAGTCTAAGACAGTGGTCGGCAACTTGTGGCCCGCAATTAGATTACCCTGGAATGGTGAACCACGGCCACTGGGAGCTGTGGGGAGCCACACCTGCGGATGGTCAACTTCAGCAAAATGAATCGTGGCCCGCAATCAGATTACCCTGATGGGCCGTAGGTTGCCCACCATTGGTCTAGGGTTCCAAAAAAGGAACGAGATGTAGTGATCTGTCAGCATTGAATGCCTTTTCAGGGCTTACCCCAGGTCAATCCTGGGGATCTCTGCTTTTCTGTTTCTTCATTCCAGCCCTTGTCAGAGTCCAAACAGCAAAGAGATGAAAAATCTTCCTGTTAGCTATTTTTATTTCCCTTTTCTGGCATTCAAATCAATGGGAGGAGGCCTGCTGCATATACTTCTCCATGGCTGGATGGGGCAATTAACAAAGCTTTTGTCCTATGAGTTCACAAATCATAAAAGTGGAGCAGAGTGTTGGATTTACCTCTAGGAAGGCCCTCCGATACTTTAATATCTGGGACTTTTAATGTATGTATAAATTTGGGAGGGGGAAAGGGAGAGAGGGTTGGCTAACGGGACAGGAAGAGTTATTAGCAGTACCTTATGCTACCAATATTTTAAATGGCAAGGGCTAAGACTGTGGTTTGTTTTTCTTCCATCAGTTTGGAAATCTTTCATGTAAACAGCAGTCAGCATTAATTAGAGCTCTGCCTGTTGTTTTTCCCTGTAAGATACAGTGAGCAAACTTAGATGTAAACCAATTTAGGCTGCCATGCCTAAAATTTGGGTAACGTTTCAGTGCCCTCAGTGTCAAGTTTTCTCTTTTGGCTGTAGGGTCAGTAGCTGGCAGGGAATAATTGGATTCAGATGCAAATTGTGGTAATTGCTGCTTTTAAGAGAAATCATGGTTTCTCTTCGTATTATTTCTCTGTGCCTTGTTCTGAGATTATCTGACTCGCAGGGGAACTGATTAATAAGGCAAAGCAGCCAAGTATTTCTCTAGGCTTGTTTGTTATGCTGTACATGTGTGCATATGGTAAATGCAAATAAACTCATCTTTATTTTATTCATAGTTCTAATGGAAAGTCTGTGTCATGGTCTGAACCAGGTGGAAGACATGTTCCCAAGGGACAACACATGTGGCACAGACTCTCAATGCATGTAACGAGCAAGGAGACGGGATGCAATCAGACAGCGGTAATCAAGCCCCTCACTAAAAGTTACCATGGCCAAGGCACGAGCCTGACTTTTTCAGACATCAGCAGTAAGACTCTCTACAATGTGGTGGAGGAAGAAGAGAGCGAGCCAGTGCGCTTCAGCCAGCCCTGCAGCACTTCCATGGTGGTGCATAGGCGGGTGACAGCAACGCCCCCACTTCAGGCAATGGCAGAAGAAACCAACCTGTTCTTACCTGAACAGCCCCCCAAGAGTCTGGTGCTGCAGCAGAGATCTATTGTGGAGCAGCTACAAGGCGTGGTCAGCAAGTTTGCCACCGGCATTCCTGACTTCAACTCTGTGATCCCCATGCCCAATGCAGGGAATGGAGGGAGGGCCCTCTACCAGCCTCCACTGCAGCAACAGCAGGTGCTTCCTCTCCAGATGGCCACTTTCAGTGAAGAGCCGGTCTCGCCGCCGGCCGACGAGTTGGAAAGCGAGAAGTTTAAGCTCATCCAGGGATATGTGTACGAGAGGCCGGAGACCACGGAGGAGGAGGAGGAGGAAGAGGAGCAGGCGACTAGCAAACTCACTCTAGAAGACTCACCAGCGCTGACGCCTCCATCTCCTTTCAGAGATTCGGTGGCTTCTGGCAGCTCGGTGCCCAGCTCCCCAGTGTCGGAGTCAGTGCTCTGCACCCCCCCAAACGTGACCTACGCTTCGGTCATCCTGAGGGATTATAAACAAAGCTCCTCCACTCTGTAGAATGAGGATTACATTAAGGTGTGAACAAGGAGGACTTCGGCTGCTGTCAACTGGAAATTGCTGGGGCGGAAGAACCAAGACGTGGGTGGGGGAGCATGAGAAAGCAGAATGTGATGTTATATGTGATGCGACAAAAACTGTATCCTGCACTAAAAACGATCTATTTGAGGGCTCAAATTATTTAGCCGTTAAAAAATAATTTAAAAAGTGTTGTACTTTGAGAAGACAATAGGAAATTCTGACAAAGCACAAACCCAATAAACAACTTCTATAGCAAAAAAATGAGTAAACATAAAAATCACTCACACTCACACACACTCTTGGTAATGCTTGGAAATGACTCTGGATAAATGCAACCATGGATAAGTCATTAGCACATCTCATGGCTGTAATTCTTCATCTGGTGCAGAAGCAGCAGACTCAAGAACTGGAAGGGGCAGGGTGTACAGGAATGAGGGAAGAGATCTCTGTCTGGGAGTTTATATATATATATATATATATATTTCTTCTGGTTTAGTAGGTGGATAAAGTGCAAATGTAAGTCACTGTAGTGTGTTCGTTGGGGAAAAGCAAAGACAACATGCTGACATATGATTTTAAAAGAATTTTGTCGGAACAATCAGTTGCTCACATTAGATTTTCTTTTTTAACTTGTGCTGATTTTGAAAAGGGGCCAGGATAATCGCAACATTTTTTGTGATGAAGATTCAAGAGGTCTGGTTAAAAGAGCCTTTGTTGTAGTACTTGTAATGTTCCAAGTACTAAGAAGAACTGCCCTTTTGTATAAGATTGCAAGCCGTGTGGCTAAACTGTTACATTACATTTACCGTAGCAAAATATTTACCAACTAACCTTTCATAATACAATATATTTGCCATGTGATTACATTGTTTTTTGTGTTACTATAGGAATAAATACATCAAAAATAACTGTATACTTATAGCAACAATTACTACTTTAAACAAAAAGGCAATTCTTTATCGTGGGTCATAAAATCCATCGTAGAAGCAAGAGAATGAGTGTATGATTGTGTCTGTGTGTGTGAGTATAGTATGTGTGAAATGTAATGTCTAATAACTGCCACTGGAAGATTGTCTTACAAATATACATGGATATTTTTATGTTCCAATCATGTTTTATAGCATTGTTACAAATATACAATAGATCTTTGAAGGTTTGTATGCTGTGCTAACACAGTTTTCATATATAAGCTAAGACGGTTGTTACCCTTATAATAGATGCTTTATTTTGCAGATATTTTACTATGTGGAAATATGCTATTGATCACTAGTGCTTTGAGAGCTTGTTACTTTCAATGTTTGCAACAAGTGTGGTTAACCGAAATAAAAAGTCTGTTTTAGAAATCTTGTACATGCCAGTGTTAAAACTATAAAGGCAAGACTGGAAAAAGTATTTAGACCATTTCTAGTTATTTCAGATAGTTACAAATAAAATCATGTTGAGACAAGAACTTTCACCAGTGCTTAAGGTGTACACAAAGACCCAGATCTATTCAGCATTGTCCATTTACCTCTCAGCCTCTTCTACTTACACGTCTTCTTCCCGGTCTCTGTGTTTTTTCCTCCCTTTTCGATTTTGCCTCTGTGGTTTCCCTTTCTGCTCTTTTCATTTTTAATGGTCATTCTTATGCTTCTCTCTTTCTGTCCTTCACACCTTCTTCTCTCCACATTTCGCACATTTGCCAAAGATGGGCCTAAACCAAAACCCCGCCCCAAACATTCTTAAATGTTCTGGGGTTCAAAATCCAGATCCAACTCTTGTGGCTTTAGTGCATCAATTCAATGAACTCTGATTTGTTTGATTTGGTTTGTTTCATTGGTTGTTTTTTGTTGTTTATGTATGTGATATTATGTTATATAAGCCACTCATATGGAGCAGATCCTCAGCTCCTGTAAATTGTCATAGCTTGATTGACTTCAGCTGAGGATCTGTCCCATAATTTTCTCTTGATATTTGTGAAGTGTTCTTTTCATGCCAACATAATGACATAATTGCTTTTTGTCATAGGTCTTGTATGTTTTCTGCCAGAATTATTCTGAATTCCTCATATTTATACTTGATTTTTTTCCCTTTTATTTCATTTTTACTCTAAAAATGCATGTCGCCAGTAATCAATTCTTCTGTTAAAACCCAAGTGTTTGTTATTTTTGATTGAATTATATAGCAGCAGCATTAAAAGAATTGGCCGGTACCCCAAATCAGAATCAATATTTAATCCTTACTCTTTTCTTTTTATGATATTCCTTTCAATATGACTTGTTGCCAATTGCTATTATCATCTTGATGTAAAAAGCATGAATTGACTTTGCCCAAAGAAACAGCTACATCTTTGTCAAAAGATCGAGGTCTCTGGTCAAACCTAAAGATGCCTTTGGGTTTGTTTATGTTGGCTCACAGTTCTGTTTTTTGTTTTTTTAAACTGTAGATAGATTAAAGAAATAAGAAAAAATGTTTTATCTCTTGATAAGCATACTAGCAAAGGATTACATCTTCTCATACCTATTATTAGTATAAGATGTTTTGTGTTGCTACCAATAGCAACAGGGCTAGTACTTTGAAGACATGAGTTAGATAAGACAAAGTGATTAATAGATATATAGACATGTATGCCTATGGCAAATTTTTGGTTGTCTGACCTAGCTGATTTGAACACATTAAGCACTGACTTTACTACTGTTTAATCATAATATCATGAGTAGGAGTTTTCTTGAAATTCAGTATAGTAGCTCTAAGTTTGTAATTGTTAAAACTGTAAACATACACATACATAAAGTGTATCTAAAGGGCAAGAACTCACCTTCGTGTATGTGGCTGTACAAGCTATTAAACTTCCTGTAAAAGTTATTTCTTTTGGCCTGTCAGATGCTTGATTAAAATGGCCTTTTTGTCAAAATGATCTTGATGATGCTGTATAATAAATATTTTCTATTTATTATTTTAAAAGATTCTTAATTTTTGTTTCATGAGATAAATTGAAAATGCCTAATAGTGTATGCATGCGAGAAACTTTATCTACGTGAGTGGTGTCATTGAGGAGTTACACAGTAAGGTTAAGCACAATGCAGAAGTGTTTGCAGGATTGGGCCCTAGGAACCTGGTCCCACAAAAATTCATTCAATGGGACTATTAAATATTTGTATTATGGTAGTGGCATTGTGTGGGGCGCTAAACACGAGTAGCCCTTATTCACACAAGTGATCCCATTGATCACCACTCACATAGATAAAGTTACTCACATGCATACATGCCTATCCATAGACCGTAAAGAAGAATTTTAGCCCACAGCATTACATGACTGGGAGAAAACCAGTTTATTAGCTGAATGCATTTCCTCCAATGCAGGGATGCCCAATGTGACTGACAAGGAGTAAGACAGTAAAAAGCCCTCTTCTTGTCACAGCATCCCAAAGAGGTGTTAATGGAGCAGTCACTGTTAAAAATTCTTTTGCTTTTTTTGTCTTCATTTTGAAGACGTCCTAGGAGAGGGAGACCCGAAAGCCCTAAATAGCTTAATGTTCTCTCACTCTACGTTCAAAAGTATGAAGCAAAAAGAAAAGGACCAGATTCTGTCTCCTCTTACTTCCCCGCCCTCCCACTCCCCCCACCAGTCTGGTGACATAAAGGGGCTGCAGTGAGCCAGGGAACTGGCACAGGAGCAGTGTAAGACCAATGAAAATGGAACTATACTGTTCCCTATTCATAGACTTCAGTATACTGGAGCCATCCCCACAGTGTTTGCGCTTTGGCGATTCTGGGCTGAAGAGCAAGCCAGGTAAGGTGGCCATAAATCAGCCCTCTGCCAGGCTACATGCTCAGAGCTGCATCTCAGGGCACACAACACAGAATTTATTCCAAAATATTCGAGGATGGTGAATAAAGCTTTGGTTCTGATGGTTCATTCCTGGACCTAGTCTTACCCCGTGAGATATATGTATATATACTAAAATATGTAGGGCCTGTTTTATATATGCATTCATTTAAATCAGATGTGCAAAAGATCAGAATCCGTGTTTTCCTTTCCCTGTTCTTTTAAAGGCACAAATACATTTATTTTATGAAGGAACGTTTGCTAGAAGACAAGTTCTTAGACATACCCTTTAAAGTGAATTGTGTTGCATATTTAGCACATTCAATTGAATATATGATTTTTCAGAAGTAGTCTTTGGTTGGCAGGATTTCTGACTTCTGTTTATATTTTATTTAAAAAAACCATCGGCACTGTGAAAATCGCGGGCCTGATTCAGGCGTTTAAATCACGAGTAATGTCATTGCCGCCAGTGGAGCAACATCAGCATAAAACTGACATGAGACAAGAATCAGACCCCCGCATGTTTAAAACAGAAATCCTGCCCTGGTTACGTGACTCCCTAGACCTTCGGCTATCAATGCGGCCACAGTTGAAAATATAAAACACATTTTGCTACTTACGTTCATTTCGTGGTTTGCATTTTGCTCAGGCTGGGTAGTGGAACGAGGTGAGCCAGCTTTACTTTCAGAATCTCGTCAGTTTTAGATGCTGGTTCCCGTGCTATTGTGCTTTGGGTTTGTAGCACTGAGGAAGGGTATTACAGCCTAAGTCATTTAAAATCACGTACATGGTTCTGTTCATGTTGTTTTTATTAATGTTTTTTTCATAAAAGTGCAACAAAACACACATTTACAGAAAGAGCAGATTGGGCACAGTCTATCTAAACAAACTTCACTAAATATGAGCAAACAACAGTTGGCAGAAATGCTAAAGGGAAGTACGTAGAAGGCCAGATTCTCCAGACTGTTAAGCCTGCATTGTGCATCTCTGGGCATTCGAAGGAGACTTTCACTTGGTTTTGTTGGACAATGGAGGATTCCCCTTGTGTAGGGTAATCCTCCAATGACACAGATCCACAATAGTAGTTCCTACATCACCCCATCCTGGCCCTGAGCATGGAGAGGGAAAGGGGCATTTCTACTCCTCTGCTACCAGGTCTCTCTTCAGTCTAACATAGCAAGGCATAACAAGATCCAGTGACTGGAAGTTGAAGTCAGGAAGATTTAAATTGGAAATAATAGGCATCTTGAACAATGAAGATAATTAACCTCTGCAACAGATGACCAAGGAATGCAAGTAAATTTTCCATCATTTGGGGTCTTCAAATCAAGACTAGAGTTTTGCTAAAAGTTATGCTCTTGTTCAACCTTAAGGCATTAGGCTCAATGCAGAACTCCCTGGATGAAATTCTGTGGCCCATACCATCCAGGATGTACCCTAATTATAGATAATGTATTCATTAAATTGATTACTTAAGAATTCCTAGGATATCACTCTAAGGTTTGACAGATTCTTGTCCCACAATCAGGCCCTGTATTATTAAAATTACTGTTCAGTTGGGAACTCCTGTGTGCACAGTTGCAGCACTCATACTTTAGGAACCCTTCTGTATTTACAATAGTTTATTAATACATATAGCAAAGTCACAAAAACTCTAACCCAGCAAGATAGATATAATACAGAATGTAGATCTGCAAATCCATATGGTCACATCAAAACTTGCAGAACAACCTGAAACATTAGCCATGATCTTCCTCATCACCATTACCTTCCTCCTCCTCACCAGTGCCCATCATTCTGGCACCTCACCTCTCTCTCCTCCGGCACACAGGCTGGGATACAATTTTACAATATATTGATGCCATTATGCCTAATGCATATTCAGTAGGGGTTTTCTCCTTTTTCCTTATTTGTATTTCCTCACTCTACTAATGTTGGGGTGCCCTTCTCCTCTCGATTAGTATGTTAATGATCTCAACTTATTATCATATACATCAGTTCATTACCGTGGCACTCTTGTGGTCAGATATCTGTAGATGTTCTAGCCTAAAATATCTAAAAGCTGGTATGTTCCTGTGTTGGCTGGTGTCGTTATGGATAAACTTTCCCCTTAAATGCTATTCTCAGTTCCCCAAAACTTAGGGGTGACCATTAGGCCATTTATCTGTGCCAAAGTTTGTAGGCCTCAAGCCTTATGCTAACTAGTGAAGTCAATGTCTTACAGGATACAGGCCTGTAGGTTCCTTGTGCCACTGCTAAATAAAATGAATGTTAAAACTAGCTCTATGGGCTACAAGTAGGACAGATTAGATTATCATAATACTCACTACTGACCTTGCATCTGTGCTGCCAAAATGACCCCTGTAGATCACAGGCAGCCTGCATAAGAGAAAACATCCTTATCTTGGGTAAGGGGGTAAACTGGTGCCCATCGTCCTCATGACCCTGTAACAGAAAAATGGCTTGATACCACTTTTGGCCCTGTCTCCAGACTTGTGCCAAGGGCATCTTAGCTGCTCTGAGGCTCTGCTTCTCCACTGGCTTGCCCTGTCCATGGTAGGTTTGGCATTCTGACCTGGTAAGATTTTGCAGCTACTTTGCAAAGGCGTAAATGATTTAAGATAGCGAAAGGCCAGGGGCAATCAGGCTCTTGGTGTTTAAATTTGACCAAAGTGTTTGTCATTATTTAGGGAAGAACAGCTGAAAGGATTGATAAAAGCTCTTTTATACAAAGCCTAAATGTTGTCTTTTAAAATAGTTCTTAAAGGAAGCGGGAGGTGTGGAGAGCCTGCTGTTATTGGGTTGTTTTGTTGGGATTTTTGTCAAATAAATTAATCACTAAAGAGATACTTGGCAAGCACCATTCTATCAAAGTATCAGGAAGTGGATGCAAACCTGTGGTGAATATGAAGGTTTAGGTTTGTCAACAATGAAGTTTCCAACAGGCATGTTAAAACAACAATAAAACGGTACCATGTGAACAATGTTGTTGCATGCCCTACATCTGGAACAAAACCAATGGCTCTGTGAGCCCTGCTAACTTCAAAACACAGATGTTAGCAGAGAGAGGAGCATGTAAATGGCTGAAAAAAGACAACTTCTATTTTCAGTGCTCTGACTAATCGCATTCCCCTCAAAAAATGATCAATGCATCTTTTGCTTAATAGTGTTGCAATGAGACTAACACCTTCCCAATTTAAATAAGTCCAAACAAATTCTGGGGGGGTGGGAAGGGGACTGTTTTGGCCCAGTGAAGAATTCTTTCACTAGCCTTTGTTTTAAACTTGATTTCATAGACAAACATACACATCAGCATTCTAGAGAAACACAAAAGTAAACCATTGTGATGACTTGTGCAGTCTCCCTACACAGAACTTCTAGGTCGTGAATCAGCTGACACTGATACCAAGGCAGATAGATTAAAACGGTGAGGATGGGAATGATGAGGGACTATTTATGGATGATGTTCACTACACCCACATATTTACTGTTCACAAAAAATTCAGGCTCTATGTCAGAGGTGGGCAAATTACGGCCCGTGGGATGCATCCAGTCCATGGGACTGTCCTGCCCGGCCCCTGAGCTCCTGGCCCGGGAGGCTCGCCCCCAGCCCCTCCCCTGCTGTGGCCCCTCCCCCCGCGACAAGGAGAAGAGGGAGTTGGATGGGTGGGGGGTTCTGAGAGGGGCAGTCAGGGGGCAGGAAGTGGGAGGGGCAGATACGGGGCGGGGGCCAGGCTGTTTGGGAAGGCACAGCCTTCCCTACCCAGCCCTCCATACAGTTTCGCACCCCGATGTGGCCCTCAGGCCAAAAAGTTTGCCCACCCCTGCTCTATGTAGATGGAATGAATCCCATACAGAGGCAGCTTCCCTCCTCCTTGACTTCTGCTATTCCCCTCAGTGGCCTGAAATCAAGTTTTGTGGCCCCGCCACACTTGTTTTGTGTGGTGTTGGGATGGATCAGCGTAAAGGTGGCTCTAGTCCACTTCCACGGTCTGTCCCTAATTTGGCTTATGCAGAACCAGCATGGAGACCCTCTCTGTGGTGCAGAGGGAGTGCACAGGCATCCCCATGTGAGGGCTCTGCCTGTGATTGCTCCATGTAGCTTTTATGTGGTGCTTAAGTGGTACAGATAGCCCTCTACACAAGATTTAAATGGTTTGTCAACAAGCAGGGCCTATTACTCTCCTCAGGCAGGCTCCTTGAGGACAGGCTGGAAGTGTTCACCTGCTCATTTGACTTGATTAATCACAGCCAGCCAGCTACATCCTTCCACTGCACAAAGTGACATAAGAAAAGAAAAGAAAAGAGGATAAAATCATCTCAGGGGAGGAAAAAAAGGAGAATTAACTGTGCTGAATAAACTGTGTGTTGTTTGCCTTGAAAGCCTTCAAGATCCTTAGTTCTGAAGTCAATGGAGCTGCCCTGATTTGCAGCTAAATGGAGCTGGAGATCTAGCCCTTTGTTTGTTATCTTGCCCTTGGGAATTTACATTATACTGAAGAAATTGCAATATCATCAAAGCAAAGAGCTTCCTTCCAGTGCCAAAGGCTAGTCCACCATCACTGGTAGTGGCAGCTCTCATCAGAACTGAGATTCTAAACAACTGTTTTCACAGGCCTGCATGGTAGGATTTTTTTTTAAATGTACCTTTAGATTAAAAATTCACATACTTTTTCTTAGCTAAAGGGTACCTTTTTGATGGGAAAAAATTGAGTTGGGATTTTTTGAGGGGTGCTAGTTTGAACACTGAAGCCAAATCTATTCAGCTACATTTGCATTTGGGATGTGTTAAACCCTTGTTGCCTGTTTTTAAAACGACTGCTAGCATAATGAACGGCAATAGAAACTCAGTATTGTTGCTCCACTGAACCTAGTGAAACTGCTGATTTCTACCAGTTGAGGATCTGGCCCACTTACATGTGCAATTAACTTTTGACTTTCCTGGTTTTTCTTTTAGTTTAAATTTTCAAGCATCATGTTACATCCATGTGTGTCTTGTGTTTACGTCTTCTTTTGCTGCTGCTAGTCTTCTTTCTTACCTTTGAGTGCTGCTCCCCTTAAACCCTTGGCAGAAGACAGAGGGAAAGGGTAGGATGCGCCAATCTCCTAATTCCCTGGAAATGCGTAAGGTTTTCCAGCTGAATTACATTCTCCTGGCTGGGTTACAATCTTTTGTAATGTGGTGGTTCTAGTCTGAGTGCCGCCTTTGACTCACTTTTTGACCTCAGGCTGAGATATTTCACAGCTGGCTGTGGATTTGTGCCCCAGTTCCTATGAACATTTACCAGAATTGGGCATCAAAATCCCCTCGGGAGCTTGGAAATTCTCAGCCTGCATTTCTCTGTGCCTTAGCTTACTGTAAGTGCAAACTGGGTCGAGGGACAGATGAAGAGGCCATGACCCTCATAACCCTTCTCTTGACCAGAGTTTCCCTCCTTGTAAAGTGCATATGATGTTATAGCAGTAGCAGAATAGTCTAGCAGTGGTTCCACCTGGTCAGCTGGAGCTTATTTTCCTTCTTGTTTCCAGCTCCAAAAAGTCCTTGGAATCTGTGACAGTCACTGGAGAGGAAGGGCAGCAGAAGCCAACGTAAGTGCCTCTTCTGCTACATAAGGGTAGAAGGAGAGAAAACAGAAGTTCCCTTCAGGTCCCAGAGCTCAGATTATACGGCTTTGGGAAGCAGTATAGAACGCTGAGATAGACAGAGTGACTGGTGGTCCTGGAGCTACCAGACACCAGCAAGAGAAGTACGCCATGATGGGCGGGGGAGAAAAGAGAAGTTTGAGGACTCCTGGTATAGTGAGCTCAGCACTGGTCAAGCAGCCAGGAATCTCCAAGTTCCATTCCCAGCTCTGTCATTGTTGCTGTGTGGCCATGAGCAAGTCACACAGGCCAAAACTGGGTGCTTCAAGGCAGGCACCCAAATCCATTTTTCAGGCATCAAAATAAGTGGCTGGATTTTCAGAGCACTGAATTCCCACTCAGACCAGCCTCTGACATGAAGGCAGCAGTATCCAGTGTACTTCTCCCTCCACAGTAAGCTGTATGGATGACTACCATGCTCATGCACACTCCCTCCCCACCCTGATAATGACTAGTTTTCAAAACTTTTTGAAGCCAACATGTTTTAAGGGGCAAACAGCACTGGCACACCCATCACTTAGTGGGGTTTCTGTTGAGCAATTTGAAGTACTCCCTCCCATGAGAGACTGAGCTCCGCATGTCTGGGAACAGGAAATCAGGGATTAAAGCCAAAACAAGCTGGCTGGCAGAGCACAGTACACTAGGCCAGGCCTACTCTGTACTCTTTTTCTCTGTTTATGTTCTCTCCCTCTCCAAGCTCTGCCCACTGGGAGTCACACTGCTTCTGTTCACAGCACCAAGGACAATACTCAGCCTGATCAAACATGTTGCAGAAAGCAGAATTTACCTTTTGACCTCAACTCCACAGCTCTGTTGTTATATCCAAAATTCACAGTTACTGTCACAGATAATTTTTCACTTATGACAGAAACAAGCAAAGGAACTCAACACCAGAACTGTTCACCTTTTAAGAAACCGTGAAAAGGATGTAATTTGGCATGCAACACCTTCTAATGACTTTTGGAATTATAAAGAATTATTTCCAAGGGGGGAAATTGTTCCCCCAGGATCCACAGACAGAGGAGATCCTCCATGCACAGATTTCCCCCTTCCTCTAAGAAGCAAGAGCCAATTGCCTCTGCAGCACTATGCCTTCCTGGATGCTCTAACTTTTGCTCCGTGGCCATTCCATTTTGCAGAACCCCCAAAGTGGTGGGAAGTTCTGGGGTATCAGCTTTGAGAAGAAGCATGCTGTCAGGGAGTGGGCCAAGGGTGCCCTGGAGCTGGTGTGAATGCAGAAGGCTTCCATGTGGATGGCCCTGGCCTCAGGCAGATACCCTAAAATCCCACTAGTTAGAGTTCCTCTCTCAGTTGTCATCCATCTATAGGGCTTGCCTGATACTGCATGCTTGCAAATTTGCCCCCTAGCATTCAGCCAACCATTACAGTGCTGCCTCCAACGGCAGCTCACAGAGGCTTTCTCTCTCTCTCCCTAAGCCTGATCCTCTTCACCCTCAATGTCACTTCCTTTTCCTGTGAACTCTGCATAACACAATGCTCTCTGTCCCTCCTAGAATGACCTGTCCTTTCCCACTGACCCATCTGTGGTGATAATTAATGAATCAGCTGGTTCATCACAATATAAAATTCCCAGAAGACAACCTGTCCCCCCCAAACCCAATTGATTGGACTCCCACCATATGTAACTAAGACAACTGAGTCCCCAGTTACGAAAGAACTTTGTCTTAGGGGTGCTAGCATTGGCTGGCTTCTAGACAGTTAGGCCTGTTGTTGTGGGTAAGGGACCCTAGTGATGAGGTAGGAAAGACAGTGTACAAACCTGCAACTCAGTGTAGGTCTCTTAGGAACTACTGTGTCAAGAGGGTACTTGAGCACCTGCTCCAAAACTGTTGGATATTAACCAGAGCAGTCATGGTTTCCTTATCCGAGGCTGGAGGAGAGACACAGGTGCTTCTGAGAAGGGCAAAAGTAGGCCTTTCTGGTAGGTCTCTCTCTCTCATCTCTTGGTCTCCGGTCTGATGTTGTCCCCAAAGTCACTGCAGGAAGTTTACAGGCTATTAGGCCCATTACACAAACAGCAGAGACCGGAGCTTGCACAGGATAAAGTGAAAGCTCTGGCTGAGCTCTCTGGTCATCTCAGAGCTCTCCCAAACCTCAGTCCTGCTTCTTGTGAGCCATTTGCACTCCCTCGCCTTTGGGGGGAAAATTCTTAGCCTTTTATTTATTCAAAAGGTCTGTGATGACATTTCTGTTTTCTGAGCAGTTGGGCTCCTGTTGTAATGGAACTTGGAGCCAAAACCATAGCTCCAGTCTGGAGGCAGTTTAGGTCTGGAGTCACTGTTGCAACTGAAACTGGCTCCACTAGGAAAGGCTGGCTGGGTTCACAAACCTTCATAAGGATTACACAGCTCATTTGCAAATCGAAAGAGAGGCTAAATTTGCTGAATAAATTATTCCCTATGAATAGTTTGCTCAGCTCTAGAATCTAGGAACTAAAACCTGAGTTGTAAAAACCCAAAGTTGTGACTATGCAAATACAACAGAGATAGTGTATTCCACGTGTGCCCCATTACGTGCTTCTGACTCAGCTCAGCATGTGCTAAGTTCAGATAGTTTCTTTCAGCTGGTGATTTATTCAGTTTTGTTCTCTGTTCATTGTCATAGTGGATCATATTAGAAATAAATGTCCCCTTCTCCACCCCAACCTATCCAGTCATTGAGTCCGTCTCCCCATACAAGGGGCAGGAGACAGTTCCCAAGAGAGGGCATATCAAATACTAAACTTGTTAGCCAAGAAGTTGTAATTCATATCAAGATTCATCCATTCTAAAGCATTATAGCCAAAGCATGCCATAAGCAAAGAGTAACACTGACATAGTGACTCCCAGCTGGGTATCCAAATGCATTTGAGTTATAGGCCTTCCAGTTCCATAAGTCTCATACTGATAACACAATGTCTAAGGGGTTCCCTGTCATATGCCTCTTTGAAGCCAGTCTGAAGCACCTTTTATCCTTAAGGGATGCCAGATATCTCAAATGGTACCCTGGATATGATTGAATTAACGTGATCGGGACTGTCGAATCAGAACCCTGCTTCCAACACAGAGGGACATAGAAGATTGGCTTTCCTTTTTCAATCTAAATCGGAATGTGTTTGTCAGGGACCAGAGGTCTCAATTGCTGGCCCACAGGGCTTTCTGGAACTAGCAAGTGCCAACCTGCCACTCAGTGACTTGCTAGCAGTTGCTAGAACTAGAAGCACAACTCTGGCGGAGGACTCCAGTCCTGGGATCTGACTGGCAGAACTCTTGGGATCCTGATTGGTTCCCTACTTCTATTTAAACCAAGCACAGGAGCATGATGTTGTCCATGCAACTGGGTTTCCCTCACTTAGGACTGCTTCCCCTGTAATACCTGCTCCTACTGCCTGAATCTGATCTCCTGGTAACCTGAGCCTGTCTGACTCTCAGTCTGCCCGGTTATTTTCAAAATTTTTGTATTGGTGACCCCTTTCACACAGCAAGCCTTTGAATGTAAACCCCCCCAATTAAAAATGGGGGGGGGCAGGATTTAATGGAGGCTCCGGGCTGTTAGCCCCACAGAGCTCACAGCTTGTGACCCCCATATAAACACCTTGCAACCCCCTGAGGGGTCAAGAACCCCAGCTGGAGAACCCTAGCCTGTCTCAGGCTCTGATTTCCTGGTATCTGAGCCAGCCTAGCTCCTAACTCCTGCTCTGACCACTAGGTCAGCCTGCCCATGCCTTGGTCATGACAGTACTGATGATGATGCAGAATACTTTAGAGGCAACATGTCTCACTCCCTGTAATGGAAGACTCATATCAGCTCCAAGGCACTTATATTTTTATTTTATTGTTCCAGCTTATTAAAAAATAACCTACTGATGACCTTAGGTACATATACAAAAATGTTATCAAACCACATATGTTAGCTGCCTGAGTTCTGCATATCAAGAGGTTTTTTTACTGCAATGGCCTTCTGCTCAGCTTGGAAATAGGCATATCCCATTGAAAAAAGAGACAAAAGAGTGTAAGGAGGATTTCATGATCGAGAGTATTGTGTGGTGCTCCTCTTTGCTAGACCAACCAACATCTGAGCATGCAACACACAGGTTTTCTCTTTATAGTCTTGTTGCCTGACTGAGACTGAGCACCAGTTGTGCTGAACTGAGCCCTGAGGTTAATCATCCAGTCAGACCAGTTTTACTAACATTTTCCCAGTGGTTTATTCTCTATTGGAAGTTCTGAAAGTTGTCACAAGTGGCTGGTACATATTTTAAACAGGCTCAGGCAAAGAAAAGTCATGTCTTTACAGAAGGCTAGTTTTAGTTTTTACCTGTTCTGAAAACAAAGCCCTCTTTGAACCAATGAAGAAGTCAGACAATCAAAGTACCATATCATTCTACTGTACCTTTCTGTAGAAATCAGTGGTGATCCCATTAGCTTGCCACCAAAGAGAAGACCAGATATATATTTACTTTAAAAAAATACACCTAAAAGGAACATGGATGGCTGGGGGGAGTTCATAATTGGTTAGGAAGTCTTTCACCTATCAATCACTGATTTGAACCTGGGCTAAGTTGACAGTAATTGTGTGGTCCAATCCTCACCTTCTCATCTGACAACTGGCTGGTGGTAAGTGGGAAATGAATTGGTGATCTCAGTCCAGTACCTAACAGACATATGTCTACATCATAATTGGTACTAACTGGTACCCTTCTTGACAGTCACAACAGAGAGCTTCAGGCATCATGACTTAACTATCGTCTCACATCTAGTGACAAATCCAGGATAGAGTTGAGGTGCAGAAGTGGTATAGTGAGGAGAAGCTGACATTACAATTTCCTGTACTCTTCCTAGCTTATAGGTAAGCAGTGGATTTAAATTGCCAAGGCTGATAATATGCATTACATTTATTTAAATAATTTATTTTAAAAGTTCATTCTGGCTTTGAAGCTTGTGCCATTTTAAGCCCATTAAAAGAGCAGTGTGTCTGGAATGGTAATATTTTACATTTCTACCAAGCCTTCCATCCTAGGGCCTCAATTATTTTAGAACATTTATGAATTTAGCTGAATTTTATAAGGTAGATAGGTATTATTATAATACCCATTTTGCAGATAAGAAAGCTGACACAAAGAAATTAAGGCCAACATTTTCAAATTTGGTTGTGTAGTATATGGAGAACAGATTTTATTCTGGTACAAATTCATCAAAGCAACTAATTGGGCGCCATCTTGAAAAATTTCCTTGCTTTCTCTCCTCTGACCCCCTGGAGCATGCTCAGTACAGCCTTAGGGCTTCTAACAGTAAATAGCTATTCTCGCATTGGCCGCCGGGAAGGAATAAGCATAACAAAAATACCTACAACATTACACTCCTCCCCCTTTAAATGATTAGTAATAATACACTGAAAACATGAACAGTATAACAACAAAACAGAACATCCTAAGAGGCTGCGGTAGACTACCCTAATCCTCATGCCATGACAAGGGATTATTCTTCCCTTTCTATCATAAGTACCTTACTACTACAAGTCTAGTCTGTCTCTAGGTTTGAGAGATTTTTCGGGAATGGCACGGTGAAAACACCTGTAGTCCTTCATCAGTAGCAGATGAGTAAAAGATAAGGCTTTTTGCGCAAAGGTTTTATCGCCAAAGTGCCAGTGTAAACACCTTGCTTGCTTTTCTCGTTGTAATTGGCCTCAGGAGGTGTCCCACAATGCCTGCAGTGACTGCTCTGCTCATTGTTTTGAACTCAGCAGCCCTGCAGGCATGTGCCTCTCCCCTTTTAAAGCTCTGTTCTGACAGCCTGTTTGCTGTGATGCTCTGTTCCAAAACAAAGAGCAAATCATTAATGCTCCTGTGGAATGCTCCTGTCCTGCTGTCTCCCACACTAAAGAACACAGAGGCAGGCAAGCAGGCAGGCAGGGGTGGACGTGTGTGAGAAAGAAAGTCTGTGCTCTGTAGAGCCAGGGAGGGAGGCGGGGGCGGGGGCCGTTGTCAGGGTTTCCCCCTCAGGACAGGTTGCTTTCGGCAGCTGACTGAACTTGGGAGACAGCATGCCGACACACTCACTCTCCCTCAACACACACTGTCTGTCTCTCCCCCTCCTCCCCATATACACACGCTCCCTGTCACACACACTCCCCCGACACTTCAGTTGAAAAGCAGATTGCAATCTAGTAGGATGCCCGTGGACAATGGGCTTGAGAAACCTGCATCATATGACGCTGTACCTGCCCCATGAGGCATTGCAAACCCTTCCCAAAGCACCCTGTGGCCAGTTGCCTGGTGGGATAGCTACCACAGTGCACTAGTCTCTTGTCATTGCAAGAGCTACTAGTGTGGATGCACTCCAGCAACACAAGGAGCACAGTGTGGACTTGCAACAGCAGTTTAATTAAAATGCTTTAATAAAAGTCGTATAACTTTTGGTGAAAAGACTTGGCAGTGTAGACATAGCCTCAATCACCCAACTTCTGGACCAACTTCTGTTGGTGAGAGAAACAAGCCACACAGAGGTCTTCTTCAGCTCTGGGAAAGGCGGAACAGATTGTTTAGCATAAGTAGTTAGCACATATTGTAAGGGACCAGTCAAGGTAGAGCGGTATGTTAATACCTCTGCAGTAATAGCATGAAAAGAGGGGAGTTAATGGGTTACAAATTGTTATAAGTCATAAATCCAGTGTCTCTGTTCAGTCCATGATTTTTAGGCTATGTCTACACTGGCAATTGAATGACAAAACTTTGTCTTTCAGAGGTGTTGAAATCTCCACCCCACTCCTGAAAGACAAACGTTTTGGTGACAAGAAGTGCCAGTGTGAACAGCGTATTGTCGGCAGAAGTGCTCTCCTGCCGACAACGCAAATGCAGGTCATTGGGGGTGGAAGTATTTTGTTGGCAGGAGAGCTGACAAACAGCAGCTACACAGTGCGACTTTTAGCAGCATGGCTGTAGCAACACAGCCTTATGGCTAAAAGCTGTGTAATGTAGACATAGCCTTAGTGTCTAGCAGAGTAATGAATTTAAGCGCCCAGGTTTATCTTTTGAAAGTGTTGTGCAGGTTTCCTTTGAGGATGAGGACTGATAGGTCAGATATAGAGTGATCCTTTTGTGAAAAGTGTTCTCCCACAGGTGATAGGGTGTTTTTGTCTGTTATCACTTTCCTGCGTGAGAATGTAGTGATTGTCTGGTTTCACCCACATAGTTGGTATTGGGACATTTAGTGCACTGGATGACGTACACCACATGTTGTGCTTGGCATGTTTAGCATCCATGGAGCTTGAAAGGTGGGTTGTGGGGGGTGTTGATCATTGCAGCAGTGGAAATACGTTTGCAGGTTTTGCATTGGTTATTCTGGCAGGGTCTGGTGCCACTTTGAGGGGTCTGTCCTGGTCTGTGAGGAGCTTGCCTCTGATTATGAGTTTAGAGAGGCGGGGGGTTGTTTGAAGGCAGAAAGGGGGGTTCAGGAAAGATTTCTTTCAGGATGGCGTCCCCATCAAGCATGGGTTGCACTTGTTTGATGGTACCCTGTATGGGTTGCAGTGTGGGGTGGTAGATGACAAGGGGTATGCAGCCAGAGGTGGTTTTATTTCTGTATTGAAGTGGGTTCTCTCAAGGTATTTGGGTGGCCCATTCCATGAGGCAATCATCCTCACTTTAACAGCTTCCTCTGGGTATAGAAAGTCCAGATGAGTCCTTAGTTTCCTTCCCACTGAGAGTTCTGCAAGTGACTTTCTTGTTGTGGCTTGTGGTGTCACACGACACTCAAAAAGAAGCCTGCTCAGCTTGGCTTCTGTGGTCCAAGGATACCATCTTCTTCATTCCCTCTTTTATGATTGGCACAGGCTACTCCGCTAGGCCATTTGAAGAAGAGTAATATGGAGCCGTTCTAATGTGTTTGAAGCTGGTTTGTTAAATAAGTTCCTGCAGTGAACTGGGTACTACTGTCACTCACCACTGCCTCAGGCAATCCAAAACTAGAAAATGTAGCTTGTAGTTTGTCAGTTGTGACCTCTGCTAATAGAAGAAGGTGGGGTGGATTATTTTTTCACAATCCTGAGCAAAGTAGTTAAGCTGACCTATCCCCCCCACCGCAATGTAAACAGCACTTCCATCAACCTACCTATTGCCTGTCAGGGAGGTGGATGACCTACGCTAACAGGAGAACCCCTCCCGTTGTCATAAGTCATGTCTCTGTATGCAGTGTTTCAAGCCCTTAGTCTCTCTTTTTATCTGTGCAGCATCAGTTAGAGAAGTGGGCATTAGTTCAATAAGGAGGATGGTTTCTGTAGGCTGAGGTAGTTTTGGCAGGCTATCCATTACCAGGCATATACTCAGAGCATCTGCACTACCCAATGCTTTTCTAGATTTAAAATCAAACCCATAGTCATAAGCTGATAAGGTGAGAGCCCATCTCTGAATTCTGGCAGCTGCCATAGGGAGTACAGGTTTGCTCTCACCAAGCAGACCTTTGAGAGGTTTATGGTCTGAATGTATAACAAAAAACCTGTGATATAGGTAAGAGTGGATCTTCTTTACCCCAAAAACTGCTGCTAGCCCTTCTCATTGTAGTTGGAAATAATTTTTTTCTGCTGAAGCTGGTGACCTCCGTGCATAACTGATAGGATGCTCAGCTCCATCTGACATTCAATGGGCTAGTACCACTCCCTCCCCAGATGGTGAAGCATCACAAGACAATACTTAGTTATTTTTGGCTATCATCATGAACTAAAAGTTTTGATGACTTTAGCAATTTCTCTGCTTCTGTTCAAGCTAATTTTTTGTTTTGGATCCCACTGGAATTTTATTCCTTTCTAAAACAGTTTGTGTAATCGAGCCAACACAGATGCCAAGCTAGATAAAAATTTACCATAATAATTTAGCAGACCTAGAAAGAATTTCAATTCAGACAATTGGTGTGGAGCCTCAGTAATCGCCCTCACATTCTCCTCTATTGAATGTAAGCCAGTGCATCAATTCTGTTTCCCAGGTAAATGACTTCAGCAGCCTGAAAAAATACACTTCTCCCTCTTAAGATGAAGACCTGCATCCGCCAATTTTTGCAGTACCCAATCTAAGCCAACAAAAATAAATATGCTTCTAAGACTAAAACCTGATTTAATAAACTAGAGTCTCTTCTTCACACAAATGTTTCTCACCAAATCTCTTTTCCAGCATGGCTCACCAAGCTCTCTGGCCAGGACCCTTCATAGAGCTTTGAGTACTCGGTTCCTTCGTCTCCTCAAGTGAAGGATATTGTAGGGGTTCTCTCCCCATCTCTTATAGTCCCATAAGCCTTGGAAATGTGTTCTTCTGAAGAGTATCCCCAGATAACTTCTTATCCCTGCTGTGTGTAGACGCCCAGGTGTCTGGTGTAGAATCTATTCTCACCTGCTGGTGATTTTTACAGTGCAAATGATCTCTTCCTGAAACCTCTGGTATAAATGACTAGCCCATTGAATTTGGCCAAACCTGGTTTTATGTGTTGGCCTCTTTCCTTTGTCTGAAGAAAACCTGTTTATCACCTCCCCCTATGTGCCTGGTTTGAACACATTTTAGTCACAAATTTCCAGATCTAGTGTAAAGTTCTTTGTGGGCTTACCGTACAGGCATCACATATGAATATTAATGATCAGTGAGTTATTCATTTTCTACTGATATACTACATGCCACCTTTTGGGTAAATATTATGACAATATGCCATCCGGCAATGGGGTGCTCTTATGGTCACAGCTGCCCATGCCGTATTTACTGCACATTATTCAAACAGTGCTCTGAAGACAGTAATTAGTAATTTCTACATGGGGTTTCTATGGCACTTATCACTAGAGTATCCGAGTTCTTTGAAAACATCAGCTTATGTTTGTAACACCCCTGTGAGGTGAGAGTGTGGTATTATCCCCATTTAACAGATAGGGAACTGAGGCACAGACTGAATACCAGTTTCCCCCCAGTTCCCAGACTCCATTCCAGTCACCTTGCCCAGCCAGTTCCAGTCTCCCCCCACCCCAGCTCGCAGACTGTTTCCCTTTCTCTATCTCTGTCAGCTTCCAGTCCCAGTTTCTGCTCCCCTGCCCCAGGCTCCTTGTCCCTTTCTACTTCCCATGCCTCTGGTCTGACTTTTGTCCCCTCTGCCTTTGAATATGGCATCGTCTTCCTCCACACTGCCTGGGCCAAGCAAGGGGATCATTCAGAGCACAAGAGACAGTTTCTCTTCTTTCAGTTCAGGTGATTGGGCCTGGGTCTGACCTGGCCTGCAGTGGCCCAGAGCTGCCATTGCAGGGAAAGTCCGGAGCAGACCTGGGCTACAACCTGTCCAGGGTGGATGGAATTGTCAGGGAACGTAGCTGCTAAAATCCCAGTCTCTACTGAGCAGGTGGAAACTGCAGTTTTTCAAAGGCTTAACGCTTCATGAAATTTGAGCAGATTTTCATGGCAATGGCAAAAGAACCTTCCCCCTGCCAAATTTCACATCCCTGCTGCAAAGCATTAAGGGGCTAGAGCTTTTCAAAGAACAGGTCACCAGCATTTTTAGGATGGGCACTGCAACGTATTTTCCCCTTATCTCATTCTCACAATGAGCATGCGAAGGAAACAGCTGAATCTTTTTGGCTGAAAGTTTCACCAAAAAATTTAAAAAAAAAAAATCAGCCTGAGGCAGACACCCAACATGGAACATTTCAGGCCAAACTGAAATTTGGCAAAGTTATAAGCAACCAAAACCAGCGTCTTATGATAGGAAGTGTCAGGCAATCTTAATAAGTGAAACTGCCAGCCCCCCTATAACAAATGTTAAGGATAGCCTGTCAGCTACAATCAAAGAGCAGAAAAAGCAACATTTTGGTTTTGGTTTTTGTTCACAAAGAGATCGCTTGCAATGCCAAATCACCTTGTCAAGCAGTCTATCTTGCTGAAACACTGAAAATCTGAGTCTGCCTATTATCCGTTGACACTTATTGTTCCTGTGTGTTATTTAGAGGAAAGGGAAGTTATTCATCCAGAAATAATTTGACAATATAAATTGTGTTGTTTTGTGCCTTTGTTGTCACTACAATTAATCAAGTAAAAGACGAAGTGTGGCTTTTGCCATAGCTCATCTTTGAAGTTTGGCAACTTGCTTGCTAGACAGTAGTGACCCTGAATTTCTGCATCATCTTAAGGCCAGTTTTCTCCAGTTTGGCACAGAGGATTCTCCAGCAACTTTCAATGGTCTGCTTCACATGCTGGGATATAAGGGAAACTAAATTAGTAACGAGGGGCAGATAATGGTATCTCCTTCCCCTTCCCCTGCCTACCCAGGAACCCAGACACTGGGGAGCACCAGATCCCATACAGACCACCCACATTCAACACACTCCTCATGGACAGGATCCTCAAGGGTTCCACCTTCTAGGGTAGGTTCCTGTCTATCTTTTCATTATATGTATGTGCCGCGCTTAGCAGAAGAGGGTCCTGATCCTTGATTAGTGGCCTCAATGCATTACCACAGTACAAATAAATAATAATAAGGCCCCAGCCACCCTGGGAGAAAGGAGAGCAGCAGTAGTTGCAAGTGACAGGGGAATGGAGTCTTGGGAGCCTTTCTGAGATCAGCCCCAGGAGTCTCAGTAGTAATACGTTTGAATTAAATATTTGATCAGGTCAGAAACTTTCCAGCTGCTCTCATCTACCAGCATTTGTACATTTTGAAATAAATGTATTAAGACAATGGGAAGGAATAAGAAAAAACAACAAATAATTAATGGGACTAAAACTGGAACTATCAAAGGCAAGGTAGGTGGCTGCTAGAGGTAGTGTATAAATATATTGTTAATATGAAATTAACAAGAGTGCCAATCGTCACCCCATTCTCTTTGCTTGTAGATTGTCTCCCTTCTCTCCTCCTCCCCTTTTGTGATTTTGTCTCATTTTGATTGTTAACTCTTTGGGGCTGGGCTATTTTTCCTTTATGTATGGCACCTAGCACATTTTGGTGTTCATGTGGTATGAATGATAATGGTTATAAAAACCAGTGGGCTCATTGTTGATGGAGAGTGTATTAAAGATTCTGTTGTCTGAACTTACCGTCATTGGCGAAATCTGGTTATCACTAGAAATTGCTACAAAATTTCTGCAAGAACATAGGCCACTCAAGTCCAGTAATATTCATATATACGGTAGTCAGCAATGTGCTTGTCGTCTTGTAAAATCAATATTCTTAAGAACATCTAGTGACGCATGGCCAGCCCAGGCACCAACAGAAAGAGAGGCCTTGGGCAAACCCCTCCACCGGATGTTAAAGAACATAATGTAGTTGTACACCAGATGTCTTTTTGTCTGATGTGCTTCAGAGAGAATGCTCAACGATACATTAATGCACTGATGCAAAGTTGACAGGGCTGGCAGCTTAAAACCAAAAAGACAGCCCGAGGTTAAGAAAATAAAATATTTTCAGAGTTCAAAAAGAAGGAGAGCTTCAAAAGGACTATTGAATGCAATATTCTGGCTGTCCCCCAAAAGACTAAAGAGTTTACTGCAAAAGCATAAAGCTAAAAATCTCCAGAAAGATAAAAAATGCATTTAAACATTAAACTAAATTTTAAAGATTGTGTCCAAATAATGCTAAAGATCTGATTTAAACTGATACAGCCATGGAAACTAAGACTAAAGGCAAGACAGTAATCCATCATTAACTGCATTCTTAATGCATTGTACCTCATAAGTAGCCAGACCTTGAATTTCACTTCACTCTAATTTTTGCCTGAGTAAGGATTCAGTAAAAGCCAAGTTACCGATCCTGCCTACTACTCCATAGCCCGATTAGGATAAGCAGCTCTGTTCAGAAAGGCAATTAAGCATGTGCTTAACTTTAACTTAATTTTAAGCACATACTTAAGTGCTTTCCTGAATTGGGACCCCATGGAAGTGCCCACATAATGCTGCTTGCAAGACTGGGGCCCCTCGAGATTTGGCCCACATTAGGTAAGTGAACCCAATATTTGGAGGCTTTGCACAATTTAGAGAGCTAAACACACAAATCAGTTCCATCCTTCAGAGTGCTCTGTGATGTTTCCTTTTACAGCTTTATGACTGGGAGCTATGTGGCCAACATAGAAAGTGTAAAACTGGCCATTCAGTGCATGAAATGAAAAGGTTTCTTTTGTTGTAGGTCTGTGACATTCTGTCCTCTATTGCTGACCTGCTCCAGCTCTGTCTGATGGCCCACATGCACTGTGCAACAGCATACCCATCACAGGAGCATGGAGGATGTCTACAGGGGTGAATTTATTTTTCAAATATTTATTTTTAATCATTCTTACTTATATTCTGCAGAGTTTTTATTATCATCTTCATCTCTACGGCAATACTCTTTGTTGTGCAAATACTAGGGTTGTCAAGCGATTGAAAAAATTAATTGTGATTAATCGTGCTGTTAAACAATAATAGAATACCATTTGTTTAAATATTTTTGGATGTTTTCTACATTTTCAAATATATTCATTTCAATTACCACACAGAACACAAAGTGTACAGTGCTCACTTTATAATTTATTTTTTATTACAAATATTTATGCTATAAAAAACAAAAGATATAATATTTTTCTATTCACCTAATACAAGTACTGTAGTGCAATCTCTAGAAAGTTCAACTTACAAATGTAGACTTCTGTACAAAAAAATAACTGCATTCAAAAATAAAACAGTGTAAAACTTTAGAGCCTACAAGTCCATTCAGTCCTACTTCTTGTTCAGTCAGTCACTCAGACAAAAAGTTTGTTTACATTTGCAGGAGATAATGCTGACCTCTTCTTGTCTATAATATCCCACCTGAAAGTGAGAAAAGGTGTTCACATGGCACTGTTGTAGCTGGCGTTGCAAGATATTTATGTGCAAGATGCACTAAAGATTCATATGTCCCTTCATGCTTCAACCAACATTCCAAAGGACATGCGTCCATGCTAATGTGGGGTTCTGCTCGATAACAATCCAAAGCAGAGCAGACCGATACATGTTCACTTTAATCTTCTGAGTCAGATGCCACCAACAGAAGGTTGACTTTCTTTTTTGGTGGTTCGGGTCTTGTAGTCTCCACATTGGAGTGTTTCTCTTTTAAGACTTCTGAAAGCATGTGCCACACCTCGTCCCTCTCAGATTTTGGAAGGCATTTAAGATTCTTAAACCTTGGGTCAAGTGCTGTAGCTATCTTTAGAAATCTCAAATTGGTACCTTCTTTGTGTTTTGTCAAAACTGCTGTTTAAGCATTCTTAAAAGAAACAGCATGTGCTAGGTCATCATTTGAGACTGGCTGCTATAACATGAAATATATGGCAGAATGTGGGTAAAACAGAGCAGGAGCCATACTATTCTCTTCTAAGGAGTTCAGTCACAAATTTAATTACCTCATTATTTTTTAATGAGGGTCATCAGCATGGAAGCATGTCCTCTGGAATGATGGCTGAAGCATGAAGGGGAATATGAATGTTTAGCATATCTAGCAAAAAAATAACTTGCAATGCCGACTACAAAAGTGCCATGAGAATGCCTGTTCTCACTTTCAGGCAACATTGTAAATAAGAAGTGGGCACCATTATCTCCCATAAATGTAAACAAACCTGTTTGTCTTAGTGATTGGCTGAACAAGAAGTAGGACTGAGTAGACTTGCAGGCTCTAAAGTTTTACACGGCTTTGTTTTGAAGTGCAGTTATGTAACAAAAAAAAGCTACATTTGTAAGTTGCACTTTCACAATAAAGTGGTTGCATTATGGTATTGTACAAGGTAAATTGAAAAATACTATTTCTTTTGTTTATCATTTTTACAGTGCAAATATTTGTAATTAAAATAATAATATAAAGTGAGCACTACACACTCTGTGTTATAATTGAAATCAATATATTTTAAAATGTCATAAAACGTCCAAAAATATTTAATACATTTCAATTAGTATACCATTGCTTAACAGTGTGATTAAAACTGTGATTAATCACGATTAATTTTTTTAATTGCAATTAATTTTTTTTAGTTAATCACATGAGTTAACTGTGATTAATTAAGAGCCCTGCAAATACTAAACTGTTGGAGTAGGCTATACTGTGTATCTTTTATGCCTGTGGCAATGTCATTGCCTATTTCAATGAAAACAAATTCCAAAAAAAAGCCCTGGCTAGATGGGTTTCGTGCAGTGAAGCTACATGTGTGCATTTCCACTGTTGTTGTTGACATTCCAGTAGTGTCTAAAGGCCCCAGCAATGATGACGGCCCCATTCTGCTAGGTACTGTAAATACACTTGGGCCCAGATGCTCAAAAGTGTTTAGGCACGTAACTCCCATTAATTTCAATAGAACTTGGGTGTCTAAATAACTTGGAGGATCTGGGCTGTAGTAAAATCTGCTCTGAAGAGCTTAGAGTCTATGGGCCCACTCCTGCAAACACTTACACACATGCTTAACTTTATGTACAAGTGTTCTCTCATTGAAATGAATGGGTGTTAGGTGCCTGCTTAGGTACTTCTGAAAATCCCACTAGGGACCCATCTGCATCTTTAGGTGACTAAATAGCTTTGAAAGGGTGGCCCTTGGGGTTTGCAGGACTGGGACTGTAACAGACAATAAGCGGAAGAAAGGAAGCAGTAATAGCCCCGTGTGACATTTATGCTACTGTACTCTGGTACCAACTGCCATGTTTTCAATATCCATTTTAGAACTGCACCTCTCAAAATGGTTGGCTCTTCAAGGTGGTGGTATACAGTGAGTGCCCTGTGTATCTGAACAAGAGGATTCACAATGCATACTCAGTGCTTCTCCTCATAAACATAAAGCTCAATTCCATGTATAAATGTTACCGTGGCAGCCAGTCACATGTGTCCTTCTGTTGGAATATTTAACTGATCAGCATGGCAAATTGCCTCATGATAATGCTCATTAATTTCATGAGCTCTTATTGTTTATTAAACTACTGTCTTCTAAAATTATTAGGGCCAAATAGATTTAATTGTGAGGAAAAACTGCCGCAGGGTTTGACAATCCAATTCCCTTTCCTTTCAGTTAAGCGTTTTATTAAAATCAACATACTACTAAACTGTACATATTTATAATAAAATGCTGAAACCTGACAGTGGGGTGTTGCTAATTAGCTGTTGAAATATTTGTGTAGATTGAAAGAGGAAATGAGAGAGAGATGAATTTCATCATGTGATATTTAATACAACACATAACAACAATTCCCTTGTAGGTGACATTATCAGTAGTCAACAACTGGTCTTCTGAACTAAGCCTCAGGGTATGAGCTCTGTGTTCTGATATTAAGCACAGTAACTAATTTGAAGGAGGTTGCTGGTAAAACAATCTAGCATCAGCGGATCATTATAATAGTAAGAGTCATATTTTGGCAAAAGAACAAGCCTGAGGACAGCTCATCAGCTATATGTGTGAAATGCTGGTGGATGCAGGGAAACAACTGATTTTCTAGTGTTTTTGAGCTATTTTTTCCTTAATCAGAACTCAAAATATTATTCCAAATACTTTAAATGTTTAGTTTTATCATTCAAATGATTCTTAAAAGATTCCTGAAGGAATATTTTGAGAGTTGGGCAAGTACCTGGAGACAGAAAATTGAAGAAATCAACAGATTGATACATTGGACTCCAGCAGTGCTTAGTCAACATGTTTCTTTTAACTGGAGATAGGTTCAAGGTCAGTGGTTAAAGCAGAACAAAACAGGCAATGTTGCTAACCAATTCTGGTGATTGCATGCCTTTGCGTGGTGAAATAACATTTCATTGTCTTGTGTGATGGAACATGGCATAGTTAAGATAAAGAAGTCAGGAAAGGAATAAATATGTCAAAGAATGGTCCATGTTCCCCAAACAGGCCTCTAGCAGGTCCAATGAAAAAGTGTGTGTGTGTGTGTGTGTGACAGAGAGAGAGAGAGAGAGAGAATGTGTACATACACCCAAAATGTGGAATTGCGCAGGGGACCATCAAAGTGGAGAGTTGGTTGGGAATTTTCCATCTAAATGAGTTTTCGATGAAAAAATAGAGTTTCCCAACTATTAAATTTTTCCACAGGAAATGCTGAAATTTTTCAATTTTCCATAAGGAAATTCTAAAAAATAATGTTTCATTCTGAGTCAGTTCAACATTAATCTGTGTGTGCTGTAGCTGCCACAGTGCATCATGGGTGTTGTAATTTGAGTGTGTCATGTCCCCATTCCCTTCTATGGACCAGGCTCCCTAGCTGGACTACGTCTCCCACGATGCTCTGTGATATCTGTCCTCCATATTTTCTTGTAGAAAGAAGTTAATGGACCTCTCTCATTGTTTTCAATAAAACTATATTGATTTACAGCAACTGAGGAGCTGGTTCTATGTCATTGTAGCCTCACTGAAGCCAGTGAGGCCACATGCTTTTAATGGAAGGGAGAACTTAGCCATTTTTTATCGGATTTCAGACAGTAAGGATGTTTGCAGTTATAGCATAAACCCATGAAAATCAGGATTTATAATGGCAATTTTGGCACAGCATTACTGCCAGTTGTCTGGTTTTTGACCGGAACACCCAATTGAAAAAGGATCCTGGTGGCTCTGGTCAGAACTTCTGACCAAGCAGTTAAAAGTCCAGTTGGTGGGGCTGGCAGGCTCCCTACTCGGCTCCACCCAGCTCCCTGGAAGTGGCGACATGTCCCTCGTCTCCTAGGTGGAGGGATGGCTACAGAGTCTCCTTGTACTGTCCCCGTCCCAAGTGCCAGCTCAACATCTCCCACTGGCCAGGAACCACAGCCAATGGGAGCTGTGGGGGCTGCGCCTGCGGGCAGAGGCTGTGAGCATCCACCATGCAGAGCCGCCTAGCCATGCCTCTGCCTAGGAACCGGAGGCACGTGTCGCCGCTTCCAGGGAGCCCCACGAGGTAAGTGCCCCACACCCCCTCCGACACCCCAACCCTCTGTCCCAGGCCTGAGCACCTTCCTGCACCCCAAAACTCTCATCCCTGGTCCCACCCTAGAGCCCGCACCCCCATCTGGAGCCCACACCTGCTCCCGCACCCCAACCCACTGCACCAGCCCAGAGCTCCCTCCAGCACCCAAACTCTCTCCGGAGCCTGCACTCCACACCCTTTCCTGCACCCCAACCCCCTCATCCCCAGTCCCACTCCAGAGCCCGCATCCCCAGCCGGAGTCCACATCCCCTCCTGTGCCTCTGCCCCAGCCCTGACCTCCCTCCCACACCCAAACTCCCTCCCGGAGCCCACACCCTGCACCCTTCTGCACCCCAACCCCCTGCCTCAGCCTGGAACCCCCTCCCACACTCTGAACCCCTCAGCTCCACCCCCCAGCCTGGAGCCCCTCCTGCACCCCAAATCCCTCATCCCCATGCCCACCCCAACCCCCTGCCCCAGCCCAGAACCCCCACCTGCACCCTGAACCCCTCATTTCTGGCCCCACCCCAGAGCCCACACACCGAGCGGGAGCCCTCACTCCCTCCCGCCCCCCAAACCCCTGCCCCAGCCCAGTGAAAATGAGCCAGTGAGTGAGGGTAGGCGAGAGCCAGTGACAGAGGGAGGGGGACGGAGTGAGCAGGGGAGGGGCCTCAGAGAAGGGGTGTGGCAAGGGCAGGGCCTCTGTGAATGGGTGGGGCAGGGCAAGGGTGTTCAGTTTTGTATTATTAGAAAGTTGGCAACCCTAGTTAGAACACCATTTCAGAAGACAAACGAGAATTTGAATATCTAATCTAGATTGAACAAGTTTCCACTACAATAATGACACATGATCATATTGCTTCTGAATATTAGGTTAAAATAGTTTGCAATCCTCAGCTAGTATAAATTGCATTGCTACATGATCCTGTTGCTGAAATAGTGGAGCATATATTATATAATATATCTAGGGAGGCCAGATAAAAATATTTTACATTCCATCTCTAGATGCTGAAAGTGAACATTCCTAAAATATTGATGTAATCTCAGTTAAATAATTAATTAACTAGTTCAGTATAAAAAAATATTATGGGTCAGCAGAGCTTTCCAATCTTTTGTGCCAGTGTTTTAATCCCAGAGTAATCAAAAGTGATTGCATTTTGATTGTATACTCTAGGTTGTTGTCATTATAAGAACACTTAATTTTTAACATCATACACCATACTTAAATGTTTGGACTACAAATGGAGAGGAAATGGGATCTCTGCTTTTGTTAGCAAGAACATACCACATTTCATAAAAGAATCAAGAACATGGATGGATGTCTCATTGGATTGTTAATAAAACACAAAGCCATTTAGATCTATTCTGGGCAAAACTAGGGGCCAAAAATGATTATTGTCCATAGTTCAATGCCCTATAATATTAATAGACAAATTTCAGAAGGTCAAGTGCGCAGTTACAGAGCTATCTGGAGAATAATAATAATGTGAATGCTGATTTCCATTATCAGCAATGCTGTGCCAAAATTGCCATTATAAATCCTGATTTTCCTGGGTTTATGCTCCTTTTAGATATGATAAAAGGGGACAGATATGATACAGCTTACAAAATCTTTTGCCACAGAAAAAAAGACCACCAGGACTAACAGCTAAATGCACACAAACTGCTTGGATAAATTAAAATAAGAATGCAGAACTGCCATAGCAGGGTTCATTCTTGCTAATGTTTCCAACAACAGCATTTCCATTTATATTACCCTAAAATATTGCCTCTATATGCTGTGTGCAATAATACACACTCTTAGGGCTTGTCTACATAGGGGGCACAGAAAAATCAATCCGAGTTAACGAAGTGTGAATTCAAGGTGGACTGTTTAAGCTACATTAAGCCCCTGTGTGGCCTTTCTTATTCAGAATTAAAGTGGCCTTATTCCAGTTTATCTTAATTCACTTCCAAAGTGAAATAAATTAAACCAAATTAAGGCCACTTTAATTTTGAATAAGAAAATCCACACAGGGTATGTCTACACAGCTGCTAGAGACCAATTCAGACCTACAGGGCTTGGCCTACAGGGCTGTTTCATTGCTGTGTAGACTTCTGGGCTCAGGCTGGAGCCCGGGCTCTTGGACCCGGAGAGGTAGGAGGGTCCCAGAGTTCAGGCTACAGCCCAAGCCTGGAAATCTACACAGCAATGAAACAGCCCCAGAGCCAAAGCTGGCTGGCACAGGCCAGCTGCAGGTGTCTAGCTGCTGTGTAGACATACCCACAGGGCTTAATGTGGTTTAACCAATCCACTTTAAATTCATGCCTTTAGTTAATTTGGATTAATTTTTCTGAATTCCCTGTGTAGACAAGCCCTTTAAAAATAGAAAAGCTGCATATTCTGGATCTTCACATGCAATAGTGACAATAATTCAGCTCAATTTCCTCAAATTACAGTTAATCTCAGAGAAAAGTAATAAACAATCCAGGTTACCTTACGGCCATGGAGTCTTGAAGGATGATCTTTCTACAAGGAAAGAGTGAGGAAGAAAGAGTACTTTATTTGCATTCCTGTTCAGAGATACAGTAAGAAGAATATAAAAGAACGTATTTTGCTGATCTTATTCATATACACAGTCATACTGAAGTCAAGCCTGTGTGAGTAAACTGAGTAGGATTTTGCCATTGTGTTATTTATAGGTAAATGGGTCTCAGAAATACAGGTGTTTGAGAAAAAGTCCATGAAAACAGAACACGTACAAACCAGTGAATGTGAAAGCCTATTTGTAATTCGGATTTATTTCTCTCTCTTTTTTCTACTTTGTTTGCATTTTTCAGGCATCTGTTATCCCCTTCCCTGCCTCATATATACCATTTTGGCAAGTTTTCTGAATTGTCTACTGAACCAGAGGAGGGTAGGTATGTTGCAGAATTTAAACAAGGAAGATGTTATGTGCTGTCCCACTTCTTGTATAAATTAAGTGATTGTACAAGATTCTCAGCAACTGAGATCACAATATGGAGATTAGATGTGATACAGGGATAAAATGGAGAAATTTAGCAGAATATACCTAAAGTAGCTCACAGTTGGGTAACTGAATGGATCAGAAGATTGGAAATGATCTTCTACCACTAAGATCACTGGTTTAACAGGTTTTAAGGCCAAAAAGGACCATTATGATCATCTAAACTGACTCTTTCATAACAAAGGCTATAAAACCTCTCGCAGTAATTCCTGCACCAAGCCCATAACTTCTGGTTTGAACTAGTAGAGCTTATCTTTTGCAAAGACATGCAATCCTGCTTTAAAGATTTCAGTTGATGAAGAACCAACTTACCATGGGACCTGGTGAATCCAATGATAAATTACTCTGAATCCATCTCAAGCCAACAGGGAAAAAAATATAAGAATGATTAAGTCCAAGGGATGGGCTTTGTGACTAGTTGATAACATATGATCTTTCAAATCCACTTCATGTTCTATACAGCAGGAGGAACTGATGCAGAACATGTGGTGAAACAAAAGTATTATCAATGGTAGCTACTTGAGTCGCCAGTTTAAACAGGTTAACTGACACGTTAACTAAGGGCTTCATCCAGTTTCAAGTAAAGCCAATGGAGAGACTAGTGACTGAACTTTGGCCTTGGATACAATTATTTTGGGGCACTCTCTTGCAATCCTTGGCTACAGAACAACCATTTGTGGACAACTGCAGCTGGACATAATTCAGAGCTGTCACGAAGCTTCTCTAAATTATGCCAGGGGCTGGCCTCAAGATTGGGGAAGCACAAAATGGTTTAAAGTACCGCCCCCCCCCACACACACACCTTTCTTCAGCTGAACAAGCAGAGCTCTACATTAGAACCTATGTGGATATACAATAGCAACTTGCACTGTATTTGTAATGTGCTTCTAACATACTGTAGGCAAGAAAGTCCTTTTGTTTTTCTAGGAACTTCACAAGTCACTGGAGATCCAAAATGTCCATCTTTAACTGATGCTTTGGCTTCTCCCCTTCCTCCCTTTCTCCCCCCCCCCCCACTTTCCCCCAGGAGCTAGTTAGAGTTGTTTGGCCATTATGGAATGGCTAGACTGTATCCTACGTTTAACATACTTTCAGTATAAGAATTATCATGACATTAGTCATCAACATCCATTATGTATAGCAAACGTCTACTGGTGGGGCCAAATCCTGAGAAGCAGCTTATAGGCTGTGTGCTACTCTGCTTCATAGGGGTGACGTGGAAGGAAGCCTTCCCATCCCAACGATTGGTTGAAGAGCAGACCTGTACCGGCACTGCAATAGCCTCTGTGGCTCCAGTTTGGCTACTCTAATGTCGGGGGAAAGGGGTAGGCAGTGGGAGAAAGAGGACAGAAGAATCTATATAGTGGCAGATTCTCCATTCCTGCCCAACCCCATAACCTGAATTGGCTGTGTGCCTCCGTCCACCTCTGCGTACTGAGCTCCATGACTGGGCCTTCCCTGCTCTGCCCCTCCTCTGCCACCCCTTTCTACACGGAAGAAGCTCACAAGTTTCACTCTCAAGGGAGCCTCACTGGGGCATGGCCTGAGGCAGGATTTGCACCTTGCTGCACAAACTTGGCTCAGTCTTGCCAATTGCTGATTGAAATCAATGGCCTATAGAAGAAAATAAGTTGCCAAAACATCAGTTGAAACTCACTGATGTCAATGGGAGTTGGACCAGGCTCATTACGCTGTCTGTCCTACTTAAAACAAACCAAATCGAAAACCAATCCAGGTATTAGAGAATTGTGCAACAAAGCGCACTCCAGGTTACTGCTAAAAATTCCCACAACAGGTTGATCAGACTGTGGTCTTGTCAGAACCCGCAATACAAATGCTCACAGCTGGTTGAAAACAGGACATTAGGAGGAGAAAAATCAAAATTTCCTGTAAAAATTTTTGGTTTTAGACAAAAAAACAATAGCCACATTTTGTCAGTTTTTGTCTATTTTCTGAAAAAAATGGACACTTTAAAATGAAACACAAATTTCCCAGAAGGTTTAACTTAGGGAAAAAAGGAAAATTTTAATCAAAAAAGTTTCAACAGAAAAGTTTTGATCAGCTCCACACACAGTACTCCTTGTTCCCTGAGAGCACCTGGTTTGAGCTGGGCAGGTAAGAGCAGTCAGACGCAATCCAACTGTGTCATGACAAACTGAAAGCAGGCCTGCATATCAGCTCTGTTAGGAACACGTTGCTTTTCAGTTTACCATGCACATAATTCTATGCACAAACACACTACTTAATTCTACCGGGTACTAGCCTTTTATGAAAAGACACATGCTAATAAGTATCAGCTGCAGCAGTGAATCTGATGAAAGGTTTGCTGGAAAACACATCAAATAGCAACATCAATCCATAGATTAGCTTTTCAGTGTTATTATACGACAGTCTGTGCAGATGGTGATTCGCTTAGTGCTTGCTTTCTGGGGCCCCTGTTTCAGACAGTGTGTCTTATCTCATTTGCATCGTTCAAGTTCCAGAAATTACTGTTTGTATTTCACAACATTTTCATACTCCAAGATGCTACAAAGGATGTAGAGACTGATGGAAATTCGAGGAGAAAGTGCTGATGATCCTTGGGACACAGAACTGCTGACAGGTGTGCCTGGTCTCTCTCTCTTTTTTCATATCTTTTTTCTTAGTAGGGGATATTTCTTTTCTAAATGGTCTTTCAGCACCTATGTCCCCAAGCATCACTCACAGCCTCCTTGACTGCTTCTGACACTTGTGATTCAAATGCGGTCAATCGCCTGGCAGATTCTGTATTTCTGAATCAATATGCTTTAGTCAAACACAGGTTACTGGGCTCAATACAAGGATAACTGGGTGAAATTCTCTGTTACACAGGAATCTGACTAGATGGTCTAATGGTCCCTTCTTTTCTTAAATTCTGTAAATCTATTAATTTAAGTACAGTCCTAGGCTAATTTCATTCTTCTTGAGTCTAGAGGATCCCAAGGGTTTGGAGGGAGAGTGAATTGTCCAAATATTGCTGCTAGCTTGACTCTCTCTCTCTCTCTCTCTCTCTCTCTCTGTGTGTGTGTGTGCGGCTATCAAGTCTTCCTTTTTAAATTCTTACTTGAATTGAAATACATTGGCAGCATCCCTCATCAGACTCCTCAGGACAGATTTTCTTCCAGAAACAATCAATCTTCCTCCTGCTTTAGTCTTCTCTTTTCTCTAGATTCAGTGCAGCTCTTTTCCTCATGGCAGTCATTAACCTTTTCCTTTCACTTTCCCTTCCTAATCCTAAATCACTAGCAGTTTCTCGTACATGTGTAATGCTGTGTGTTTTAAACTTGTTAACGTACATGCACTTTGGGTGTGTGAGTGATAGGGGCACTCTTTACAAATGGCCAGAATGTGACACACTTTCTCATGCTGGGAGTGCCATACTCCTCATCTGGTCCCGTTTACTTTGATGTGAGTGTAAGAGTATCACTGTCTGGCCTGAAGGAAGGAAGATTTTATACCCCTCTCCATAACCAGGGGAGGATTAATACCAAGAATGAATAGCACCTGTGTTATTTTTATTTCTTGCAATCTTTGAAATAAAGATCCTTTACTGGCAGATCCTTATCTTTTCCCACTTGGTAAAATAGTAAAGTGCCAAAGCCAAAGTGATTTTGCTACATTTTCAAAGCTGGGGTGTGTCTGTTAGGCAAAGCCAGAGTGTTTGGAAGCACCAGAAAGTATTCTGACAAACAGAATGCCTTCCTGAACAGCCTGGAGCACAGAGGGATCGTGCATGTTAGCGTAACCCAGTGCTCCATGGGTGTCACCTGGTTCCTTCTGTGACTGATCCACAGAGGATGTGATTCCTTTAGAGCTCCTACTTACAGGACTTAGTCCTTTAACTCAGGCTGTGGAGGAGAGGCTCATGCTTTTATCTGTCCATAGTTCAATCGGCAATGATTCATACATAGATTCCAAGGCCAGAAGGGACCATTATGATCACCTACTCAGATCTCCTGTATAACACAAGCCATAGAACTTCCCCCAAACAACTCCTAGAGCAGATCTTTAGAAAAACATCCAATTTTGAGTTAAAAATTGTCAGTGACGAAGAATCTACCATAACCCTTGATACATTGTTCCAATTATTAATTACTTTTTCTGTTAAAAATGTATCCCTTATTTCCAGTCCAAATTTATCTTCCAGCCATTGGAGTATGTTATGCCTTTCTTTACTGCATTGAAGAGCCCATTATTAAATATTTATTACCTGTGCAGGTGCTTATGGACTAACCCAGGGATGGGCAAACTTTGGCACACAGCCCGTCAGCGAAATCCATTGGCGGGCTGGGACGGTTTGTTTACCTGCAGCGTCCGCAGGTTTGGCCGATAGCAGCTCCCATTGGCCACAGCTTGCTGTTCCAGGCCAATGGGGGCTGCGGGGAGCAGCGGCCAGCACATCCCTTGGCCCACACCACTTCCCGCAACTACCATTGGCCTGGAACTGTGAACTGTGGCCAGTGGGAGCTGCGATCATGGAACCTGTGGACGCTGCAGGTAAACAAACCGCCCCAGCCCACCAGTGGATTTCCCTGATGGGCCGCATGCCAAAGGTTTTGTTAAACTAAACAGATGGAGCTACTTAAGTCTGTCACTAGAAGGAATGTTTTCTATTCCTTTAATCATTCTTGTGGCTTTTTTCTGAATTCTCTTTAATTTAACAAAATCCATCTTGAACTGTGGGCACCAGAACTGGACACAGTATTCCAGCGATGGTCACACCAGCACCAAATACAGAGGTCAAATAACCTCTCTTGAGATTCCGCTGTATATGCATCCCAGGATTGCATTAGTTCTTCTGGCCAGCACATCAAACTGGGAGCTCATGTTCATCAGATTATCCACCATGACTCCCAAATCTTTTTCAGAGTCACTCCTTCCAAGGATAGAGTCCCTCATCCTGTAAGTATGGCCCTAATTCTTTATTCCCAAATGTATACATTTACATTTAGCCATATTAAAATGAATACTGTTTGCTTGCACTCCATTTAGCAAGCAATCTAGACCTCTCTGAATCAGTGACCTGTCCTCTTCATTATTTACTACTCCCTCAATTTTTGTGTCATCTGCAAAGTTTATCACTGATGATTTTATGTTTTCTTACAGATTGTTAATAAAGATGTTAAATAGTGTAGGACAAAGAACCAGTCCCTGCAGGACCCAACTGGAAACAGACCTGCTCAATGACAATTTCCCATTTAGTTACATTTTGAGCCCTATCCATTAGCCAGTTTTGATCCATTTAATGTGTCTTTAATGGGGTGCTCACCCCACGCAAGGCCGAGCAGGTGAAATTATTATATTTAATCTGATAGGCTGTGTCTGGGGGAGATTCAGGCATTGGAAGGCTGATTGGAAGGCCCATCCGAGAAGGAACAGGCACGGCTAGTATAAAGCCAGGAATGTGGGAGCAGAAAGGGGCTGCAGGGGAAGTAGGCTGCAGTCACTCCTAGGAGGGAGATTGGGCTGGTAAATTGGGTGGGAGGGCAGGAGCCAGAAAATGTAGGAAGGAGTCCAGAGAAAGAGAAGAGTCTGGAAGAAAACAGACTACAGATGCTAGAAATAGGTTCCCTGGACTGGAACCCGGAATAGAGGGCGGGCCTGGGTTCCCCTACCAGCTATTAAGGGAAGTGGCACAGATTGGGCAACAGAGCCAAAGACTTCCTGAGACAGTCATCCCAACAGGACTTTGCTACCCCGGAGGGCGAGGACTATAGTGACCTGACCATAGGGCCAATCCACGAAGAGAAAGTACCTTGAATTGCAGAAGGAGAGAAGCAGCAGGGCACATGAACAAGTGGCAGAAGGGAGTGCCAGACCCAAAAGGTGCTAATCCCCAGAGGCAGACAGGAGGAGGCACCCTAGCAGTGAGAAGAGCCCTGTGACAGTGTATCATGTTAAATTTAAATCATTCTAGTTTTTAATCAGAATGTTGTGTGGTACTAAGTCAAATGTCTTCTAGAAGTCTAAGTGTGCTGGGTCAACACTGTTACCTTTATCAACCAATCTTGTAATCTCGTCAAAAAAAGACATGAAGTTAGTTTGACAGAATCTATTTTCCAGAAACCCATGCTGATTTGCATTGATTATATTATCACCCTTTATTTCATTATTAATCAAGTACTATATCAGCCACTCCAATATCTTCCCTGGGATCAATGTCAGGCTGACAAGCCTCTATCTGTCCTCGACCTGTGTCATCCCATTTACCATTTTTAAAAATTCGCACAGCTTTTGCTTTCTTCCCGTCTTCTGGAACTTCCCCAGTGCTCCACAACTTATTGAAAATCAACACTAATGGTCCTGCAAACTTCTCAGCCAACTTAGGAAAGAAAATGACCAGTCTTCCCCTTGCATGAATGCAGTGCAAGACCCTCCAGCTCTGAATGACAATTCTCAAGCTCCTATCTGTTCCAGAGCAGAAAGTCTGTTATTCAGTCCTGATGCAGCAGATCACTTCTTCAAGTCCAGCCCAGTGTTAGGTTCATTTCTCTGATCCCTCCCCTGCTTCCCCACAACACAATCTCCTTCCTCCACCCAGCACATGTGCTGAATTGATGAGAGATAGGAATTCTGGATCAGAGAAGTCTGAAGTCCTATCTACATATTTAACATAACATTTCATTCTTTATTCAGGGCACTGTGGCAGTGTGGCCTAGTGGGTAGGGCAGCAGTTGGGTGATATAAACTCTATATTTAGCTGTGCCTATTGACTCACTGTGCAACTTTTGCTAAGTCATTTAACCTCTTTGTACTTCATTTACCCCATCTGTAAAATGGGGACAATGACGTTGAACCACTTTTGTAAGGTGCATTGAGACTGCCAGATGAAAAGTGCTATCTAAAAATGAAATACTATATGCCAGGCAGCGTGTATATAAGCACTGATTTTCCTTGATGAAGCAGAGAGGTAGGATGATCTTGTGGCTAAGGCCCTGGCTGGGAGTCACGACTCCTGGGACAAACCTCCAGTTCTTCCACAGACTTCCTGTTTGACGTTGGGCTAATCATTTAATTTCTCATCTGTAAAATGGGGATAATAATCCTTTCTTAATCTGATGTGGCTATTTGCTTCTTAGGGGCAGAAACTGTCTCTTATTATATGTATGTATGGTGCCTTGCACAGTGGGTCCCCAGTCCTCTGAAGGCTACTGGAATTCAAATAATCATAATGGCATTCTGAATAAATTTAGTGCAATTTGGTTAGAAGTGAATGGCTCCAGAGACCTAGAACTTGCAATTCAGGTTACCATGTGTACAATGCGAACCAGAAACTCAATCTGGAGGACGTTTTTCCATTGAACTTGTTTGCAGTGTGTTTAAAATGGCAGTTTTCACAAAGACCATTTAACATATTCTTTTCATTTTAAGCTGATGTTGTCTATAACATTTATGGTCTGTAACACAGTCACTAGACAAGCCTCCTTGATTTTCTTTCTCAAAGAAAAGACACCAGTGTTTCACAGTGAGAGTACCTATTGTGTCTAATTTTACTACTGTGAGGTATCCAGGCTTATTTTATATTGACCTTGCCTTTACAATGCAGGTAAGCTTTTGCCATCCTGGTTTTTACTGTAATCCATGGAGACATCAGTTCACTAAATTGTGACCCCATGTTCAGAGATATCCAAATCACCATAGAAATACAGCATGTGTGACATCCCTGGTTTAAATTAACTTTCCTGGGCTCCAGACAAATGTTTCATTATTTAGCAAACTTAACACAGTTTGAGGAACTTTTTCGTACTGTCATATCCATGTGCTGGGACTGGAAGATTGTCATCAAACTAAGATCAATGAATGTTATGAAATACTAAACCAAGTAAAAATGACAAGTTGTTCAAATATTTTAAAGTCATCGTCCTCATGTTCCCATTATGCCTCTGGCGTTTGGGCAGCGATGAAGCTCCTCCACTCCTGTCTGTTTCTGGCAAGTCTTTTCAATGGTTCCCCAGCTGTGCCCCAGTTTTTCAGCTTGGTTTCCACAGCTCTTCGCCACGTTGTTTTCAGGCGGCCTTGTTTTCGCTTGCCTTCAGGTGTACATCTTATTGCTACTCTGGTGATGGAATCAGTTTCCATCTAAAGCACATGGCCAATCCATCTCCAACGCCTCCTGGCAATGATGTTGCTCAGATCCTCTTGGCTGCACTGTGTCAATTTTAAAGTACAGGATATTTATCTCGCAGATAGTTTTGATTGTGACTGTAGTCTCTTTTCATCTCTCATAAGAACAGTCATCTAATGGTTAGAACACAGGGATGTTTTATTCCTGACTTTCTGTGTGACTCCAGATGAGGCACTGAACCTTTCTGAGCTTTAGAATCATAGAATCATAGAATATCAGGGTTGGAAGGGACCCCAGAAGGTCATCTAGTCCAACCCCCTGCTCGAAGCAGGACCAATTCCCAGTTAAATCATCCCAGCCAGGGCTTTGTCAAGCCTGACCTTAAAAAACTCTAAGGAAGGAGATTCTACCACCTCCCTAGGTAACGCATTCCAGTGTTTCACCACCCTCTTAGTGAAAAAGTTTTTCCTAATATCCAATCTAAACCTCCCCCACTGCAACTTGAGACCATTACTCCTCGTTCTGTCATCTGCTACCATTGAGAACAGTCTAGAGCCATCCTCTTTGGAACCCCCTTTCAGGTAGTTGAAAGCAGCTATCAAATCCCCCCTCATTCTTCTCTTCTGCAGGCTAAACAATCCCAGCTCCCTCAGCCTCTCCTCATAACTCATGTGTTCCAGTCCCCTAATCATTTTTGTTGCCCTTCGCTGGACTCTCTCCAATTTATCCACATCCTTCTTGAAGTGTGGGGCCCAAAACTGGACACAGTACTCCAGATGAGGCCACACCAATGTCGAATAGAGGGGAACGATCACGTCCCTCGATCTGCTTGCTATGCCCCTACTTATACATCCCAAAATGCCATTGGCCTTCTTGGCAACAAGGGCACACTGCTGACTCATATCCAGCTTCTCGTCCACTGTCACCCCTAGGTCCTTTTTCGCAGAACTGCTGCCTAGCCATTCGGTCCCTAGTCTGTAGCTGTGCATTGGGTTCTTCCGTCCTAAGTGCAGGACCCTGCACTTATCCTTATTGAACCTCATCAGATTTCTTTTGGCCCAATCCTCCAATTTGTCTAGGTCCTTCTGTATCCTATCCCTCCCCTCCAGCGTATCTACCACTCCTCCCAGTTTAGTATCATCCGCAAATTTGCTGAGAGTGCAATCCACACCATCCTCCAGATCATTTATGAAGATATTGAACAAAACCGGCCCCAGGACCGACCCTTGGGGCACTCCACTTGATACCGGCTGCCAACTAGACATGGAGCCATTGATCACTACCCGTTGAGCCCGGGTCTATCCATATGTAAAATGATGATTATAACAATACCTATCTCACTTATGAGTTGAGAAATTTAGTTGATGATTGTCAAGTGCTTTGAAAGCCTTGGCACTTTAAAAGTGTAAAATATTATTAAAGGGTTAAATGAAGTCTTGTGAGCTCCAATCCTGCAAGATGCTGCTGCGTGCCTCCTGTGAGGAACTGGTATGCTCTGGGAATTATTTTGGGAAAGTTCTAAGGCCTGTGCTATACAGATGATCACACTAGATGATCACAATGGTCTCTTCTGGCCTTAGAATCTACGGGTATGTCTACACTACAATTAAAACTGCGTGGCTGGCTCTTGGGCTATGAGGCTGTAAAACTGCAGTTTAGACATTTGGGCTTGGGCTGAAGTTGCTCTACTGCAACGTTTAAACGTCAATTTTACAGTCCCATAGCCTGAGCCCCGCCAGCCCAAGTCAGGTGACATGGGCTTGCTGCAGGCATTTGGTTGCAGTGTAGACATACCCTATGAATCTATGCCCTCAACTTACTTGACTGAAATGGGAGTTGAGTTTGCAAGATAAAGTCCTTAAGTGTTAAGCAAAGTAATGCTGGGCTACCTTGTCCAGTCAATAGCCCAAAATGCATACGCAAAAACTTGAATGAGGTTGGACTTGTGCACACACCCATCCACAGCCCATTGTCTTACCAGCATATTCCCTTAGTATCTGCCTTTCCAGGCTGAATTTATGTGGACACTCTAACAAGAGGAGAAGAAGATAGAAGTTTCAGAGATGAGCAGATTGCATAGCCATTAGTTGGACTGCTGGAGCGTTCATGAGTGTATTAGCTAATTAATTTTTATTTTAGGACAAAATATTCTTAAATTTTTGCAAACTATTGTTTTGAAAAGGGCTATAAAATGAATAGGGACTTCAGTTCTATTTAAATTACAAGGCTACAAAGTAAAAAAAAAAATTCACACTTTTTAATTTGTGAGGGGAAAATGTTTATTTTTAGTTTTTTCAAAAATATTTCAAGATTAATTAGCCCTAAATTTTCAAATGCCTGATTGCATCTGCAAAATTTACATCTGTATTTTTTGTACTTGCAAATGACCAGTAGGTGCAGATATTAGCACAGGCTAACTACCTGTCTCACAAGAGGAGAGATCTGCATGTGCTAATACTTGCTAGTCATTTGCAGGTACATAAAATTGCCCATGCAATTTTTGAAGGTACAAATTGCCCTCACAAACAGCTGAGGGCTGACCACACTGAATTTCAGCCCTACATAAAACCAAAATGTGCCTGAAGTTTTTAAGTCTCTTTTCTTTCTTTTCATTTGTCACAGTCTTCTCTTTTTTCTTCTCCTCAGGTCCATGTGTAGATGCGCCTGATTATCGCTTTGTAATTGCATATACAAATATAAATAAAACACCATGCACTGAATGGAAAACTTAATGTAATTGTATTGGATCAGGTCCATCACAAAATTAATAGCACTCAGATCTGATTTGTCTCCTTGGCCATGATCCAAAGTCCATTGAAGTCAATGGAAAAACTCCCACTGATTTCAGTGGGGTTTGGATTAGACCCTGGGTTGCCGTAATATGAAATCCTCCTTTGGATAGCAACTCCAGCACAAAAGATGTGGGGCCTTCCGCCTCCCTGAATTTACTGGCATAAAGCCTACAGTCTTCTAAAATGACTTTTGTTGTGTTTTCTGTCTTCTGTGGTTCTCTAGCTAATAACTAACCTAGACGGTAAACAGAAAACAAGCCTTTATTCTGCTATAAGGGAACATGCACAACTACATTGGTATATACAAATATTAAATAGTAGATTTGTCTGAGTTGCAAGAATCAGAGCTTGAACTGGATAGATCTGAAGGTGCCAAAGCTCAAGGCTATTCAGATCCATCTACAAGGAAAACAAAAGCTCTGGGTGTGAAGGCTGCAAACCAATAATTTTGTAGAAGTTTGTAATTTATATCTCTATATGAGCCAAACAAACAAAGTCAGTAACAACAGTGACTGTAATTGATTAGACGATTAGCTCATTTTCAAAATAATTCCGAAGTATTTGACCTTACAAGTGTGAAAATAGCTTTTATCTTTCTAAGAAGTATGATTTCTTTGTGTTTAACTCTGCTCCTAACACTTTTATGTATTCAGCTCTTTAAGACACACAACAAGGGTGACCAAGTCTAAGAAAAAGTGTTTATAATTCTAATAAGCAGAGGGTGCATGAGTTAAATATGACTGCTGGGTTTTTGTTTTTTTTTAATAGCAGAGAGTATTACTTACTGTCACCTCAGGTTATAAGAAACTGCTGTGTGCAAACTATGATGGGAAGTGAAAGGAACAGCTCAACCAGAATTAGTAGAAGATCCTGTTCCCATTGCAGTCAATGGCAAAACATTCAATGACTTCAATGAGAGCAGGTTTGTGTCCACTGTAAATAAACCCTGTAATATTGGCATGTTTTTATTCCACCTCAGTAGAGTGTTCTGTCACATATTATCTCAGCTTGACTGATCTTAGCGTTTTCAGTGACCTTTACTAAACATGGTTACATTGCTTCAGGTAGGGTCAGAGAGATGGAAGAATAGTTGAGAAGGTAGTTTCATTCATGAAATAGAAGTTTTAGGATCCCCATCTCTTTCAAAGTGAAGATACCAATAGAAACTGATGTGTACGGATAGGAAGTCAGAAGTGTGGTGAAAAATCCTAGGCCAAAGGGCAGAAATTGTTTAATATTTAACAGGGAAAGTGAATAATGTTTTGTGTTTTGCTATTGCTGGACACAAGAGTTGCCAATGCCCTGTGTGTGTACTTCACAGCATGGTGCCCTTTTGCTTTGTTTAAGTAGTGGTATGTCTGTGGGCATCAGTGTAAGGGGGTTATGGGTTTCTTTTTTAAAAAACAACAACAGAATCTAAGTTTCAGGTCCAACATGCTTGAGAGTCCCCCAACTATATGTTGAAAAAGAGAGAAATTGTCATAGCATGTGTCACGGTTCCTCCCCCACTCTGAACTCTAGGGTACAGATGTGGGGACCTGCATGAAAAACCTCCTAAGCTTATCTTTACCAGCTTAGGTCAAAACTTCCCCAAGGTACAAAATATTACCCCCGTTATCCTTGGACTGGCCGCTACCACCACCAAACTAATACTGGTTACTGGGGAAGAGCTGTTTGGACGCGTCCTTCCCCCCAAAATACTTCCCAAAACCTTGCACCCCACTTCCTGGACAAGGTTTGGTAAAAAGCCTCACCAATTTGCCTAGGTGACTACAGAGCCAGACCCTTGGATCTTAAGAACAATGAACAATCCTCCCAACACTTGCACCCCCCCTTTCCTGGGAAATGTTGGATAAAAAGCCTCACCAATTTGCATAGGTGACCACAGACCCAAACCCTTGGATCTGAGAACAATGAAAAAGCATTCAGTGTTTTACAAGAAGACTTTTAATAAAAAATAGAAGTAAATAGAAATAAAGAAATCCCCCCTGTAAAATCAGGATGGTAGATATCTTACAGGGTAATTAGATTCAAAAACATAGAGAACCCCTCTAGGCAAAACCTTAAGTTACAAAAAAGATACACAGACAGAAATAGTTATTCTATTCAGCACAATTCTTTTCTCAGCCATTTAAAGAAATCATAATCTAACACATACCTAGCTAGATTACTTACTAAAAGTTCTAAGACTCCATTCCTGTTCTGTCCCCGGCCAAGACGACTACAGACAGACACAGACCCTTTGTTTCTCTCCCTCCTCCCAGCTTTTGAAAGTATCTTGTCTCCTCATTGGTCATTTTGGTCAGGTGCCAGCGAGGTTACCTTTAGCTTCTTAACCCTTTACAGGTGAGAGGAGCTTTCCCCTGGCCAGGAGGGACTTCAAAGGGGTTTACCCTTCCCTTTATATTTATGACACGCCCCCCAAATCTCAGCTAGGGTGAAACACTGGCTGGGATTTCTTCCTGGAGCTCTAGGAAAACAGAGTTAATAAGACACATGCATCTCTAAATATACTACCAAGTACATAAAGACTAACAATATTTTCCACATCTCAAGGATGATTTTAACCAGTTGATTCTGGGAAACTTTCACGGGAGAGTGCATCAGCCACTTTGTTAGAAGCTCCTGAGATGTGTTGGATGTCGAAATCAAAATCTTGGAGAGCTAAACTCCACCGAAGAAGTTTTTTGTTAGTTTCTTTGACGGTGTGAAGCCACTTTAGTGCAGCATGGTCGGTTTGCAGGTGGAAACGCCGTCCCCAAACATATGGGCGTAGCTTTTCCAGAGCGTAGACAATGGCATAACATTCTTTTTCAGTGACTGACCAGTTGCTTTCCCTCTCAGACAGTTTTTTGCTGAGAAACACTACAGGGTGGAATTCTTGATCAGGTCCTTTCTGCATTAAAACTGCTCCCACACCACGCTCGGATGCATCTGTGGTTACTAGGAACGGTTTGTCAAAGTCTGGGGCCCTTAGTACAGGGTCAGACATGAGTGTCGCTTTAAGCTTGTTAAAGGCCTTCTGACACTTTCCGGTCCACTGAACAGCATTTGGCTGTTTCTTTTTGGTTAGGTCTGTCAGTGGGGCAGCGATTTGGCTGTAGTGCGGTACAAATCGTCTGTAATAACCGGCCAAGCCTAAGAAGGATTGAACCTGTTTCTTTGACTTTGGGACAGGCCACTTTTGGATAGCATCCACTTTGGCCTGTAGGGGGCTGATAGTTCCTTGACCCACCTGGTGTCCAAGGTAAGTCACTCTGTTTAGGCCTATTTGACACTTCTTAGCCTTAACAGTTAGTCCTGCCTCCCTTATGCGCTCAAGGACTTTTTGTAGATGTTCCAGGTGGTCTGCCCAGGAATCCGAAAATATGGCCACATCGTCAAGGTAGGCGACTGCATATTCTCCTAATCCCGCTAGGAGACCATCTACAAGTCTTTGGAAAGTGGCGGGTGCATTTCGCAGCCCGAAAGGGAGTACATTAAATTCATACAGCCCGAGATGTGTGATGAAGGCTGACCTTTCCTTGGCAGATTCATCTAGCGGTACCTGCCAGTACCCCTTGGTTAAGTCCAAGGTAGAGATGAACTGGGCCCGTCCCAGTTTCTCTAATAGTTCATCTGTGCGTGGCATTGGATAGTTGTCTGGGCGAGTTACAGCATTTAGCTTACGGTAGTCCACGCAAAAACGTATTTCCCCATCTGGTTTGGGAACTAGAACCACTGGAGATGCCCATGCACTTTCAGAGGGCGGATTACACCCATCTGTAACATATCCTGGATCTCCCGTTCTATAGCAGTTTTAGCTTGAGGAGACACCCGGTAAGGGTGGACCCTAATTGGGTGAGCATTACCTGTGTCAGTGGAGTGGTATGCCCGTTCAGTCAGTCCTGGGGTGGCTGAGAACGTTGGCGCGTAGCTAGTGCACAGCTCCTGGATCTGCTGTCGCTGCATACGCCCAAGGGTCATGGAGAGGTTCACCTCTTCCACACCACCAGCACATTTCCCTTCGTAATAGACACCTTCAGGCCACTCAGCGTCGTCTCCTCCCTGGGCTGTAAACTGACAAACCTTTAATTCTCTGGAATAAAAGGGCTTTAGAGAATTAATATGATACACCTTAGGCTTTCGGTTGGAGGTGGGGAATGCTATGAGATAATTAACAGCTCCCAGGCGCTCCTGGACCACGAATGGCCCTTCCCATGATGCTTCCATTTTATGGGCCTGGAGCGCCTTTAAGACCATGACCTGGTCTCCTACTTTGAAGGAACGCTCTCTGGCATGTTTATCATACCAGGCTTTTTGCTCTTTTTGAGCATCCTGTAAGTTTTCTCTAGCAAGGGCTAAAGAGGTTCGGAGGGTGTTTTGTAGGTTGGTTACAAAGTCCAGAATGTTAGTTCCTGGAGAAGGTGTAAATCCCTCCCATTGCTGCTTCACCAACTGCAATGGCCCCTTAACCTCACGGCCATATACAAGTTCAAATGGGGAAAACCCTAAACTGGGATGTGGTACAGCTCTGTAGGCAAAGAGCAACTGCTGCAACACTAGGTCCCAATCATTGGAGTGCTCATTTACGAATTTACGTATCATGGCCCCCAAAGTTCCATTAAACTTCTCCACCATGCCATTTGTTTGATGGTGGTAAGGAGTGGCAACCAAGTGATTTACCCCATGAGCTTCCCAAAGGTTTTTCATAGCTCCTGCCAGGAAATTAGTCCCTGCATCTGTGAGGATGTCGGAGGGCCAACCTACCCTGGCAAAAATGTCTGCTAGTGCCTGACACACACTTTTAGCCCTGGTGTTGCTTAGAGCTACTGCTTCCAGCCATCGGGTGGCAAAATCCATGAAAGTCAGTATGTACTGCTTTCCTCTGGGTGTCTTTTTCGGAAAAGGACCCAGAATATCCACAGTTACTCGCTGAAATGGAACTTCAATGATGGGGAGTGGTTGTAGAGGGGCTTTGACCTGGTCTTGGGGTTTTCCCACTCTTTGGCACACCTCACAAGACTGGACATAGGTAGAAACATCCTTGCCCATTCCCTCCCAGTGGAATGACCCCCCCCAAACGGTCTTTGGTCCTGTTCACCCCAGCATGGCCACTAGGGTGATCATGGGCTAAGCTCAAGAGCTTGGCCCGGTATTTAGTTGGAACTACCAACTGTCTCTGAGGATGCCAGTCTTCCTGGTGTCCCCCAGAAAGAGTTTCCTTGTATAAAAGTCCTCTTTCTACCACAAACCTGGATCGATTAGAAGAGCTGAGAGGCGGTGGGTTGCTCCGTGCCGCCGTCCACGCTCTCTGGAGGCTTTCATCTGCTTCCTGTTCGGTCTGGAACTGTTCCCTTGATGCTGGAGACATCAGTTCCTCATTGGATTGGGGACATAGGCTTGGTCCCTCTGGAAGCGATATAGGGGATGGAGCGGTTTCTGTTGACTGTGAACCGCTCTCCGCTGGTGCACTATGTTGGGATTCAGGCTCCGGCTGAGCCTCTTGTGTAGGGTTATCGGCTGCTGCCAGTTCAGGTTCGGTGGGGCCCTCTGGTGTTGAGGTTGCAAGTACTGGATTCAGTGCTGGCACGGGGTCTGGTGTTGGTTGTTTGGCTGGTTCCGGTTCTGGGACTGGTTCCGTCTGGGTCTCTGGGACTGGATCCACTACTGCTGTTGCAGACATTGGCCTGGGGTCCGGGTCCATCACCTCTGACCGGGCCCTGATAGACGTTTCCGGAACAGAGCTAGGCCTCACGGCTTGTTTAGCCTGGCTGCGGATGACCGTTCCCACCCTCTTGGCCTGCTTCACGTGATTGGCCAAGTCTTCCCCCAACAGCATGGGGATGGGATAATCATCATAGACTGCAAAAGTCCACATTCCTGACCAGCCCTTGTACTGGACAGGCAACTTGGCTGTAGGCAAATTGAAAGAGTTGGACTTGAAGGGTTGAATCGTCACTTGGATTTCTGGGTTGATTAAATTGGGGTCCACTAAGGAAGCATGGATAGCTGACACTTGTGCTCCGGTGTCCCTCCACGCGGTGGCCTTCTTCCCGCCCACACTCACAGTTTCCCTCCGCTCCAAGGGTATCTGGGAGGTATCTGGGCCTGTGGACCTCTGGTGTGATTCCGGTGCAATGAACTGTAATCTGTTGGGGTTCTTGGGGCAGTTGGCCTTTACATGCCCCAGCTCGTTACATTTAAAACATCGTCCAGCTGACGGGTCACTGGGGCGAGGTGGGTTGCTGGAGAACAGGGTGGTGGGACGATAAGGGGTCTGGAGGGTTCTTTGGGAGGTAGGTGGGGCTTTGGGCGGCCCCCGGTAATAGGGTGTGGTCTGGGTTGGTCCCTTCTGGTCTCCGCTCCAACTGCGACCAGTTTTCTTCTTCTCTGCCACCTCCACCCATCTGGCTCCAATCTCTCCTGCCTCGATTACAGTTTTGGGTTTCCCATCTAGGATGTATCTTTCTATTTCCTCAGGAACACCCTCTAAGAATTGTTCCATTTGCATTAGGAAGGGCAAATTTACTGGAGATTCAACACTTGCTCCTGATATCCAGGCATCCCAATGTTTCACAATGTGGTAGGCATGTCGGGTAAATGACATGTCTGGTTTCCACCTTAGGGCTCGGAACCTCCGACGAGACTGCTCGGGTGTTATCCCCATTCTGACTCTCGCCTTGGATTTAAACAGTTCATACTTGTTCATATGTTCTTTAGGCATTTCAGCTGCCACCTCAGCTAAGGGTCCACTGAGCTGCGGCCTCAGCTCTACCATGTATTGGTCAGTAGAGATGTTGTACCCAAGGCAGGCCCTTTCGAAGTTTTCTAAGAAGGCCTCAGTATCATCACCTGCCTTGTAGGTGGGGAACTTTCTGGGATGGGAAGTGGTACCTGGAGAAGGATTGCTAGGGTTTGTTGGTATATTCTGCTGGGCCTTTATCCTCTCCATCTCCTCCACATGCTTCCTTGCCTCCATTTCCCTCTTGTGGGCAGCCTCCTGTACCTCCTTCTCCAGCTGCATGAGTTCTATCTGTCTTTCATGTTCCCTTTGTTTTTCCTCAGCCTGAAATTTGGCTAATTCCAGCTGTAGTCGAGCCGAGGATTTGGCCATTCTAACCTCTCTGTTTTTAACTAACTTTACACCCGAGGTTTAGAAATAAACAAACAAAACTTGGCTGTAAAATTTTGCTGTGCTGGAATAGAATACCTATTCTCTGATAGTGATTGTCAGCCTACAGAAAAAGACAATTCCCTTGTCTCTGCTCTGGGCCCAAATTAAAGCAAAAAACCTCCAACTACTTGGAAACCTGCTTACCCAGCCCAAAGAAAAAAAAAATTCTTTTCAAACCTGTGCTCCTTGTAAAACAAAAAAAAAAAAAATCAAAATCCTAAAAAAAAACCCTGCCACTTTTGTCTCCAGGCAAATGGGTAGAGCACACACCCCCTATTTACTTTTAGGAAGAAAAGAAGAAAGAAAAAAAAACCTCTGGGTTGGAAGACTGTGAATTTCCCTGCAGGAGTTAAGTACCCTGCCTCCAGGCAAAGAAAACCTGCAATTCACAAGATAATCCCCTTTTGTCTCTGCTTGGCCACAAAGCAGAGAGAAACCAAGCTGCTTTCAGTTTCAAAGCTGCTTCCTGGACTTCCTAAAAATTCCTTTTTAAAATCTGTATTTCTAGTTCAAAAAATCTCAACTGGATCTCAAAATGATTTCAGGTTAATCCCACCACTGTGCCACCATGTCACGGTTCCTCCCCCACTCTGAACTCTAGGGTACAGATGTGGGGACCTGCATGAAAAACCTCCTAAGCTTATCTTTACCAGCTTAGGTCAAAACTTCCCCAAGGTACAAAATATTACCCCCGTTATCCTTGGACTGGCCGCTACCACCACCAAACTAATACTGGTTACTGGGGAAGAGCTGTTTGGACGCGTCCTTCCCCCCAAAATACTTCCCAAAACCTTGCACCCCACTTCCTGGACAAGGTTTGGTAAAAAGCCTCACCAATTTGCCTAGGTGACTACAGAGCCAGACCCTTGGATCTTAAGAACAATGAACAATCCTCCCAACACTTGCACCCCCCCTTTCCTGGGAAATGTTGGATAAAAAGCCTCACCAATTTGCATAGGTGACCACAGACCCAAACCCTTGGATCTGAGAACAATGAAAAAGCATTCAGTGTTTTACAAGAAGACTTTTAATAAAAAATAGAAGTAAATAGAAATAAAGAAATCCCCCCTGTAAAATCAGGATGGTAGATATCTTACAGGGTAATTAGATTCAAAAACATAGAGAACCCCTCTAGGCAAAACCTTAAGTTACAAAAAAGATACACAGACAGAAATAGTTATTCTATTCAGCACAATTCTTTTCTCAGCCATTTAAAGAAATCATAATCTAACACATACCTAGCTAGATTACTTACTAAAAGTTCTAAGACTCCATTCCTGTTCTGTCCCCGGCCAAGACGACTACAGACAGACACAGACCCTTTGTTTCTCTCCCTCCTCCCAGCTTTTGAAAGTATCTTGTCTCCTCATTGGTCATTTTGGTCAGGTGCCAGCGAGGTTACCTTTAGCTTCTTAACCCTTTACAGGTGAGAGGAGCTTTCCCCTGGCCAGGAGGGACTTCAAAGGGGTTTACCCTTCCCTTTATATTTATGACAGCATGTGAGGGGAATGCTAAGTGCAGGAGACAAGTTGCGTGTAATTAGTGTGATGGTTTCCAGTTGTGCCGACACCCTTTTGGGAAACAAAGTAAGAACACAGGAAATGGAAGCTTTCTAACTCTACCTTGAATAAAGATATATTTTAATGACAGACATTACCACAAGTACATCCTCAGCAGGCACTAAAACATTTACAATGTCAAATATGTATAATATGTAAAGAAATACAAGCCTCTCGCCTGCTCATTTAACAGAGCACAAATATGTCTACACCTTTTTGAATCCTGTGAAGAATTACCATTGCCTGCCAGTTCTAGCATGGAGAAATATTTCAGAAACGATAGCAGGACTCTGTGGGTTTGGCTCCTGACGAAGCATTGTATAATCATCTGCAACAGATTGCCTAGTGTGAGTATGTTGTACAGCAGGTAACGAAATGACAGTGCATGGTAATAACTTGACAACTAGATACAGCAATTGTGCATCAGGTTTTCCAGAAGGCAATCTTCTGGAAGTCAGGTCACAACAAGTGAGTGTCAGATCACAGGAAAGAGGTAGGATAATATTATGAATGAAGATAATTGTAACCTTGTCTTGCTCTGTTTTGGGACGCAGGGGGAAAAAGCCTGCCAGAACAGCTGGCTTGATGTAGACAAATATTTTGTGAGTATGCGATTAGATATGACAGTCTCTACTGTTTCTTGCATAAGGCTTTTGATAGCAGAAGCAAAGTCAGAGATTTAAGATTATAAACAAGTGTTTATCAGTTTAGAACTGGAGAAAGGCTTGATTTTATTCAAATAACTACAAGTACTTCTCACAAGTGGTGTTAGAAAATGTGATTTATAGACAAAAATTAAAATCTACACAAAATAATGCTGTATTCTGCCTGATAGCTTCATAAATGGACATTTATCTTGTTGAAATAGTCAGATCACAATTAAGTAGAAATAGACCCCTACAGGCTTACTTTAATTTAATACTGATAAATCGAGGGGGGGAGGGGAAACTGCTGTACTAGCAAAAGCTCACAGACTGATCACCTAAATAAATTAGGTCCTTTTGTGTTACGTTTCACACCTTCTCAGACTGCTTATTACATATCACAACTAGAGCTGAGCAAAATGTTTCCCCTAAAACTTTTTTGGTAAAAAATGCAGGTTTGTGTCAGTTTCACCAAATTGTGTTGGTCAAAAATAACCCTCCCCCAAAAAATCTAAATGATTTGTTTTGACATTTTCAAAATGAAATGTTTTGATATTTTGGTTCAAAATGACTTTCATTTCAAAATTTCCTTTAATTTTTGTTAAAATATTTTTGAATGTTTTTAAATGTTTGAAATAAAAAGAAAATATATTGGTTTTGTCTAATTGAACTGTTTCATTTGCCTGGAAAATACTGTTTTTGATTTGCCTAACATATGAAAAATTTCATTTTCAGTTCAATGTAAAACCATTTTTTTTCTAGTTTTCAGAATTGCCAGCAAACCAAAAATGACATGATTTGCAGAGCTCTAACACAACAATCCCACAAAGGAAGAAACCCATTACAGTGTGAATAAGAATGTGTTTAAAAAAATCTATAATTCAGTACAGGTCATTTTTTATTACAGTAGAAAAGATACAGTAAAGGAAAGGGGAGCCCCATGTTCTGTTCATTACATTTATGATGGACCTATTTCATTACAAATATACAGTCTTCTGGTGGACTGGCAAATGTAAACCATCAGCAGGTCATGATGTGTGCAAATGATTTTAAATGGTTTCATGCTGCATTTTCTGGGACCTGAAGACCTCTCTGTAGGCTCAAAAGCTTGTCTCTCTCACCAACAGAAGTTGGTCCAATAAAATATGTTACTTCATCCACCTTGTTTCTCTAAATGGAAACATGCAGTTACGAGGGGCATAAGGGCCGACTCCGTGGGTGCTCCAGGGCTGGAGCACCTGTGGAAAAAAATGATGGGTGCTTAGCATCCACCGGCAGCCCCCCTACCAATGCCTCCCCTTCCTCCCAGCATCTCCCACCCATAGGCGGCCCTGCCAATCAGCGCCTCCCTCTCCCTCACCCCCCAGCACCTCCTGCCTGCCGCGGATTAGCTGTTCTGTGGCATGCAGGAGGTGCTGGGGAGAAGGCGGAAGGAGCGAGGACTGGGTGCGCTTGGGGGATGGGGCGGAAAAAGGCAGGGTGGGAGCAGAGTAAGAATGGGAAGAGCTGGAGCGGGGGCAAGGCCTGGTGCATAGCCTGTGGGGAGCACCCCTCAGCACATCAGAAATTCTGCCTGTATGACGAGGGGCAATTACTTGATAATTGTGCAGTGCTGATAGTGTGCTTGATACTGTATGACACAAAGGAAGATGCTGTTCCTGCACTATGGAGTTTACAACCCAAAGAGACTGACAAGGCAATTCAGACAGAAAAGGCACTGAGACAACCAGAGCATGGTTCTGATTTAAAGCACGTCCTTATTTATTTATTTTTATATTTAGCCGATGTTAGAGCCACATTCACTGATATTGGTTAGCACTGTGGAGATGGAAAAAATGAGAGAGGATGTGCCCATCGAATTTAAGCAGAGAATTTTCTGAAGAGAGCTTATACAATAGGCATGAAACAATTTAAAAACTACACCCGTCATGACCTGCTGATATGTTACATTTACCAGTCCATCACAATTAGTCCAATAAACGATATTACCTCACCCACCTTGTCTCTTTATTATCCTGGGACCAACACAGCTACAACACTGCAAACAACATGTTTCCTTGAGATAAATGCTGTAGTTTCTTCACTGGGAGCTCTTTACGTTTCACTAACAAAATAATAACGTTAATGGTATACTCGCTCCTGTCTATAGCTGCAGTCCTTATGCACAGTTTGCATGGTTGGAGGAAACAATGGGTTAAGCACCCTGCTTCAGGTTCGTTTAAAATATGGTATGGGTATTTTCCATATAGCACAAATACAGTGATGTTCAGAACTCTTCATAATTGGCATATTGTGGTCATGAGGCCAAATGGAACCCTAAAAAGGAGGAAACCAACGTAACTGAATGAAATTGTTATGATGGGAGAATTGTAGCTATTGGGGAATAAAGCGCCTGTGTGGCAATCACATGGTTGGTAAGAGCTGTAACATGCTCTTCATCCCTCTTCAGTGCAGAGGCAAGAACTTGTTCGTGGATTTCATCTTCACAACTTCTTGTTATGCCACTTCCTTCTCTCATAGCTTTTGCATATGAAGCTGTGTAGTGTCACTTCTAACACTAAGACTGATCTATGCAGAAGTGTCACTGAATTACACAGCTAGTTTCTAGAATATTTCAAAGGCTGGTACTGCATGCCTAGGCAATTACAAATTAAAATCTTCCACCAGGCAGGCTAGATGCTACATTGTAAGTAGAAAAGATTACAAATGGAGAAACATTACATTAGGAATTCACATACATTGATATCTACCCACCATGCAGTACTAACTATGGGCACACAATCTACTGGTGCACAATCTTCAGTATGAGACTGATCTGGTCAGCAAATCTCAATTGAAAATATAGAGAATTATTATAATCACTGATGAGATACTTTGACAATTAAAAATATGCAAAGTGACAACATTTCATGTTAGTATATTACAAAATGTTGATATTTACATTTTTGCCAATTGTAAACATCTTCATCATTTCTGAAGATGAAATCTCACCTATGCAAAATGAATGAAAATCTTCTAGTACATTATTCTTTGGTAGCTCTCAACAATTAATACCACGTTAAGATGTTGAAACTAACATAAACGTAAAAATTGTTGCCATAGTCATGTTTTAGTGTTTCTGGAACTATGCAAAAAATGACACTCATTTTGGGTACCATTGTTTCACATCCCCTATAGGCTTATGGCACCACTTGACAGTGACACATCATACCTCATCTAAACATACATAAAATAAGCGTTCAAATGATATATGCTATGGGTATATGGATACATTAAACTCCAAACTACGGCCCTTTTGGGAGAATTTCTGCACACCTAGTTTACCAAGGGTGATGTGGACTCTTCAGTATTGGCAATTTTCAAATCAAGATTAGATGTTTTTCTAAAATATATGTTCTAGGATTTATGTTGGAGAAGTTCTATGGTCTGTGGTATACAGGAGGTCAGGCTACATGATCACAATGGTCCCTTATGGCCTTAGACTCCCTGAATCTATTGTGAGGAAGGGGAGGGCATTGCATGACATGGGTATTGCAGTGTGGAAAGTAGGGAGTCATCCTGATAAGCCAGTCAGAGGTAGGCTGGGAGAGGGCCTCAGCAACCTAACTTATTGTTGCCTTCCACTTTCATTCTGTCACTGTGTGTGTGAGAGAAAAGACTGTACTGTACCTCAGGCAGAGTTGTTCTAGTGTGTTGCCTGTCCCCACTGGGTATAGGCTAAAGATCAGGCTTAGCTTTTATGTAGCCAACATGAGTACTTAGCACTCCTGAAAACTGAACCAGACAGAATCTTGTTAAGTCTTAAATTCTCATCTGAAACCCCCCCACATTGTAAACCACATAAAACCCAGTTTATCTATCTCCAGAAGATGAAGGGCTGAGATGATAGTGATCTGTCTACTCTGTTATATCCTGAAGCTGTACTTCTGAGACAAGCATAAGTGTAATTACTGTATAGGAGGCCTCTGAAAAATACAGTCATGCAACACAGCTGAAGAAAGACAGAATTTTAGCAAAACATAATACATTTCTCAAACAGCTATTAAAATGTGCTGTTTTATATTTATTCTTTAACAAGTTTAACTGAAGTAAATTATAATAATGGACAATGAATATTTTATTAGAAAACCCAATATTAATGGACTAGATGACTCAAGAGATTGGTAATGATGTAGAGAACCTCTTGCCTCTAGGTTGCCTTTTCAAATCGGACCCACATCAGTTTTACTGACTGAAAGCTATTAGCTGTTGGGCTATTGGGCTGTTCAGTGATTTATGGTAGGGATAGCTGGTAGCAACCCCTATGTTCATACGTATCCAAGGATTTTATACTGTGCTGCATCACCACAGTGTCTGAGCACCTTCTACATAAAATCAATAGCAACGGCAAAGTCCCTAGCAGACTTCATGGTATATCAGGCAAGTCTCCCATTTCAGGGTTAAAATTCTACTGGGGATAGGCTTCTACTAGGGCTTTTAAAATTTTACTCATTTACTTTTGTTTTGCAGCAGGGGAGCGGTGCTTCAGGGTTTTTTGTTTCTTCTTTTTTATTTTTTCTTGGATGGTTGGTTGTAGTTTTTTGGTAGAAGGGAGTGTCAATGTTGGAAGTGAGACAAGGCCTTTTTGAAGAGGACAGTTTTGGAGTATTTCCTAAGGATGGAAAGACTCTGGATTCATCTGATTTCCTCTGAAAGACTGTTCCCTACCCAACTACCTTGAACCGAGGACACCTTGTCTCCAGCTCTTGTGTGCTTTTTCCTGGCTTTGTGATCTGCATTGTCCCAGAGGAGTGCAGCTGTCATGTTCATTCATAGATCAAAATTTGGTCTTTGCTACAGCTGGGGCTTGATCCATCTGAAAATTAGGATCAAGGCCCTATACTAGCATCAGAAGCTGTCTGGGACCTAGTGAAAGGATTTAGGTCTGGGCCTGATGTGCTCCCGGCACCCTAAGCTATGGGGAAGGCAGGCAGTGGCATTCTGTACCTCACTTTCATTGTACATTGTCCTCACTTTCAGCTTCCTATAGACCGTGGATGTCACTTAATAGCAACCCTGATATTAACTTCTGGTTAATGGCAACATTTTGCTTGGAACCAATCCCATCCATTGACTTTTAACTTTCATGGGGTTCGGATATTGGTACCAGCATGCAGGTTTTCAGAGCTGCCGCCAGGGAGGGAAGCAAGGGGATGTGTCTTCCCTGGCTGAAGTCCCACAAAGCTGCCTATGGCCAGTGCCCGGGGACTGCATTCAGCTTGAGTCAGCTGCTCTTCATCTAAGAGCTGATGTCTTACATGTTTTTGGACCTCTTTGTACTGGCAAAGGCTGCACTAGTTGAGAATGAGAATATGTCTACATTGCATTCGCACCCTGTGATTGCAACTTGTGTGTAGACATACCTGAGCTCGCTTTAATTTAGCTAGCTTAATGGAACCAGTGAAGCTGTGGCAGCACAAACTTCAGCATGAGCTAGCCATGCGAGTAATTACCCAGGGTCCCAGGTGGGTTTGTTCTGCCCACACTGAGGACCATGTTGCCAGGGCTTCACTGCTCCACTATACAAGCCAGCTAACTTAGAGAAGGGAAAAGAAGGGATAGTGTGGATCCCTGTGGGAAGTGTCTGAAGGACTTTGAAACCTGCCAAATTCCCCTATGGATGACTTCTGGTAAGCCTAGCAAGTGTGAAGACCTTTAATTGTTTTCTGATATGCTTTCTCAGTAACGCTTTTGTTCAAAAAATAAATGTATTGTGCCTTGCAACAGCTGGCTGGTCACTGGTAGTCATGGCCCTTTGAAAGAGAGAACAAAACTGGACTAAGGTCAGACCTGCTAGATTAAACTTAGTGAAATGCAGGGATGCTGCAAGCCCAAATACCCAGTCTGAAGGAAGCGGGATGTGCCCCAAGAGACAAGACAGCTAAGATGCCTGAGACCTGAGTAAATGCTCTTAAAGAAGCCAAGAAGGGATTAGAGATGCTGATAAACCTGGAACTATGCCATTGGTCCTTTCAGTTCAGCGGGTGGGAACTATGAGGAAAGCTTAATTTTCTGATGTTTGGGGTATGTATGTGTGTGTATGTATGTATGTATGTGAAGAGGACTTTGGTCTGTATGGCTCTGATTGAGCAAAACACTAAAGCACATGTTTAACTTTAAACATATGAGTATTCTCAAGTATTTTCTTGACATCAGCAGGACTACTCACATGCTTGAATTTGCACATGTCCTTAAGAACTTGGTTGGATCAGAGCCATGGACAGTCAATCTACTGTCCTTAACAAGCCATTAGATTCTATTTAAAAGCATGTTTTAAAAAGAAAATTTTATTTACATCTAACTGTGCCCTGACAGAAATAAAAGAAAGGATCACTGTGATTAATGCCAGCATGTGGAAATAAATTATAATTTTTTCCAAAATCAGAATTACCATTGGGTTTCAGAAAGTTCAGATTTCAGACCGCTTGGCTTGCAGGAAGAAACCAAATATTAGTTCAGATTTCTTTAAATAAATGACTTGAGGAAGAACCCTTAAAGTAGTTTATAGTGGGCTGCACAAGGAAATGTTTTCATTTGTGGGGGAGGGGCAGAGGAAAAGAAAAAAGTCTGACACTTCTTGTGACAAGCTGCTGTTCTGAAAGAGCATTTTTTGCTCTTAGACACCACCACACATCTGTGAAACAATGGCTTGAAGAAAAGCCCCTCTGATCTTGAACCACTTTTAGGGAGAAAGAAAAGGAGTACTTGTGTCACCTCAGAGACTAACTAATTTATTTGAGCATAAGCTTTTTTTAGGGAGGAAACTGTTTGCTAGGTTCCAGCAACAGGAAAATGATAATAAGATTGTAGCTAGGGGACATTATCAGTTCACACCATCAGCTCCCAGTAACTACAAAGAAAACACATTAATCTCAGAGGGGGGCTCACTCTCTCTTCATCCCTAAGGGAAGCTACTGCAGCCAATAGTGAGCTCTGAGTTGGCTTCTTCAATTAGCTGCTGACCTAGAGGCAAGAAACTACATTAGCAGTTCAGAGGAGGAACCATCTTAGCTGCAGGCAGCCACCTAGTGACTGGGAAGAAGCTAGATGAGATCCTAGTGCTCTGGGTGGAAGCCCAGGTGGCTCTGTCAAAGCTACACATTGCCCACCAAACAGTATTGTGGAAACCTCTCTATAAGCCAAAAGCCTAGTCTCTGGAAAAGTTTCCAGTGTCAAACCTCTAACCCTAGTCATGGGGTAACCATTGAGAGGAAGCTCTGCAACTAAAAGTCATAGTGTCATAGAGTTTAAGACAAGAAGGGACCTACAAAGTACCTAGTCTGACCTCCTATATATCAAAACCTGCGCACTAAAACCCAATAACCAAAATTAGACCAAAATATTACAGTCCACTGGAGAGAAGATGATTATGTGCCACATGCAAAGAATAGGCAGGATCAAGATGTATCAATGCCCGAGGTCCCTGCAGTGGCAGGGAAATATACCCAGATAGTTCTGGCAAGTGATCCGCACCCATGTTGCAAAGGAAGGCAACTAAACTCCCAAGGTTACTGCCAGTCTGACCTGGGAAAAAATTGTTTCCCAACTCGACATATGGTGATCAGTTAGATCATGTGCATATGAGCAACAACCAGCCAGCCAAGCACCAGAGAGAGAGAGAGAGAGAGAGAGGATGCTCAGTGCCAACTCAGAGTCCTAGCCCACCCGCATTCAATGTCCCATCTCCAGCCATGGTTGCCTGATTCTTCAGAGGAAAGAGATTTTTAAAAACCCTCCCAGAATACTTGGGGAGGGGAGGGGAGGAAGGAATCATCTGCAACTCTGAAGAAGAGTTTTAGGAACATAAGACATTAACTGGAAGTGAGCCCCAAGGCTGCGGAGCCCTATTCCCTCACAAGAAACCCATCATACAAGTGCACTCATAAATTTGTTCCAAGTCCAGCTCTCTCTTAAAACTAATTTAGTTAGTTGTTCCCACAACTTCTACTGGGAGGCTGTTCCAGGACCTCAGTCCACTGCTGATTAGAAACCTTTTAATTCTCAGCTTGAATTTGTTCATGGCCAGTTTACACCCATTTGTTCTTGGGCCAACATTGTCCGGTAACTTAAATAGCTCTTCACCCTCCCTGGTATTTACTCACCTAATATATTTATAGAGAACAATCATATCTCCTCTCAGCCTTTGTTTTCCTAGACTAAACAAGCCAAGCCAAGCTTGACACCTTTTAAAAGTGAATGATGAGATTAGCACCAGCAATTAGAGAGTTGAAAAAAAATGTTTAGGTCCTGATTGCAGGATTCTGGACCTATAAGGGCTGGTCTACTTATGTAAAAAATTTTAGACTAATTGGTACTGATTGATTCAATAGTAAAGGAGGGATATGTTGGTTTGTGATTTGAAATATTAAAGTAAACAGAATATCTAAAACAGATATTTACAGAGGTCCATATTTAAATACCTTCAGTTAGTTCCTTGGTAGGCTTCAGGCTATAGGAAGAAGAAAGAAAAGGTAAGTGAAGGAAGATTAAAGAGAAAGAACAGAAAATTAATGGAAATAATTATAGTTGATCACAGCATTTGTCATTTCTTTCACTGGAATGCTGCAAGGAAATTTGGATTTGGGGGCACAAGGGATTCTGGAATATCAGGTCACTATATATACTAATAATTATAGAATATTTTTAATCCATAGATCTCAAAGCACTTTCAGAGGAAAGTAAGTATCATTATCTCAATATATAGATGATGAAACTAAGATACAGATAGATGGGATGACTTGCCCAAGCTCACATGTCAGGGGCAGATCTAGGAGAAGAACCCCAAAGAGAATTCCTGAATGTTACTCTAATGGCCTGTCCCCTAGGCCATGCTGCCTTTCCTAAACTACTATGGTTTGGGAGTGATGAAGAGGGAAAGATTGTTGTAACGGGGTTCACCCACCACTCTGGTGCCTCTTGCCGGCTGTCATGGGAATTAGCTCTGCATGTTAAAACACCATCTTCGGGTGGTGCTTCACCACTGTCACTCCTGCTCTAGGACCCCCGTCTCTCCAAGGACTGTGGCATCCTCTGAGCAACACAGCCCTCCAGCCATGCCACACAGTGCTGCCCCCTTCTGGGAGACCTGTAGTCCACTGTTCAGCCACTTTCCTTAGTGGCTATGCAGCAAATTGTCTGTCCACTTCCTCATGGCCCCAGCATCCTCTTTGCCCTTGCCTCAGGGGCTCAGCCTGCAAACCCCAGCAGCTGTCTCTTACTCCCCCTGGTCCCTGCTAGCAGCATTGCTCTGTCAAGGATGCTGTCCATTCTCTCAGCCCTCCAGACACACAGTCCTTCCTCACATGGGTTCCCAGCACAGAACAGCCCTCCTCTGCTCTACAGCTCCCTTTGCATATGGGCCTGCTTGGCCCTGCTTGGCTGCTCCCTTCAACCCTTTTATGATTGGCTGCCTCCTGTGCAGCCTCCCTAGGTCTCTATTAACCCCTTAGAGCCCATCACAGTTGTATAAACACTTCCTTTGAGAAATCTGGCTCAGTGATAGCTTCTCATTGTCTCCCTATTTTTGTTGGGATCTGGCACTGTTTTTGGGGTGATTTTTGTGATTCTAGCTAGTTTTCTTTGAAACGTTCTCATTAGCATATACGTCCCAGTCTTGTTCAGGGTAGATTCTCTTTAGTATATGCCTTTTTATTTTTACAACACTAAAATTTCTGAGATGAGGCAGAAATATGTACATTGTACCAGATCTTTTTTTCTTTTCTTTAAAGTTTGCCATAATTGAGTTTGTGTTTGTGATGTTACTTGGTTCAATTTTAGGCACTCACCATCCTGTCAAGTTTTGCTGGCATCTCTGAACTACACTAGGAAAATCAATTATGGTGTGCTGAAACAGCCTTGGATGAAAGTACATCCAACGAACTCTAGGAAATCATTTAGCATCTTCCAAATTCTTAGACTAAAAAGGTAATTGCTGCCTCCTCATTACGATTAATTAGCCACCTCTACTAAAGTCCAAGACAAATATCTGTTTGCAATCTCAAAGAAAATCAAAATCACCGATAGAGGCTGCTAAGGTACTGTCTTGACTGTTTTGTGAGCTGTCTACACTGAATTAATTGCATTTGAATTATATATAATGATCAACTGTGAAGCCGGGCACAGGAGCTCTGAAATAAATAGACCATGCTCACAAAATACAAAAGAGTCACAAGTGAAGGGATTCTTACCTAACCAATGCTACTATGGTGAGACAGAATGCCAGCAAAAAGATTATAAGGCACTGCAAATTATTCATCAGGAAGAAGGTCCCTAAGGCTAAGGTATGTAATCCAACAGAAGCCTTGTGTGTTTGTATGGAAGAGTTTTGAACACTAATAAGTACTAATCAGTCAAAATCAGCTCTGACTAACTCTGCTGACTTCACAAAGTGGGCCAGATTCACTGCTGTCCTGCACTTTTATAACCATCTACACCCATGTAAAGTGGGTGTAAAATGGTATTAAATCAGAAAGAAAAGCTCTTTACACACTTCTTCATGCATGTCAATTACTACACAAAGTGCAGGGCTATGATGAATTGGGTCCCATATATTTATCTTTCCTATGGCCTCATCACGTGAGGTGCTGAGGAGTCTCAACTCCCCTCCATGGATGTTGAGGGCTTTTGGTACCCTCAGTCCAGCAAAGATTCGTGCATATGCTTAATGTATGCCCTATGAGTAGCCCCATTGAAATCACAGTGCATAAAGCTGAGCATGTGTCTAAGTCTTTGCAGGATCAGGGTCTTAGTAAAGTAACTTGACTAAGAGGACTACTGGAAAATCACCCGAACAGCAATATTCCCCATTCCAAGCATTTGGCCTTGATGATTGCTATTCCAGTTGCAGAAAAGGTCAAAGATATAGACCTTGAAGGGGCCAGGACAAAGTTAGTAAAATGAGAAATACAGTAAACTTTAGCAAAATGGGAAGCTCTATGTGAAACAGGAAATTTCTCTGCAGTTGTTTGTTTTTTGGTTTGGATCTTTTTAGTTTGTTTATTTGCTTTATGTTGAGTAGTTTCCTCGCCAACATTTACCATTTTTGAAGACTGATGAATCAAAGAAACAGGACACGAGTCAGAACCTTAAAAATAAAATCTGCAGTGAGATGATTTAAAAGGTACATCAATGTTTTAGGAATGTGCGCCCTGAATATTAAACAAGCTTTTATGTTGCCAGAACGGCTGCCTAGAACCAGCCCTTCATTCTCTATTATATTCAAAGTGTTGAAAAGTGTGTAGGCAGTGAGTTCTCCCTAGATTATAGAGTGGTTCAGAGAATAAATGTGCACTTCAGCCAGATTGAATATAGCTTGTATCTGTTTAACTGCCTTATTGCTAAGTAACACAGAAGCTAGAAGGCCATGCTTCCGCTGATATGGATATATATAAAATAATAATAGTAATAATAATTAATAATAAATACAGAAATAAAAAGTAGGGAGAAAGGATAAATACCCACCATGCAGTCCCATTCCACAGATCAGCAGCAGTGTTCTGGAGTCCTGCCCTGTCCTCTAAGCTCTGATTAGCTAGGGGAAGGGCAGACAAGAGAAGCTGGCCACTCCACTGCTTGAGAGCCCTGGCTGGCTACAGAGCTGGCAGGAGACCCCACCCCTACTTGCTGCTGCCAATTCTCCTTGGATAGATTGGATGATGGGATTAAGATTCAAGAAATGACTGCACAGGTTGCTGGAGAGGGCACATGCTGCTGCAAGGACACAGCAGACTGGGAGTCTGAGCTCAGAGTAGGGGAACATGCTACGGGAGGAGCCTATCTGTATGGCCACGATGCATAGGTGCTGGAATTAGGGGTGCTGGGCGTGCTGCCGCACCCCCTGTCTTAAAGTGAATTCCATTATATACATGGTTTGCAGTTTGGTTCAGTGGCTCTCAGCACCCCCACTATATAAATGTTCCAGCACCACTGCCACCATGAGCTTGCATCACGGGCGATAATTGGCCAGAGTCCAAAGGGAAGGAGGTACACTGACTGGTAATTGAGGGACTAAGGCTGGTGGGTCACTGGAACTGTTTGTTGGCTGATAAAGGTGGCATGATTTCAGGCTAAATCTCTGCCTCCCCAAGGCTGTAGAAGGGACCTTCACCCCAAGGCAAGGGGTGGGAGTTTGGAATTAACTATCAGAGAAGGGATTCCCCCACCATACCCACATTCTCTGAAGACACTTAATGGAAAGAATCATAGGTTTATAGATTTCATAGAGTTCGCGGCCAGAAGAGAACATAGATCATCAAATCTGACCTGCATATCACAGCTCATTAAATCTCACCCCAGTTACCCCCTAAATAGAGTCCAATGACTTTAATTAGACTAAAGCATTTCAGTCCTCCGGAGACACAACTGTAGTGTGCCACGAGCAGAGAACAGGAGAGACTGAGGTGCCATCAATGCGCAAGGCACCTGTGAAAGCAGGGGATTGATCAGGTAAGATATACCCAGGTCATCCCCGAAGGCACTTAACACTACATGCTGCAGAAGTAGGCAATGCCTATCCCTTACCTCCTGCCAGAGTGACCTGGGAGAAAATTCCTTCCTGAGCCCTAATCTGGCAATCAATTTGATCCTGTACATGTGGGCACACAGCATGGCACCTACAAAAGAGTATTCTCTGTACCACTTCAGAGCCCTGTTTCACCACATCTAGTGTCCCACCTCCAGCTGTGGCTAACCTCTGATTCTTCAGAGGAAGGCGGAAAAAACCCCCAAACCCAAACAATGAAACAAAACCAGAATACATCTGACAGGTATATCTTTCCTGATGCCTGAAGGCGGCTGACTGAAGCCCTGAAGCATGAGATGTGATTATTGTCATTGTCTTAATGTGGAGCTGAGAGCATTATGAGCATGTGGAAGGCAATGCAGGCATTCCGGTTCTCCCCGTGACCTATGAAGGAAGGGGATGAACAGGGGGACTCATAGATTCACAGATTCCAAAGTCAGAAGGGACCACTATGACCATGCAGCCCAACCTCCTGTGCAAACAGGCCACAGAACTTTTCCCAGAATATAGCATATCTTGTAGGGAGACATCCAATCTTGTCTTAAAAACTCCAAGTGATGGCAAGTCTGCCACCTCCCCTGATGAGCTGTTCCAATGTTTAATTATCCTCACTCCTAGGAAATTGCATCTTATTGCAATGCTGAATTGGTGTAATTTCAACTTCCAGCCATTAGATCTTGTAATGCCTTTACCAGCAAGATTGACGAGCACCCCACTGTCAGATCTCTCTTCCATGTGTAAATACCTATACGCAGCGATCAACTCACCTCTCAACCTTCTCTTCGATACACCGAATAAGTTGAACTGCCTTACTTCTACATGATATTCCATGCTTTATACATCCAAGGATCACGTTAGCCCTTTTTGCCACAGCACTGCTCTGACAACTAATACTGAGGTGATTTATGATTACCCCCAAGTAATCATAAATCATAAACCCAACTTTGTTGGATTGTTACCATTTAGCCAGGTGACTTAGACCACTCTGTAAGAGTAACCCGTTCTCTGTGTACTACACCACCAATCTTTATGGCATCTGCAAACTTTACTAGCAGTGATGTTCCATGCCAGGTATCTGCATTAGGCCAAATATTTCTGGAACACTTCAGCAAAAAGGGTTGAGCCATTTGTCAGAATGAATTTAGGGGACAATACGTTGTTTGGCGCATAGTAATTTTTATAACAGACATTTAATGGAGAAGCTCTACTATCTCAATGTCTTTGAGCAGGAATTGAAAATTGGCAGGAGGATTGTCCTGGTGTTGTGGATGTGCCTTTTACTATCCTCATGAAAAACTGCCCAAATTTGGGAAAATTATAACCCTTCAAGACGTCTCAGTTCATACATGTTCCATAAAGACTTGTGTGGCAGAGTGCGAAGAACCAGCAACTGAATCAGTACTCTGGTCATTGTAAATCCAAATAGTTCCCCCAGGGAGGGCTTGATTGAGGGAAGGAGTGGCTAATTTCTAGATCAGTTTGGGCTGAGGAGAGCTAAGGAGCTAATTAGCCTGTAAGTAGAAAAAGAGCACAGGAAGGAATTGCCAGGAGAGGAGAAGAGAGGAGAGAGAGAGAGAAAGAAAGGCAGGATGGTCGGCTGATCAGCCAGCCAGGGTAAGGGGACAGCTCTGTGTGAAGATATCTCTTCCCTCTCTTATGATTGTATGACACTGTAAATAGAATTACTGCATAGGTCTGGAAGAGGGTGATGGTTGATAAAACACAAATAAAGTACACAATGGTAGTCATGAACTGGAGGTGTCAGAGCCATTTATAAGAGAAGATAGGAGTGGAGGGCCACAGCCTGTCACACTTGCCAGAGTATGGCAGCTAAATTTCCCCAAGAGTCCATATGTAGTGGGTATGGCCCACCCCTGGACTCCAGGAGCTGATCAGGGTTTCCCCTCAATTATTGCATCTGGCATCGAGGGTCTGCTGTGGCACAAGGCACAGGAATAGAGAACAGGGAGACTGTGAGCACTAATCATCTTGTACATTGAAAGAGGCAAGGGTCCTGTGGAAAAAATTGTGTGTGTACATGTAATTAAAGTTGATCATAATTCATATGCACAAGGGGGGCTGAATTAAGGTTGTGCAGGGCATTTCCTAACTCTTGAGTGCTTGACTTGACTTTACAACTGTAACTTAACATAATCTTTCAGTGTGTACTTTTATGAGTCCACAAAAAATGAATAAAATAAAAATTAAGAAAGGAGATGATGAGAGAAATGACTTTGCTAGAAGCAGAGAAGTTGGCTGAATAGAGTTATCTTTTTCAAGTGGTAGAAAAACTCATCCTGTTCCAAAAAGTTTTGGACCTACACTTTGATGACATGGCTTCTAGCTGGCTTGTATAGCTGAGTAGCTGAAGTGTTTGGGCAGAGGGAGAGGAGGAAGAGGGATGGATGGTAATGGGATTGTCAGACTGAGATCACAGGTATTCATAATTAGCTGCTATTTTTTCTCTCTACTTTTTAAACATGATGGATTAAATTCTCTCCTTTACTCCAACTCTTTGGCGCTGCTTTGGCAGCACAAAGGGTCCAGAGAACTACCAGATCTGCTCATCTGGGGTTTCTTCCAGCTTGGGGGAGTCATAGGGTATGTCTACACTGTGAAAAAAAAACCTGTGGCAGCAAGTCTCAGCACCTAAGTCAACTGACTCAGGCTCACTTTACAGGACTAAAAATAGCAGTGCAGACATTCCCACTCGGACTGGAGCCTGGGCTCTGAGATTGACTTGGACTCGCAGGGCTAAGAATAGACAGTGCAGATGCTGGTCTCAGAACCCGGGCTCCAGCACAAGCGGGAACATCTACACTGCTATTTTTAGCCTGATAGCACAAGCCTGAGTCAATAAACCTGGGTTCTGAGACTCACTTCAGCAGGGTTTTTTCTTTGCAGCATAGATATACCCATAACTGTCAGAGTCAGCAAAGCCAGCTCCTGTACCACCCCCTAGAGCTTCCAATGTAGAGTGCGTGTCGGGGTGGTCTGGCCAGAGAAGAACGGATGGATAGCTCCTAGGGGACTAGAGCCAGTTGGTGCACTTTAGAGCAGCCCATTGGACACTGGGTACAGAAGAGAATCCAGAACAAAGTTTTTAATTCCACTCCCCCTTCTGGATCAGAATTTCACAGCTTGTTCCCATCTTTAATTCTTCTGAAAGGTCATACTGATATTATTGCTCCCTTTCATGAGACACTTTGTGCTGCTACATCTGGACTGTAGCTAACAAGGACTGAAAGCTAACAAACACTGGTTACCTGCTTATGCCGCATGCACATGGGAGCTGGTGTGCTGAGACCCCAGCCTGTCATATTGTCTCTTTGCTTCCTAGTACTCCTCTGTTGCTCTGTCTATATCCATCTGTTGTCTCTTATCTTATACTTAGACTGTTAGCTCTTTGGGGCAGGGACTGTCTTTTTGTTCTGTGTTTGTACAGCGCCTAGCCGAGTGGGGTTCTGGTCCTTGCCTGGGATGTCTAGGCACTATGGTAACATAAATAAATAATAACAATCATAATTAATACCATGTGGCTGTCTAAGTTACTAGTATTCATGGGGGCCCAGAGAGAGCAGGACTATATGATGAAGAATGTATTGCAGAACATTTTTTGTAGGGATACATTGTTATTTTGATGATCAATATTTTAAACATGTTCATAGTTAAGGGCATGTAACATATACTATGTTCATTATTTTGATGCTCGAACAGTGATTGTTACATTTTCTAGTGAGGAGAATCATGAGGTAATCATTTATTTACTACTCACCAACAGATAGTTATCACCATTCTACTTAGTGACTTAGGCTATGTCTACACTACAGCCACTGAATAAACCACTCCCCTGAGCCACATAAGTTACAATGGCATAAGCGCTTTCCCATCGGCATAGAGCATCTTCACCACAGCTGTAGCGCTGTGTGTATAGACATGGCCTCAGTGTCTCCAGGCATCTACGACTATGTTTGGTGCAATTGGAGTAGAGGCAGCATCCATATTTTCAGGTGCAGCTATGACAAGTAAATAAAAACAGTGCAATATCTAGGCAGGAAATAAGTATGTACTATCTGTTTAATTACATATTATTAGTTATATTTGTGGTCACGATGTGTTATTGCTTTGTATTTTGTGTTGCACTGCAGAAAGGAAGGCCCTGGTGGCACATGATTAGCATTATGCACATGAGTAATCTCATGGAAGTGTTTCAGAGTTGCAGCCGTGTTAGTCTGTATTCGCAAAAAGAACAGGAGGACTTGTGGCACCTTAGAGACTAACCAATTTATCTGAGCATAAGCTTTCGTGAGCTACAGCTCACTTCATCGGATGCATGCAGTGGAAAAGATTTATGTACATAGAGTGGGGAGATTTATATACATAGAGAACATGAAACAATGGAAGTGGTTGGGACTAGTCATGGTGCATACAGTTAAACACATGCTTAAGTGGTTGCTGGACTGGGGATTTATTTGTTTCTGGTTGAGGACAGAATTGGAAACATTTTTCGATTCTGTGAAGTAATTTGAATAAATGATACTGTTTTCAGTTTTTTCCAATGTAATAACTTTTCTCTGATTAAAACTCGGCATAGTAATTTTTGATATATTGAGATGGTGTAAAATAGTTTATGCGGGGGGGCGATTCTGTCCCGCATACTCACATGAAGCAAGGGTAGCAGATTTGGACCATTAATAGATATCTGTAAACCATACAGCTGATGCTTGATATTTTTTAGAAATCACACTTTTTATGAGATATTTTGTAATCCTGAATATATCATAATCTAGCCTCTTCATGAGAGAAATAGTATCATTTTGTAATTGAATATTTCATATCTGACTTCAGTCATATTTCTGTAGCTATAGATATGTGTTATGGTACAGAGTTAGTACATTTATTATCTGGGATTGTCTAACAACTATAACATTTTCTATATAAGAATATTATCGATCTTTTCATTGGCTCACCAACATGAATGTAGTATTGGAAACCTCCAGCATCTTCTTGACATTCAATGTTTTAACCTTTATCTTCTCCAGCATGATGATGATGAAGAAAGGGGATGGGTTTGGGGTTTTACAGTTTCAGCTATGAAGTAGAAATAAAAAATTCCAGGTGGAGAATGACTATGAAGTTGTTTCTCTTTTCCTGATCTGCCCCTACTGCTACAGTGGAGTGGGTGGGTTGAATACAGTTGCTCTCCGAGCTAGAGTTTATGGAATTGTAGGTAAAGGGTTAAGATGATGCTGTTGCCCCTTTCCTTGTTTACTCTCTTACTTCATTTAACTGCCTCAGCTCTGAGCCAGGGGACTGAGATTCAAGCAGTCAGAGAACAGGGTGGGAGTATTTTATGCTTCACACTCTCCCACCCTCAGCCAACAATAAATTCACCCACCAAACATGATTATGGCATGATTGCAGAGAGGACTTTCAAAAGAAGAACGGACATCATGATGAAATTGGCCCAGCACAGAATGCCTGTGATTAATAAGAGCCATGTAGATCAGGGAACAAGTAAGCTCAATCACCACATAAAAAAGGTAGCCAAAGCTTTGCTACAAAAGCCATTTCTCTTCAAAGATTGGTCATAAATCGGTCTGCGGGGAAACATTCCATCCTCTAGGCAAAATTCAATCAGCAGGTCTCTTTCCACACTCGTGCAGGACTCACATAGTGATTGAAGGCAATGTGACTTCCTCCACGCTTGTTTCTGTTCTTCTTTGAAGCAGACCCCTTCATCTGTTACGCCTGTATATATGCCTGGTTCTGCCACATTTACTGTGTTCAACTATTTTGATGATCAAAGAGTACTTATTTTATATTTTCTAGCAAGGAGAATCTTTACGTTTTATTTTTTTAGACTCACCAATATACTGATATACAAAACCAATATACCATTTTCATTACTCTGCTTAATGTCTCCAGGCATCTGAGCGATGTTTGGTAGAATTGGAGTACAGATGGCGTCCATATTTTCAGCAGCACCTATGAGGTGTAAATAAAAAAATGGCACCTATTTAGGCAGGAAATAAGTATATATTATGTCTTTAAATCTGTGCTATTAGTTATATTGATGGTCATAGAATGTTCTTACTTTGTATTTTTTGTTGCACTGTAGAAAGTAAGGTCCCAACCTTGCTAATACTTATGAACAATCTTAGCTTTATGCACGTGAGTAATCTCATTGAAGTGACTGGGAATGCAGACTGTGCACAAAGTTAAGCATATACTTATTTATTCACAGGACTAGGCCTTATTGAGGCCTATGCAACCTAAATTTGACTTCCTGTCACCAGGCCTACTGCTGGCAGCACTGAGCAGTCTTGGCTACTGCATTGATTCCATTTAACTCCACACAGCTTTTGTGTCCACAGACTGACAGCACAGAGGAGCTCCTGATTGGAGCAGGTGGGGAGGCTATGTAAAGGTCCGTGGAAGTGAATTCAGTCATTGGGCTGAACTAGCTTCCACACAGTGGTTCTGAGCTCTGTGCCTTGGAAGCAAACAATTCCCTCTTAACTCTAGTAGTACATCTGCCCAATAGCTAGCCAAGCTACTCAGGCACTGTAGATTTCACTCCCAGTGCAACTACAGGGAAGAGAAGAAATGTTGTGGAAGAAGAGAGGTTGCTTACTGCAGCTTTCCTCTCCTGGCTGGCTGTCCCTTCTGACTGTAATCTGGGTAGAGGAAGTGAGTGATTAGGTGATGAGGAACATAGAGGAAAGAATAGAGGGATGGGATGGGAAAGGGTGGACTCGGGAGAAGAATGGAAGGCCTAAGTAGTGATGGAGAGAAGGAGAGTAGCCAGAAGAAAAAAGAATATAAATGGAAAACAAAGGGGAAATAGAGGAGAAGACAAAAGATTTGGGAAAGGAAAGAATGAACATAATCAGGATGGGGAAGACAGAAGGGAGATAAGACAAAATGATGGAGGGAAGAGAAGACAAATTGGTGGAGGAGAGATTGGAAAAGACAGTTTTGAAGAAAGAGATACACAACAAAACATGTTTCAGAGTAACAGCCGTGTTAGTCTGTATTCGCAAAAAGAAAAGGAGTACTTGTGGCACCTTAGAGACTAACCAATTTATTTGAGCATAAGCTTATGCTCAAATAAATTGGTTAGTCTCTAAGGTACAAGAAAACATGGAGATGCAATATCATTACATTTTATAGACATTTTGTTTTATTCAACTTTTTGTACCCATGATTGAATGGTCTTTAGGTTATTTACAGTTGGAAAAATCTAAAAATGTCCCCGGCATGTAACCAGGGAAAGAGCGAGACCCCCTCCTCAGACTCGACCTCTTTTGGCACCATCCATCACCTTTACTCTGAAACTTGACAAGTATGTGACTCAGCACAGTGCCCGTGGGATGGGCAGGCCAACATCAGCCAGGGGCTGTGGTAGAAAATCAAGTTTAAAAAAAAATCCTATTCTTCAGCCTTCAGGGCTAAGTGATAGGGATTACCACAGCACTGCTTTGTCAAGCTTTCATTTCCTCTTCTCATTCATGGAGTAATTCTTGAAATGTCCAGTGTATGAAAAGAAAAACAAATGGTGTTTACAATTGCTAGTTGAAATATGACACTGGCACCTGATTTTAAATGAGAAGAACCAGGTGAGCTAGTTAAAAAATGGCGTGATGACAACCCTATCCAAGTCCCTCAGTGCAGGCAATTGAAGGAAACAATGTATAATGCTAATTACTCTACAGTAATGCCAATGTTCTTTATTCACTGAGGGATTTTCACTGGCACGGAGGGCCCAGTTGAAAAATACAATTCCATGCAAAAGACCATGTGCCACCAAAACATAGTTCACAATACAAATATTATCTCCCATGCACTAGGTGGATAGCGATTATATACTTTTTTCTGTAATCTCATGCAGGGTTGATTATACTGTACTATACAGAGACAGACAGGTAACGAGACTGCCCAAACTGATTGAATTTTGCTATCCAAATTTTGCCAAGCTGTTCTACACTGATTACAGCCAGTTTAGATTAAATGAATAATAATGAAATTAAGGCAAATTATTTGTTCAGCAAAATCCATTGCTATTTGTCTGGCATGTTGTAATGTAATTAGAGCTAATAAAACTATTAATTATGAACAATTTATTAGTCACATTTGGCCTTTTTCTGTTTGTGAATTGTCTGTGAACACATCCCGGCTTTTATAGATTTTTTTTGTTACTTGTAATTGCTCAAAAATATTTAAACCTGTTCTTGAACTGTTCTGATCGAGTACTCTGGAACATCTGTTTTCAGAATGTATTTTTAGGGCTGTCAAGCGATTAAGAAAATTAATCGTGATTAATTGTGCTATTAAACAACAGAATACCATTCATTTAAATATTTTTGATGTTTTCTACATTTTCAAATATATTGATTTCAATTACAACACAGAATATGAAGTGTACAGTGCTCACTTTATATTTATGATTACAAATATTTGCACTGTAAAAAACAAAAGAAATAGTATTTTTCAAGTCACCTAATACAAGTATTGTAGTGCAATCATGAAAATTGAACTTGCAAATGTAGAATTATGTACAAAATATAACTACATTCAAAAATAACACAATGTAAAACTTTAAAGCAGCAGTTCTCACTGTGGGTCAGGACCCCAAAGTGGGTTGCAACCCCATTTTAATGGGGTCATCGGGGCCAGTATTAGACTTGCTGGACCCAGGGCTGAAGCTGAAGCCCAAGCTTCACCCCCACCCAGGGCAATGGGGCTCGGGATGCAGACGCTTCTCACCCCAACCTGGGGTGGCAGGGCTTGGCCTGAGGTCCCCTTTCCCCATACCCAGAGCAGCTGGGCTCGGGCTCCAACCTCCCACCAGGAGTCATGTAGTAACTTTATTGTCAAAAGGGGGGTTGTGGTGTAATGAAGTTTTAGAACCCCTGCTTTAGAGCCAATGAGTCCACTCAGTCCTATTTCTTTTTCAGCTAATCGCTCAGATAAACAAGTTTGTTTACATCTGCAGGAGATAATGCTGCCTACTTCTTATTTTCAATGTCACCTGAAAGTGAGAATACGCATTCAGATGGCACTGTTGTAGCCGGCATCACAAGATATTTACAAGCCAGATGCGCTAAAGATTCATATGTCCCTCCATGCTTCAACCAACATTCCAGGGGACATGCAGCCATGCTGATGATGGGTTCTGCTTGATAATGATCCAAAGCAGTGTGGACTGATGCATGTTCATTTTCACCATCTGAGTCAGATGCTATCAGCAGAAGGTTGCTTTTCTTTTTTGGTAGTTCAGGTGCTGTAGTTTCTGCATTGGAGTGTTGCTCTTTTAAGACTTCTGAAAGCATGCTCCACACCTCATCCCTCTCAGATTTTGGAAGGCACTTCAGATTCTTAAACCTTGGGTTGAGTGCTGTAGCTATCTTGAGAAAACTCACATTGGTACCTTCTTTGCATTTTGTCAAATCTGCAATGAAAATGTTGTTAAATCGACCAACATATGCTGGGTCATCATCCGAGACTGGCTGCTATAACGTGAAATACTGTATATGACAGAATGTGGGTAAAACAGAGCAGGAGACGTACTATTCTCCCCCAAGGAGTTCAGTCACAAATTTAATTAATGCATTATTTTTTTAACAAGCCTCATTAGCATGGAAGCATGTCCTCTGGAATGGTGGCCGAAGCATGAAGAGGCATATGAATGTTTAGCATATCTTGAACATAAATACCTTGCTATGCCGGATACAAAAGTGCCATGCGAACGCCTGTTCTCACTTTCATGTGGCATTATAAATAAGAAGCGGGCAGCATTATCTCCTGTAAATGGAAACAAGCTTGTTTGTCTTAGCAATTGGCTGAACAAGAAATAGGACTGAGTGGATTTGTAGGCTCTAAAATTTTACATTGTTTTGTTTTGGAGTGCATTGATGTGACAAATAAAATCTACATTTATAAATTGCATGATAAAGAGACTGCACTGTATGACTTGCATGAAGTGAATTGAAAAATACTTTCTTTTGTTTATCATTTTTACAGTACAAATATTTGTAATAAAAATAATAATAGAAAGTGAGCAGTGTACACTTTGTATTCTGTTTTGTAATTGAAATCAAAATATTTGAAATGTAGAAAAACATCCAAAAATATTTAATACATTGCATTTGGTATTCTATTGTTTAATAGTGCGATTAAAACTGAGATAAATCACAATTAATTTTTGAGTTAATCACATGAATTAACTCCGATTAATCAACAGCCCTATTCATTATTTGAGCTGTGTGATTGCTCACTTAATTATATGATATGATTTCTCTTCCCAAATAGGATAACAACCTTTATAAATAGGAGAAAAAAATGAAGAAAGTCCTAAGGGTGATGATCTCTAGACAGAAGGTATGGAGGACTTTAGGGAGGAAGATCAGAAAGGTGATAAGGAAATACTAGGAAAGTTAAAAAATTTTCTGACCTTTTCTACACAAGAAAGAGCATTTTATTTGACTGTATGTGAAACCCATATTTAAAACTAGTCGAATTCCCTCATGACTGAAGGAGAAAGATAAGCTTTATTGGCTATCTAGCAGGCTTTACTTTCACTTTTCTCTTGCATTCACACCATGTAACTGCATGTATGCGTATATGTGTGGTCCTCTTCACAAAAGTTGCTGCCAACTCACTGCCTGGTTTATTTGTCTGTGTGGCAGGAGTTTCAGGGTGGTGCCATGGATTCTTTGTATTCTTCTGTCCCATAACACACTCTTTTATATGTCAGTCAGGTGAGTGCGTTGAATCCACTGTTCACATCATTTGCCCACCATTAACCCCAGGAATTAATCGCACGTATGTGCACAGAGGTGTTTGCAAAGGTTTCATGTAACTTTGTCCCTTTCATTGTGGTAAGCATGTTATCATCAGTTGTCAGCAACAGAGTTTCAGGGATTCTGTACCTGTGTTGATTATCACAACCTACGCATGTCAGATGAAGGACCACTTCAATTTTTTTGTCTCTTCACCTTAATGCCAGGTGAAACTTGAACCAGAACACTTGAAGTGCAAAGTACTTGAAGTACTTTAAAGCTCCACCACTGAGCTAAAGGAAAATCTCCACTGGCTGCTGGTAGTAGTCCTGATGTAGGCCTGATTCTCTTCTCACTTACATCATTGTAAACCAAAAATAACACCACCGAAGTCAATAAAATTACATAGGTGTAAAACCAGCATGAGAGCAGAATCAGGTCTGATAGATTTGTTAAGTCTTATAGAAATTGATCCCTATATACATTTTACATTAAATTGCTGATTTGATTATACATGAATTTGAGAAAGGAAAGCTTGATGATCTTGTTACAGGTTTTATTAAGTCTTAATTTTTATTTGTTTAGAAAACAATCCTACAATCTGCAAGACAAGCACAGTATAAGGGGTAGCTCTCCTTATTAATACATTTCAGTTCATGTCTGATGCTACCAACTCCACTCACTCCCATGCCTGTTTTTGTCCCTCCCACAGGAGAATCTGGACCTTCTGCTATGCCACCCAGAACAGCCTTTCGTCCATGTGTGCCTACCAGCTTTGGTTTCCTCCTTTTGGCTAGCATTCTGCCCCTAATCTGCCTTCAGATGCTTCCTATTACCACTCCAGTCTGACAATTATATAGTAGTGATTTTAAAGAAGAAAACTCTGGAAGTTAATGTAGCATGACAAATGACTGAAAACTTAAAGTGAAAGCATAAAATAAAATCGGTCTTCCAACAACAATTCTATCCTTGTGTTTTGACACTCAAATATTCTTCTCACCCACCTTCATTTATACTGAATGCATCATCATTCTATCTATACACATTGGATAATAAAGTCCTTAGGGCAGGGATCCTGTCATACTTTTATGTCAGACACTAACAAGTGTCTGCTCACTTATGTTCAGCAGCAGATACGTTTTTAAAAATAGGTGAACCATGCAATTAATGCTGGCTTCTGCAATGGCAAAGAGCTGTTTTATAATGACAAGAAGTGTGTTTTTCTGGATAAAGTTACTTATAAAGGGAACTGGATTTACAATTAATCATTTTAATGAGAAATCAAGAAATGGGAATGTCATTTATTCCTCTATTATGTGAGCCCCTTTAGAAGATTATATCTTCCATATTTATTAATAGACATAAGTGGTGTTATTCCCATGAGCTGATGCCCCTATGAAATGCTTAATACTAAATCCAATTCCCTTTGTATCTAAAGATATCTAGCAAGAAATTCCTCTTGACTATACAAAACACCCCTTTGCCATAATGTTCTCCAGAAAAACCAAAGGGAAGAAAACTTGACAACTGGTAGAGAAAGGGAAGTGAGGGTGCCTGTTTTCCAAAGGGAGGAGGGAAATAACCCTGGGAAGGAGGATCAGGCTAGAGACATGGGGGAGGTGAACTGTTTGGGCGCTATAGAGTCTTTGCTTTGACATCTTGTCCTTGTAAATCTTTGCTGCTCCCCAGCTACACCCAGTGCTGGTAGGGGGCTGAGGGGAAGAAAGACTAGCCTGGCCCCCTGATGAGCTATCCAAGAGGCACTGGCATGTATCTGGTGCTGTTGAACAGACTGGAGCCTCCGGAATGCTTTTTAACGGTTCCGCACAGCCCTCTGCAAAAGGGTGCTAGTGGGCCTGGGGCAGCCATTTCGCTCCAGACGCTGCCCCCCTTTCTCACACAACACAAGGCAGCACCACGCATCGCCAGCCCCGCACCGGCCTGTCCCTGCAACGTTACCCGACCCACTTGTGCAGCAGGCAGGCCCGGCTCTACCTTCCCACCACCCAGCCCTCCAGTACCCCAGTGCGCCCACGGACTGGCTCCTCGGACACACCCGCTGGTCCAAGTCCTGACCGTAGCCCCCCCTCTCCCCAAGCAACCCATCACGTTGGCACCCCGGCTCTGCCCCAGTCCCTGCTCCGCCTCCTCCTGCAGCCCAGCCCCCCCTTCTCCTCCAGCAGCCGCCCCTCCGCCTCGGGCAGCGCTAGGGGCAGCCCGGATCCCGCTCCGTGCAGGCAGCGCGTGGGCAGGACGCGCCCAGGCTGAGCCGCGCACCAGGCGGCGGCGGCGCCGCGAGCAGGGGCAGGGGCAGGGGCAGGGGCAGGACCATTCCACGCTCTGCCTCGCGGCGCCCGCCAGCGGCCCGGGGGAGGGGGCGGGGCGGGGCCGGGCCTAGGCTCCTCCCCCTGCCACTCACGCTCTCCTCCCTCCCCCTGGAGTGGTATAAGGCGCCGGGCTTCCGCGTCCCGTGGCTGCCGTCAGGTGGTTGCGTTCCTGGGCCGGGCCGGGGCGGGGCAGAAGGCGCCTAGCGGCGGAAAGAAGTTGGGCAAGAAGAAAGTTGACCACGAGCTGCCCGCGCGTAGGCAGGGCCGAGCGTCCCGGCTCCCTTCGCCAGGCCTCCGCGTCGGCGAGGGCGGCGGCTGGCAGCTCCCCGGGGAGCAGCAGTTTGCGGCGGGCTCCGCCGGGCACGGGGGAGGCGGTGAGAATGGCTGGTGGAGAAGGCGGGGGCGCCAGGGTGCCCGAGTGCCGGGAGCATCTCTTCAAGGTGCTAGTGATCGGGGAGCTGGGCGTGGGCAAAACCAGCATCATCAAGCGGTACGTGCACCAGCTCTTCTCGCAGCACTACCGGGCCACCATCGGGGTGGACTTTGCCCTCAAAGTCATCCACTGGGACAGCAAGACCCTGGTGAGGCTGCAGCTCTGGGACATCGCAGGTAAGAGCACGAGGGAAGCTGCCCGGACTTGAAGAGTGAGCCCGTTTAGTCTCTCCCCGAGCTCTCCTGGGCCCCTTCAGGCGCTGTTGCTTTCTGAGTTGCACAAGACAGTAATAAACTAGGCAGGAAGATACGCAGCTAAGCCTGTCTTCTCGGGCACCTCTGGGATGAGATCATGCTTGTCTCGGCCTTCATAGAGACACAAACTTACTTGGCCTGCTCCGGCTTTACATTCGTCTACATCTTCACTCGGCCCTCTTGCCCTGGCCATGCTGGACTTCCATTTTTCCTCTGGGCTCAGAACAGTAACAAAGCTTTTCACTGCTTTTTGAAGACGTGAGAAAGAGGGCATCGTATCCTGCCAGGCTATTATTGCATTCACTTATTGTAATTAGGACACATCTAATGTGTCTCCATGTTTTTGCTTTGGCCATAATCAGTTGGGGGCTTAACAGCTGACTTCAAAAGACCGTGGTAGTCTTACTAACCGCCTGCTTTCGGGGAACAGAAAACTGTTTGTGTTCTGATTTATTCCAGCATTTCAGTAGCGTGGTAACTGTAAAGCTCATTCAATCTTACCATACTCATGACCATCATGCTAAAATAGCTTTAAAATAAATAGCTGTAACTCACAAAAGCTTATGCTCAAATAAATTCGTTTGTCTCTAAGGTGTCACAAGTCCTCCTTTTCTTTTTAAAATAAATGTAGCCTATTCCCAGTTATCAGAGTAACAGCCATGTTAGTCTGTATTCGCAAAAAGAAAAGGAGTACTTATGGCACCTTAGAGACTAACCAATTTATTTGAGCATAAGCTTTCGTGAGCTGTACGAAAGCTTATGCTCAAATAAATTGGTTAGTTGCTAAGGTGCCACAAGTACTCCTTTTCTTATTCCCAGTTAGTGCTGGTACATAGAGAGAGCCCCCTGGGGGACTTAAAGTAACTCGAGCTTCACTACATGCTTAAGTTTAGAGGAAGCATCTCTAGACTGCAGTATTCAGGTCTGCCTTGTTAACTGAAGGGCTAAAGTCAGTCTTCCTGCAACTCCTTGCAAAGCTCCGGGGAGGTGCAGGGTTGCTTAATGCTTAGTTCGTTCACATTATGGACAATGTAAAAACAAAATGTCTGATTGCAATACTCGTCTGTCTGGAAAAATATATAGGGGTTTGGTTTTTTTGAGTTCTCCAGAAATAAAAGCCTGCTGCTGACAAATCTTGTTCACAGCCTGCAATTACATACAGAGGAAAGGAATGTTGTATGAGTCAAACTTCATGCTGCACTTGGGGCACATCTGGCTTAGAGCATTAACCCAGAGTCTGTCACTCTGTCAACTCACCTTATGCTGCGGCATTAAACAGCCCACAGTGTGTAAAATCACACTTTCCTCTGCTTTGTTTACACTATGGGATGGATTAAAGGTGCAGACACCTCTCTAATCTGACATTTCTTTTTTCACTTAGTTAATATCTAGCCCTTAGTGTCTAGCCACACATCTGCTTTCTTTTCCCTTTCTCATCACCTTGTTTCAGGTGTCTCTTTCTAGGTGTGAGACATTGGACTTTAATTCAGGTGTCAATGCTCAGTGTTATGTGCTTGCCATATGAAGGATGGCTTTTAGCATTGCGCTTACTGGGATAGCCTCAGGACTTTCCCACTGAACTTTGAGGGCCCAAGAGAATCCAGCATAAGTCAGCAAAACACAAACGATACAGTGCACAGTACTCTACCTATGTAGCAAACAACGTCACTACCAGTCACAATTTCCATACAGTTTATGGTACCGAGATCGATCTTAAAAACAGAATGTGGATTCTCCAAACAACAAAATCCTACATGTTAATGCAATATGTAGAACGTGATTTTCATATACCTCTTTGAAGCTGTTACCCTATAGAGTAGTATGAATTATCCTAAATGGTGTTTTTTGGAGATTATTTACACAATAGAGGTTTAAGACATTTTCTACAGCAATACATCAAATTCAAAATGGCTGAAGTTGTGGTACAGTTTATTGCCTTCTGCCACTAACTCTTGATGGAAATGTGACATTCTTAATGCACAAAAATAGAAATTAAAGTCATAAAAACTATACCCCCTTCAGCTTTCTCCCCTGCACAACTGGTGCGTGATTTTTAACACTGTACATGAATGTCTGACTTCTGCAACTGAATTCACACTGATATGAGAACACTGAACTAGGATTCATTTTGGATTCAGTAGAACTGTTCTGACTTATATCAAATATTTATGGAGAAGAAACTTTATTGAAGTTGCTGTATGGCCTCTTGGAATACTAAGTTTTGTAGTTTAACTATAAAAGTGAATACTAAACAAGTGATCAAGCAGAATTCAAAGTAAATGAATTGTAACAAATACACTGTCATGTAGTATATGAGAATTGGGGTGATGGAGGAAACAATTCCAGTGTCAAATACCAGCTGTTGTTCACTTACAATAAATTACCTAGGGTAAAACTTTCAAAAGTGCTTAACTGCCTTTCAGTGGGCATTAGGCTTCTAAATCTTGTGGGGATTCTTGAAAATATTACCCTTAAATGTCTCAGTGTTTTCTTAAAATGGAGAAATATAACACAGCCATTTCCTGGATCTCAGACTCTTGAGCCACCCGGTCTTTTTAGCTTATTAATAAATATGGAGCCTTTTCATGCTATGTCGGGTTTTATCCAGCTTAAGTCAATAGTGACTAAAAGTTGCCCACTTAGCTGTGAAATAAGTTGGTGGTTCCAGTAATATTGGACTGATGTCAGTGTAACAATTGATACTATGTTGGTAGAGGCCAAAGGCTGAATGGCCATGGAGAGTGGATTTATTTGCAAAGAACTTGATGCCCTTGTGTTGGACTTTGTCTGGAGAATTGATCAGGTGGCTGTCTTGCTACTAACTTTTGCAGGTGATTGGCAGTCATTAGCCGTGCGTATTCCAAGGTTGGGATAAGGTAGACTGGAAGAATGGTGAGAGCTTGTACTGTTGCCACTCATGGATTAAAGAATAAAATGTTCATAAAATGAATTCCTGTACTATGTCCCCCTTTTTTTTTAAAGAGGGTGGGCTACTCTATGGTGAGTATGTCACAGCAGTCTTCTCTCACCAGTTGCCGTAATTCAGCCCCACCTTTATTTTCAAGATGAAGATGAAATTGGTGTCTTTCAGTATCGGATGGATCCCATGTTTTAGTGGCTTTTAACCTGTGACTTGAATTGCCCAATCCCAAGAGGTGCCAGCTCTTGTATGGTGGGTATAAATTAAGCTTATGCTTGGTCCTGGACTCCATTCTGCTCAAGCACTTCCAGCTGGCCAGAAAAGCTGCACAAATTGACTCCCATAGGCCTCCCCACACCTCATTTAAGCACTGCAGTAACACTCAAAAAATCCTTTGTTAGTATTTGCAAGCTTATTGCTAGTAGCTGGCGATGTGGTTTTAGAGTGACAGTTAACACTGCGTTAACAAGTTTATGCTGAAATTTGTTCTGCAAACATCCAGTATTTAGCAATAAATCTGTTTGGCCTTAACATGTAACTGGGGCCATTAGAAGGTTCAAATGGAAAATAGCGAACATGAGAAGTTGGAATAATTTTTAGTAACAAACTTACTTAAAATAATTTTATTACTTGGGTTCTCTTAATAAAGCCTGTCACTTTACTAAAGGGTGTGACACTGACTATCAGTAAACATGTGATAGCCAATAAATAGGTGGTGCTAGAGGAAATGACTATCTTCCAGCCCTGCACAGCTGGATGTAAATAATTGGGGCTGTATGTGGATGAAGGCTAAACACTTTAGGCATGGCTTAAAAAGGGGAAAGCTCACAGTGGTGAACACCGTTTCATGAGTCAAATGTAACCTTAGTTTTGTTTTTAGTTTTTAAAAAACAAAACAAAACTGGAAACTCTGAACTAATACAGATGTGTTTAAAACTCTTCTGAGCATAAGCTTATCCTTAATCCTATTGAGCTTTGGGGCCTAACAGGAAAAGTGCTGTGCAGTACGATCTAGCTAGACTCTGTAGCATACCTCGTGGAAGAAAGAGGCTTTCCTCCTGGAGTTAAGTGAAGGAAAGACTAAAGTGAGGGTTCCACTCTCCACTCAGTATTCACATAATGCATTACTATTACTGTTATGGGGGCATCTCTTTGACTGCACTAGTCCATTATGGGTTCTGATTGTGTTGTCACTGGATAATGACTGGTGAGGTAGTGGAATGTCTGCAGAATTTAGTCATCTCTCTGAGAGAGGCTAGACCTGATTAAAAGTGGCACCTTTTCTTTCAATGCAGTGAGTTGCTGAAGTGATTTGGTACCAGTTCACATGTCCTAGTGGGAATTCTCTCCTCCCCCCCCCCACCCTTTGAAATTCCCTAGTATAGAGATTGTAGGAGTGTTGGGGGGACTTGTTGTAGGGGCAAAGGTAACATAAGCTAGTTTAGTGGAGTGGTAATTGGGTGATCTACTAAAGCACCAGAATCTCTTGTATACATGCCTGTGTACTGAATTTAAAATAGGCTAGGCTGCTGTCTTTTTTGAGGAGCAGTGGTCTTGGTCATGGCAAGGGTGGGAAGTCAGATAGTCCTGTCACTGTATCTTTCAGGAGGAGCTGAGCAGTAATTAGTTGCGTGCTGGTACAGGAAACAAAATCCATAAGTCTAGAGTGACATTTAGAAAAGGAGTACTTGTGGCACCTTAGAGAAGAACAAATTTATTTGAGCATAAGCTTTCATGAGCTACAGCTCACTCCATCGGATGCATGCCGTGGAAAATACAGTGGGGAGATTTATATACGCAGAGAACATGAAACAATGGGTGTTACCATGCACACTGTAATGAGTGATGGTAACACCCATTGTTTCATGTTCTCTGCGTATATAAATCTCCCCACTGTATTTTCCACAGCATGCATCTGATGGAGTGAGCTGTAGCTCATGAAAGCTTATGCTCAAATAAATTTGTTAGTCTCTAAGGTGCCACAAGTACTCCTTTTCTTTTTGCGGATACAGACACACGGCTGCTACTCTGAAACCTGTCATTTAGAAGAGACTTAACTTTAGCCATCCTGTATTAGCAGAACGCTATAATGCCTTTGCCTCACTTGGTACCTGATATACCTTGCAGAAAAGGTATTGGAACCAATTTGGTTGAACTCCTGTAAAATGAGGGAGGAAATAGTAGGTAAAAAATACAGAAGTGTTGACTCATTCTGGTGTGACATAAGAACATAACATAAGAATGGCCATACCGGGTCAGACCAAAGGTCCATCGAGCCCAGTATCCTGTCTGCCGACAGCGGCCAATGCCAGTGCCCCAGAGGGAGTGAACCTAACAGGTAATGATCAAGTGATCTCTCTCCTGCCATCCATCTCCACCCTCTGACAAGCGGAGGCTAGGGACACCATTTCTTACCCATCCTGGCTAATAGACATTAATGGACTTAACTGGATAAATTCATGGAGGTTCTATTTTTAAACCCTGTTATAGTCCTAGCCTTCACAACCTCCTCAGGCAAGGAGTTTCACAGCTTGACTGTGTGCTGAGTGAAGAACTACTTCCTTTTTTTTGTTTTAAACCTGCTGCCTGTTAATTTCATTTGGTGTGCTTTCACACTGCAGAAGAAAAGGCTGTTTTAATTATAATTAAGGATTTTTTCCAAGTCTGAATTTCAATACAAAGTGAGGGATCTCTTCTTGGGTAACATACCTTGTATGCTATTTGAACCAAGAGGTAGAAGGGTGTGCTGCAAATGTGGCTATATCTAGAAATCAATTTCTTGATTTAAAAATCCCCGAAGGAGCAAACTTTGAGACATCTAAAGACTTAAAAATAAATAAACACCCTATCTTGCTTTCTGCCTAGATATCACCATGGTGATGGTGATCTGTGGTTCTATAAAATGGGAGAAGATAAATCTGGTTATTCCTTTCTTTATAACAGTTAATGCAAATGACCTAATCCTGCTCGTATTATTAGTCTGTATGTTTGTATTCACATCGGAGCTCTAGGGTGAAAGAAGTAGAGTGGGCTCAGAGAGCAATTGATTTGCTCTATTCCAGAGTCATTAATGTCAATGCCAGACTGAAGTAAGAGTGCTATTAAAGCTTCAACAATTAAATTACTTCATTATTTTTTGGCAGAAAATCACCCTCCTTTTTTAGGGCTTTCATCATAGTAAGGAAGAATAGCTCTAAATTTTTTAGATCACTAGGTTGATTACCTAAAATTGCATGGAAATTGCATGACACAAGTAAAGAGCTGGAAATGCATGATGTAAGGATTCTATATTCTTGCACGCTACTTGAGTTCTAACATGCTCAATTTTGCTCATAACCCCACTAACTCCAAGACTTACATACAGTAAGAACTCTGAACTGCTATATCTTTCTATCTGGAGATCTCAAAGCACCTAGCTATGAGTTAGGGGAGTGGAGTATATCCCAATTTAAAAGGTGCAGGAAACTGACAAAGGTGAAGTAGCTTGCCCGAAATCTGAGCGTCAGTGTAAGAGCTGCATAAAGTGGAGTGGACAGATTTACAGAGGCACTTGAAGATGCAGATGGACGCCTACTGGAGTTTATAAAAGGTCTCAAGTGAGTTAGGTACCTAACTCCCACTGACTTCCCTGGCCCCATGGGAGCCAGGGAAGGAGGTGCAGGAGGAAAGAACTATCCTGGACACTAATTCACAGTTGCATCCGATGAAGTGAGCTACAGCTCACTTCAAGCTTATGCTCAAATTGGTTAGTCTCTAAGGTGCCACAAGTACTCCTTTTCTTTTTGCGAATACAGACTAACACGGCTGCTACTCTGAAACAGTGGAATATGTGCGGGGAGGAAATATTACAGTAAGTTCAGTTGAGGGGTTTCTTATCTTCCTATGTATTGGAAGATAGAATGAAAGTCCCAATTTTTGGGGGGTTGACTGGGGGACAGTCCCTAAGGGAGAGCACAAAACCTTGCATTTGCTACTCCCTTCTCAGTTTTGTTGTTGAAAACCGATCCCTCTTATCTGGTGCAGTAGATTGCTTGAGAGTTAATGAGTTCACTCTCAGTAGCTAGTTTGGCTTGCTGTATCTTTAGACTGTTGGGTTTTATTGCAGTAGAGCATAAAAGCTCTTGATAGTGAATTAAACACAGGTTCCTACATAAAAGGCTTATTGTCTCTAAGCTGTATGTAAAGAATATATACAATTTAGGCTATTTCTACACTATAGCATACATCGGCATAAGTTATGTTGCTCAGGGGTTGCCCCCCTGAGTGACCTAAGTTACACCAACATAAGTGCCAGAGTGGACAGTGCTATGTCGGTATGAGGGCTTCTCCCACCCATTTAGCTGTCACCGCCTCTCACGGAGGTGGCTTTATTCTGCTGACAGGAGAAAGCTCTCCCGTCAGCACAGAGCATCTTCACCAGACTCACTGCAATGGTGCAGCTGCATGTGTAGACAAGCCCTTAGTGTGTCACTAAACCTTTGATTTGTGTGTGTAGTTTTTTTTTAAAAAAAATATTATTTCAGTTTGGTAACTGGTTTGATTCTTATTTGTAATACGCTAATAATTAAAACTCCCAAGTATGCAGCATTTAGCTTATTACACAATGCTTTTCTTCAATTATTATGATATCTTGTGCGGTGTACCTTCTTACAGATGCCTGCATTCCAAAGCAAGCCTCAAACTCTGCATTTTGTGCACTAAGAATTTCATCACTTCAGAAAATCATGGTTGACTTGAAAATCTGTAGTTCACCTGTGTTGAGTCATTGCCCTTGGAGATATGTGGTGCAGTAATTCAAATGTGTACTAACTTGTTTACCTATTTTTCCACTGGGAATGTCTTTGAGATACAAAAAAAAATAGCTTGCTTCAGTTAACTTCGACTCTGGAAAGCATGCATTAATTTCCTGAGAACTAATAGTTCTAAATGTTGGCAATTTTTCATTCTTAATCTCAAATCTAAATTTAGCGCACAGTTCTAAAAAGCCCTCATAAGTGGAGGTAACTTACAACTCTGAAAATACTAAGTAATCTCTTCTGTGAAAGATTACTAGCATGCAAAGTACAGTAAAATTATAAACAGAGGAACTTAAATATTTTGCCATAGTAGAGTTCTGTATTTTTAGTGTAAAGCATTGTGGCATCTTACAGTTCTTCAATTTATACTATATTTGAGCTACCCTGCTTGTAATACCATGTGCTCTAAACAAATCACAAGCATTGTGATCCTACAAAATTCAAGGATATAAAATTTAAAAACCAAAACACAACCCTGTTGTCACTTTAAATTTTACTAATTTGGTGTGAAGGAGAAATCACCCTTCCCCCCTAATATATAATAGTTCTAAGGCAGGCAGCATAGCTTTAAAATCAGGTATCCTGTGCATTAATCGCACGGATTATGCAAGATAGGACTGTTCAGTTTTCTTCTTTTCAATTAACAAAGATTTATCTTCAGCCAGTAAATGATTTGAGCTCGTGTGCATTGCAATATTCACCAAAACCAGTTTTCCTAGCTGGCCTTCAAGAACCATTTGCAGAATCTTGTTGCTGTGGCACAACAACTAGGATGAGATCTTCAACTAATGTCCAGTTAAATCAGAAAGAACAGGAGTACTTGTGGCACCTTAGACTAACCAATTTATTTGAGCATAAACTTTCGTGGGCTGCAGCTCACTTCATCAGATGCATAGAATGGAACACATACATACATGAAAAGGTGGAAGTTGCCATACCAACTCTAAGAGGCTAATTAAGATGAGCAATTATCAGCAGGAGAGGAAAAAAAAAACTTTTGTAGTGATGATCAAGATGGCACATTTCAGACAGTTAAGAAGGTGTGAGGATACTTAACATGGGGAAATAGATTCAATTTGTGTAATGACCCAGCCACTCCCAGTCTCTATTCAAGTGCAAGTTAATGGTATCTAGTTTGCAAATTTATTCAAGTGCAAGTTAATGGTATCTAGTTTGCAAATTAATTCTAGTTCAGCAGTTCCTCGTTGGAGTCTGTTCTTAAAGGTGGCAATTTTACAACAGAAAAGCTTCAAGTCTGTTACTGAGTGGCCAGAGAGGTTGAAGTGTTCTCCTACTGGTTTTTGAATGTTTTGATTCCTGATCTCAGACTTGTGTCCACTTACTCTTTTTTGCGTAGAGACTGTCCAGTTTGGCCAATGTACATGGCAGAGGGGCATTGCTGGCACATATCACATTGGTAGATGTGCAGGTGAACGAGCACCTGATGGCGTGGCTAATGTGATTAGGTCCTATGATGGTGTCACTTAAATAAATACGTGGACAGAGTTGGCATCAGGCTTTGTTGCAAGGATAAGTTCCTGGGTTAGTGTTTTAGTTGTGTGGTTGCTGGTGAGTATTTGCTTCGGGTTGGGGGGCTGTCTGTAAGCGAGGACTGGTCTGTCTCCCAAGATCCATGAGAGCGAGGGATTGTCTTTTAGGATAGGTTGTAGATCTTTGATGCGCTGGAGGGGTTTTATTTGGGTGCTGAAGGTCACGGCTAGTGACGTTCTGTTTTCTTTGTTGGACCTGACTTCTGGGTACTCTCTGGTTCTGTCAATCTGTTTTTTTGTTTTGTTTTTTTCACTTCAGCAGGTGGGTATTGTAGTTTTAAGAATGCTTGATAGAGGCACACCTACAAGATCTGTCTCTGTCTGAGGGATTGGAGCAAATGTGGTTGTATCGTAGAGCTTGGCTGTAGACAGTGGATTGTGTGGTGTGTCCTGGAAGGAAGCTGGAGGCATGTAGGTTTCTGGTATAGGGTGGTGGCTGTGACCATTGTTTATTAGCACAGTAGTGTCCAGGAACTAGACTGCTTGTGTGGATTGGTCCAGGCTGAGGTTGATGGTGGGATGGAAATTGTTGAAATCATGGTGGAATTCCTCAAGGGCTTCTTTTCCATGGGTCCAGATGATGTTGTCAATGTAGCGCAAGTAGAGTAGGGGCATTAGGGGACAAGAGCTAAGGAAGCATTGTTCTAAGTCAGCCATAAAAATGTTGGCATACTGTGGAGCCATGCAGGTACTCATAGCAGTGCCACTGATTTGAAGGTATACATTGTCCACAAATGTGACATCGTTATAGAGGAGGACCAAGTCACAAAGTTCAGCCACCATATTTGCCGTGACATTATTGGGGATACTGTTCCTGATGGCTTGTAGTCCATCTTTGTGTGGAATGTTGGTGTAGTGGGCTTCTACATCCATAGTGGCCAGGATGGTGTTTTCTGGAAGATCACCGATGGATTGTAGTTTACTCAGGAAGTCAGTGGTGTCTCGAAGATAGCTGGGAGTGCTGGTAGCGTAGGGCCTGAGGAGAGAGTCCACATAGCCAGACGATCCTGCTGTTAGGATGCCAATGCCTGAGACGATGAGGCACCCAGGATTTCCAGGTTTGGAAATTTCCTAATATGATTAGGAAGCCACAAACAGTACAGCTGCACTAGTACACGCTGCAGATCTTAATTTTGTTTCACAATGCATTGCTTCATGTTTGGAAACGGTCGTTGTTCAATGTAGAGGCTTTCAGGCCCTGTGGGATAGGTGATTCTAGAGGCCCAGAATGCATTCTGAAGTTGCAAGGTGTGCTGTGTGGACATAACGAAATTGTCCAAGCAAAATGTTGCTCTGGATGCTTGAAACTATTCCTAAAATAAGGCTGCAACAAGGATTCCACAATAGTGCTCTCAATTAGTGAGACATCCATTTGCAATACTAAGTGCAAAAGTCAAGCATCTTATAGTTACACTAGAAGGGGGGGGGGAAAGCTTCATTACAATACAATGAAACTTAAATAGTGCTTTACAGAGAATAAGCTGTCTGTGTCCCACAGTCTTACTAGTTAGCTTCAGTATAATTGAACCTGATTCCAACTGGCCAAGAATTGCTTTTGTTTATATTAAGTTTATAAATCTCAACCTTTTCCTCTAAAAGCTTAATTTTAAACACCTAGCTAAAACTAGCTTAAAGGGACATTAAGTTGGTGCTGACTTACTATCTGCCAAAATGTCACTTGATATTCTCGCCCCTCCCCTCCCCCCCCCCGAAAAAAGAAAGTAGGAGCTTTAAGCATACTGCTGACATTCAGAACTGCCAGTGAATTTGCAGCTAATGACAAATTTTAAGTTATGTCCTGTTGATACTAACTGATCAAAACCTTTCTATATCAGAAGTCTTAGCTGAATTAGAATAAATATTAACTATTTGTCATCTTGTCTGCAAATCTTGGTGAAGACTTAAACTCAGATTTGTTAAACAGACCACTAAAGGTCTATTTCATTAGGGTATGAATAGATGTAACTTGAAATGTGTTTCTACATGGATACAGTTCACTTAGGTCAAGTTGTGTACAATGATTTTATTCTCTTTAAACTGCTCACTTTCTTTCCCTGCATGTCCCTAGAAAGGGCATCTTCATGGTATGTGTTGGTTTGGCCTCCAAAAACTACAATTTCCAGATCACAAATGTTCTTGTTGATGTCCACCTTGCCTTTTCTCTCTTTCACCATCCTCTTCCCCCCCCCCCCCCCCCCCCGCCCCTTCATGCATGACCCGAGTGCTGATCAGGTAGAGAGAGAATGAACTTCGATTGTCACCAATACTCCTCTATCACATGGCACTTCCAAGGGTTGAATGTACTGTGTAGGCAGTGTTCTGCCAACCCAGTGAGTAAAAGTGATGAGGAATTAGAGAGTGAAGACTGATCCCATGTTGGAGACGCATACTTAATCGACTCCTCTAAAATCATAAGTACTTTAGGAGGCAGCATGCATGAAGGAAGCTATACAAAATAGCTGTAGTAAAAACCCTGCTCTCTTATGGGGGTGTTCAAATCAACTCCTTTGAATTATAGCTGATCTTTTTGGAGTGAATGGCTTCTCTTTCCTCCCCCCCCCACCCCCGATGTCTTTATACTAACCTTTTACAAAGAATTTTATTAATCTTGTGTCTGCATCTGGCATGGCAATGTAAGAAGGAAGTGGCTTACAGAAAAGGTATTCTGAATCTCTTGCTCTTAGTCATAAAAGCACAGGCATGAATCCCCTGAATCCATGAAGCTCTGGCTGCTCACAACTCTATGCAACAGCTACCAAATGTGACCTGTATTGCTTTACTGCATGAAGTAACAATTCTTGTTTTAACTAATTAAGGTTTCTGCCTCCAGAGAGAGCAGTAGAACTAAGGTTGCACCAGCATAAATTCCATAACATGTAGTAGTCTGTTTATTTTTCAAGTGTTGTCTCATGTGGCTTTGGAAGGCTCACTTTATGTATCCTGTCTCTAAAGTGAATAGAGAAGATGACAGCAGGGCTTTAAGGAGAAGTGCCCACACCAGAAATTTGATGCAGGGCATTGCAGAAAGTCTTGAACGCTTAGTATATTTAGGCAGCCAATTGGGGGTGTAGGTCTTTTGACTGAAGAGTAGCTATTGAGCTTAAGGCCTCTTGCATTTTAGTCAATATTTGTAAATATTTCTGATGTTCCTGTTTTGAATTTTACTGCTCTACAATCCAGTATGACTTTATAAACAAAAGCATTTTCCTTTATTTTGGAGTTGTTGGATAATACTGGCATACAGTACAATCTTTGTTATGCAAGTTAGGCTGAACAAAGTTGTGCTTCCAGTCCCTGGAGCATACGAGTAGGGCCCTACCAAATTCATGGTCAATTTCTTGGTCCTAGGATTTCAAAAATCATAAATTTAATGATTTCAGCTATTTAAATCTGAAACATCAGTGTTGTAATTGTAGGGGTTCTGACCCAAAAGGCAGTTTTGCGGGGGTGGGGTCTCAAGGTTATTGTAGGGGGTCACGGTCCTGCTACTCTTACTTCTGTGCTGCTGCTGGTAGCAGTGGTGCCTTCAGAGGTTGGCAGCTGGAAAGTGGTGGTTGCTGGCTGGGAGCCCAGCTCTGAAGGCAGAGCCGCTGCCAGCAGCAGCACTGAAGTAAGGATGGCATGGTATGGTATTACCACCCTTACTTCTGTGCTGCTGTTGGTGGGGCACTGCCTTCAGAGTTGGGCACCTGGCCAACAGCCGGCACTCTCTGGCTGCTCAGCTCTGAAGGTAGCACAGAAGGAAGGTGGCAATATTGCAACCCCCATCCCCCTCCTGCAACTCCCTTTTGGGTCAGGACCCCCAATTTGATAAACACTGGTCTCCCTTGTGAAATCTGTACAGTATAGGCTAAAAGTACAAAAAAAAAACCAGATTTCACAGTCCATGATGTGTTTTTCATGGCCATGAATTTGGTAGGGCCCTATATATGAGTAAAATTGAAAGCTTCTTGCCTGGCATTGTTATAGGAGATGTGCAGAATGTAGTGGAAAACATATTAAACAAAACTCCCAACTTTATCAATAGATGATCCATTCTTCTCCTATCCCAATGGAAAGGGGGTGGGCAACTCCTAGTCAACTCTCTATACTATATTAAACTTGGTTTCTTTCAACAGAAATATAGCAATATGCTGTCAGTCTAGATTTGAATAATCAAGTTGGATGGGGTGTCTGATCACTGGATAACTGGCAGAGTTGAACTCTTCATAACCCTCAAACAATCTTCTCAAGAAACTGCTTCTGGTTAAACTGAACTGCTGTCATTGGCCCACACGAAGGGCTTTCATGCTAGTGCTAGACCCACTTTCTGTAGTATGCATTGTGCAATTTTTTTAACTGACTTTCAGTGACCTCTGCAGATCTCTAGTTGTGACTTGAGCATGCAGGTATACTATCGCCCAACTTGTCAGGTGAGGTGATTGGTGTAAAAATAGTATCAACAGCAAAATAATAGTCAGACTTGCATCACACCATTTTTTTTTATTGTGGGATTTTTATGATGAGACTAATGTCAAATTCAAAGATTATAGTGATTCAGCAAAAAGATGGAGATTGAGAAACACTTGTGAACGTTTCATCCCACCACACACCCATAAAGCTGTCTTTTGGTTTATTCAATCAAGATTTGTTTTTCTGGATGCCAATCCAGGGAATATGCAAGAATTGGGCAGCGGGCATTCTTTCTCTCTTTGGGGGGAATACTCTGTACTCTAGCTTGAGGGTCTCTTTCGTATCCGATTAATCTTAATTTTGAGTGGTGCAAATAAGGTTTGCAGCAAGTAAATGAAGTTAGTGTTTTAAAACCATAGAAAATGTCATAGCCTCTAATACACCATGATCCAGAAGTAGCACTTTTCACACTCCCACAGCTGACAAAACTTTACATCCATTCATTACTCACTCTTTATTCCTAAACCCGTCCTTTTAAACCAAATTTTAATATCCATGTCAAAGTCCTTTTATCCAAAGGAATATTAGTTGCAATTTAATCTGTAATCAGCACGCATTTCCAGACCATCTGAATAAGAGGTTACTGCTATGTAACTTGGTATAAGTTTGAGATGTGGTTATTGACTTTGTTGGAGATACTGTGCAATACAATTGTGCAACAAATTATGCAAATAATATTGTAAGCTTGCGATACACTTTCAAGGTGGTGTTGCATGTCTTTAATAATGGATTAATTTGATTCTGCATCTGTCAGCATGGTATCTGGATGCATCCTATGGGTTGAAAACACAAATTCAGGAGCACATGCACACAATCTCAAATATCACAAACCTGAACTTTTTTCTGTAAGGATAAATATTGTGGAGGGGGGAGAGGTACAGGCGGTTGATACGCTAATCAGTGGTTCTCAACCAGGGGCATCTACCCCTGAGGGTACACTGGTCTTCCAGGGGGTACATCAACTCCTCTAGATATTGTCTAGTTTTACAACAGGCTACATAAAAAGGACTAGCAAAGTCGTCATAAACTAAAATTTTATACAGACAATGACTTGTTTATACTGCTCCTATATACGATACACTGAAATGTAAGTACAAGATTTATATTCCAATTGATATTTTTACCATATAATTATAAAGTAAAATACCATATAATATAAAAAATTGTATGGTAGTAAATGAGAAAGTAATAGCTGATACATTTTTGTATTTCTGTCTGATTTTGTGAGCAAGTAGCTTTTAAGTGAGGTGAACCTTGGGGGTACGCAAGACAAATCAGATTCCTGAAAGGGGGATACAGTAGTCTGGAAAGGTTGAGAGCCACTGTGCAATATATCCAGGGACTGAAACTGCAGTCAGAGTTAACTGGGATCTAGATTAACTCTGGGAATGAATTGGAACTGTTTTAAGTGGAATGTACTTAAGTACTCTGGAGCAGGGTCACTCTCTTACTGTTCTATAAAACACCATGCAAATAAAAAATACTGTACAGGTGTTGCATGCTTTGCTGGTCTGCCCTGTGCTGCTCAAAAGGCAGGAAACAGCATTCCTTACTGTGGCTCCGGGGTTGGCCTTCAAGGAAAAGCATGTTGCAGTACTCTCGCCATAAAATAACAAGCATGAGTGACTAGCAAAGTCTGCCTGGAGGAAAGAATGCAACTACTTGGCAAGCCAAAGGAGGGAAGACTTTTCCAGCCTCAACTGTAATCTATGAATTCGCTAGCAGAAATGAACCTAAGAGGCCAAGACTTGAAACCAATCTTATAATAGATGGGGAGTCTCACTGGAGACTTTTAAAAGCTGGTTAGAAAAACACCTGCCAGGGATGGCCTAGATCAGTGCTACTCAAAGTGGTGGTCCGCGGGCCAGTGCTGGTCTGCAAGCCATCGGCTGCCAGTCTGTACGCACATTGTGGGGGGAAAAAAATTTGCCGGTCACCCACATCAGATAGGTTGAGAAGCACTGGTCTAGGTAATACCCCTGCCATGAGTGCAGGGGACTGGACTAGATGGCCTCTTGAGGTCCCTTCCAGTCCTAGGATTCCCTCATTGGCCAAACGGTAACTGCTTATAATCCTTGACAAACAATAAGTACAGGCTGAACCTCTCTAGTCTGGCACTCTGGTCCAGCAACATCCGTGGTCCGGCATGATTTTATTTTTGTTTTTAATGCTTTATCTACTTGTGCCAATACAATAAAAGTGTGTAACGACACTAACACTTTGTTATGAAGAGAGCCAGTAAGCCTTGGCTAGGCAGCATTGCAAGCGTTGTTCTGTTTGCTCACTGTGGTGAGATGAAAATAGAGAGACACTTGCTACATACTTACCACTCGTGGTTTAGCAATTTCTCTGGTTCGGCACCAGTAGGGTTCCAAGGGTGCCGGGCTAAAGAGGTTCAACCTGTAGTACTTCAGTCTGATCACTTACTGTTTATTGTTGAGTCAGGGCAACCCAGTCACTAATACATATACACTGTGTAAAAATAGTAGCATCTCTACAGCGTGTTACTTATTGGTATGGTGAAATAATCCTCTTGCAGGACTTAAAGAAACACAAATAGTAAGGAATTGTGCTCTTGGCATACAACTCTTTCCCTTTATCAAAGAGTAACTTGAATGATACCTACTCAAAGGGCAGGGTTGCCTGGATACACTTGAGGAGGAAGAAACTCTAGATCTGAAGCAATCAAACTGAAGTTGCATTGGAGTTCTCAAGCAAAAAGGAATGTCACCCTTCTGAGTAAATCTCTAACCTTAACTGCAGTGTATGATGGATCCCTCGCTCTTTCTTCCCCTACACCCTGCTTCCCCTGCAGTCTCTCCCATAGCTGTTGAGGTCTGTGGTCCAGTTCTGCAATCTGAGTCAAAACTCAACCAGATTTCTCACCATTCAGTAAGTGAGGACTGGAAGATTAGTCTTTAAGTGGTTGTGGATTTCAAGCTATCAAGCAAGAGCTTGCTTAGGGCAAGTCTACACTATTAAAATTAAGTCAACCTAATTTACATTGACTTACAGCCACAGCAGTAATTAAACTGCTTTTGCATGTCCACACTGCACTCCTTGTGTCAGCTGTGCACGCCCTCACCTGGAGGGCTTGTACCGATTTAACTATCGGTGTGGGGCATTGTGGGATGGCTTCTGAAAGACAGCAGCAGTCAAGGCAAGCAACGCAGTGTCTATGGTGACAGTGCATTGACCTAACTATGTCTACTTAACTCCACCTCCACAAGAGGAATAGCACTTAAGTCAGTGTAGGGGGTGAGTTACAACAATGCAGGCTACATTTTAGTGTAGATCATTAGAGTTAGGTCTATGTAAACTACCTTATATTAACCTAAGTCTGTAGTGTAGAGCAGGGCTTAGAAACAATATTTGTGTAGAAAAGGGTATTTCTCTCCTGGATACAGAAGAGAGATGGGCACTAATTATTTGTGGTGGTTTGCCTTTTTTTAAAAAAAAAATCTAAACTTTTTTCCCCTAGGAATTCTACCACACTTCTTAAAAATTAATTCTAGTTTTTATGGTGCCTTTAAAAACAAATATCTTATAGAGACACCATGAATTGTTCAGGTGAGAACACTGTTTTAGAACATTCTACTCTAGTTCCTCTTTTTAGGTACTGAGCAGAATTCCAGTTCATTAGGCAAAAAATAACTTGCACCACAACATGTTTTTACCATTTCAGAGATTAACTTTTTTTTTCAAACCCATGATACAGAATTCTTTGTGCAGAGGTGTGTGTGTGCACGTCACTGTTAGGTACACATTGCACTGTTGACTGCTTTTCAACAATCTATATGGAGGGAGGGGAGATGGGCAAGGGGTATTCTAGCTAAAGAAGAAACAACTCCCTCATGCTGTGGCTTTCAGGTCTTTGTTAGTTCCAGTTCTAGTCGGTTCTTTGTCAGTGGAGGCTACACTAATTTAAGTATTTAACCAGCACTAGTTTAAGAGTTTTGTTTGGGGTTTTTTCTGCATCTCCTCTTAGAAGCCATAGTTAACTTGTCAAGGTCAAGGCCAAGGCTTAACTTGTAACTTTTTTCCCCAGGGCAAGGAATTGCTGACTTTGCCTTGCCACAGATGTCAAAACAAGTGAATTTGACAGTCTTCAGGTCACGTGATTCCAACAGCTATGTAACTGTTGGTCATGTTCTTTATTGCAGCAGCATTGTATAACACAACTATATTTGGGGGTTTGGGTCATACACTTATCACAAAAGGTCTAGTTTCAGATTCTGGATCACTTTTTTTCTAGGTTGGTCCAGAAGTATAATTCTTGTCTAATTTTTTTTTAGCTTTAAGTTGTATTTTTAAGCAAACGTAGTGTTTCAACGCTAGCAAAGTCTGCCTACTGGCAAAATTCTGCTATAAAAGAATCCTTTAGTCATGCTCATGACTCCAGCAGCTCTTCTGTAATCTAAATGCCTGTCTTGTGGTGCCAATGCTAAACAATGTGTTTGCATCTTTTAATCAAGTAGCATATAACTGTCTTATGGAAGACTGAGATGTCTCTCGATCTGACGGGGGGTGGCAAAATGAATGCAGACTGTCTCTTTGGGACCTCTGAAGAGACTCTACTATTGGGGAAAGGGATTTTGTGCGTGAATCTCTTAAGCAAGTACCCTTTCCAGCAAGTACCCTTTCCAGCCCAATGTCCCCCTGCAAGCTACCTCATCGCTGTCTGTTGGAATGGGTACACTGCAGATTGAGAGGTTGCTGCGGGGTAGGTGGATATAAGGAATACAATCCCATCAACATGTCAGATCAAGAGTTTTCATCTCTCTCTCTCTCTCTCTCAATGAGAGGAAGGCAGGTAGGCTAGGGGGATAAAGATGTCTTATCTGGCCTTGAGAGCACCACTGTGGTGGGATGGAACAACTTTGGAAGATAAATATGGTCTTCGGTCTAAAACACCAAACTGGGAAACGAAACAAAGGTTCAATTCCTTGTCCTGCCACAGCTCTTTTGTGCAGCCTTAGAAAAGTCACTTAACTTGTATCTGGCGCTATCTGTTCCCATCAGTAAAATAGGATAACCTCCATCCTTTGTTTTGGGTCATATTACAATATCTGAAAACAGAGTGGATAGAACACCTGCAGCTTTCAAAACATTTTGAGGAACTTCTGAATAGCTAACCCTAAACCACTATGCCACATAATAGCGTTGCTGATTAGATGAAAACTCTAATTTAAGAGATGGTTTTCAAAGCACGCTCTGGGCTTCCTTTTAAGATTACTACTCCCAGGACTTTTACTCCAAGTTGCTGTTGCTTTAATGTGGTGAAATAGAATAATCCAAGTGGCGAGGTTCCTTCCCCACTCTGAACTCTAGGGTACAGATGTGGGGACCTGAATGAAAACCCCCCAAGCTTATTTTTACCAGCTTAGGTTAAAACTTCCCCAAGGTACAAACTATTTTACCTTTTGCCCCTGGACTTTATTGCTGCCACCACCAAGCGTCTAACAAATATATAACCGGGAAAGAGCCTGCTTGGAACCATGTCTTCCCCCAAAATCCTCCCAAACCCTACACCCCCTTTCCTGGGGAAGGCTTGATAAAAATCCTCACCAATTTGCATAGATGAACACAGACCCAAACCCTTTGATCTTAAGAACAATGAAAAAGCAATCAGGTTCTGAAACGAAGAATTTTAATTGAAGAAAAAGTAAAAGAATCACCTCTGTAAAATCAGGATGGTAAATACCTTACAGGGTAATCAGATTCAAAACATAGAGAATCCCTCTAAGCAAAATCTTAAGTTACAAAAAGACACAAAAACAGGCATATACATTCCATTCAGCACAGCTTATTTTATCAGCCATTTAAACAAAACAAGAAAAGGAGTACTTGTGGCACCTTAGAGACTAACCAATTTATTTGAGCATAAGCTTTCGTGAGCTACAGCTCACTTCATCAGATGCTGTAGCTCACGAAACCTTATGCTCAAATTGGTTCGTCTCTAAGGTGCCACAAGTACTCCTTTTTCTTTTTGCGAATACAGACTAACACGGCTGTTACTCTGAAACTTAAACAAAACAGAATCTAACGCATATCTAACTAGATTGCTTAGTAGCCCTTTTTACAGGAGTTCTAACCTGCATTCCTGCTCTGGTCCTGGCCAAAAAAACCCACAAAGACAGAGAGCCTTTGTTTCTCTCCCCGCACCCCAGTTTTGAAAGTATCTTGTCTCCTCATTGGTCATTTTGGTCAGGTGCCAGCGAGGTTATCCTAGCTTCTTAACCCTTTGAAAGGTGAAAGGGTTTTTCCTCTGGCCAGGAGGGATTTAAATGTGTTTACCCTTCCCTTTATTTATGACACCAAGTAATAGCTTTTGGAAACTTGGTGAAATCTGTCTAAAAGCACTCTTAATATCCTAATTGAAATAATCATACAGATTATTCTTCATGTATAGGGGGCTAAAATGTGCTTCATTTGAATTCACATACTATTCAGTGAATCTTGCTATATATACTGCACTACCAGTGTTGTGACTGCAGAACTTTATGGTTGATACAAGGGGTTGCTGAAAGTTCAGCAGCTAATGAGCTGCTGTGTTAAGGAAATTTATTCAAATTAAAATTTTCACTTCTCTGCATATTCTACTCACTATATACCTTGTATTATAAGAAAACTGACATTTTTGTGTGTGCATTTGATAGCACTTCCTGTAAAACCCTGGTTTCACTGTTACTCTGCTTCATATAGCACCAATGGGAAGAAATTTCTTCTTTAAAACCATACTGGCAGGAGGCTTCAGAGCACCAGAAACTAATCTTAATAATCTCTTTAGAAAAAACTAGATTGCAGGGCAGGGTTAAACCACAGGATAGTAAAAAATGCTGAAATTCCATCTATACAAAGTTCTGCTACTGGTCTAGCCCTAGAGCTGCTTGGGCTAGACCAGTGGTGTGGCTTTTGGAATTCTGAAGTGTGGGCAAGGCCCCTGACACATCACTGACCACAGGGGACTAGTGGAGAGACTAATCACTTGTGCACAGCAGTATTTTGCAAAGTGTGGTATGCCCCCAGGTGGGGAGCACAGGCTGTATTAAAGGGTTGTTCATCTCAATTTACAGGATACAGTAGGTTTGAAGGGGGTGGAGGGGAGTGTGCAGTTGGTGTCACTTCGTTGAAGGGGACTCTGCTTTCAAAAGTTCAGCAAACTCTGGTATATAGAGAACACTTAATGACCACTATATGTTCTTGTTCCTTCCTTACAAATCCATGTTAGGGCAGGACTTGACTGATTTTATTCTACATGTGTCAGTGGGAAACCAGCTTCTTCCCCAGAATTGGGGGGTTTGGTCAGAGAACTTCAGCAGTCCCTGAGCTTTTAATATAAAGTTGTTTCTAGCACTCCTTGACTGCAGAGAGACTGCATACTCTGACTCCCTCTGGGAACTGATGGGCAGGTTCCCCTGGGAGGCTAATACGAGTGGGGGGGAAAAGGAGTCCAGGAGAGCTGGTTGTATTTTAAAGAAGCCTTATTGAGGGTGCAGGAACAAACCAACCCGATGTGCAGAAAGAATTGCAAATATGGCAGGCGACCAGCTTGTCTTAACAGAGAAATCTTTGGCGAGCTTAAACACAAAAAGGAAGCTTATAAGAAGTAGAAACTTGGACAGATGGCTAGGGAGGCGTATAAATATTGCTTGAGCATGCAGGGATGTAATCAGGAAGGCCAAAGCACAATTGGAGTTGCAGCTAGCAAGGGATGTGAAGGGTAACAAGAAGGGTTTCTACAGGTGTGTTAGCAATAAGGTCAGGGGAAGTGTGGGACCTTTCCTGAATTGGGGAGGCAACCAGTGACAGATGTAGAAAAAGTGAATTACTCAATACTGTTCTTTGCCTCAGCCTTCAGACAAGGTCAGTTCCCAGACTGCAGCACTGGGCAGCACAGTATAGGGAGGAGGTGAGCAGCCCAGTGGTGAAAACAGGTTAAGGACTTTTTAGAAAAGCTGGACATGCACAAGTCCAAGGGTCTGGGTGAAATGGATCTGAGGGTGCTGAGGGAGTTGGCAAATGTGATTGCAGAGCCATTGGCCATTACCTCTGAAAACTCATGGCGATCGGGGGGAGGGCGGGAGGTCCTGGACTACTAGAAAGACCAATACAGGCTCATCTCCCAAAAGAGAACCCAGGGAACTACAGACCAGTCAGCCTCACCTCGGTCCCTGGAAAAATCATGGAGCAGGTCCTCAACTAATTCATTTTGAAGTACTTGGAGAGGTTGTTGATCAGCAACAGTCAACATGGATTCACCTCGGGCAAGTCATGCCTAACCAGCCTGATTGCCTTCTATGATGAGATAGATATAGGTATATCACATCCACTGGCTCTGTGGATATGGAGAAAGCAGTTGATGTGATATACCTTGACTTTAGCAAAGCTTTTTATACAGTCTCCCTCAGTATTCTTGCCAGCAAGTTAAAGAAATATGGATTGGATGAATGGACTATAAGGTGGATAGAAAGCTGGCTAGATTGTTGAGCTCAATGGGTAGTGATCAACAGCTCAATGTCTAGTTGGCAGCCAGTATCAAGCAAAGTGCCCCAGGGGTTGGTCCTGGGGCCGGTTTTGTTCAACATCTTTATTAATGACCTGGATGATGAGATGGTTGAGGGATGATTGCACTCTTGGCAAGTTCGCAGATGACACTAAGCTGGGGAGAGAGGTAGGTAGGGTCCAGAGTGACCTAGACAAATGGGAGGGTTGGGCCAAAAGAAATCTGAGGTTCAACAAGGACAAGTGCAGAGTCCTGCACTTAGGACAGAAGAATCCCATGTACTGCTACAGGCTGGGGACCGAGTGGCAAAGTGGCAGTTCTGCAGAAAAGGACCTGGGAATTAATGGACAAGAAGCTGGATATGAGTGCCCTTCTTGCTATGAAGGCTAACAGCATTTTGGGCTGCATTAGTTGGAGCATTGCCAGCAGTTCGAGGGAAGGGTAATTCCCCTCTGTTCAGCACTGGTGAGGCCACATCTGAAGTATTGCGGGGACCCAAAAGTGGATGCTACAGAAAGGAAGTGGGCAAATTGGAGAGTCCAAGGGGGGCAACAAAAATGATTAGGGGGTTGCAGCACATGATTTATGAGGAGAAGCTGAGGGAACTGGGCTTATTTAGTCTGCAGAAGAGTAAGGGGGGATTTGATAGCCTTCAACTACCTGAAGGGGGGTTCCAAAGAGGATGGAGCTCAGCTGTTCAGTGGTGGCAGATGAGAGAACAAGGAGCAGTCATCTCAAGTTGCAGTGGGGGAGGTGTAGGTTGGATATTAGGAAAAACTATTTCACGAGGAGGGTGGTGAAGCACTGGAATGGGTTACCTAGGGAGGTGGTGGAACCTCCATCCTTAAAGGTTTTTCAGGCCCAGCTTGACGAGCCCAGGGCTGGGATGGTCCTGCTTTGAGCAGGGGATTGTACTGGATGACCTCCTGAGGTCTCTTTCAACCCAAATCTTCTATGATATTCTTTCTGTGTGTTTTAACCCCTCAATTTGTCTGTCTGGGCTGCTTTCTCAGCCCTAAGAATGCCATATCCTAAACATGCTTTGAGCAATGACAGCAAGTAAGAGGAAGCTTCAAGCTACTCAACAGGCTAGATGACTTTCCAAGAGTAAACATCACTCTCCTGTCTTGGAAGACTTTTAGTATTCTTGAAGACAGTTAAACTACACCTCTACCTTGATATAATGCGACCCGATATAGCACGAATTCGGATATAACATGGTAAAGCAGTGCTCTGGGAGGCGGGGCTGTGCACTCCAGCAGATCAGTGCGTCAGCATGTCTGGCTCCGACATGCTGCTCAGAGCGGTGTGTTAAGGGTGCGGGTGAGGGATTGGATAAGGGACAGAGGATCTCGATATAACGCAGTTTCACCTATAACACAGTAAGATTTTTTTGGCTCCCGAGGACCGCATTATATCTGGGTAGAGGTGTACTAAGCTGTCAGGCAGTTCAGTACAAGGAATGTTCATGCTAGTACATGGACTTGCCAGAAATGGTTAAAACACACCTCCTTAAGAATAAGGATGGAAAGACCTTCATTCTTCATGAAACATGTAGTAGTAACAGGCTACTAGCTTTTTTTTCCCCCTCAGTAGCAACTACTTTAAATTCAGAGGGAATTTAAAGACAACAATTGATTCTCAAGCATGCCCTTTAAATAATGATGATGGCTCTGACTACTTCTTGTTCAATGGGTTCATTCTAATGCAATAAAAGATACCTGGGTGTTAAACTGAGCAGCTGGACAGGTTCAAAATGAGTCACTGATCTGCTACTGCTAACTTGCAGTCATAATTTTTGTCTGAAATTTTTTCAGCCTTTCACAAATCTGGTATAGTTAAATAAGTTTTGTTTTAACTCTTCCACTTTATTTCCTGCAAAAAAGACTTAGCAGAAGGCGTTGGGATAGATATGCCACATTCTGCCTTGTCTTCACTTGCACCATAATGGAGTCTGAGCTGCATATGAGCATAATTCAACTTTGAGCCCCTTCTATGTTCCAGTGCATCTTAGAGCATTATTCCCCTCATGCCCTTTTGTGGCCTAGAGTAGTTCATAATTCAGCTTATTTAACCTGTTCTTGTTAAATGCTAAATGCCTTTAATTATTAGTGAGTAAAATTGAGTATCTTGGCAAATTTTCTTTGTTTGCCCTCCCAGTGCATCCTTGGTTAGTCACCACCATCAAGAGCCTAGGGGTCTTGTGGCCAGTTACTCTTGTTCACATCTTTCAGATTTCATGAGAACCTGTCTGCACAAGATAGTAAAGTTTACTTTTGATGCAGCTGAAGCTATTGCACCCAGTTGTGTAGCTTCTCAACTTCAGCAGTAAGATTGGCACCATGCTTTTTCCAGTCCCTTCAATCTGTTCAAACCACATACTATGACTGGCTTTGCTCTGTATGTATCACTCGATTCCTGATCCTGTCATCCACCTTATCCTCTCTTAGTAGCACTAAAATTCAGGTCTCTAAATACTGCTGCCCAAGCAAAGATAAATACCATTATTCCTCTTTTCACCATCTCTGTACCTCGAAGCTTTGCTTGCTTTAGTTAAGTTTTCAGATCTCTCATATTCCTTATTTCTTCATTATGTTGAAAGCCTGAATTCAATCTTTCTGGAACTTTCTCCACCCACCTCCTTGCTTCTTGCTGTTCAATATAAATCTTAATGTGACTCTTCTTCCCAATACTATCTACTGCAGTGCATTGACATCTTCCTTTATTTCCTCCTTACAACATTATGCCTACTTTAGAGACTTACAGTTGTTAGTTATCACAGGTTCCTTTATAAGCCTTCTGGAACATATGCAGTAGCTTTGAATTCTGAATGACACTTAGATGGTTCCATAGTGAATATGTATTTACTGAATGCTAGAAAATCAAGTACCATTCATTATCTCCATGAGAGGACAAATAGTATTTCCTTGTCCATTGTGGTGACTCATACAGACTGTAGTTAATTGCAAACAAATTTCCAGTAGAACTCTGTCCTGACACATGCAGACCTAGTTAATTCAGCAGGCTTAGAGTGGACAAAACTAGTTCCTACTGGAACTTGCTCTTCTAGAAGGTCAAAATCCACCCTAGCCCTATTCCCTACCTCAATAACACTGCGATGCTGCATCATGTAGTAAAGGAACAGAGTTAGCAATCCCTCACTTCTTTGTGTTAATGGAATTTTGCAAGAATATGGAGTCTAGGTAAGTACCAAAATATTGTAAAACATGGAGACTACCACCCTCAACTATTCCTAAGTAGGACCTAATTGTCTGCTACCACTGTTAACTGGATGCAGAGGAAATCCTAGCAGACTGGTAGACTCAATCTAATGTAATTGCAGGTAGCCAGTAGGTAGTCTTCCTCCTCTGGCAGCTGCTTTGTATCCTCCCCTTGCCCCACCCTCCCCCACATGCACCATGTTGGCAGAAGTTAAGATCAGAAATAGCTACAGGGGCATTGGAAAAGCTTCTAGTGACCAGAGGCAAGAGCTGTTAAAATTAAAAGCATTGTGCAGCTCCCCACCTGTCCTGCATTTTCTTCATCCTGGACTGCTAAGGAAACCTAGCCCTGGAGTTACAGCACAACTAACTTACCATATTTCCTAGTTCTGGGTAAGGCCAGCACTTGCACCCTGTGTTTTTTCATCTCTTGTTTGATCTCCTGTGGCTTTTTTTCTTTAAAGCCTTCGCTCCTGCAATCAATGATGACAGGAGAATCTCAGCTGTCACTTTTTAAAAGTTTCTAGCCTTCACAATTCCAAGCCTGAGAATTCAAAGGTGAAAGCATCTCACACTTAATAAATTCCCTGCCATTCCAGGGAACTCAGGAATTGGTGGCTCTTCAGTTTCTCCTGTTCTTTGCCTGTGGCACACAACCACTTTGAGGACTAAAATGCTTTGGTCTTCTGGCTCTGTAGGGGTGTATCTGGGTGAAACTTAATGGCCTGTGAAGTACAGGAGGCCAGACTAGATGGTCTAATCTAGTATTCTGGACATAAATATAACTTTAAAAAAATCCAAAATGTAACTACTTTGGTTTAAAATGAGATTTTTAATGACTTCTTGGGCCTAACTCTCTTTTGAATGCTTGGTGTTGGCAGTACTGCTTCTGCTGTTGCCAATATCTGGGTCAGGGCTTGTAGTCCCTGAAGCCTTATACTGATACTCAGTGCCATAAAGGTGCATGCTGCTGTACAGAACAAATAAGAGATGGTCCTTGTCCCAGAGAGTTGACCGTCCAAGCCCCAGGCATAATGCTTTTAGGCAAGAGCATAAATTACTACAATTGGTCTTAGAATCTGCTGCACAACTGCTTCCAGAATCTGAATTTTCATTTAAACCTTCAAGTCCTTACAGCCACTAAGGTGATCTTTAAAATGCAGGGGAAAGTAAACTAGTGCAGGGGCATAGAAGCATCTCAGAAGTGGTGTTCTTCAGCTTCCAGAACATGGGGTGTTAAGCCTGAAGTCTGATAGTGGAGTAGCTTGTTTTCAGTAGTTTTGTTCTATCTGTAAATGCACTTTAACCCTTTCTACATGTACTCGTAAACACAAGGATATGGTGCATTAGGGCAGCTAGTTGCTGTAAAAATTTGCTGGGTGGGGAATAAGAATTTCCACACGGTACCCCCAACATTTAGCTCTAACTCACCCAGCTGCTCTGGGCAGGGGCCAAAGAGGTCTGTATCTTAGGTGTCAAAACAAATATGACTCCCACGCTTTATAGAGCCCTCTAAACAATAAGGTTGTGTGTGTGATTTTTAATTGACTTAAGTCAGTACATGTGGGTAGATTCAGGACTAAAGGAAGTGGATTAAGGCCACAGGGCAGAGGTGGGCAAACTACAGTGGCCCGCGGGACTGTCCTGCCCGGCCCTTGAGCTCCCGGCCGGGGAGGCTAGCCCCTGGCCCCTTCCCTGCTGTCCCCCCTCTGCGGCACGACCGCAGTGGTGCGGTAGCGTGACTGGCTCCAGCATGGTAAGGGGGCAGGAAGTGGGGGCAGGGGGTCCCGAGGGGCAGAGAAGGAGCAGGGGGTTGTTGGATGGGGCAGAGGTTAAGGGAGATTAGTGGGGACCCCAGAGGGGGGTAGTTATGGGGGCAGAGGTTCTGTGGGGAGGGGCAGAGGATGGGGAGCGGGGGGGCTTCAATAGGGTCTGGGAGTCCTGGGGTGCCTGTCAGGGGTGGGGGTGTGGATAGGGGTCAGGGGACAGGGAGTGGGGGCGGTTGGATGGGGGTCCCAGGGCGCAGCTACGGGTGGGGGGGGTCCTGGGAGGGGCAGTCAGTGATCAGGAGCAGGGGCGGGGGGGTTGGATGGGTTGGGAGTTCTGAGGGGGGTGGGAAGTGGGAGGGGATGGATAGGGGGCCGGGGCCAAGCTGTTTGGGGAGGCACAGACTTCCCTACCCAGCCCTCCATACAGTTGCGCAAACCCCGATGGGGCCCTTGGGCCAAAAAGTTTGCCCACCCCTGCCATAGGGGGAGGAGAAGGGAGGTACAGGGCCCCATCCCTTCACAGAGAGGCTGGGGCAGCAATGTTGGGGCTTTCTCCAAGGAAGGACATGCGGGGAGGCCTCTACTCGGCAAAAGCAGAATTCCACGCGCGCCCCCCCCCCCCCCGCAAAGTCATAGGCCAGGCTGTTAATATGGGTGGCTGGGCAACTGGGGTTTGTCTATTTGGTTGGATGGGCAGGGCCCACTGTTTTTCTTCCTGCTACACAACCCTCTATAGGGGCAGGGGGATGGAGCCTCCAAAACAATGGGTCTTGAGGCTAGCACCCTGTTGGGATGCACAGGTCATCTTACCCCTGTCAGAGCTACTGTTTCAGGCAGACATCACTGCATAAGTTACACTTGGATCATGTTTCAAGATTTTCCTGCAGCTAGGAGGGCCAGAAAGTTTTTTTTTTTTTTTTTTTTTTTTTTTTTTTAATTTTCCAAGAGCTGAGATATTGATGTAATCAAGTGACTCCAGGAGCTGGGATTCTAGGCACAGGTTTATAGGGACTATGACCCAGGGTAAACTAGTTTTATAACCATGAACTTGTGTTCCCAATGGGGGGATGAGGGTTGGGTAGTGATTATCCATCTAACAAATAGAAAAAACTCTCTGTTCTGTAATGGAGCATCTGCTTTTCCTTAATGAAATAGCCAAACATTGGGATTAGAGTGTGTCTGGTTTTTATTGGACAAACCTTCCTCCTGTGTTTACGGCACTAAGGGTACATCTCCATTGCAACAAGATCTGTGGCATGGCCATGACTGAGCCAGGTTGGCTGATTCAGACTCATGGGGCTTGGGATGCAGAGCTATACAATTGCAATGTGGATGTCTGGGCTTGGGTCTTAGGCTCAGTGCTATAGGTATTTTCCCTCAGTATAGATATACCCTAAGAGTAAGTTGCGTCAGTCCCCTTATACATAAAATATTACAAAATCCCTTGTCAGCAGAGTAAAACAGCTTAACTTTGTAAGTGATGTATTTATACACAGAACATCTTCTGTTGCTTTCTGCAACCAATCACCTTTCACCCAAATTTAGACCACAAATGAACACATGACAGCCTTGCTCCAGTGTAGGACTCGCACTCTGCAAAAGCAACAAAAAGGAACAAAATTTCTTGTTCAGTTACAGGGAGTCCATCGCCATTCATTTATGTACTCTATTTCCAGCCTACTTCTCTGGATAGCTAAGCTCTGCTTAGGAAAAAAGCTTTCTCGCTTCTGGCATATTCATCTCCTCCTCCAAAGCATGCAGAAAGGCTTAAAACCTGCATGCTTCACTATTCGGTTCAATCCTGCCATTGATTTTTTTTTTTATTTTTTTCCCCCTCCCTGGCTTTTGGAAAGATTCAATCCACTCCATAGAGGACTTGTCTGGGTGTACTTTAGTGGTGCTCCATTTGCCAGGTTTTTTATAAGGTACTTGAACAATTCTTGCAGTTTCTTCCAAACTGTTCTGGACTATTAGTTATACCAATAAAATAAAAACCAGCAGGATCTTATTAAAGGGGAAAAGGCAAAATGCCACATTTATTGTGATTACAGAAAGAATCCTAGTAAGCAGTTATAGCTATAACATTCCATTCAATTTCATATTTATTCATACACACACACAGGTTCTGCAAGGTTGTCTTCATAGTTACCAGCCTTAGAGTTGCTCGTGCCAAGCCACTGGCCGGGTGGCCTGGACATGAGGAGGGAGCAGGGCCTTGTCAGATGCACATCTGATGCTTCTGGAACTTGGTTTGCAGAATCAGACCCCCAAGTTCTCAGTTTCTAGAGTCCACTTTTATAGGAATTTATTCCTATGCCAGTCTATGGGAATTGCTTCATCATGCTGTTGCTGAATCAATCAGCAGATGGCACATTCCTGACGGATCCGTGCTGCCAGATGTTATCTTGTTCTTCGGTTCTCCCATCCTTGAGGCTGTTGGGTGGATTCCAGTCTGTCCTCCAGGGGTCTTCTGGTTGTTTCCACTTGACGCCTTCTCCAGCGGATTAACACTGGATTCTTAGGCTGGCACCTCCCTGATCATTTATTATCCACACCAAGCATCCATCCACATACATCCTCTATCTCCATTTTAATCACAATTGTTAACAAAGCCATATAAACGCAACAAAAGTGCGGGGAGTCTGTGTGCTGTTTCTGTTTCAAAGTATCACTTTGAGTCTCTCTCTGCATGAGTAGTTGTTTCAAAGTATTGCTTTGAGAACAGAATCTAGCTTAAGATGCACTAACACAATTAGCAGCCAAAAACCAAGAGACCTCCCTCTTAATTAGTAATACCCTGAAATTTAAACAATGGGGAATCCAACTGATTTGTGATTTTAATACAGAATTTCTTTAATATGATCCAGCATATTGCCGTGGTGGTAGTTTGAGGTCAATGGGAGTTGTGTACCTAAATACCTTTAAAGCTTTGCCCCTAGGTGCTTACCTTTTTAAGAGGATTATCTGAAGAGAAGGTTCTAGCCACTTACGGCATGTCTTCACAGTGGCTGGGAGGTGTAATTCTCAGTGTGGATTTACATGAGCTAGCACCTAATAATAGCAATGTGGCCATGGCTGCTCAGACTAGCCCTGAGTTGATATCCATTGGGTCAGTGGGATTGAACTCAGATGGCTAGCCCATGTTGCCACAGCCATGCTGTTTTTAGGCACTAGCTCAAGCGGAACTAGAATGTCTGCTTGGGCTGGGAAGTGTGATCCTAGCTGCTGTGTAGATCTACCCTGAGGGTAACTCCAGTGATCAGCCCTCAAGTTGGAGAACCTGGGTGTGAGCAGCCACACTCAAATTAGTAAAAAAAAAAATGAAGAGTACTTGTGGCACCTTAGAGAATAACAAATTTATTTGAGCATAAGCTTTTGTGGGCTAAAACCCACTTCATCGGATGCATGCAGTGGAAAATACAGTAGGAAGATATACACCCACAGAGAACATGGAAAAAATGGGTGTTACCATACCAACTGTAACAAGACCAATTAAGGTGGCCTATTATCAGCAGGAGAAAAACCTTTATGTAGTGATAAGATGGCCCATTTCAAACGGTTCACAAGAAGGTGTGAGTAACAGTGTGGGGGTGGGGAAATTAGGATGGGGAAGTAGTTTTTACTTTGTGTAATGACCCATCCACTCCCAGTCTTTATTCAAGCCTACTTTAATCGTGTCCAGTTTGCAAATTAATTCCAATTCTGCAGTTTCTCGTTGGAGTCTGTTTTTGAAGTTTTTTTGTTGGAGAATTGGGACTTTCAGATCTGAAACTGAGTGACCAGGGAGGTCATGTGAGTTAGCAGGTCAAATTAAAGCCTATGGGGAGTCCGCACAAGTTAACTGGTCAAATTAACTATGCACTGCTTTGTCTTGACTAGGATTTTACTGTCAGTTACTCAAGTTGAGAATGCATCTTTTTTTGGCAGTGAAGACAAAGCCTCAGGGCTCAGGAGACTAACACTCTGCAATGGGCCATTAAATCAGTCAGCAAGAATCAGGCAAAACTGCGTCACAGACTTAGGCAATTTCACGTATGTGTAAGTGGCACAAGACAACTATCATTAACTGAATTGCCACAATACACTCTTCTGTACCGTTTTCTGGCCATATCTGTTGTGTTGTGATTAATGGAGAAAGCCAGAAGTGATCCATCTGAATGGTAAATAGAAGGGAAAGAGAATGGGGAAAATGTGTATCCCAAAAGCCTTAAAAGAGCTTGGAGTAAAACTAGATAAGTGAATAACTTATGAATACTGTCCATGTGATACATGCATGTCTGTCTGGCCAAAAGAAGATATTGCTCAAGTTTTAATTACTGTTTCTACTTGGCCTGAAGCAGAGTAACAGAGTTGCATGTGTTTTAACAATCTATTCATTGGAGGGCTCAAGTGAACAATGCAAAGTTTATTAGACTACTTGAATCTATTGGTCTCTTGGATAGTTTGCAAATAGGAAGTTAACTGTTTTTTTTTTTTTTTAAATGCTTCAGAACTTGGCACATCAAAAAAGCGGCCGGTCATGAACAGTATAATCCTGTTTCAAAATTTGATTAGTAAACTCATGTTTGGAAGTAGCTTGTGGTCTAAATTATCTGATGCCACTGATTAACAAACGGAACAAAAAACAAGTTTACCATATATGTCTAAACATGATATATTCTAATGTGATAGAGGTCAGATAGGTACATAGCTTTTTTTCTAAAGCTATGTATTAGCCCTTCAGTTAGTGGGTTTTTTTAAATAAGTCAAGGTAAACTCTGCTCTCTAGAAAAAGCTATATACTTGTCTGCCCCTCTCACATTAGAATATATCATGTTCAGAGAAGTGATATGGTAAACTTGTTTTTTGTTCTATTTGTGAATCAGATAACTTATACCATGAGTTTCTTGTTCCAAAATTTGATTTAGTATTATACTGTTTATGAGTAGCAGTCTTTTGATGTGCCAGGTTCTGAAGCAATGTACTGGTCTGTCTTTCTGCTCAACTTAGCTCTGTGAAAGTGTCAAGACTAAAAATTATTTCAAACCCATAGAAGCATGGCACTTTGCTTCAACCTTGTAAACTTTACAGCTTCATTAATGCTAAGCTTCATTTTTAAAGCTTTTAAATTTTGAATTTTTTGTTCAAAAACCCTTTCAAAGAGTCTCTAGCATAAATCATTTCAGACATACCCACATTGTTTAGATATAACTCAGGATCTGGCAAATAACTCATGACAAACCCATGAGTGAGTTACCTTAGTAAGCCTATGGATAAAAGCCATCTAACAGCACCTAGTCTTCAGGAGTACAACTAGACTAAACTAAGCAGGGCTATTAAAACATGAGTAAATATGGAACAGACCTGTTCTAAAGGAGACTAGTTCAGAGAATTGGATTCTCAAGGGCAAACAGGCCTCAATGATCTGAAATTCAACTTTAGATATAGCTATCAATATCTGATGATGTTTATGATATGCTGCCTAACAAGCTTCCCACCTCAAACTCAATTCAGGATTTAAATGTATAGCTGAACAAATAAACCTTCAAATAAGTTGCAGTCTAAACTATATCGCTACAGAACTCTGACTATTAAAACAAGATGTCATAATTTTGAACAGTCAGTCTTACCATATAGCCACTTGAAATGCTCTACTGCTAGAGAGAGCATAGGGTGGAAATTGGATTTAGTTTACCCTGAAGTTTCTTTAAACTAACTGAAAGGGGAATGCACAAGGTTTGTTTGCATCAATATACACTGGAACAGAACTGGACCCCACTGTCAGTTCCTCACCTAGGGCTGCCTCATCATTTGTACAAAACTACAAGAGAAGCACATCAAAAATCCTTTGGTATTTGGCTCTCTTCAAAAGGCTTTTGACAGCCATTGGAATGGTAGTGAAAATGTAAGAAATTGGGTTAACCTCTCTCTCTCTGCCCAATAGTATAGCTCCTCACTTGTGTTTATGCGATTTCTATGTGAAGACTGTGTAAAAGTTCACTTGAGCTGAATTAATCTACCAGGTTTACCTTTCACAACCCTCTAGTCATGTGGAGGTGGTTTGGTGGATTACTGATCGTAATCCTATCACCCTTCATTACTGAAACAGCATTGTTGTCTTGACTCCATAGTGCACTAAACTACACAGTGAAGACTCCACTCTGTGGTGGGGCATTTCTTGAAATGAGTTTATACCACATGTTTTCTCACCAATCCCTCTTCTTTCCCATGGCATCAGGAAGGGAGAAACAGCCTGAAAAGCAGCTCTGTTCTGAACCTCTTTTGAGAAAACCACAGGAAGTACTTCGATGATCTCTGCTCTGCGTCACCAGATATCCTAATCCCCTACCGCAACCCAGTTTTGAACACTTTCTCTTCAGTACAAAAGTTTCAAACTGGCCTTAACTCACAAGTTACAACATGCAAACTTGCATCATTCTCCTGAAGATACAGAGCCATAACTGACCATATTGTGCCCACATGCATGCTGATGGGTTTATGGAAGGGGTGATTGTGTTGGGAGGCAAGAGTGGCTTGTGGCAGAAAACAATTGAAGTTAATGACAGTTCTTGGATTGTGCTAGAGAGGAAGTAATGCAGTATGGTCTTGTCTCGAGTTTCACAACATGAAAACTGGGTAAAAAAACTAGTTTATGGAAAACTGTCTGCAGATGGTAGGTGACTCGTACAACTTTAACTGACCACCTTTGAGGTTAGTGGGTTGATTGGTCTAAGTGACTGTAAGAAGTGAGAAGTAATGTGGAGCTGGGGAGGAACTGAGCTGGCTCTTCCTACATACTAAAGAACTGTTGGGGGGCACTTGGATTTGAGTAATCTCAGCATGAACAACAATAATCTGTTAAACATTTGGGGGAGATTATTACAATATTGAAGATCAGGTTTATAGAGGGAAGGTAGCTATGGGTCTGGTGCAGGGCAAGGGGAAAGGAGGTAAAATTGTCTAAAACGATGTTGGCAGTAAACTAGTGCATCAAGAAAAAGTGGTACATCTTGGCACTGGCTTCAAAATTGGTGCATATTTTCTGATTTCAGCATTATAATTTGCGTGTTTTAAGAACAATACCTTGTCAGCAAATCAGTGTCAGTTTTCAAATAAAACATCACTTCAACTCAATAGGAGATGGAAAACACATAGTGCAACAAGAATCAAATGGTGGCTCTTTAGTTTGTCAGTTTATATGGCTAGAGTTTTAAAGCTAACATGTAATTTTGGCTGTCATATGTATAGTACTGTATTGTAGTGGCTATAATGGAATACTAGTAATTAAAGGGGATTCTGTCAATCTGATCATATGTCTCTAATCTCTTTACTGTTGCATAAATACTTTCCAGAAAGTTTTGGTTTAGTAATTTTCTAAATCCAGTTTTGCAACTTGTATTGTTACTGCTAATTCAGAATAATTTCCCATAGTTTCCCCATGAGAATAGGACTTTTAAGGCAACTTTAACCTGGGGTCTAACACTACTCTTAACTTAATCCCAGTAACCCTGATTTGGGTGCACAGGTGAATTAGAAGTAACAGGCTTTTTTCCTCTTATTTGCAACCAGCTCACCTACACCCAGCTGCTGGGCTTAACATTCTTAAGTGCATCCTTTTGCCTTTCTTCCTGTAAACCAGCTTCTCTAGCTGTTAAATTTAGTCTCTGGAAGAACTGTCTTAAGGCTTTTCAACTTCTCAGGCATGCTCTGCCTGTGCTTAGCCTGATCACCCAGAATGTGATTTAATAGGGCTTCCTTTGTTGCTGGCTGTCGGTTACTAAAGGGTATGTCTACATTGCAAAGGAAGGTGTGATTGTAGGGGGATAGGCATACCCAGGCTAGTTTTAATCTGGCTAGTGTAGACATGGCAATAGTGGCTAGCCACCTTAGTATGTCTCTACCTTCCCTGGCAGGCTTCTACTGACACAGCTAGCTTGTTACCACGTCTGCTACTATTGTCACCAGTGCTAGCTAGACTAAAACTAGTATAGTAACGCCTCACTTAAAGTTGTCCCAGTTAATATTTCATTGCTGATCTGTTAGAGAACATATTCGTTTAAAATTATGCAATGCTCCCTTATAACGTTGTTTGGCAGCTGCCTGCTTTGTCCACTGCTTGCAGAAAGATCAGCCCATTGGATCTAGCTGGTGGGGACTTGGAACCAGGGTGAACCGGCAGCCCCCCCATCCGCTCCCCTAAATTCCCTGTGCGGCAGTCACAGCAGGCTATCAATTGCCGGCAGTTCAGCTGTCCTTCCCCGCGCTGCCATGTGCTGCTCCTGCCCTCTGCCTTGGAGCTGCTCCCCAGAGCCTCCTGCTTGTTGTGCAGGGTGGAGGGAAAGAGGGGGGCTAATATCAAGGTGTCCTACCTCCCCCCCTTTTCCTGCCCCCTGCTTACCCCATCTACAAAGTGGGGGGGAGGGGGGCAGGGGGAGAGACAGGATAGGGCTCAGGATGGAGGGACTTGCTGGGAGCAGCTGCTGTCTCAGCTTCCTGGTCTATTTAAAAAGGCAATCTACTTAGTGGGTCAGCGTACTTAAAGGGGCAATGCGCATCTCTCTCGCGCGCGCACACACAGTGTGTCTGTCTCCCTTCCCTCCATTCATGCTGCCTTGTAGAGTGTGAGGCTGCATTAACAACAATGTGTTAACCCCTGGGGGCTCAGCAGAGTTCTAGTTCAACATTTAGCAGTAAGGCATCCCCTGGGAAATATCTCACCATCTGACTTCACCACCTCAGCCAAGCTTCGCAATCATCATTGCTGTGTACAGTATTAAATTGTTTAAAACTTGTATTCTTTTTTTGGTCTGGTGAAGAAAATTTCCCTGGAACCTAACCCTTCCCCCCTCCCCCCATTTACATTAATTCCTTTTGGGGAAATTGGATTCGCTTAGCATCGTTTCGCTTAGTTGCATTTTTCAGGAACATAACTAAAACATTAAGCAAGGAGTTACCGTATAGATATGCCTAACCATGCTACAATCACACATTCTGCTTGCCCTGATGCAGTAGGAGGGGGTTGCTGCATAGCTGTGGAAGAGAGCTCTTTTGACTTCTTCTAGCCTGGAAGGAAGAACTCCCTTAGAGTAAAGGGAACACTATTATCCCTCAAGATACTTTCTCTGCTTCACTTCAGAACCTCTGCTTAATGTGTTTCTGAAGCACCTGCTGCTGTAGTTAAAGAGAAGAAATCATTCTTGCAGCTGTGCTGAGCAGTGCTCCATAAAGAATAAATGAGGCCTGATACAATCAAACCAAACAATTCGTGTTCCCAAAACGTGTCCTGTAATCTGTGTTTCCTGTCAGATGCAAATGTCTAACAGCAGAACTTGTAAATAAACCTTCTCATAACTCAGAACAGATGGGTTTTTTTATCACTAGCCTTCAACCGGCATCAGATTTGATTGGAAAAAGGGGGTGGCGCATTTCTGAACTCTGCTCACAATAGATTGTGCAGATGTTTGAAATGTGATGCATGCTCTCTGGGCTCAGCATCCTTGTAGGGATGGGTGTGACTTGATCAATGGGCTGTACTTGGCTTATTGTCCTTGGCTTTCTCCTGGGCATATCTATGCTGCTCAGAAAAACGCAGCGCAGCAGCAAGTCTGAGCCTGGGTCAAGTGTCTTGGGCACATGCTGTGGGACTAAAACTAGTAGTGTAGGCATTACCGATCGCGCCGGAGCCTGGCGGCGAGGGAGGGTTTCAAAGGCTGGGAACACCTACATTGCTATTTTTACCCCCACTGTGCGAGCCTGAGACTGTTAACTGAGGCTCGGAGACTCTCTGCCACACTGTGTTTTGCAGTGTGAACATAGCCTTACAGGCTTTACGTGATCCACTGGGCTTCTTGAATTGGCTTCCCCTTGGGAAGATGCTTTGTTAGGCTCTTTGGTCTTGATTCCTTCTTGTTGTGGAGGTGGCAGTACTCTGCCAAGTCCACTCACTGGTGATGCCTAAATTAGTTGTTGCTCACATTGTACTGTACTGATCTTCAAAATATGATCCTCCTTTCTTACCTGGATTAAGCAGTAACAATGTTGGGCATCTGAGTTAGCGCTCATTGAGACAATGCTTAACATGCAGTGCATGACACCTCTCAAAGCTGTTTCTAGTTCTGCAGCTAGACAGATGTCTTTGCAACAGTTAACTTGCTTCACATTTCCAAGGCTCGTAGGGTATGTCTACATGGCAATTAGATGCCTATGGCTCTGCCGACTGGCTCAGGCTGCAGGGCTGTTTAATTGCAGCGTAGATGTTCTGGCTCAGGCTGCTAGGACCCTCCTTTTTTCATTATGCACCATCCAGTTTGTGCAACAAATGAAGTGCCCCGTAGAAATTATAGTGGGATCATGTAATTAGTGCCATAATCAAGGAATAATGGATCCTTGTTGCATACTGGTAAAAATCTGTATTTAAAAAAAAAAAAAAAAAAAACACTCCATGGCCTCTTGGTTTGAAGAGACATCATAGCACTGTCACTTTCTGTGACAAGAAAAGGAGTACTTGTGGCACCTTAGAGACTAATAATAAATTTGTTAGTTAGTCTAAGGTGCCACAAGTACTCCTTTTCTTGTCACAGAAAGTGACAGTGCTATGATGTCTCTTCAAACCAACTAACAAATTTATTATTAGTCTCTAAGGTGCCACAAGTCCTCCTTTTCTTTTTGCAGATACAGACTAACACGGCTGCTACTCTGAAACTTTCTGTGAAGTTTTCAGTATGCTAACAGCCTGCAATAGACCTGAGATGTCTGAACCGCTTCAGACAACGAGGAGCTAACTGAAACGTAAAGAATAAGGTGATGCATGGTATCTATTTGCATACCTAGACTTTTCCTGTCAGGATTGGGGCTCCTTTGTTCTAGGCACTATGCAAACACAGTAAAGTACAGCCCCTATCCAATTGGTTATAATCTAAGTTAAAGCCTGATTTAAACAGGGTTTTTTGGTATCCGTAGAACTTCAGTTGGCGCTGTCTTTATTGTTGAAGTTGTACTTGGCATAACCCCTAATTTTGATGCAGTTATGATTTTAATGTTCTCACACAGTACAGCTTATTCCCCCTCCTGAATGGGGATGAGATGGTTTACACCAGTTGCATCAACAGGAGGGTTGTACTTCTGTAACTAAAATGCTGTGGTTCTAGCAGTTCATCCCTTCCAAGATGCCCTAGATGGGTTACAACAATAGGGAGCAGCAATAATACACTTCCCCTGATTCTCTCTCTCTCTCTCATGTGTATTTACATAGATTTCAAATCGCGTTATTTCGTTAAAAGATACGTTTAACAAGTGAAATGAATCCAATCCCCACTGGCTTCTATTTAAATCCTATCACGCTTTAGCATAAACTTTTTGAGCTAACACTTTAACCCACAATCTCAAACTGTGAAGAATTCATTATTAGGTGAAAAATTCATCATTAAATTCTGATCTTTGGTGGTTCTAATGATTTAAATATAAATAAGTTTGCATTACTCATTTTCATAACACACACACACATTTTTAGCCTTTTTCCACCAGCAGGGACTTTGTGCACTTTCAATGGGGGATGATGTCTTGAATTTCACAAATTTATGAAATTCAAGATGAATAGTCCTTAGTCTCCTGCTTCACAGCACATACAGCATTAAAGCTTTAATACTGTATGTGCTGTGAAGCAGGAGACTAACACATTTATTTGAGCATAAGCTTTCGTGGGCTTTTGTTAGTCCCTAAGGTGCCACAAGTACTCCTCGTTCTTTCTGCTGATACATACTAACATGGTTAACACTCTGATAGATATACTAAGTTAGTCAAACTTGTTCTGGATTCCCATAGAATGTAGTGCAGTGAACTGTAACAGCAAAGCAGCTTATCTAGGATTTATCAAGCTTGCTCTGACTATAGGTTGTTGAAGTGCAGCTTCGTCTGCCAATGTTCTGTGTGTGTAATATTTCTGGAGCAACTACATTACTGCATGGTGATTCTTTCTAGTTGTGTTTGCTGCTTAAAAGCTAATGACCACTTATAGATGCCATAGGTTGTTTTTGTTTTTTTTAACCCAATAGTTAAATATCGTTCTGGTATCTATCAGCTATGAAAAAGTCAGCGCCTACTAACTTACCCTTAGCAAAACCACGTTGGTACCTTGAATATTGCAGTTGACAGTCAAACTACTGTCTACTAGTTTAAACTACTAGTTTAAACAATTTTTTCCATTCTATATGGAAAATTTCGCTTTACAGATATGGGTTAGTTTCTGTATATCACTTTGAAGTCTTATTTCAAATAGCTCACATGTTAATGTGTTTTAGCGAAACCAAGCTTAGCAAGTACATATCTTAGGCTTATACAGCCAGGCATGGTCTATAACAGGGTTGCATCAATTTGTAAAAATTGGGCGTTATATAGAATAATGTAAGCTGGCGGAGTAACATTGCTTTTACGTAACCTATTATCACAAGAAGATTCTTGATCTATTTTCTCTTTCAAGTTTGTCATCTCACGCAGTGAGGGCCCTAACCCAGTATTCCAGACACTGTAATAAGTAAGAAATGTAGCGCTTACCTAGCATTGTCGGTTACAATACTCTGGCAATGTCAAATCTTGCTGAAACAAGTCACTTGGGACTTATAAAAAAGAAACAAATTTAAGGAGGCTAAATTTTCCTGGGCAAAGGTATTTTAATGCAGAACTGAAATATGAACTTACAGAAATGTGGTGTACTCGCCCTAATATCTGATAATGAAGCAACAATTTGACTTAGTTCCAGCATCTTTAAGGCGGATTTATCAGATTTGCCAACCAAGTGCAGAACTGTTTCGAATTCCGCTTTAGTATATCGTATGGTAGCCTCCAGTGCTAGCACTAGTAAAGGACTCCTGGTTAACAGATACCGATATGAGCAAAATGGAAGACTCGTAAAATATTTAAATTCTGGCAATAGCAATTTGCAAAATATTGTTCAAGCTGAGTAATAGAAGATAAGGAAAACTAACTAGAATGGAGGGCTGAATGAGTTATCTTATAGATAGTCCTCTGCTCCAAACAGTATATTCAGGAAATGTATGCTCAAAGCCCCTTGAGCTTATGCTGGCCCAGCCAGTCATATCTGGGTCATCCAAAACTGAACTGAATGGGCTAATACATATAAAAAATTATAGTACTGTAAATCAGGGGTTCTCAAACAGGGGTATGCGTACCCGTGGGGGTATGCAGAGGTCTTTCAGGGGTACATCAACTCATCTAAGTATCTTTGTCTATACAAGAGGCTACATGAAAAGCACTACATGAAGTCGGTGCAAACAAATGTCATACGATGACTTGTATATATATAAAGCAGTATAAACTATATACTGAACTAGAAGTACAATATTTATTTATATTCCAATTGATTTTCTAATTAAGAATGAGAAGTAAGCCATTTTTCAGTAATGTACTGAGACACTTCTGTATTTGTCTGTTTTTGTAAGCAAGTAGCTTAAGTGAGGTGAAACTTAAGGGTACACAAGACCAATCAAACTCCTTAAAGGGGTACAGTAATTGGAAAAGTTGAGAGCCATTGCTATAAATTACATTAAGACATGAAAGCTTCCTTAAAGATGAAAAGTGCAGTACTGTATTTCAGTCTTCATATGGAAACAAACTATTAGTCATGTTTCATAAAGCCTTGCTTGACTTTGACTAAAAGGGGTTCAGACCTTTTCCACTGCAAAACTTGTTACAATGAGCAATTCTGCTATTTTCGTATGAGTAATAATGCAGCCTTTCCATATACATGAAAGGTCATTCATCTGCTGAATGTGCAATGAAATTGTAGATCTTATTGCTTGTCCAGTATGTTACATTGAGATGGTTTAGCCATTCCTGTGTCAGCTTTATCCCTACAGTACAAGCTTCCAAAGAAAAGGTGAACCGGAAAATATAAAACCTAGCTTTTCCCTTAGGCTTTCAACCTTTAAAGACAATTTAGAGCTCTGCTGGATCACATTGAAAGGTCTCCTGACACTGGCTGACATTTCCCCTCCCTTTCAGCATGTGTTGCCAGAATCTACAGTGCAAAATTATGGGAGGTCTGACTCAGCAGAATTGCTGTGCTACTGGAAGGAATATCCACAACTTACTAAACACTTATCAAATATGTCAGGGCTCTGAAGAGATTCCAGTGGGGAGGAGGCAAAAAACAAACAGGGTGACTGGGAAGGTTTGGGCCACATCCTTTCTAATACATTTTAATTTACACAGTGACTATAGGCAACCCTCAGTCGTCCTACAACCATATCGCATTAGTCACATCTCTCCTAGAGTCACCTCTGTAACTGGGGAGAGCTGGGGGTGGGGTCACATAGGGAGGTCACATGCCCCTCCCCCTTTAGCTGGTGTAAAGTACCGGTAAGAAATGAATTCTACTTGTACCACTTGTCTTATCCTGTGACTGCTTATTTTGCTAAAGAGCCTTTGACTGTCAAAGTACGCTATATAGCCACTGCATCTCAGCCTCATCCACATGCTTGTTGACACCCTCAGAGAATTCTAATAATTAGGCAGGCATGATTTCCCTGTACAAAAATGCTATTTGACTCTTCTTCAGCAAATCATGTTTATCGATGTGTCTGATTCTGTTCTTTACTATAGGTACTACCAGCTGGCCTGGTACTGAAGTTAGGGTCACCAGCCTGTAACTGCCAGGGTCTTCTCTGGAGCCCATTTTTAAAAAATACATGTTAAACTATCTACCTGCCAGTCATCTGATAGAGGTTGATTTCAGTGATACTATTAGTAGTAGATGATGGGGAGGAAGACCTCCAGTGGAGCCATTCAAAGGTGGCGGGAGTGTTAGTCCAAGCAACAGATGGGGAACAGTGTTACCAGCAGCTTTCCTTTGACTTCTCTGAACTCCAGCTGCCAATGAAGTCTGAGGTGGCAATATTGTCCAATGGACTTCTACCATAATATGGTTCCCTATATAATGATGGCTGACAGAGTAGATCAGCTTAGATTAATGTTTATTTGGTTCACTCAAAACTCAGATTTCAGGCTGCTTAAAGGACATTGAAGACAGCTATGAAACTTCTTTCAGCTTCATCTTAACTCTTCTTAAATATCAAAGACCTAAAAAACTTAAACAGCTAATATACTAATACTCTTGTTACTACGATAGGTATATCACTGACTGTTACCAGGCATACCAACTTTAACCATCAACTAAACTGAGATGTTAGTTAACCTATACTTCGAATACTGCAGATAGATTAAAATTACCCAAGGCAATACGATCATCTTTAAGGAGGACAGCTCTATCTCAGAATAGAGAAAATGCAACTGAATAAACTTTCCTCTTTTTGTGTGCAGTTTAGGAGTACAGTATAGCATCAACCTGATCTGTTCCTCTTACTATTTCAATCCAAAGATGTTTGTTCCTTGCGGAAAACATTCTCTCCTTTGAAACTATTCTAAGTAGCCAGATTCTTTAGGGTGGAAGAATTGAGGCTAATAACGCTAAATTTACTAGATCTATCTTTCTGCATAGTAGAAACGTAGTGCTGTTTCAAAAGTAGTACAGCAATCACTGGGATATCTGCCACGCAGTACTTGTTTAAATTACGTGCAAGAATCATTGGCTTCAATATGAGTAACATTGTCCCATGTACAAACTCAGGTTTAATTTATTTTCAAGGCAAATATTTCTTTCAAATGTGTTACACTTCTTTAGTGTTGCCGATAAGTTGATTTAAGAACTTTCAATAAGTGACTGTTAAAATGGTTAATGTTCCCATTTACATAATGTGCATAGGAGTTTAGAAATGAGAAGTTGAACTCCAGGTGATTGTTCACACAGGTATCACTCTTGATGTGGAATCTCAGGATAACATGTCTTGAACGCTACTTATTGTAGGGTAACTAACAGTACTTTTTTACTGAAGTGCACATTTACCTCAAATGCATGTATTTTAAGGAGTCACAAGTTTACATCTGGACCATTTTAAAAACAACACTGTCGTATTACTCTAGATAGAGGTTTAGGAAGCGTTCATCTAGGCTTCAGAGCTGACTAGTTCTCCATCGCGCATTGTGTTTTTGACACTTAAAGTAATATTTCCTAGGGCTAGTCTACACTGGCAACATTAAAGCGCTGCCACGGCAGCACTTTAACGTGGCTTGTGTAGTTGCAGCAGAGCGCTCCCAGCACTCTTTTTAAAAAAAAAATCACCTCCACGAGGGGCGTAGCTACCAGCATTGGGAGCCCGGCTCCCAGTGCTGGTGCACTGTCTATATACTGGTGCTTTACAGTGCTGAAACTTGCTGCACTTGGGGGAGGGGGGGGGATGTTTTTTCACCCCCCAAGCAAGAAAGTTGAAGCACTATAAAGTGCCAGTGTAGACAGTTCCCTAGTGATGCAATCACCTGTAACTTAGCTGGAAATGCACATAAGGAAATCATAAAGGCAAAAGAATCTTCCATACTTGGTATATGTCAAGCTCCCTGCTCCACACAGACTAACTCTTGCTGTGATTTCTGCCACTTACCTTTCCCAGAGCACTTTCTGATTCATGAAAATAGCTCATAGCTCTTCCTGTACCTCATTCAGAAAAGCATCGCTATTTAGAATAGCTGATCTCAAATTAGGGCTTTAAACTGCTATTAAATTTTGCTTGTGCAGTATCTCAGATGTTAACGTTGTTTCACATTTAAAATAATTGTACCACCATGTATGCAATCTGAAGTGGACAATCTGCATAACCAGATCTATAACCCATGTCCTTCATCTGCTCCTCGCTCCTTTTCCTGGTGTTTTAATGAAACTGTCTGGTCTAAAGTTCACAACTGCATTGCAAGATGTTTTCAACATGTACCCTTTTTTAGTGAAGCACATGTCACCTTTAAGTGTGCTAGAAAATAAATCTCTTGAAGGTGATGTATTACGTAGCTTATTCAGTTTTAGGGGTCACTAGCTTAGTATTCATTTTTAGTACTGGTTCAGTTCTAGCAATACCTCCTTTATAAATTCTCATTGCTTACTTTGCTTTCCTCACTGATTGCAAATTAATGTTGCTACACTCGTCCTGTGTTCAGTACAGGAAGGCTAAACAGTTCCCTGGTTTACCAGTAACCTCCCCATCTCTCCCCACTCAGTCCTCTTCTTGGAAATGCCCTACATCTTGCTTGACTGTCTTGCCTGCAGCTATTTGAGGTTGGGATTATGTAGTGATCATGTATTTTGAGACTCCCACTTCCTTCCTTCTATCTTGCTCAAAGATCCTGCTTCTATTTCTGATGTGACATCTGAAAAGGAGCAAGTCAATATCCGTTATTCTTAATATACCAAAAGGGTCAAACTGTCCTCCCCTCTTAGCTCTTTGCCCTGCTCCCAGATAAGGGAATATGCCTGTACTGTATTTCTGTGCTGCTAGTATTTGCTCACAAAACGAGAGGAAGATGGTTAGCTGAATTCTGCTGCTCTAATCACCTGTTCATTACAAACACCATTTTCACCAACATCCTAGATGCTGCGCACATGGAGGTCACCTGATAGTATGACACAACCAAATTGACTTTCTAATATTATAGCCGTTCTGGAGATCAAATGGCCAATGAACAAAGATTTTCCCAGAGTGCATGTAATCTGAAGTGGGTCAGACAATCAGCAGTTAGCTTCAAACATAATTAAAACTTATAATGTTTGACAAGTCCACTGAGTTTGGACTTCTCCAGAATCAATGAGAATTATATAACTTCTGTCCAGAGTGGGTTTGAGGGATCAGCATGGGTGAAAACAACCCCAGTGAATTTTGGAATAGAACAAAAACTACTATGCTTGGCACTGCCAAAACCACCTATTCCAAGAAGTCAGTGTTTGACCGCACCCTGGTTAACTGAGAAGGTGTTTGAGCTGGTGGAAGAATGAAAGAGTGGCTTGGAACTGGAAGAACCTGGGAGGGGAATACAAGGAATTGAGCAGATAGATTCAAAGTTACATTTAGACAAGCAAAGTGAATTATAAGGGCAAAATGTATGGAACTTCAGAATTATAAGAAGTAGTAATACAAAATCTGTGTCCAGTGGTCAGACTTCTTACCAAAAGGTTTTCGCCTCTATCAAACAGAATAACAGTGTGACAGCAGAGTTCTCACTGAGGGTGATAGTAAACACAAGTGGAGAAGTTACTGTAACAATCTGCATGTCTTACCACAGCCAGTCATCACACAGGATGACAATCAATCCTGTGAGAGGAAGTGATTCATGCTGTTTGAAAATGAAGCCTGGGAAAGCACCAGGGCTAAATGTGCCTTCAGAATTGTTCGGTGATTGGCCAATGCAGTACTTACGTTGGAAAATATGGCAATGATGTAGGACTCACTCGGGGACTGGCTGAAGAGCCTTTCTTTGATAAGGACAGAAAGACACCTCCATTCAGTAACTATTGTACCATCGCCTTGATATAGCACATGAGTGAACTTCTGCTCTATATAATCTAGAATTGTGTGGGGGGAGGGGGAGAGATAGAAGCAGAACCACTACCACAAGAGGCTGGTTTCAGAGTGGGCCAAGGCACATGACCTAATTGCAAATATCTATCACATGATTTACAGAATGCAGAGTGTATTATCACCCATGTGCTTCGTTGACTAATCAAAGTGTTTCATACTGTCCAACATGACTGTCTTTAGAACATACTAGTGGTCATGGGGACTCCAGCAAACAGCAATAGATACCCAGTGGAAAAATCACCCACTGTCAGGGTGTGAAACAAGGATATATTTTGTCCCCGACCCTCTCTACTATATGCACAGAATGTGTTATGAGAACGTTGTCAAACCTTCCAAGTGGAAGGAGCTGGGATTTCTACTGGTGGACGCCTCTTAACTGACCTCAGATCTGCTAATGACACTCAACGCTTTCTGCTACAACCCAGTGATGCAATGCAACAATGTCAGTGTGTAAAACTGGTGAGGAATATGGAATCTTTCTGAATGCAATGAAAAACTGCTAATAAGCAAGATGACATGATTAACAGACAAAGCTGTAGAGGCAGTAAATTATCTGGGATCACTTGTCTCCAACCCAGGAACCATTGCAGAGAAATTGAAAAGACTGGGATCGCTCACTCAGCTGCGGCCTCATTGAAAGTATTTGGAGGAGGGAAATGGCATCTTGAAATGTATGAAGGGACAACTGGTGAGAAGCGTAACTTTTGGCATATGGATGTGAATCATGGGAAAGTTAATGCTGACAAGAAAATTGAAGCTTTTTAAATGCTGGCAAAGGCTCTTACGTATTTCCTGGAAGGGAGGGAATAGGGGAAGACTACGTTAGAAATATTATTGAAGAGAAGCAGACCCTGGTGTCAGAAATTAGATGCAAACTTATGTACTTGTCTCACATTAGACATAGAGATGAAAGTAACATTGAGATTTATTGTGGAAGGAATGGTGAAGGGTGGTCATAGTAGGGAATGGCCAGCCAGGGAAATGGATGGATTATTTGCAGTAAGTCACTGGAAGGTAAGCTACTCTGCATTCAAAGTTTGAGATAGATCATGAAGGCTTCAGAAAACTCTGCTCTCACTGATATTCAGACATGACCAAATGGATTTACTTAGTATGTTAAGTATCTTATCAGGCTTGTACAGCTTATTTTATTCCTGTTAAAACATTTCACGCTCCGATTAAATGGCTCTTGTGGGGTATTCCATCAGTTATTGCTGACTCCAGATTCTAGCAACTCCTTGGCTGGCACCTTTTTTTGTCCTAGAAAGGTTCATTCCTAAAATCTCAGATTACATTTAAAGAACAGATATTACTAAAATAAGGGTACTGGTCTAGAAGGACTTGATGCTGCGTGAAACTATTTTAGTTACTCTCCTATGTAGCGAGTTGTGGAGTACTGCTAATATTTGTTTACCTCTGCTGGGAAGTACATATTGTAGTCAGCTAAACAGTCTCCTTTACCCAAAAAAGTTAAGGCAGAGAGATTTGCTTGCTGAGCACTTACAAATATGTTCCTGAGATGACAATAGCGTAGTTGCTATTTAACTACCTCGTATATTAGAAGAGCTTGCATTAAGCAAATCCTGTATGTTCAAAAGGATTACCGGGATGGGCATGGTATAAAAAACCTTCACTATGAAATATTACAGGTTTCAGAATAACAGCCATGTTAGTCTGTATCCGCAAAAAGAAAAGGAGGACTTGTGGCATCTTAGAGACTAACCAATTTATTTGAGCATAAGCTTTCGTGAGCTACAGTTCACTCCACGGATACATGCAGTGGAAAATACAGTGGGGAGATTTTATATACAAAGAACATGAAACAATGTTACCCATTGTTTCATGTTCTCTGTGTATATAATCTCCCCACTGTATTTCCCACTGCATTCATCCGATGGAATGAGCTGTCACTCATGAAAGCTTTATGCTCAAATAAATTTGTTAGTCTCTAAGATGCCACAAGTCCTCCTTTTTCTTTCTTAAGAAATATGAGCGGAAGGTGTCTCTCTCCTCCCCCCCCGTTGAATTTCCTAACCTCACTTTGATATTCACGTAGCATGCCCAACTTTCTCATGGATATTCTAGCATTTTGTAATATACCATACACTGAAACATGGCCAGACTATTATGAGCATGCTTCTAGGCTTTATGCTTTCATAAGAATGGCCATACTGGGTGAGACCAAAGGTCCATCCAGCCCAGTATCCTGTCTACTGACAGTGGCCAATGCCAGGTGTCACAGAGCAAGTGAACCTAACAGGTAACGATCAGTGATCTCTCTCCTGCCATCCATCTCCACCCTCTGACAAACAGAGGCTAGGGACACCATTCCACACAGCAGTGAAATTAAAAAATATGAACTTGGCTTCAGTCTCAGTGCATACAAGTGTATTACTAAAATATTTCTGCTTAGTAGTTAACTTCCTTTAGTGATTTTTAAGGTGAGCAGTCTTTAGTATTTTAGGGATGCAGTAGTGACAACAGCTAGCATAACTGGCTTTCCACTATATAGAAAGCCACTATCTGGCTTTCCAGATTTGAAGTCTGAATGGATTCTGTTCTCCTGTCTCTAACCCTCAAAAGAGGCTTACATTTTTTTTATAACTTGGTGTGGTTCCTTGTTCAATGCTCTGAAGTAGTTAATTGTTAGAAGGCATTCCAGAGATGAGTTTGAAAAGGCTTAAACTTAAAATGGCCCATAAATTAAAAATGGGTTCACTGTAATGCTGTGTGTTTAGCCACTTCTTGGTAGTAATAAATGCCTCTTGAGTACTTGTCTCATTCTGGAAAAGGGATGGGTAATATTTGTTACATACACTTCATCCTCCCAGTCTGATTCCCTAAGAAGAACTGGAGACTTCTACCGTTACTATATGGTATGTGTCAATTCTCAACATAACTGTACCTCTGACCTTTTTCATGGCTTCCCTGAGGGCATTAGGCGATGGTCCGAGATCTTTCTCAGAGCAGGATCCCATAGCTTTCTAGATTGGGGTTTGGGCTCCAATTAACTGATCACCTGAGTAAGTCTGACTTCAGTTCAGCACTTGCAGCCCTGTTCTCCTCAGGGCAGTGACAGCCAACCTTCATAAAACAAAGTATCTATTCAGAACAAAAGCATGAGAGAACATCATAATAAACTGCTTATATGCAGGTCTTAAATGACTGACTGCTTGACAAGTTATCTTTGAAATGGAGACCTTGGCAGGTTTTGCAGTACTTCTTACCCTTTCTGCAGATTCTGTCACCCTTGGTCATAGCATCCTGTCAGGTCTTGGACTGAGGAAGTGTCCCTCTCCACTGTCAGGCTGGTGAATTACAGTTCCTTGACCTGGTTAAAGGTAGCCGCACACGTAAGTTCCTCCAGGACTGAGGCATCACCAGACTGGTTACTAGTCTAAGGATTTGTATTAATTATTCCAGTGACTTCAATTCCTGCTGGAAATTCCTGTAACTCCTCTGTGGAGCTAGAATAGAACTTCTAGCTCTTACAGATATACATAGCATTCATAAAAATGATACAGTATTCTCAGATACTGTGTGTCCATAACATCTGTCATAGTATGCACTATTGAACTAGCTGCTGAATTGAAGCGCTCTGTAGGTCCAATGTGGGCTCTCTGAAATCTGTTGTTCAACTATCAGGTGTAATACTACTTAAGTCATAGGAAATTATTTGAAACATCTTGGTGTAGGTCTGGCAAGCCAGTGACACTTCAGAGGGCATTGCTTTTGTCCTAGGAAATGCTATCAGCTCTCCAAAGAGGAGTTAAGAAAAACCACTACCAATGACTATTGACAAATGGTTTGATATTAAGCAGTCATCGACTTATAACAGTTGTACCATACTGTGGTATGCATTGCATATCTATGCAATGGTCTGTGTATGCTGATTTAACACAAGTGGATTTGTTTCTCCAGTTTACCTAAATAACTAACTATAATTTTGTACTTAATCCTAGAGTCAGATGTATCAATCTGATAAACTTGGTTTTAAAAATTTTTATCTACCTGGGATAACTTCAGTTTATATCAATAGCTTTTGCTGATTTCAAAACAAAGGTAAAGTTGTTGCTCTGTTTCTTTCAGGCCAGGAACGTTTTGGTAACATGACAAGAGTTTACTATAAGGAGGCAGTTGGTGCTCTTGTGGTCTTCGATGTCACAAGAGGCTCCACTTTTGAAGCTGTTTCCAAGTGGAAACACGACTTGGACAGTAAAGTGCTACTTCCAAATGGCAGCCCCATCCCTGCAGTTCTCCTTGCAAACAAGTGTGACCAGAAAAAAGATGGCAGCCAGAATCCCTCTCAGATGGACCAGTTCTGCAGAGAAGGTGGCTTTATTGGGTGGTTTGAAACATCTGCCAAGGTGAGCATTCCTGAAAAATAAGGATAGTCTTGTAAAAGTTCTGTTAAGTGAATACTTTGCAGCCCATCACTATAGTACTTGAGTGCTTTCCACAGTTTAGCAGTAGTGAATTCCCAAAGGGAATTCATACTCTCCCTTAATCCACACATCCATATTAGGATTTAACTCAGAGTCTGAATTCTGAAGGCTATTGGCCTACTTGATCCTTTGATATACTGCACTAAACCACAAAGCCCCTTTGCTTCCCTCCATTTATTTGTCCACTTCCCCTTCAACTGTCTGAGCTGAGTCAGCATAGGAAAAATAGACATAAATGTGAGATGACTGTTCCAGGCAGCCAGCATGTGAGAAAAGAAGTGAAAAATGGGGGAAGGGAAGAGATTCCTCTGAGAAGAGACTGGGTAGAGGAGGAAGGGTACACCTTAAGTAAGAGCAGAGATGGAGAGCTTTGAAAGTAAAGAGGAGATGATTGCATTAAGCAAACCCAGTGGAAGGAGGTGGGAAGAGTCCAGGAAAGAGGTTACAATAGTTTAGGCAAGATAGTCCATGCCTTGTACAACATTAACAGACTTTGATAACGCAAGAACGCTGCCTGTCAGTTTGTTGCTACAGTAAACTTGCATTGCTGGCGTAATGATGAATGCCCTGCTTCTTGTGTCTTAGATTAAACAGAATCTTTGTAGCTGGAAATTCCATTATGGGTGACTGTTCCCCTGAAACAACGAGGAGTCCTTGTGGCACCATAGAGACAAATAAATTTTGTTAGTCCTCCCTAACCTTTTTAGATCTCTCTGGATAGTACCTTTTTTAATGCATAAATTGCAGTTACTACCCAAACTGTGAGTTGAAGGTTTAGTGTCTCTTACAGCAGCTGCCCTTCTTTTGATGCTGTAAGTACAGCACATTCGGTTTCTCTGCCAAGAGAATCTAATCAAAAATTCCCATCTTAGAAAGCAAGTTGAGAACTGACTTGTTCCCAAATACGTTTGTATTTAAGGTTCTGAGATGAGCTACAAGTGGGGATATTTTTGATACCCTCAAGATGTACATGTAGACATCTAGGTCAGTCTAGTAAAGGGGAATTCCATATTTGCCCCTATCTCCAGGCAGTGCTTGCTTGCGTATTCTCGTACAAAGTTAATCCTACAGCCCCAGAACATGGTTGGCTGTGACCAGTCACAGCCAAATGCATCCTGTGCAAGTGTATGGGCTCGTGTTGGTGCACTGATTGGCAAATTACATCTCCGTGTTGCAGTGAGAGCCGCTGCAACTTGCTTTCAGGGGAACTGTGCCAGGATAGTTGTCAGGGTTCCCCACGGAACATGCTGATTGTACAGATCACACATTGAACTGGCTAGTCTTCTGAATGCTTTGACCAAGCTCCTTCATCAATCGGCTAGTGTGGTTTACTTTGGCCCAGGTGGTTAGTGCAGACTCAATCAGCAGGAGGAAAGTTTTACAGGTACCTTGCACCATTGTAGCCTGCCTTTAGGCAGACTTCCTTGCCCTGGGAGTCCAGCTGGGCTTCACCTGCAGAAGCCTTCATAATACAGGACGGAGGTATTTAGTTTTCTTTGTTAATAACAAAGCCATTCCTTAATGTAAAATATAATTTACTTCTGAGCTTTTATAAAACCCAGCATTTAAGGCCTCTGAGCATGCAAGACTGAATATTTGGTCTTTCTAATGCCATTACTGATAATGGTATATAAAACATTGAGGTTACTAGGCAAGGTTTAAAAAGAATATGGATAGCCTTGCCATCTAGCCATTGTAGCTCATCTTGCAATATTTGCAAGATAAAATAAATGGCCCAAAAAAGCCACTCAAGTAAATACCTGGCAGCATGCATGCTGGTATGCCAGAGGGTGTTTGGCAGCCTAATGTGAATCACAAAGGCCACTTATTCTAAAGTTCTGTTTATTTCCTAATCCTACTTAAATGGTGAGAGCCATCCGTAAAATCTCTGGCAAGTTAATATTCTAATGCTTCATTTTAGGAAGCTTCCATTTTAGTCACTTTCTCACTTCAAATCCTTTATTTCCACATCTCTCCCCTCTCCACCACCCCAAATCTATTTATAACCAAGTGTCTGGATACTAATTTGTATCCCTCAATCCATCAATTCAAACCCAGTTTCTTGTTGCATTTTAAATGAAGTGAGGGAAGTCAGCAAAGATTCCTTGCTCAAGCTTGACTGTGCCCTGTATCTTGCATATCTTCCAGTTCTAAACACACAACTCAAAGGATGTATGCTTTGCTCAATGGATTTTCATTGTGGCCCAAAAAGTACCAAGACAGACTATCCTCGTCTGTCAATTAACCATTGCTCCATCCCAACTTCCCAGTATGGTTGAGAAGTGATTCCCTTGTCGGTATCTGACTGTCGTTCACATTGCTTATTTTTTTTCTTATTTTTTTCTCTTCAAAGCAGGAGAGGCAAGGACCTGGATAAAAGCATGCCAAGTTTTCTTATTTGGATATTGGTTCTAATTGTAGTTCTTATGTCTGCTTGAACAATCGGATGGGTCTGCTGGGACAGCTCCCTTAAACTGAAATAGGCAATGTCCAAGTCACTGGATCCCCTCTCATCATTTCACTGAGGCAGTAAATTCGGTCCTATCTTATCCACCTTCCCTCTACAGATTAGGGAATTTCTGTAGATTCCTATAGATTCTCTACAATACCCATGTTTCAGAACCAGACCCTCCAGGTAAAGCACCTGTCCACCTTCATTGTACACAAAGTGGGCCAGAGTGTCCCCTTCATCAAATTAGGTGAATCTATCAGTTTCTATATAAGGAATGTACAGTGAAACTAGATAATCTTTCCCATGCTTTAAAGAACTTGCAGCCTTCACCTAAGGCAGGAATATTAAGCAATGTGTTCAACTCTATCAGAGCTGCCTAAGTCAAGTTACAAAGAATTTCTACAAGAGCATTTGCCAACCTTTTTTAATAGGCAGGTATGACTATAACCTGTTGATGAAAAGATCACTGATTTTTTTTTTTAAACTTTCACAACTTTTTTAGGACAACATCAACATAGATGAAGCTGCTCGATTTTTGGTGGAAAAGGTCCTTGCCAACTACAAAAGCTTTCCTAATGAAGAGAATGATGTGAGCAAACTAAAACTGGACCCAGACCCCTTGAGAGCGGACAGTAAACCACAGTGTTGCTAATGTTACCTTTACTCTTGCATGTAAATGCGACAGAATGAGCAGCAAGACTCTTGTTCCTTAGATCAGACTGCTGCTATGGTGCTGCATTAAGGACATTCCAAGTGAGGGGTTTGGTTATCTTTGAATTGGTGGTATTTTGGGGTGTTTACAGTTTCTTTTTGTATAAAATTGAAAATGTGTTGGGTTTATCATTCATTCTCCACTAAAAGAGCAGCTGTGTCTGGGAGTTGGTTACCTTCTTCTGACAGGAAAACGGAGGGTGGTGTTTACACTTTATCCTCAAAGGAATACAGACGACATTCAGTATGACGTGTATCCAGGCTAGGTGTTAGTTCAGAGGATGAATATTGTGGTGTATTCCAGAACAGTAGTCATTCTTGACAGAAGTTGTGGCTGAAATAAGCACTTGCCTCTTTGCCACAAGTGTCCTTATACCTATAACCTCCCACTGCTGCCTGCCTGCCTCCTTTCCCATACCTACTATTTTGTCCCTGTTGATTGCCCCCTAATGTGAGGACCCTGTAACTACAGTTCTCCTGGAGCAGGTGAATGTTTTCCTGAACTGGACAGGGATAACTGAGCAATGGCAGGAGGTCCCATCCTGACTTTGCCACTAAGCCCCAATACAAGATAAACACACCACTTGGCAAGTCAGAAGAACAGGAGGGGAAACCCAGGTGTCCTATGTGACATGGCTACTGCAGTGATACAGATGCTAGCAAGTGCATCTCCAGTTATTAGCTGAGAATATTTTACTTCAAATACTGTTAACCAGTTTGAACCTGTAAAACACATTCCAGCACAAATAGCAGGTTTTTCCTAGTGTAGTGCACCCAGTTAAAATAACCTAAGGAAGCATCACCCATGTGCACATATTAAAACGAATGACCAGAAATAGTTCATACACTAATGTTTTGAGATACTAGCTTTAACTTCATCCAGGAGAGGACTGCCAATATATGAAAAGGTTCTAGTTTTGGTTACTTGTCTTAAACTGGTTTTTGAAAGTAGCATACAGTATGACTAGATGAATGATTTGAATTACTCAGACCTTGGTCTTGGAATACCTTTTGATTTAGTAGCGCATGGAAAAGAGGGAGGCCTCAGAGGCATCCCAAGATAAATTGAAGGGTTTTTTAAATCACTCAGATATAGTTGTTAATCTATTACAAAGGCCTTCACTAATTATAAAAACACATGCTGCACGTAATTCACCAGTACAAAGTGTAAATGGAAAATGTGTTACCAATTTTTATACCTAAATATTTTTGAATGCTAAAAGTTCAAGTGAGGAAACTCCTATCTTGCTTTGCCTCCTCCTAGGAGGCTGGTTATGTGAAGTCTTGACTTCTGCAACTCATGAATATGGCAGGAATTGAGTGAGGGGCAGGACGGCTGGTGAAAAGGATTCATTTATCTAGTGATTGTGGTAATCCTACATTAAATGGAACTCCTGCTTTCTCAACAGGCTCTGGAGGCTGGTTTTTTGCCACATGTTGCACCTTAGTTGCCATTTTTTCCTGAAGTCTCTCTTGTTTTTGCTTGGTCTGACATTGTTAAAGTTTAGGTCATAAGCCCTATCCATGTGTCACAGTTAGATGCACTGTCTTCCATACTTGCCTATTAAAGTGAGTGTACATAAGTACAAGCTACTTTTTAATGAGATGCATACAAATAAATTCTTTATTTTTAAGAAATAAATAAAACAATTCAGGCACACTGTCGTCATTCCTGTGTGAAATAAGACTCTTGTGTGTTGTTTGTGTTCCAGTTTCTCTCAAAACAATGCATTCTCACTGAAGTCTGTAAACTATTTTTCCTTCATTCTGCTCCATTCATTGCCATATTAAACTCCCTCTTCTTATTTCCTGTTTTACCTTAAGATAGACACTTAAAATTACCATATGTAATATTAACCAAACTTGAAAAGTAGGCTAAAGTAGCTTATACTTAAGTTTCTTAAAATTCAAAACATGGCTACCTCTTTGTAGACTGTCTTTCTGAAGGGAAAGTGGTTTTGAAAGAATACTTTTTCCCTTCCCCTCGTGCCATAGTCCACTCGGGCAATGCTATTTTCCCCAAACTGATTAAAGTTAGTATGTGGGAGTCTTTTATCCTCTTTTTAGAACACTGGCATGTTCTGTAAATTGCAAACATGCCTATAAAACCTGTCTGCTTGCTAAGGTTTAGCCATTAAACAGAATATTGGGTGGAGGCATGCCATCTATCATGGGAGTTATCAGAGCATGCAAGAACTCTGGTTCTAATTATAGCTGTACAAAAACCAAAGTGCTTTAACCAGTCATCAGAGATGTACACTGGCCCATTAGTTCATGTTGCTTGAGTAGGCTGCTATGTGCAATATCTGAGTATCTGTTTAACCAATCTTCAATCTTCTGTTTATGTGGTCTTGTGTATTATCAATCACTGGATATATGCAATATTACACTAACTTGGTTCATTAATGGCTTGAACCTGTCAAATTGACAAATCTATTAATATAACTGGCACTATTACCTGTTTAAAAGGTCAGTTTATTTTAAATGTTAAAAAAACCCTCAACAAATCTCTTCAGCTTTCAAAACTTTAAGTGAAGAAACAGTCCATGGAAAAGTATAAATGTTTTCCTCTTTTCTTTCTGTCAAACTGGTCACTTTTATAGTAAAGTAGTTTTCAAATAGTAGATATTTATTCTGTGAAATGCAACAGTAAAATTAAAGTGCAATATTGGTTAAGTGAAGTGTAGACACAGCAACACAATTCTTAAAGTTCTCATGCCCAGATTTCTCCTAAGCAGTCTCCACTGAATTTAGTTGCTGTTGAAACAATTGAATCACAGGTCCCTGTTAAATTTCACACTGCCAAAGCTAGGAAACTTACCATAAACCTGTTAATGAAATGATCAGACTGGCATACTTACTATGTTCAATCTTAGGTGGACAGATATCTGACCATCTAGTTGCCAGATATCAGGAATAATCTTGGAGAAATTCATACTTTCTTTATCCTTATCTGAAGTTAAAGCTGTATCCAGGCTTCAGTCATGTATCACTCTCTAAGATGCTGAATTTATTTGGGGGTAGAGATAGGAAAAAGTCTTCCTGGTTCTTAGTCACAAAGTATGGTCTAAGGCAGCTGTGGCATCCTATTTTTAAAACCTTAATTTGCCCAGCCACCATGACTGTTCTCTATGTAGGAGTCGTTAAAGTAATGAGTGAGCTTTCAGTATGGGAATTTGAGAAGCACTTTAACTGTGGAAGAGAATGAAGTAGGAAAATCTGAACTTCTGGACATATTGAAGACTAAATGAACTGAGTGGAAGTTCATTTTTTGACCTATCACCTCCATCCTAAATCATAATCCCTAGGTTTCTTCAATGCCTTGAGTCAAGGGCAGCAACTCAGCCCTTGAGAATCTATATAATAAACAAAAACAACCAGGAGTCCTAGTGGCACCTTGGAGACTAACAAATTTATTTGGGCATAAGCTTTTGTGGGCTAAAACCCACTTCATCGGATGCATGGAGTGGAAAATACAGTAGCAGGGGTGTGTGTGTGTGTATATACATGGTACATGAAAAGATGTGAGTTGCCTTACCAAGTGGGGGGTCAGTGCTAATGAGAATTCAGTTAACAGTAGAATACCAAGGGAGGAAAACACTTTTGTATGGGAATGAGGGTGGCCCATTTCAAACAATTGACAAGAAGGTGTGAGTAATGGTATGGGGAAATTAGTTTTTGTAATGACCCATCCACTCCCAGTCTTTAATCGGGCCTGATTTGATGGTGTCCAGTTTGCACATTAATTCCAGTTCTTTAGTTTCTCACTGGAGTCTGTTTTTGAAGTGTTTTGTTGTTGAATTGCCACTTTTAAGTCTTTGGCCAAACCGGACAGTCTCTAAGCAAATGTACATGGCAGAGGGGCACCAAACCAGATGGTCTCTACGCAAAAGAATAAATGGACACAAATCTGACAGGAATTATAACATTCAAAAGCCAGTAGGGGAACACTTCAGCCTCCCTGGACACAATAACAAAAGCAAGAACATTCTGGGTCTGTATTTCTTATAGGTACGGAACATGGTATAGCAAAATGTCTGAGAGAAATTATGTATTCAATTGTAGTTTCATTATTTGACAGAGTATGAAAGTCCTGTACTGTGGACAGACTGGTACACTGAAAATATGAAACATGCCAATTTTCATCTGGCATATAATTAAGACAATTTAAAGAAGCTGTGCCTGTGTAATCAATGTCTGTTTATAAAGATCTGTATGAAAATGATGGAGTGTGGATGTGGGTTTTTTTGGTAACCTCTATCAATTGTGGCTTGTATTAAAAAATGCATTACCAAGAAATTAGGGTACCTACATATATATATATGGTTTTTTAACACATACTACCTTGGATTCTTTTACCAGCACCTGAAATAATACTGTTCCTTCAGTACAAAGACTTGCTTAAAATCCTTTTTTATGCTCTTTATGTATTAGTATGAATACATTTCAAGTTCTATTTCACTGCCTCAAATAAACGTGCATACAAAATGTTTCCTGGAGTGAGTTACTTAAGCTGCTGCCACTGCCTTATCTGGGCAAGGGCCCTATATTGAATGGAAAGGGGCTGGGGTATGTATGGGCAGAAGAGCAGCTTTTACACCTCTGCCCTTCAGCTACTGCATGTATGGGAGGAAGGATGGGCAGGGGTGGACACTAACACTTTCTTTCCTTCTACTCTATGAAGGAAGGCAGTACTTGTGGCACTTTAGAGACTAACCAATTTATTTGAGCATGAGCTTTCGTGAGCTACAGCTCACTTCATCGGATGCATACCGTGGAAACTGCAGAAGACATTATATACACACAGAGACCATGAAACAATACCCCCCCCCCCCCACCCCACTGTCCTGCTGGTAATAGCTCATCTAAAGTGATCATTAAGTTGGGCCATTTCCAGCTGGAGATAAGCTATTACCAGCAGGAGAGTGAGTTTGTGTGTGTATGGGGGTGGGGGGGTGAGAAAACCTGGATTTGTGCTGGAAATGGCCCACCTTGATTATCATGCACATTGTAGGGAGAGTGGTCACTTTTGATAAGCTATTACCAGCAGGAGAGTGAGTTTGTGTGTGTGGTTTTTGGAGGGGGGTGAGGGAGTGAGAGAACCTGGATTTGTGCTGGAAATGACCCACCTTGATTATCATACACATTGAAGAGAGTGGTCACTTTGGATGGGCTATTACCAGCAGGAGAGTGAGTTTGTGTGTGGGGGGGTGGAGGGTGAGAAAACCTGGATTTGTGCTGGAAATGGCCCAACTTGGTCACTTTAGATAAGCTATTACCAGCAGGACAGTGGAGTGGGAGGGGGTATTGTTTCATGATCTCTGTGTGTATATAATGTCTTCTGCAATTTCCACGGTATGCATCTGATGAAGTGAGCTGTAGCTCACAAAAGCTCATGCTCAAATAAATTGGTTAGTCTCTAAGGTGCCACAAGTACTCCTTTTCTTTTTGCGAATACAGACTAACACGGCTGTTACTCTGAAACCTGTCTATGAAGGAAGGATACAGATCCTGTCTCCCAGGCTCACTTGCTGTCCCCACCATCCAGTGAAGCACACCAACTTCCTGAGATTGATTTCTGAGAGTACTGGCTACCACGGAATAGTGTCACCAAGACTCCTTGCTATAGTATGGCTACAGAAATATTGATCTTTGCAACTCTCAAGATCTATAGACTAAGGGGGCAGAATCCATTCTTGTTCTGTGAGGATTTGCTGAGTAACCTGACCCCTGCTGCTCTCTTAGCAAAAGCAGCCCTAATTAACAATTTCTTGAACTATAAATGATTAGTCAAAGGTATGGTAAATTATTGCCATATCCTAAATCAAATGTATGGCAATATAAATATTAAGGCGTTGATTAATCACAGTTAACTCACATGATTAACTCAAAAAAATCACAATTAAAAAAATTAATTGTGATTAATCACATTGTTAAACAATAGGATACCAACTGAAATTTATTAAATATTTTGGATGTTTTTCTACATTTTCAAATATATCTATTTCAATTACAATACAGAATACAAAGTGTACAGTGCTCACTTTATATTTTTGATTACATATATTTGTACTGTAAAAATGATTTAAAAATAGTATTTTTCAGTTCACCTCATACAAGTACTCTAGTGCAATCTCTTTATCATGAAAGTGAAACTTACAGATGTCAGGGGGGTTGTTACATAACTGCACTCAAAAAAAAAAATGTAAAATTTTGAAGCATGGATGGCCAGCCTGAGAAGGAGCCAGAATTTACCAATGTACCTTGCCAAAGAGCCACAGTAATATGTCAGCAGCCCCCCCATCAGCTCCTCCCCCAGCCCCGGCTCCAAGCTCCTCCTGCCCACCGGCAGCCCTGCTGATCAGCGTCTCCTGTTCCCTCCCTGCACCTCCCGATCACCTGTTTTGTGGTGTGCAGGAGGCTTTGGGGGGGGGCAGAGCCAGGGGTTGAGCAGTGAGCACCCACCGACACATTGGAAAGTTGGTGCCTGTAGCTTCAGCCTCGCAGTCGGTGCCTTTACAAGGAGCCGCATATTGCTCTGGAGGCCCAGGTTGGCCACCCCTGCTTTAGAGCTGACAAGTCCACTCAGTTCTTGTTCAGCCAATCGCTAAGAGGAATGTTTGTGTACATTTACAGGAGATAATGCTGCCCACTTCTTACTTACAATGTCATCTGAAAGTAAGAACAAGCATTCGCATGGCACTGTTGTAGCTGGTGTCGCAAGATATTTATGTGCCAGATGTGCTAAAGATTCATATGCCTCTTCATGCTTTAGCCATCGTTCCAGAGGACATGCTTCCATGCTGATGACGCTTATTAAAAAAATAATGCAGTAATTAAATTTGTGACTGAACTCCTTGGGGGAGAATTGTATGTCTCCTGCTCTGTTTTACCCACATTCTGCCAAATATTTCATGTTATAGCAGTGTTGGATGATGTCTCAGCATGTTCATTTTAAGAACACTTTCACTGCAAATTTGATAAAATGCAAAGAAGATACCAATGTGAAATTTCTAAAGATAACTACTGCACTTGACACAAGCTTAAAGAATCTGAAGCGCCTTCCAAAATATGAGAGGGACGAGGTGTGGAGCATGCTTTCAGAAGTCTTAAAAGAGCAACACTCTGCTGCAGAAACTATAGAACCCAAACCACCAAAAAAAGAAAATCAACCTTCTGCTGGTGGCATCTGACTCATGATGATGAAGATGAACATGCATCTGTCTACACTGCTTTGGATGGTTATCAAGCAGAAGCCGTCATCAGCATGGACGCAGATCCACTGGAATGGTGGCTGAAGCATGAAGGGTCATATGAATCTTCAGTGCATCTGGCATGTAAATATCTTGAGATACTAGCTACAACAGTGTCATGTAAATGCCTGTTCTCACTTTCAGGTGACATTGTAAACAAGAAGCGGGCAGCATTATCTTCTGCAAATGTAAACAAACTTGTTTGTCTGAGCAATTGGCTGAACAAGAAGTAGGACTGAGTGCACTTGCAGGCTCTAAAGTTTTACATTGTTTTATTTTTGAATGCAGCAGGGTTTTTTGTACATAATTCTACATATGTAAGTTCAACTTTCATAAAGAGATTGCACTACAATACTTAGTATTTTTCAATTTACCTCATACATTTATTTTACAGTACAAATATTTGTAATAAAATTAAGTGAGCACTGTACACTTTGTATTCTGTGTTGTAATTGAAATTAATATATTTGAAAATGTATAAAATGTCCAAAAATATTTAAATAAACAGCATTCTGTGGTTTAACAGCATGCTTAATCGCAATTAATTTTTTTAATCGTGATTCATTTTTTTAATAGTTTGACAGCCTATATATATACACACACACATATATATAAGTGGGGACATGATCACACAGGAAGCCATCATGCTATATAACTAAGTGCTAAACTATTTACTAATTTCAATGTATATACCTGCTCTAACTTAAAAAAAACAACCACTCCTCCTCTTGCTTTAGGCCTTCCTTGACATATTTAAAAATACAGTTAAACTATATCTAGAATCCGCCCATAAATTGATAGGTCAGAACCCAGCAACTGAAAAACACTTCACCAGATTCCTTCCATTCTGAGAGCAGGATCTGGTGATGTTTTTAGACAATACCTAGTACAATGATGCCTTGATTTTAGCTGGGCCCTCAGAAATATAAAATGATGGCCACAGGAAATGCACCATACTGGTTTCTTGGCCCTGAGGAAACCAGTTATATTCAGCAAGGGTTTTATTCAAAGAGAATTCTTTTCTTCTAGCTATGAACAAGCTACTAGAATCAAAGAAAGAACAGAATTTCACCCGCATCCTAATTCCAGCTCCCCCAGTGAGCTGTTGTGTAACCTGGGATGAGTCACTTTATCTGGCTGTTTACTGTCCACACCCTTTGTATTTTAGATTGTTGGCTCTTCTGGGCAGGGGCTGACTCCAGAGTGTTAGTATGATGCCTAGCACTATGGGGAAACAATTTTAGTGGGGGGTCTGTAGGAACTAGTGTACTACTACAGCTAATCCAGTCACATAAGGTTCAGGCCAGTTCTATGATCCTGAGTAGTGGCCTGCTCTGTCTCCTGAACTCCCTACTCCTTCCTTTGACCACCTGCACACAGGGAGGGGAAAACGGAGCAGAAATTCTCTCCACATTGGTCAGAGGGGACCAGTTGGTGATCCCTCTGACCAATTACTTCATTTATATAAGCTTACAGTGCTATAGAAGTGATTTTAAACACAAATGTCCATTTGGCCTGAATTCTAAACCAGTTAATGATAAAATACACAGTAATCCTTGTTACTTCACAGTGAAACAATTTGAGGGTCCCAGAGGATGTGGGAGGTGCGTGGCTTGGAGGCAGGGATGGGAATGGCTACTATCTATCTACCTGCCTGATTCTGCTAATAGACTCTGTGTTCCTTAGTCCACTAGGAAAAATTTATGCATTCAGGAACTCAAATTTGCTTTATCTTTTTGGAGGTTTTCCCAGAAGTCCATAGTTCTGTACTTTTAATCCTCCCCTCACTGAGCAGAACTTGTTTACTCCCCAATAGCAATGGCCAGAGCTAGCAGACTTTTTTTGATCAGCTACAAGTCACCAGAAAGTGGTTAGAATGGCGGGGGGTGGTTGTTTGTGAGGGGAAGGTGACTCCTTGTTTTGTGTAGGTATCCCTAAGAACTGGGGAGTCATTTGGTCACGTATTTCCCCCACCACGCCTTGTCTCAGTATGTGAGGTGTTGCTTCTAAAGGAATGAAAATAGCAGTAGGGTGGAGGGTAAATATGTGACCAATGACTCTCCAGTGCTTAGGGATACCTACACAAAAGTAGCATGGGTGGGAGGGAAGTTCTGCAGGCTTGGGTGTCTTTGACCTTGTCTTCACTGCTTTAAAAATCTCAGAGTGCTTTTTAACCTCAGAGTGACTAATGAATGTGCGCTATCCTGAGGTAAAAAAATAGTGAAACCAACTTCATGTTGCCTAGTTTACCTCAAGGTAAAACTGAAGTGTCTTGACTTCATTGTGTTTTTTTACCTTGGAATGGCTCAAATACATTAGTTATGCTGAGGTTAAAAATACACTTTTTTAGCCATGAAGACAAGGTATTTTAATGGTTTTTGGAGGGGTTTGGAATAATTTTTGTCTGTCTGGGACACTGGGTCAAATAGGGTAGAGGTTGGAAGAAACTTTACTTTAAGACACATCTTCACCAGGCTCTTCTTGAATCACCCCGGTATCAGAGGCTAGCATCCTGAATAGAGATGCAGAGTTATTTCTGCTGACTGACTATTCCAGATCAGGTGAGTCTTTTGTCCTGTTCAGGGATGGCCAGCTGTGTGTCTGGAATTACCAGTGAGGAATCTAAGAGTTGAACAGGAGCTTCTGGATGGTTGTACCAGGGATCATCTGCATGGATTTTGAAGTGTCCAAAGCTGATTCAGATATTTCAAGCCCAAAAGGAATTATTATGGTTATCTAATTTGACTTCCTTCATAACAGCAACCATTGAATTTTACCCTGTAATTCTTACATCAAGCTAAATAACTTGTGGTTGAACCAGAGCTTATCTTTCAGGAAGAAATCTGATCTTGACCTAAAAATGCCAAATGATGGAGAATCCACAATCTCACTTGGTAAATTGTTCCAATGGTTAATTACCCCATCCCTAAAAATTTACACATTATTTTCAGTTTAAATTTGTCTAGCTTTCAAAGTCAATATCTCATTGTAAGGTGTATTTTCCTTGAATTGTTCTTGTAGTTTGTTTTTAGCCCTATCAGTTAGCCAAGTTCTTAACCTATTTAAGATGATGTCTTGCGAACTTCACCATGTTAGACAGCCCTTTTGGGAAGCTTTTGGTTGCTGGAAGTTTTTAGAGTGTTAGGATGCACAGACTAGTCTAGTTTCTAAACTCCTTTTGTACACTCTGTCATGATGATGTACAACAAAATACATAGGTGGCATCCTTCTGGGTTGAGACCAAACTTATTTTTTATTTACTCTTTAATATGGCAGCCTATTCCAGTGCTTAACTACCCCTACATTTAGAAAGCTTTTTAAGTACTAACCTAAATCTTCCTTGCTGCAGATTAACCCCATTATTTGTCCGGCTTTCAGTGGATATGGAGACCAACTGATCACAGTCCTCTTTAGAATAGCTCTTAACATCTTTGAAGAATTATCAGGTCTCCCTTCAGTTGTTTTTTCTCAAGACTAAATTGTGATGTTGCACCCCATATTCTTAATACAGATATTGTTGTAATATGAATATGGCATAACTAAGATATGTTTTACATGGGACGGGTCATGTGAGGTATCATTGGAAAGATTATGATTTTCTGAATGTGATTATCCAATTTTTATGCATGTATCAGTTCCGCATCTGAAGTTAGGAATAGTGACTATGTAACAATTACAATGGTGTATGAACTTGGGGAAACACCCACCAGACAGTAGGCAAACAGCCTGAATGGGCTATTAGCATGGGTCTTTGAAGATGCTGATCTCTCATCTTCCTGGAGTTTCTTCCTGTGGACATACAAATAAACCTTGTCTCATGGCTTTAACTCTGCAAGGTCATGTGATTATGTCACCTGGTACGGAGTACCATCTTGGACTCTGCTGATATTTTTCCACTGGAAACAAAGGATTCCCACCTTATGTAAATCCTATTTAAGGCTGGGAAGTGAGTCATTCAGGGCTCTTCTCCATTGCCTCCCTGCCCAAGAAGGGAAACTGCTGAAAGCCCCTGAAGAGACAAAGGAACTAAGTTGGGGAAAGGCAAGGGCTCAGTCCAGGCTGAGACAGGGGGTCTAGTCTCTGAAGAGAAATAACGAACGCTAACCTGCAGAAACTCTGCAACCTGCCTAAAACAACATTTAGGGTGAGCAATTACTGTTTGTAACCTGTTTCTTTAGTGAATTAAGCTTAGCTTGCATATTTTGTTTTATTTGCTCACTAATCTGTTTTGTTCTGTTTGCTATCCCTTATAATCACATAAAATTGACCTTCTGTAGTTAATAAACTTATTTTTTGTTGATTTCAAAACCCAGTTTGTGCAATTCTTATCTGGGGGGTGGGGGTGGGGGTAAAGAGCTGTGCATATCTCCCTCCACATTGAGGGAGGGGGCAGGCGATTTTTATGAGCTTACGCTATATAGATCTCTATACAGTGCAAGACAATATAATTTTGGGTTTATACTCCAGAGGGTGTGTGCACAGGAGAGCTGGGCATTCCCCTAGCTGAGCCCTCCCACAGAGAGCTAATTGCAGACTCTATGTGATTCTACAGGTGGGTGTGTCCCTGCCTGTGTGTGTGCTGGAAAGGGGCTGGAGAGCCTGTCACAGCAGCACAGAGTAAGGAAAACCAGGCTGGTAGGACAGGTGGGATCCCAGCACATCCCAGTGGCACCCTGAAAGGTGGGGCCAACCCGTCACAAAAACATACCCAGATCTTTTTTTTAGCTTTCTTCATAGGTTACATTTTCTAAAATTTTTATCATTTTTGTTGCTCTCCTCTGGACTCTCTCCAATTTATCCACATCTTTCCTAAAGAGTGGTGCCCAGAACCTGACACAGTACTCCATATGAGGCCTCATGAGTCCTGAGTAAAGTGGGACAGTTACCTCCTATGTCTTACACACTACATTCCTGTTAATATACCCCAGAATATTAGCGTTTTTTATAACTGTACCATATTGTTGACTCATATTCAGTTGCAATCGCTATAACCACCAGATCCTCTTCAGCAATACTACTGCCTGCCCAGTTATTTCCCATTCTGTAGTTGTGCACTTGATTTTTTTCCCTTCCTAAATGTAGTACTTTGTTCTTTTCTTTATTGAATTCATCTGGTTGATTTCAAACTAATTCCCCAGTTTATCAAGTTCATTTGGAATTCTAATCCTGTCCTCCAAAATGCTAGCAACACCTCCCAGCTTGGTGTTATAAGTGTATTCTCCACTCCATTATCTAAGTCATTAATGAAAATATTGAATCAAACCAGACCCCGGACAGATCCTTGTGGGACCCCATTAAATGCACACTCCAATTTGACAGTGAACTTAAGAACATAAGAACAGCCATACTGGGTCAGACCAAAGGTCCATCAAGCTCAGTATCCTGTCCTCTGACAGTGACCAATAGCAGGTGCCCCAAAGCGAATGAACAAACAGATTATAATCAAGTGATCCATGGCCTGTCACCCAATCCCAACTTCTGGCAAACTGAGGTCAGGGACACCATTCCTGCCCATCCTGGCTAATAGCCATTGATGGACCTATCTTCCATGAATCTATCTAGCTCCCTTTTGAACTCCATTATAGTATTGGCCTTCACAACACGCTCTGGCAAGGAGTTCCAGAGGTTGACAGTGCATTGCGTGAAAAAATACTTTTTTGTGTTTGCTTTAAACCTGCTACCTATTCATTTCATTTGACGGCCCCTTGTTCTTGTATTATGAGAAGGAGTAAATAACACTTCCTTATTTACTTTCTCTCTACCACTCATGATTTTATAGACCTCTATTATATCCCGCCTTAGTAGCCTCTTTTCCAAGCTGAAAAGTCCCAGGCTTATTAATCTCTCCTCATATGGAAGGCGTTTTATACCCCCTAATCATTTTTGTGGCCCTTTTCTGAACCTTTTCCAATTCCAAGATATCGTTTTTGAGATGGGGTGACCACATCTGCATGCAGTATTCAAGATGTGGGTGTACCATGGATTTATATAGAGGCAATATGATATTTTCTGTCTTATCTATCCCTTTCTTGATGATTCCCAACATTTTGTTCGCTTTTTTGACTGGTACTGCCCATTGAGTGGATGATTTCAGAGAACTATCCACAATGACTCCAAGATCTTTCTTGAGTGGTAACAGCTAATTTAGACCCCATCATTGAATATGTACAGTTAGGATTATGTTTTCCAATGTGCATTACTTTGCATTTATCAACATGATCATTCCCCTCTATTTGGCATTGGTGAGGCCTCATCTGGAGTACTGTGTCCAGTTTTGGGCCCCACACTACAAGAAGGATGTGGAAAAACTGGAAAGAGTACAGCGGAGGGCAACAAAAATGATTAGGGGGCTGGAGCCCATTACTTATGAGGAGAGGCTGAGGGAACTGGGATTATGTAGTCTGCGGAAGAGAAGAATGAGGGGGGATTTGATAGCTGCTTTCAACTACCTAAATGGGGGTTCCAAAGAGGATAGATCTAGACTGTTCTCAGTGGTAACAGATGACAGATCAAGGAGTAATGGTCTCAAGTTGCAGTGGGGGAGGTTTAGGTTGGATATTAGGAAAAACTTTTTCACTAGAAGGGTGGTGAAGCACTGGAATGCGTTACCTAGGGAGGTGGTGGAATCTCCTTCTTTAGAGGTTTTTAAGGTCAGGCTTGACAAAGCCCTGGCTGGGATGATTTAGTTGGGGATTAGGTCCTGCTTTGAGCAGGGGGTTGGACTAGATGACCTCCTGAGGTCCCTTCCAACCCTGATATTCTATGATTAAATTCATCTGCCATTTTGTTGCCCAGTCACCCAGTTTTGTGAGATCCTTTTGTAGCTCTTTGCAGTCTGCCTGGGACTTAACTATCTTGAGTAGTTTTGTATCATCTGCATATTTTACCACCTCACTGTTTACCCCTTTTTCTAGATTGTTTATGAATATATTAAATAGGATTGGGCCCAGTACAGATCCCTGGGGGATACCACTATTTACCTCTCTCCTTTCTGAAAACTGACCATTTATTCCTACCCTTTGTTTCCTATCTTTTAACCAGTTACCAATCCATGAGAGAACCTTCCCTCTTAGCCCATGACTGCTTATTTTGCTTAAGAGCCTTTTGTGAGGGACCTTGTCAAAGGCTTGCTGAAAATCTAAATACACTGGATCTCCTTTGTCCGCATGCTTATTGACCCCCTCAAAGAATTCTAGTAGATTGGTGAGGCAAAAACCATGTTGACTATTTCCCAACAAATTATGTTCATCTATGTGTTTGATAATTTTGTTTTTTACGATAGTTTCAACCAATTTGCCTGGTACGGAAGTGAGACTTACTGCCAGACTTTGAGGAAAAATGCAATTTTGTATCATGCCTCATTTTCTATATCTCCAGGGCTTATTTGATATATGTGGTACATTGAACATGTCAAACAGTTAATGCACAATAAAGTAGCAGCTTATCTTACATGAACAGTAGAATCTCACCAGAGTGTTGTATCAGTTAATGCTGTTGGTCATTCATCACATTATATTGTATCACTAAGTACTGCCACACAGACACTAATGTATAACCAAGGGTTTCCTGTTACTTTGCATGCTACTTTACTGTCTTGCCAATCACAGTAATGGCACTTAAAAATCAGTGGCCAATAAGAGAATGGAATTATTTGGGTTCAGTGTGTTTTCCTCCTGCTAATACAGATTCTTCAAACAGAAAAAGTGTCTGAGTTTAAACTAGGTGAGTTTGAGGGATATGCTGATCATCTGGTGTTCTGGGATAATAATTGTGTCCTTGTATTGCCTGGGTTATATGAAGAATACTTCTCAAAGCAATTATTGCACACTTTATTATTTTTGCTCTTTTAATGTATTACTTAATGTCCCCATATTCTGCCCTTGAAGAAATATACAGTGTAATCAACCGAGTGGCATTTATGTGGTACAATGCTAAATTAGAAATATTGTAGGGGCCTGACTGTGATCTCTCATACAATGGTTTTAACAGCAGTGACTTAAGTAGAATTACTCCTGACTGCCACTGGCATACCAGAGACCAAAACTGAGACCATAGGTTCACAACTGGATTTGGACTTGGTTGTTGCTCTGCCAGAGGGAGATGATGAATGGGTGAACAGCAGATGTGATGCTCTTTGCCTAGATTGCACTCTCCTAGGACCAGATCCACAAAGGTACGTAGGTGTTGCTATGTCTAACCCCTAGGTGCCCTGCTACCTAGTGGAATCCTCAGATCGAGTTAGGTGCCCAGGCTGTCCATGCAATGAATGGGGAGCGCTAGGCACATAAGGAAGGGATCCTCAAAAGCCAGCAAGATGAGCAGGGAGCTGGGTAAGTTAACCAAAAGTGAGATGCAGAAGAAAGTGGAGGGGGGTGAGCTTAGGATCAGATATTTCAAAGATATTTATACATCTAATTCCCATTGATCTGGGCCTTAGGAGCATGACTCACAGGCCAGAGATAGGTGTCTCCCTCCACTCAGGATTGATGGTTAGTGTACTCACCTGGAATGTTGTTTCATGTCCCTCCAAACTGGGCAGAACAGGGATTTGACTCTGCATCCTTGGGGTGAGGCCAGAGGGGGGAAAGGTGTCCTGTCTACCAATACAGACACATACCCCTCATTGAAAATTCCTGACCTGCATGCCGCAGCTGTCTTTTGTATACACCTTGCTGTACTGGCAAGATAGGTGTTCTAGTGTTCTCATAAGTGTTCTCCAGCCTGCTTCAGGACCCGTGGAGCTTTGGTATGAGCTAGTATTCTGGGCAGCTCATTAGTTGTGGGGCAATGTCAGGGCTTAGATGTCTTCATGAATGCTGACCAGCAGAAACTTACGTGCCTATAGGGATAGGCTGCAGCTGAATAGCAATTTTGAGAATGTCAGCAATGCCTAAATGGTGGACTTAAATGCCAAAAGACCTTCTGAGGATCTGGATCCAAGTTCTGTACCAACCTTTTAGTTTGACAACCTTTCTTTCCATGGAAAAATGAGATACCTCATTGGTAAATATAGGGGGATACTAAAAATGTGGGTATATGGAGAAATGAATGTGATTTCTGAAGCACTATACAGACCTTTACTGGAGTCAGCTGAGGCCTCCTCCATGAAGAATCAAATGAGCCAGAAAAAAAATGCCTTGGGAAATAATTTAGGGCCTAAGTAGGGCTGAACTAGCAAAGGTGTTCTATCTGTTGTAGGCCTGGGACTCAGTGGGAGACAACATGCTGTTCTGCTTTTCAGGAGCAGGAATTTGTTTAAATCACAGAGTGATTACAAAATTACAAAATAGACCCTAAGATTAGTTTGAATGCATGTGTGTTTATTTTTTAAATAAATGGTAGATGAGTAGTGAATGATGACCATGCTGTTTTGGCTGTTTCTGAAACTCTTTAATGATTATGCAGCTCTTATTTGTTTAGTAACCAAGCTTTTTTAAATAGACAAAACACAAGACAATGAAATGGTGTTTTGATAGGATCAGCTGTAAATGTTTATGACTGGAGCTATAGTATAATTGTTTAAGCACCATAACTACTTCTAATTTTTCACATCAGTTTCAAATTCTAGAACACTTAAGCCTTATTGCATTAACAAGCCATATTAACTAAAGAACATAATTAAGTTGTTTTTCACCCCTCGAGATATCAGTAGTTAAAAAACATCTTTTGTGTTCCCCTGTACTGTCTTAATTTAATTATTTCTATTTTCATTCAGCATATATATTGTTACTGAAGTTATTTTTCCAAGTTCTGCCTTGCGCAGTGTTTATTAATAAACATTTAAAAATTGATGGAAAACTATCACCCAATGTAGGAGGACTGAGTGTTAGGATTTTGGGTTTTTAAGATGCTTTTTTTTGCTGCTGTTAGCCTGCCTCTACACTATATCATCTACACTGGAGGGCATGTTAATACAATAGTGCAGTTAATCACAATTAAAATGGATTTGTTCTGATTTCCAGTGCAGGTCTTGACTTAAAAAACAGACGAGACTATAGCCCTTTAAACCTCCTGCAACATGCTAGCATTTCTGCCGCAAGTTAAACAAATCTATTATAGAGATGCACTAGCAGCTCCACAGTTAACGTTGCATTGAGATTTGCACTTAAAGTATAAATTCCCTGTATTTCACACTTTAATGATCGAATGTGGTCTCCAAATTTAAAACAGTAACTGATTTTTCCATCATATTTTTTGGTCAAATTTAGAAACCTTCTCAGAGATGATATTACCTTTCTGATGTTTCCGCTGAGCATCACTTTTATTTTTTTTAAAGGACTCAACTATAAAATCGCAGTCATGCCAAACTTCACACACACAGCTTCTCAGAAATGGGTAATTTTTCACAGTTTACCCAAAAAGTTATTCCCTTTATTAATCATCATCTAATTTAGATCCACACAGACAAGACATTGGAACTGCCCAGATCTAACATCTACTTCTGTTCTCCACCGCTGTCCAGTCCAGTTCAGAGTCCTCAGCTCCATTCCTCACATAGTGCCTGCTCACGCTCCCACTGAAGCCACTGTCTGTACGGGGAGCAGGATCAAGCCCACAGGCTCCAAGTCAGCAAGATATGTTATGCCTAACTTTAATCACACAAGTAAACTCATTGAAGTTAGTGGGACTAGTCACATGCTTAATTACAATTCTGGTTATTTTGCTGAATCACGGCTCTACCCCCATGGATTTTTGGGATGGGAAGTGGGGCTATGTGATGGGATTGGGATCAAAAGTGGTTCTGGCAAGATGAGGCAAAGAAATTTGCAGAGGGCAACTATGGCTGTCAAAATGTAGCTTCACTCTGATGACCCATAAAAGATTCTCTCTGGCCCTGTTCCAAGTCAGGGGAGGCTGAGGCACAAGACAGTATGGGAAAAGGCATGTGAAGAGCAGGGTTGTAGTAAGGTGAAGTGGTGGTGGACCATTCTCTGTGTGTGTGGAGTAAGGGAGGGTGAAGCACCTCTCTGACAAAATATATAGGTGGTTTATAAGAGTGCAGCCCCCTTATAGACTGCTTATTTCTTCTACAATTCCTGCCCCCCAGCACAAACTTACTCACCATCACCCTCCCATATCTTGTCCTATGACACCCCATCCCAAGATATCCTATCCCACATAATCCATTTTCCCACCTGGCTCCCCAGAATCCCAATGACTTGAGAAAGTGAACTGAAGAGAAGCTTCATTCCAATGAAGATCCTATGGTTTGACAGACGGCTACTGCTTCTGACTATCCTTAGGTTTAGTTGGTTTGTCAGAATGCAGCTCTGCTAGAGCTTGGCTCCCCCAGCCTATGGTCCCCCTGAAGCAGAAACCCTGCTCTTCCCTACCCTATTACCCCTAGAAATGCGCTGCTTCTCCCCAACTACCCCACCAACTGCATAGCTTCATTTATCTCCAACTACCAGAAACAGACAGGTTCTCCATGACCCCCTCCCAGTCCCCACACTACTCATTGCTCTGCACCCCGTGCTTCCTGCACAAATGCTGCTGCCCCTCACAAACAGTGCTCCTCCTGTTGTGCTGCTCACCCGTCTTCCCCCATCCACAATTTCGGTTACCATATACCTCCCTTATTCTCACCCATCACCTACCATGTTAAATCAGAAATACATGAAAGGGAGCAGTGAATGCCATTGCTGCTTTCTCTGGCCATTGAACGTAGTCATTATCCATTAATAAAAAAAATACAAAAATCACTTTCCCTTCTCCTCACCCCCTTGCTTGGTATCCTCAGGTGTCAGTTTGCTACAGTACTTGGGTTGCTATTACACAGAGGTTAGAGTGGTCCAACTTATAGCAGAAGGCTATTTTTTTCATCAGAGACTCAGAGGTGCTGCTAGAGCTGCCAATATGATGATCTGAAAAACAATTAAACCAGGACCATCAGTGGTATTCCAGAGACATTCACCTGCTGCTAATAAGCTCCTCCATTGTCCCAGGATCTGTCCAGATGGATCCCAAAGGGATTTTCTTACATTCTGTTTTACTTTCTCTTGTAAATCCCCCTCCCCCCATCTTTAAAAAAAGATGCCACACTCTTACTCCTTTCTCTTGGGAACTTTCTTTTCACTCCAGGGAGTGCCTCTCTGACACACTTTATGGTTTGAGAGGCTTTTGAGATACATAGTCCTGCAAATATATTGTTTTCACTTTCCAGACTCTTCTGCAGCTAGGAAACTGGATCTTAGCAGCTTCCAAATAAAGTGCCCTTGTAATTGCTGTTAGGTTTTGGAAATTTCAATATGTTCTCACATAAATAAAACGACACAGCACCTGCAAGCTAGCATAACGTCCAAAGTCTTTTTTTTCCTACAGAGCACACAGCATTAAGATAGCTGCCTCCAGCAACAACCTTTGTCAAGGTCTATATTGTAAAATCTTCACTTTTACTAGAAAGTCCTAGTTTTAATTTTTCTAATTACCATTGTAATTAGGGTAGATTGATTAAATCAAAGCGATTTTAAATTGATGATTTCAATCATGATTGAAATTAGAGAGCAGGAAACCTTGATTTCAATCTTCAATTTTATTCTCATGTTGCATTTGTACTTTATTTTCTTAAAGGTTATTTCTCATTCATTTGTAACCATTATAATGTTGATTTGCAACTAAATATAGCCTTTGCACTAAATTTGGTACATTTAGCTAAGCAGGATGATGCACTATATATCTATATATTTACTTAAGCAATTATGTAGCTTAACATACATTTATTCAGATTCTTTATTTTTACATTTTTGATGTTGGAAAATAGTGAGTGATGAGCTTATTTACTAGATTGTTTTACTTGTGATTTGTGTCATGGTCTGTTTGGATCGAAACTGGAATTCAGTTAAAATGTACAAAAGCAGCATTTCCAAAAAATTCATTAGTTAAACTATCTGAAATATGTTGGATGCATAAGACATTTTTTTAACCAAAACATATTTTGCATTTAAAACTGATTAAACAAAGGCAGTATCTGCAATTAGTGAATTGAACTGATTGTGTCTGGTCATCATGTCGTTCAAGATTTCTAGAACTAATAGCTCTCATCCTCTTACACTTCATTTTTATTCTTAGGCTATGTCTACACTGCACTTTCATCAGTAACACTTTTGTCAGTCTGGCGCAGTGGTGAGCTGGAGTTGGTTCATACCAGTTCGCGTGAACCGGTTGCTAAATTTTGAAGCCGGTTTAGAACCGGTTGTTAAAGAGGTGGGCAAACTCCAGCCTGCGGGCCACATGCAGCCTGCAGGACCGTCCTGTCCGTCCCGCCTGAGCTCTCGGCTGGGGAGGCTCCCCTGTGAATTTTTACTCACCCGGCGGCACGCCGAGCCTTCGGCGGCACATCGGCAGGTCCTTCAGTGCTGCCGAAGACCAGGAACGACTGAAGGAACTGGTTCTTCAGCTTCTGGCAGCTCATCACTGGTCAGGGGTGTGAAAAAAACACTCCCCCGACTGACAAAAGTTTTACTGATGAAAAGTGCTGGTGTGGACAGTGCTTTGTTGGTGGGAGATGCTCCCCTGCCAACAAAGCTACCTCCCCTTGTTGGGGATGGTTTTATTTTGTCGGTAGGAGAGCTCTCTCCTGCCGACAAAGAGTGGCTACAATGAGTGCCTTACAACGGCACGGCTATAGTGGCACAGTTGTGCCACTCTAAGGTGCGCAGTGTAGACATAGCATTAGACTGGTAGAGGAAGACAAACTTTCCTGCTTTTTCAACTCCAGATTGGTTTCTTAACTTTGGCAGCAGACGTGTACTGCTTAATATTTTGTAGTTACTTTCAAACTTTTGGTGAAAATAAAACTGCTGGACTAGTTGAATGAACAGAAAACATTCTCTCTGCACTTGCAGAAGTTACCACTGTAAAAGCTTGTTTAGCTCTTCTACAAACGATGGTTCCAAGTGCTTAGCCAGTGACTTCCATCAGTTCAGTGGTTTGACTTTCTCAAAAATTTTGGCAGCAGACACGTACTGCTTAATATTTTTATGTACTTGAAATGATTAATATATTATAATAAGCTTTGGCCTTAACACAGGTTGTCGTAATTTAATTTTAAATAAGTAAAGAAAATGTATTTAATTAAATGTATTTAAATAAAAAAATGATTTTAAAAAAAGTCATTGGCTTTTGTCCACCTAGGCTGTCATTATATATTTATAAAACCCCACTAGAACTCAACACACAACTGCCATTTTACAAGACAGAGGGCAAAGGGAGACCCACAAGGGTATTTAGGTTCCTCACTTACATTGAAATTGATGGAAATTAGGAGCCTAAATATCTTTATGGCTCTGGGACACTATAATATTTTTCTCTGTTTCTTGCCCCCGCCCCTGCACTGTCCTGTCCACACAACCAGTTTCAGAGCAGATGATGCTCCTGCACATTTCCCAGAAGCTGCCCATCCCTGTCATCCCTCACATCCATAAACTAAAACAATCTCCCCGGCCACTTAATCTTGAATTCCAACTGACGTCACATTTGGATTCTTATAAGTCTTTCTATAGATAAACAAGGCAGAAATGTGGTAGTGCAAGAAACAGCCAGGTTTGTAACGTATTTCATGTTCGCACACAAGTGCTTATCATGGCACATGTGTATCATCAGCACTGTTCGTTTGCACTTGCTTTGAGTATGCTCACTTTTACTGCATCATGCATTGGATGGCATTGCACCACTACAGGGCTAGTAAAACACCAAATCACTTGTGTTGCAACTGCACCTTTCCCATTAATCCTCTCAGCACAGGCCTACAATGCTTCTGCCACCTTTCAGGACCTCTGTTAAATGCAGAGCATTTCCTCTTATATTTTCTGTCTAATAAAATACAATGTCTGTAAGATGATTTTTAGTTTTAAAAGAATATTTTAATGCAATACCAAGGTAACCAAAATAAAGTCAGGTTTCAGAGTAGCAGCCCTGTTAGTTCATATCCGATGAAGTGAGCTGTAGCTCACGAAAGCTTATGCGCAAATAAATTTGTTAGTCTCTAAGGTGCCACAAGGACTCCTTTCCTTTTGCAAAATAAAGTAGTTGCTACAGTTCCATCTAAAACCAAACAAACTTCATGAAAGCAATGCTAATTGTTTACCTGATGATAAAAATTATTTAACACAACTTTGAAGTTTTCCATTGCCTTTTTAAAGCCCATGACAGTAAAAACCAATTTTCTGGAACTAAAAAATTAGCACCTGTGAATTAGTACTTTATTTTTACATTCAGTGCTGCAGGATTTTTAAATGTTATCTTCCCTGCTTGTTTTGTATTGTAAATATTTGATGGCATAATTGCCTGGAAGAGACCAGCTGCTCAGTTAAAAAAAAATGTTTGCAGAGTTCTTAAATGAGCCCTGTCCCAAGGCACATTATTTAAACAAGATGACATCAGACACGGTGTCTAAAGAAAATGCCAAGATGCTCAAGAATTTCCCACTTTGAACTCTTGCAATATTTCCCTGGCCTTCTGTCATCTTGATATAGACCAAGATTTGATATCTGTCTAAAATAAAGCCTCCAGATGTTGCAGCTTCTGAGTAGGAATGAATACTCTTCCTTCATCTGATAAAGACATGACAAAACAATTTCCACTGATTTCCACGTTTCCAAAAGATATAGCTTCAATATAGCTTCAAGTTGCAGTGGGGGAGGTTTAGGTTGGATATTAGGAAAAACTTTTTCACTAGGAGGGTGGTGAAATACTGGAATGCGTTACCTAGGGAGGTGGTAGAATCTCCTTCCTTAGAAGTTTTTAAGGTCAGGCTTGACAAAGCCCTGGCTGGGATGATTTAATTGGGGATTGGTCCTGCTTTGGGCAGGGGGTTGGACTAGATGACCTCCTGAGGTCCCTTCCAACCCTGATATTCTATGATTCTGTGAATGAGACAATAATCTAAAATTGAGTGAATATGTATGTTTATTTCATCAGGGCTCTTGCATCAAGTACTGAAAATTTGGGAACAGCACATAGCCTAAGTAATGCAGAAAACAGGACATGGTGGAAATCCAATTTCTCTAGCACACATCTGAAAAATGATTATTTCAATCAATATCAATATGTATATAAGTATTTTTCATAACCACTGAAATCAAAATTACTTAATCTTTGCTGATACACTTTACATTTGCCTGACCTCTATTCAATGAGTATTGACTTCACTGGAGTTACATCAGGAATTAATTTATCCCACCATTTTCCAATGAGAAAAGACAACTATTTAGAAATTCCAAATATAAAATTTCACAGTTCTTTCAAAACCATGAGCCTGATTTGTGCCTTATAGTCATTTGCACCAGTGCGAAGTAGATATAAAATACTACCATTTTGATTTGGTAGCATTTTATGCTCACTTTATACAGATGCAAATGCCCCAATTCTTCTTTAACACAATGTGAAAGATAGTGGAGAATTTGGCCAAGTGACCTTTTAGGTATGAGAGGAACTGTCTCTATTACATTCATACAAACTAACTATTGACTAATTTTTCCATATGTTCTCTGGCTTTGTGGTAATTGGCACTTTACAAAGAACTTTAAATTTGGTAGAATAAGTTGAGAAAATGATGTTGTTCATCTTTACTATTAGAAATCTCAGCTTATCCTTGAACAAAAGACAATAGATATTCTACTCGACTTGTGTTTACCTGATTTCATACTAGACTTTATACTAGTCTAGTATACTATACTTCATACTAGATATTACTATATTATATCTATATCTATATCTATAAATATATAGATATATAGATATTACTATACTGTACTTCATACTAGATATTCTACTAGGCTTGTGTTTATCTGATTTCATACTGACTTAATACAGTAAATCCTATCTTATATCCTTCTAAGGTATTTTCCTGAAAGAAAGTGGAAAAATTAGCGCAATAATGTTGCATAACAAAATGCTGAAGTTTTAAAATATGATAGACTAATTTTTGGAATAATCCCCTCACAAAGTTAAGAGATTAATAGGGATTTAGGGTAAAATCCTGGCCCCACTGAAGTCAGTGGTAAAACGACCATGGACTTCAAGAGGGGCAGGATTTCACTCTTTGTTTCCTCTGCTTAGAAAATGTCTTTCAAAGTTAGGCCCCAATTCTTCAATGAGCTCCACACAGGTAACTTTTTGTGCATACACAGAGCTCAGGAGGAGCGCCATAGTGGTCCCTCCAAGTGCAGTTCATTGCAGGACTGGGACCTTAAGTAATTTTGGGAAATCGTCTTTAGATGTGTTTTTAATACTTAGCGTCTCATCATTTTATCTTACCCCTTTTAAAAACCTTAAGCCATAGTTGCAAAAAGCTATCTCCTGTACTGAAGCATTTGTAATAATATAAAAATTTCATCCATTAACGTAAATGCTATATAATAAACACATTTCTGATAAAAGAACAGGAGTACTTGTGGCACCTTAGAGACCAACTAAAACCTCTCCAGCGCATCATCAAAGATTTACAACCTATCCTGAAAAATAATCCCTCACTCTCACAGATCTTGGGAGACAGACCAGTCCTTGCTTACAGATAGCCCCCCAACCAGAAGCAAATACTCTCCAGCAACCACACACCACACAACAAAAACACTAACCCAGGAACCTATACTTGCAACAAAGCCCGATACCAATTCTGTCCACATATTTATTCAAGTGACACCATCATAGGACCTAATCACATTAGCCACGCCATCAGGGGCTCGTTCACCTGCACATCTACCAATGTGATATGTGCCATCAATGCCCCTCTGCCATGTACGTTGGCCAAACCAGACAGTCTCTACGCAAAAGAATAAGTGGACACAAATCTGACATCAGGAATCATAACATTCAAAAACTGGTAGGAGAACACTCCAACCTCTCTGGCCACTCAGTAAAAGATTTAAGGGTGGCAATTTTGCAACAGAAAAGCTTCAAAAACAGACTCCAACAAGAAACTGCTGAGCTTGAATTAATATGCAAACTAGATAGCATTAACCTGGGTTTGAACAGAGACTGGGAGTGGCTGGGTCATTACACATATTGAATCTATTTCCCTAAGTTAAGTATCCTCACACCTTCTTGTCAACTATCTAAATGGGCCATCTTGATTATCACTACAAAAGTTTTTTTCTCCTGCTGATAATAGCTCATCTTCATTAATTAGCCTCTTACAGTTTGTATGGCAACTTCCACCTTCT